>NC_059369.1:33107500-33815000 GCF_019703515.2 Myxocyprinus asiaticus | reverse complement strand
TATAGAAATTAATAGAATTAATAGAAAACATTTTCATACTCTTACAAGTTGTTGTTTTTGCCTTTTTTTTATTTTGTATTTATTTTATTTTTATATAAGAAAGACATGAAAATTCTCTCCATAGTGTAATTTCCACCATATTTCAAATTCTGTATTGTGTTTAATAAAGTTCTGTGGTTGAAATTATTGATATTATTATTATTTTCTAAACTGTGGAAAAGGCAGAATACTTTTTTGTAACGTAAGCTTCATAGCTTACATTTTATTTATCCTAAATTCACATTTTGATATTATCTAAATGATAAATAATTTTCAAACAATAAATGATTTTTTTTTTTTCATTCTTTTAGATTGTTTTAGCTATAAACATTTGTTTTTATTTTTATAATGGATTTTCATAAGGAAAGTCTGAGATGAGGCTAAAACTGTTAAACACAAAAAGGAACCAAAATGAAGGCCTATTAAAAAAAGCGTCAAAGTCTATTTTAAAGTGACTTTCAAATAATAAACAGAACAAAAGTTAGTTTTAGAAATCTGTTTTAATAAAAATCAACCCCTGACATAAAACTGCCTGTAGTTGAAGAAACACCTAAATATAACAAATATTTTACTATTGTTTCACCATATAGCCTGAGATTTTGATGCTTTGTATTGCATTACTCCATATAAATAATTTGTTATATACCTTATTTGTTAGTCAGTTTGGCTAAAATCATCTAAATAAATACAGTATAATTATTTGGAATCTTATGTTGTTGTTCTGTGTAAACCTTTGAGAAGTCCTGCTTTACTGTACACAAATCAAGTACATTGTTTTCTTAGGCCAGTGCGATGAGTTTCTTCTTCTTCTTCTTCTTCTTCTTCTTCTTCTTCTTCTTCTTCTTCTTCTTCTTCTTTTTTCCCTTTACATTCCAAATAATATTGCACCTTTGCCCCTCCCGTCTTTTCTCGGATTGGCTAGAAGTTGAGTTGAAGGAGAAACACAGCAGAAAGTCTGTTTTGCATGCAATGCTCCCGAAAAGTCTGAACTCACTTTATCAGAATCTGTGATCGCATGCAAAAGCAGGTCCGTCAACACCGTTAAAACTGGGAGTTTGACAACATGGTCGGAGATCACACCATAACCGGAGACAGCGCGCTTTCATCAAGGTCTTCTAAAAACGGATTAAGCTGTAAAATGGTCCTTCAGGCGGTTGGCAAAGTTTTGAGGTAACTGTCACTACTGATTTAACGATTTTTCACTGAACTTTTCCAAAGTACGCTAGGATGTGCGCGTGAGTGCGTGATGTGTGAGCCAGCAGCGCGTGTAAATTTGCCAGTGGAATGTGCGCGTGTCTGTTGACGGAATGGAACTTTCCACAAACATTTACTGTAATGGTAACCAGTGCGTTTCAAAGTGCGTGTAATTTGCTTATCTGCCAGGTGTCTTCAAAGCTGTGAGCCATACGTATTATTTACTGTATATCGGATAATATGTTCTGCTTATGCCATGCCCTTACAAAGGAGTTATTATTAAAGGCGCAGTTATTCCTGTCACTGAACTCGAAAGCTGTCAAAACCTATAGTGAGCTGCCTACCAAGACTGCATATATATAACACTTCTATTTTGCATGTTTCTAATTTAATAGTTTTGTTGTTGTTATATAATTATATAATATATTGTTAAAAAAAAATATATATATATATCTCCTTTTTTATTTTTTATTTTATTTTTTTATATATTATCAGCATAACAATTTGGGTGAAAAGCTAAACTGAAAATTTTGCATGAATTTCAGAGTTGCTTTCATTTGATTAGTGACCTAGAAAATAGAAATGGTGCAGAATCTTGAATATTTCTATACAGCATAACTTTTCTTTGCTTAAAACATTTTAAAAGCCCAAGGTGTTCCCTACTGTGTATAGCATAGATGCTGCACATGCCTGTAATGTTTAAAAATGCTGTCTAGGTAGGCCGCTCACTAGGTTTTGAGAGACAGCCATAATCTTGATTTATTTTGCCAGCCACCTGTACTTTGCCATGTTAGTTATCAGTCTTCTACTAATAGCTAGATCACTGAAAGGTTTTGACTGTCAGTCTTTACTGCTTTCCAGATTACAATGTAGGCTAATCACTTGTTTATTAATATTTTGGGACATGATTTAGTGAATAAGTAATTGAGTGCCCTCTAGCTCAACTGATGGACTGGCCATAGCCTCAGGTGAGCTGGTAATTGGCCTACTGAAATGGGAGAGCTCTTACTGTCTGGTCAGTTAAACATTTAACAACTGCAAACTTAACTACCATAATTGTTTTTTGTTTTGCACAGTGTACATTCTGTATACATTTTTACATTGTTTGTCTCACTATTTAAGAAGCATGATATCCTGAAGGCTATGTAAATTGGAATATTATATAATGATAAGAAGCAATATTATCTTATAAAAAGCAACCATGAAATAAAATGACATTTACAACAGTACTTTTTAGCCACTTGATACTTCCCCTGATTATCATATACTTGATAAATTGTATTAATTCCTCTCCAGCTCTTGAAATTGGTCCATTTATTATAGTCAAGCAAGTGTAATGTTTGGAGCGTGTTTGTGATTTGTACACTTTGGAATGAGAATCTAGTCTCTTTTCTTGCAATAAGTTGCAACCAGTTATAAATATCAGAAAAATTATTTACAGAATTATCAATCTTGGATATACATCAATGTTATTATGCAGCCTGACCATAAATGCAGATGTTAAATTGTCAAAAAACCTTTTGAGCATCCTGAGCAGCTTGCCAATGGAACATTGGCTCAACCAGTGGCATGAATTTAGGCCGAAAATACTTTTTGGGCAATGAATAGCAGACCGGGAATTGTTCGGGAAATCTGTTCGAAAACAATGTATTTTTGCAATTATTTTTTTATGATGCTGTGGTGCAGAAAGTGCACACCTCATGTTTAAACAACTGTCTCACAAAACAGTAAGATGTTTAATGTAAAGCTCTGCAGGTGAACTAATGTGCTTTTTTTATTTTTTATAAATAAGCAGTATACTTAACCATAGCATAAGCTGTAAATTGTCACTCATCTAATTTTAGTCTCAAAAAACACTCGTGGCTTCCCTGGATGTGCGTTCCCACAGTCTGTGGCTTTTCAGAGAAAGAACTAATTTAATGTTTCTATAATAGTCATTTAAATGGCAGTTATAAGGCCCTGGAACATTGCTGGCTGGTCAAGTCAGCCAGTCTGGAGTCGGCCTCACAAATGGTGTTCCTTTAGCTTGGTATAAAGGCAATTGCTGAACTTGATCTTGCAGATTTGTTCATCTGTTTTAGCTGGGATTAACTTCTCAAGAAAAATGTGGAAACTGCCTAATTTGAAGAAGTTGACTGACTGACTTTGCCTTTTAAGTCATCCGTTTTTTTTTTTTTTTTTGGTAAACCTTACTAATAGCAGTTCTCAGACTAGTTCTTAAACCATTTTGCTTATTGTATGTACATTAATTTAATATATCTGTATTATATGTTTGTTTTAATACAAGTATTTTTTTTCTACCCCTTTTAGTCAGGATATTATTACTCTGATGTGATTGCCATTTTTCCGTCTTGTCTTTGCTTTGGAACTTAAAGGTCAGTTCATGCATAGGATGCCCATTTTTCCGAATAGCTATGGTTAACATTCTGACTGAGATGGTGGTTTAGATTATTGCAGTTTTGTTCAAACAGCACACACATTAGGCTACAAGTTACTTTTAATAATACAAAAGAAAATACTTTTCAGAGGATCAACATATTTGTGTTTCATTATGCCCTGGGCATTCTATACATTAAATGCTTTTAAGAGTTTTTGAGGTTACATAATGCATCAGTGAAGTATGGAATGTATTTTGTCTCCGTCTTGCCTTTTTGAAAGTAAGAAAATGCGTCTGCAAAGTCATTGGAATGTTTTTCATCATGTCTCACCCATAATGTACTTGGCATGTAGCTTCTGAGTATTTGCCAAAGAACATGCCATGAGAATTTAAATAGGTTTTAATTCTGAAAACGAGAAATCTCTACCGTTTTTTTAAATTTATTTATTTATTTATTTATTTTTATAAAGGAGTAGTTCACCCAAAAATGAAAGTTCTGTCATCATTTACTAAAATTAATTTAGTTCCAAACCTGTTTGACTTTCTATCTTTGATTAAACAAAAAAGATGTTGGGCAGAATGTTAGCCTCAGTCACCATTCACTTACACTGTATGGAAAAAAAAAAAAAAGATGCAAGTTAATGTTTCATTTAGGATGTTTTGGAATGCGACAACATGTTTGGGATTTTTACCACAGACTTTTTACATTACAGTTTGCACTGCCACTCTTACATGGTTTTCTTAACATCTAAGAATGTCTTGTTCCCACAAAGACATTAAAAATTAATCCAATGTTTTCTCAGACTTGATGTCTACCAACTTAGGAACAAGCTACATTCAACATATTGGGAGTCTGTAGTTCATTGTGCGATTGTGATCCCGGAAAGGAAGTACAGCTATTAGGCAGAAATGTCTATTGCATCATTTCATTTTCCTGAAAACCACTGGAATGGCTTAAAGACTATTCTGAGGAAAAGAAAACTTCTGCTGTGCCAGTACACTTGGAGTCTGACATCCTCCACCCCCTTTACACCATACTTGGAGTTAAATGCAGCCAGGGCAGTTATCAGACCTCTTCATTATTAGACCCTTCTGGTATGTGCTACTTGTATACTGAATCATGACTTAAAATTAAGCCGTCTCTAGTTTGCTTACTGGTAGAGTAGGAAGGTTGATGCATTAATTTATTTTATTATATTATATCATTTTTTGTGGCAGTACTTTAATTTGCATTCAAACAGCATGCTTTTGATGTTTGACAGTTTCTGCGGAAAAACCCTCTCTGAGAAACTACATCATTAAAAGCATCTCCTTTAAGGCACCGCTGCTACATACACAGGTTAACAGACGTCTTTCATTGTGACTTGATTTTAGAGATACACTGATATAAATTTTGATGTGAAAATGATGATTGATATGAAAAAAAAAGAATTTGTACTTCTAAAACATTTTTGCACTTTTGTTTTTGCAGTTCAAAACAACAAAACTCACATTTTACATGTATGTACTGTATATGATAGAACATAACAAATTCATATTATGCATACGTTGGGCAATTCCATGGAAATGTCAACCACATCAGGGAAAAATAAAAAGACTAACCAATGGAATTAAACACCTTTTTAAATTCTGTCGTTGCATAATGGAAATTGCCTTCCATACCGGTAGAGGGCGCCGCTTGCTCGCACAGCACTGACTGAAGCACTGAAATGCATACTGTATTTTAAAATGCATCCTTTTAAGGTTTAGTAATCATGCAAGACCATATTGCAACTTATATTTATATCATTTTTATTATTATTATTATTTTTATCTTAACTCATTCAATCAATCGTGCAGCCTTAATGGATACTAGGGATGTGCCCAAAGCCGAATACCTTATTCGGTAAGGCACAAATAAGGACTTCAAAACAAATAACGGATTCATCCGAATAATAGAAGCGATATGAATTTGACTGATTATCCAAGAAGCACAAGGATAATGCAACTTTTTAAATAAACATCCAAAATTACAAAGAAATGATGAGTCTGTGAAGTCAATATTAGTAGCCTACTAAAGTGTAAAACTTAGGAATGAAAATGCACATGGTGTGATTTCAGATCGGACAGGCGCAGTCTCAACTCAGTTTGTGGTCTTCGTTAATTGTACGCATCTGGAGCTTGTCAAGTGTAACATTAACTAAGACACTACATCATATAGGCCACAGTTTCCACTCCTTAAAATGTCTATATTATTGTGTCACATAATTCACACGTAATGATTTCCATGTATTCATTTATAAACCAACCTGAGCGCAACGTTAAATTCCTGACCTGAAGTAATGCGGAGCTCGTCAATTCACTTCAAAAAGTTGACCACATTTTTTTCACACCACCGATTAAGGTAAGTATCTAGTCAGGACTTTATTCCAAAAAAAGTTTAAATGCTCCATAAAGTGTACATCTATTCAGAATATTCCTTCACATGTGATGCAAAGAAACTGAAACATGCGTCTCTTTTTTTTCCCCTCCCTTAAACTGTACTAAATTTGAAAATGTTAACGTAACATTATTATTATTATTATTATTATTAGACTATTATTATTATTAGACTATTGTTATTCTTTTCCCACTATTTTGCTAATGCTGTACATGTAATTTTAACTAATTAATTATGTCCCCCACATTATGTTAAAAATATGTGTGCACAAATCAGCCTCGAGTGTAAAATTCCTAATATATTTATGGGACTTTCACCTATTTGTAGGTGTAACAAGTACTGAATCTGTCTTAAGGAGGAAGCGGGACTTGGCATAATCTTTTCTCAATGTGCCGTTTATTTTCAATAAACAGCGTGGCTTTTCAGCACACACACTTAAATGCACACGTGAAGCGTACCTCTCTCTCTCTCTCTCCTCCGCAGTCTGGACACCCATTTTATCCCCCTCCAGCTCTCACTGAAACACAGAACAGCTGTTAAAGATAATTTCCCACAGGTGTCAATCCTTACTGTTCTCATTCTCCCGGCCTCTCTCTCCACAGACGTCGCTCACAGCCCTCAGATGTTGCAGGTGCCACTGCCATCAGTACTGTAATTAATGATATCATCCAGATAGGCAGCGCCTCATGCAGCGTGCGGTCTGAGGATTTGGTCCATGAGCCACTGAAACATAGCCGGGGCCCTGAACAAACCGAACAGAAGTGTCACGAATTGGTGTAATCTGAACGATGTGGAAAATGCCGTCTTTTCACAGGACATGGGAGTTAAGGGGATCTGCCAATATCCCTTTGTTAAATACAGTGTCGAATAAAAGCGAGCCGCGCTTAACCGATCGATCAGTTAATTAATCCGAGGCATTGGGTATGCATGAAATTTAGACACTGCATTGACTTTTCTATAATCCACACAGAACCAGACCGAGCTGTCACTCTTCGGAACCAAGCCCACCGGGCTGGCCCAGTCACTGTGGGATTCTTCTATTACACCCATATCTAGCATGGTCTTTAATTCTTCCCGAACCACTTTTTTTTTGTGCTCGTGTAATCAGTAGGGACAACTGCGTACTACTACCCCTGGGGTCATTTCGATATGGTGCTCTATGAGATTCGTACAACCGGGAAGAGGCTAGAACACGTTGCAGAATTCTCCTTGCAACCTGGTAAAATCCGTGATTTGTGACGGTGAGAGGTAAATTCGATCGGTGGCTTTTAAGTTTACCTCCAGTCCGAGCTCCTCCCTTTCCGGAACCACCATCGTCAAAGTCACAGGGACCACCTCTCTCCATGGTTTTAGGAGATTGAGGTGGTAAATCTGACGTGCTCGGCCTCTATCCGTTCGTTTAACCTCAATCAATTTTCCCGACTCGCCGTGTGACCTCAAAGGGCCCTTGCCACTTGGCGAGTAATGAGCTCGATGTGGGGAGTAATACAAGGACTTTATCTCCTGGTACAAATTCCCGAAGCTGAGTACCCCTATTATACAGCCGGCTTTGACTTTCTTGAACCTGGAGCAAATTCTGTTAATTGCCCCAGTGTGTGGAGTTCTGCTCTCGGGTCATGAATGTATTGAAATTCATTTTTGCAGTTTAAAGGTCCCTCCTCCCAGTTTTCCCATAGGACGTCGAGCATTCCGCACGGCTGACGCCCATACAATAATTCAAACGGGGAGAACCCCGTGGGGGCATGCGGGACCTCTCGTACTGCAAATAATAAATGTTCTAACAGAAAGAAGATTGTCATGGTAACAAAGTTACCAACCCAATGCACAATGTAATTTCAACAAACCCTAAAACTGTAAAATGACTGTAAAAATGGCGATTCAAACAACTTTACAGCTCAAATAATACACAAGTTTTAACAGAAAAATTAGAGCAAGTGTTTGTATAAAATTATAAGCTTCACATTTCTGTGTTTACTCTCTCCAAAAATTGGCCGCATTTACTTCCATTATTGCCATATACTTCTATTTTAAGTGCCTCACTGTAACCTCGATTTTTGCTTTTTTTAAAGAAAAGGAGAAACGAGTCGCAATAAATTTTTGTGGTAATTAACATTATGCCATAAATGCTGTCGATCAAGCTTAACTTGTATTGAACCTGGAATATTCCTTTTAACTGTTATTAACTGCTTATGTTTTCTATGCTGATAAATCCACGACAAAGAAAAAAATAATTGCTTATTTTCGCTTATTTTGGTGAGGCAAGTGGCTTATTTTGGGCTTGTTTTTCCAGACCATTTTGCTTGTTTCTCTTGTGAGATCTTGCAACACTGCAATTGGTATTTCACCCACCCCTTAGCGCAGAGTACTGTCATTTGAAAAATAACGTTATTAACCATTCTTTTATTTTGTTCTAACCGGTAACCTTTTGGAAAGGAACTTATGAACTGGAACGTAAAAAAACAGTTTTTGCTCAGAACGAACCGAAATGAAAACATTCCGTTTTTAGTCCCTGCCATTAAAAACACTCCAGTTGGCTTTCCCTTAAAGACGGTGGGCACTTCCTGGCTTTACTGCCATGGCTTTCCAGAATTCAGGAACTTCAGGAACGAAACGAAAAAACGTAACTCTTGTGAGGGGAGTGGTTTTGTGTAGAGACACTGTGCAATGGTGGAAGCCACACATTGGGTTGATAAACACAGTCATTATATAAATCATACCCAACTTCTCCTTTCCCTCATGACTGATTTCAGAACCCATGATATATAATTTGCACACATTAATCAGACAAGTGTCATATTGATCACCTTGTTGCTGTAGCCAGACTGAACTGTGCTAGAACTGCTTGCAGACTTGGCCATCTTATATTGATTCAAGTTTTAAAGTGAGCCATGAAGTGCAAAAAGTTTGTGCTACAATAATAATCATCTGCACTGTGAAAAAAAAGAACATGCATTGTGGTCTTGTGATCTGGTCACTCTGGTTAAATTAGAAATATCCTATACATTATTCCACTGGACAACACCTGGAATTTTTTGATCTCTTCCCAAATGTTTCCCTGTTTTTCACTGTGTAATCCCTATTAGCATCCTTTACTGTGGTTTCTAAAGTAGAGCAACACAATAGACCAGTTATCTTTTATATTTGTCTTTCAAAATGATGGAAAGTATTTTTTATTTATTTTTTTATTATCCGTCAATATAATTAAAAAAATAAATGAATAAATAGAAAAATATAAATATGGATTTTCTGATTAATCACACTCGAATGATATCAATTCCTAAGATCTCAAGACAGTTCATTTACTTCTTTAATTTACTTCATTTTTGCTTGTGTTTTTAAACAAATTTCAGTTGAGCTTTATAGTTTGGGCCCTTTTGTTTTGATTTAGATCTTTTTTTTTATTATTAATATTTTTGTAATCTACCAAGTTAGAAGGTTCCCTGTATATATATATTTTCAAGATTTGCTGAGAGAGATTTCAGAGTTAGAAAATTGACATTATAACTGAAATATACCCATTTAAATCAGAATCAATTCATATCGAAATCAGAATCGAATCGAGAGCTTGTAAATTGGAATCAAATCAAATCGGGCCCTATTGTTTAAAAAATTCAGTAAATAATGCAACCTGGAAGTGCACAGAAACAAGACCACCTCTGCTGTCTTTACAGACCCACACAAATGCAAGGAAAGAGAACTTGGCAAGAGCCAAGGGCTAGCATCTCTTAGTGCTAGGTTTTTTGGAAGGATTGTTGACTGTGGTATCTGTGTATGTTTAAGCAGAGTTGGCCTCTGGCAGAGGGTTCAGAACAGGCCTCCTCGGCATTAGAGCAACAAGGACGGACTCTGTGTGGAAAGAACAAACTGGCCCCGGGCCCCACAGTCAAACAACATGGGAGCAGCTGTCTAAAGACCAGGGGCAGTCTGTCTTTTCAGAGGCTCACAGACATGGCTTTATGTGGCTGTGCTGTTATTGGATGGCTGTGCAGTAGGGAAAAAAAGGCAAAAAATCTTATATGAAATCTTTTCCTTTTACTTAACCAATGGAAAAATTATTCAGCATCGAGGATCTTTATCTTGTTTTTTTAGGAAAAAAATATCTTAATAGCCTTAAACGCAAACCTTAAAAGCAAAACTGCTTAAGATATTTAAGGCGAAAGTATACTTGGGTTTTCTGTATGCATCTACGTCTTGCGCACAGTGCATGTAATGCAAATTTCGTCATCAGCACAATATGCGCATTCTGTCTACCTGCAGCCCAGTTTTTTTAGACACGCGGACAGCCCACATCTTTGCGCATCGTCGTCACAAAGCAGTCACAGTGTGCACGCGGCGAACGCATCCTTACAGGCACACAGTCAAAAGACTTTGAAAGGTCAGAACGCTCAACCGTGCAAGAGACGGAGCAGCGTGGGGAAAAACGACGTAGACCTTAGCCTTAAAACTTGGTTTCAGAGAATGTATTTTCAATATAAGTAGATTTATTTATTTAATGTATTTTTTTGCTTTTGCTTTGGTTATTGTATATTAACTAGGATATTTAGCCTAAATGTTTTTAATCAAACAATAAAAGATAATTATGTAAATACAGTATAGTTTGTTTTTTTGCAGTTTAGCTGAAATCAGAAATCTCCCCATAGATAAAAAATTAGTTGACATTGATCAAAATATTAGGCTCCTTTAGACATCTGGTACATATTTTCCTGACCTACTCGAAGTAGTAAATATAGTAACAATTAGAGCCCGACCGATATGGGATTTTTGAGACTGATACCAATTTTAGAGGGGGAAAATTCACTGATTACCGATATGGTGGCCGATATAGTTAATTTGAGCTGTAATGAAAACAGACCTTTTCTATGTGGATTGTTCACCGATTTTGCACTACGCAAAGGTACTCAGAAGGCTGCTTTCTTAAATATTTTTATCAAAGAATATTTGACATATTATTATACATTGTCAACAAATTCTAGAAATGAACACTTAAAGAATGAAGAATGAATAAAATTACAATAAATAGCTTAAAAAACATCAGTACTGTATGTTTAGTATCAGTCAGTTGCTGACCATTAAAATAAAGAATAAATTACAATAAAATAAATGGCTAAATAAACATCAGTAGTACTGTTTAGTATCAGTCAAATGCTGACTATATTAATACTGCCAGTCAATTACTGGCAGGTTGTAAAACAAGAAGCATAACACCTGCCGAGACAAGAGAAAAACAGCGGCAGCAGTGTTACACCGTATTCTGCTATACACGTTCAGGGGAAACTTTCAATGGTGGAAAACCAGACTTTTAAATATTATATTTTATAAATGACATGACTGGAACTGTTTGGTTGAAGGGGGTACCAAACTGTGAATCCTTAACAAAACAGTTTGGTGAATACATGTTTACACATTAGCTTCCACTCAGCTGACAAGCAATGAAAGTAGCTACGTGGTTAACTAGTTAGCTATAAGCTCGTTGTCACGGAGAGTAAAAGATGGACCAGCATTGCATCTCACCAACTAGGTAACAACGTAGCGTGAAATCAACACTCAACAGACACAATGCACCACCGCACTGTTGTCTACTGAGCTGCAAAAAGATGCTCTGATGTTTACCTTCAATCTGCTACATTACTGACTGCACTGACAAACTATAGCTGGCTAACAGCAAACAGACTTGAGTGACATGGTTGTCAGGGACAGGGTTAAGTTATATTAGTTATTTTGAAAAGGGAAAATGATGGGGTCATTGTTTATTAACTTTCCATAATGTATTTCACAAACTAGTTAGCAAGTTACCGAGAAGACACCACTCAACTCTGCACCACTTAATTCCGGCCCTGTCTGCAGAGCCACCGTCAGCTCTGTAAACAATGGAGTTGGAGCACATTCTGCTGGACAAACTACATAATGGCAGCAATTCTAAAGCATTGTTTTCTGCATTATATGTTCTGAAAAAAGTTTTCATATCTGCGCATATCAGTAAACATATATACCGATATATTGGTGAAAGGCTAATATCGGCCGATAAATTGTCCAACCGATATATCGGTCGGGCACTAGTAACAATCTGTCAAGGTTATTCGTCATTTTTATATAAATGCTCAGTTTACCGAGACGTCATGTGTTTTAAAGGTGGTGTGAGGAAATTGGTGGCTCTTAAGGTTCTGCTTGTCCATTAGCTCTTGTACTTTCTAGTTATGAGCAATCAGACTGTTTCATGTATTACCAGCCCCCCTTTCCCCGTCTGGAACAGGGGCTTCAGTGGAGTGTTTGATGTTTGAGATGGGTGTGGTGTGAGGACTGGGAAAGGGGTGGTGGGTCTGGTGGTAATATAACCCATCTGTGCTAAAAATAAACCTGGAAGGAAAAGCCTGGATGTCTTTTACTAATTACAGGGCAAGGTTAAGTGTGCAAACCTGCAGTGGAAAAATGTATCCATACACACTGTTGTGTGGTTTTCTGTAATTCAGTCTTCTACATGAGATATCTGTGTGTGGTTACATAACCCAGGAACTTTGACTAAACCCCCCCCCCCCCCCACCCCTCATACATTATTATTGGCTATCCTCTAAAGCAGAGCGATATATTGAATATTTGAAATGATTAGTTTGGAAATATAAAATTAAGCAACATTATGAAAATTGCAGTGATTTTGTTTTATAATGAAGTAAAATGACAGCCATAAAGACTGTCTCATTAGACTAGATTTGTGATCGTTCTTTGTGAGAGGATTTTGATTTAATGGCGTCTCTGATTTAAACTTCAATAGCAATAATGGTGTTAGAGTTGGAAAGTCCAATTTGTTTCCGTGAATCAGTTTAGATTGTTTGTCAGTGAATCAATTCAAAACTCTGATTAAACTTTTTTTTTTTTTTTTTTTTTTTTAATTAAGGAAAGTTACAGGTTCATTACAAGTTAAGCTCAGCATTTTTGACAAAATGTTGATTACCACAAAAAAATATTTCAACTCGTCCCTTGTTTATATATATATATATATATATATATATATATATAAGCATTTACAATGGAAGTGAAAGGGGCCAGTCAGTGAACATAAGAATAAACACTGTATAAACAAAAGTATAGCTACAATATGTAAACATTATACTGTACATGTTAACATAATTTTTGTGTGATAAAATCTGGGATTTACTGGCATTAGTGTGTACCAGATTACAGGGTTTACCAGTGTCATGTCCTGATGGAAATGAAGTTGTAATGTTGGACATAACTTTACACATAAAATTAGTAAGCAATGTTATCACACTAAAATCATGTTAACTTGCATCATGTTTATGTGTAGCTATAGTTTTGAAATTAGGCCTTTTGTATATTTTAATTTTTATGATCTGTCCCCATTCACATCCTTTAAAAATACCTCACTGTAAAATAAACAAGGGATGAGTGGACATTATTTTATATATATATATATATTAGAGCCCAACAGATATGGGATTTTTGAGACCGATACCGATTTTAGAGAGGGAAAATTCACCAATTACTGATATGGTGGCCGATATATTTAGTTTTTGATCTGGAATGAAAACAGACCTTTTCTATGTGGATTTTTCACCGATTTTGCACCGATATGACTATGCAAAGGTACTCAGAAGGAATATATATATATATATATTTGTGGAAACTGGATTATTATTATTTTTTATATCTAGACATTTACTGTAATTTACATATTGTGTTTCATGATCTATTTATCGAATATCATCCTGAGAAATATATGTTTTTAGCTATATTGCCCAGAGCATTTGCTCTAACCGCTAGGGCTATGTCTCTTTCGAAGACTGCTTTTACAACACTGTTCGCAACTCTACCAGTATCGCTAACCTCTGTTCCCCCTGTTGCACCCAATACAGGAAGGGCAAGGGGAAGCCCAATGGAAAGAAGCCGCCCATAGAGGAGAAAAAGCATTACCTGGATGGGGACTACACCAAAGTAAGGGTCGTCGATTTCGACCTCAAGGAGCTGGTGGTGTTGCCAAGGGAGATCGACCTGAATGAATGGCTCGCTAGCAACAGTAAGTGTCTCACATGACCTCGCATGGTTTTCTGGAAAGACCAATTACTTTTTTTTTTTTTTTTTTTTTTACTGTTCTTTGGTACAAGATTATATCTAGGCTTCTATCTTTCACATGCCCCTAATGGCCATTTAATCATATTTAGAAAAAAAAAAAAACAATAGTGATCCAAGATCAGCACTTTTAATATATTAAATTTAAAAAGAGGTTCATGCTGCTGCTTTTTGGCCAAATAATCTTTGTAGAATTACTGAGAAAATGGAAACTAAAACTTGGTCCACAATTTACTTGGCAAATTTTTCTCGTTGTGGATGTTGGTTGTTTTTAACCTGGGAAAAATGGGCTGTTTGTCTGATCTTGGCTTTTTGTGTCTAGTTATAGGCAGTTTTGGCAACATCACTTTGCAGAGAGAGAATGCATCACATTGCCTCGAAGTTACATAACTTTATGATAAAAATGAGCTCAGAATAACATTCCAAAGCCAACAAATCACACCATTGTTTGCATTTCCCTCGATTTTATCTTGAAAGAAACACATGTGAAAGGCCATAAAATATGGGTTCATTTTGGAGCCTTTAATACACTTGCAAGTTCTACAAACACTTATGAAACTAAAGCACTGCCTTTTATGGTTAATTAAAGCCATTACTCTGGATTCATTTCAGTTTACAGCTTGATCTTTACAGCTTTTTCCATCTGAAAGCTCATAGTTATCTCATATGGTACTTGTTGGGGTGAAATGATTCATACATTTTGTGCCCCATACATTTAATGAAAGCTGAACTTTAGATTATAGGTTACTTGGGTATTTTCTTACTCTTTTTCTTTATTTTTGTTACTTACTGTTCTTAAATTGCTCTTGACAGATATCTCTATATGATACCTTTTGCATGGTACATTATCACATTGACAGCTCTTGTGAGGAATGGAATTTTTACATCAACTCTTGAAATAAAGTGGGGTCCGAAAGTACATATTGAAAATGTGGGATTCAAAATGTTAATTTAAACCTGGAAATAAAGTGTATAAAGTGATTTTGAATAATGTATAATAAAGACACTTGGACAAAGAAAATATGTTCTAAATATAATTTGATGAAATTAGAAAAATACAAAATAGAAGCATTTTCACTAGCGGTCTCAAGACTTCTGGACCACACTGCATGTTTTTTTTTAAATGCAATAATTATAACTGTAACTCTTAATCCAACTGTTTTTTGTTTTTTTTATCTTTCTAGCCACGACTTTCTTCAATCTCATCAACCTACAGTACAGCACAATCTCAGAGTTCTGCACAGGTGATACGTGTCCGGCCATGACGGCCAGCAATACGTAAGTAGCGCAGATGTGTGTTCTATTATTCATCCTGACTCTGTTATCCATTATTAAGCCTGCAGACTCGCTGAGATGCACAGAACAGGCAACTCGACACTTGACAGGTGACCCCTAGGGGTCGTGATCTGGCGCTATGGTCAAGACCTGCAGTCGTGGTTGACCTCAGGAAGATGAGGCGAGAGGTGTCATGTTTTTCCTCCATCTGATAAAGAGGGAAAAGTCAGGGGAGCCCTGAGAATCAAGCCTTGTGTCTGATTCTCTATCAGACAGTTTGGTTAATGAGCAACCACCAGAAACTGTGTCAGACAGGTGTTGTGTACTGTGTGTGACACACAGCAGATGATTGGTCAGATAGGTCAACATCTGTTTAGCAAGTAATGGCTCCTGGTTATACAGATATTGAGCTCAAAGGAAACAGTGATGTTGTTACTGATGTTTAATCTGATCTATCAGAAGTCTATGTGTATTTAAAGTAGATTTTTACATTTTCTGATTTTGCCTGTGCAAAACTCCATCAATGCAACTTGCAACTTTTACATTGTTTTATCAGTTAGAATAGTAATAGTAACCTCTCCTTGATAAGGCACACAATTTGAGTTTAGGTTAACACTTACGGGTTTAAAACAAATTTATAATCCTTAGTAGGATCTACAATAATAGTGGTGCCTGCTACTTATAGAGGTGTTTGTCTTTCCTTTTTCAGGACATATTACTGGTATGATGAGAAAGGGAAGAAGACTAAATGCACAGCGCCACAGTACGTTGACTTTGTCATGAGTTCAGTACAGAAATTGGTGACAGATGAGGACATCTTTCCCACTAAGTATGGTAAGTGAGTCTTTGCTTCCATCTAGTGGAGGAATATACAAATTGCATGACTAAAGTTATTGGCAAGGAATTTAATGGCTTGGAGTTATTTTCATATACACCTCCAATTCTGAAAAAGTTGGGACAGTATGAAAAATGCTATTAAAATCAAAAATGAGTGATTTGTAAATTATAATCACCCTTTGCTATATTGAAAGCTCTACAACTACACATTATATGATGTTTTACCCTGTGAATTTCATTTTGTTTTGTTCTTTTAAATGTACAGTAAGTTCAAGTCAGATGACAGTCGAGTGTTTATCACTGTGAAACATCACCATTTCTTCTAATAACACTTTAAACATTTGGGCACTGAAGTTTGTTATGTTTAGAAAGTGGAATTTTCACCCATTCACCCATTATGTAGGTCTTTAGTTGCACAATTGTACAGGGTCTTCATAGCCATCTAATGCGCTTCATAATGCACCATACATTCTCAATTGGAGAGAGGTCAGGACTGCAGGCAGGCCAATCTAGCACCCACACTCTCTGTTTACAAAGCCATGCACTTGTAATCCGGGCAGTATGTGGTTTGAAGTTGTCTTGCTGGAAAATGCAGGGATGTCCCTGGAAAAGACTGTGCTGGATGGCAGTATATGTTGCTCCAAATTTTTTTACATATCTGTCTGCATTCATGGTGTTCTCACAGATGTGCGAGTTACCCATGCCATGGGCACTGGCACACCCCTGGCCCATACAGACAATGGCTTTTGGACCTGATGCTAATAACAGCTTGGATGGTCCTTTTCCTCTTTGGCAATACAACGGCTGTGTTTTTCAAAAACTTTTTGAAATGTGGACTCTTCGGACCAAAAAACACAGTTCTACTGTTCTACTTTCCATCTAAGATGAGACCGAGCCCAGAGAAGTCGGCAGCGCTTCTGGACAGTGTTGATGTAGGACTTCTGCTTTGCATAGTAAAGTCTTAACTAGCATCTGTGGATGCAGCGGCGAGTGGTGTTGACTAACAAAGGTTTACTAAAGTTATCCCAAGCCCATGTTCATGATATCCATTACAGATGAATGACGTTTTTTAAGACAGTGACGTCTTAGGGATCAGAGATCACGCGCATTCAGAAATGGTTTTCGTCTTTCCCTTTACGCACCGAGATTTGACCAGATTCCTTGAATCTTTTAACTATATTGTGCATTGTAGAGGGCGAAATGTCCCAAATCCTTCCAATTTGTCTTTGGGGAACATTGTCCTCAAAGTACTGGATTATTTGCTGAAGCATCTTTTGGCAAATTGACCAGTCTTGAACGATCCTTGCTCTTGAAGAACTAGGCTGTTTTTGGAGGCTCCTTATACAGTATACAGTGCTATGATACAATTGCCTCACCTGTTTAACATCTCCTGTTTCACATTGCCTTGTTATTTCAACTCGTCAAATTGTTATTAGTCTTAAATTGCCTGTCTCAACTTTTTTGGAGCGTGTTGCAGTCAACTTATTTGAAATTACTGTATATTTTCAAAAATTAAATAAATTCACAAGGTAAAACTTCATATTATATGTAATTATGGCACTTTCAATACAGCAAAGGGTGAATATAATTTGCAAATCACTCTCTTTTGTTTTTATTAGCATTTTTCATATTTCATACTATATATATATATATACAGTTGAAGTCAGAAGTTTACATACACCTTATCCAAATATGTTTAAACTCAGTTTTTCACAATTCCTGACATTTAATCGTAGATAACATTCCCTGTCTCAGTTAGGATCACTACTTTATTTTAAGAATGTGAAATGTCAGAATAATACTAGAGATAATTATTTATTTCAGCTTTTATTTCTTTCATCACAGTCCTGGTGGGTCTGAAGTTTACATACACTTTGTTAGTATTTGGTAGCATTGCTTTAATTGTTTAACTTGGGTCAAACATTTTGGGTAGCCTTCCACAAGCTTCTCACAATAAGTTGCTGGAATTTTGGCCCATTCCTCCAGACAGAACTGGTGTAACTGAGTCAGGTTTGTAGGCCTCCTTGCTCACACACGCTATTTCAGTTTATTGGATTGAGGTCAGGGCTTTGTGATGGCCACTCCAGTACCTTGACTTTGTTGTCCTTAAGCCATTTGCCACCACTTTGGAGGTACGCTTGGGGTCATTGTCCATTTGGAAGACCCATTTGTGACTGAGCTTTAACTTCCTGGCTGATGACTTTAGATGTTGCTTTATTATATCCACATAATTTTCCTTCCTCATGATGCCATCTATTTTGTGAAGTGCACCAGACCGTCCTGCAGCAAAGCACCCCCACAACATGATGCTGCCACCCCATGCTTCACGGTTAGGATGGTGTTCTTAGGCTTGCAAGCCTCACCCTTTTTCTTCCAAACATAACGATGGTCATTATGGCCAAACAGTTAAATTTTTGATTCATCAGACCAGAGGACACATCTCCAAAAAGTAAGATCTTTTTCCCCAAGTGCACTTGCAAACTGTAGTCTGGCTTTTTTATGGTGGTTTTGGAGCAGTGGCTTCTTCCTTGCTTAGCAGCCTTTCAGGTTATGTCGATATAGGACTCGCTTTAATGTGGATATAGATACTTGTCTACCTAATTCCTCCAGCATCTTCACAAGGTCCTTCGCTGTTGTTCTGGGATTGATTTGCACTTTTCACACCAAACTATGTTCATCTCTAGGAGACAGAATGCATCTCTTTCCTGAGTGGTATGATGACTGCGTGGCCCCATGGTGTTTATACTTGTGTACTATTGTTCGTACAGTTGAATATGGTACCTTCAGGCATTTGGAAATTGCTCCCAAGGATGAACCAGACTTCTGGAGGTCCACAATTTTTTTTCTGAGGTCTTGGCTGATTTCTTTTGATTTTCCCATGATGTCAAGCAAAGACACACTGAGTTTGAAGGTTGACCTTAAAATACATCCACAGGTACACCTCCCATTGACTCCAATTAACCTATCAGAAGCTAATTGCCTAAAGGTTTGACATCATTTTCTGGAATTTTCCAAGCTGCTTAAAGGCACAGTTAACTTAGTGTATGTAATCTTCTGACCCACTATAATTGTGATATAGTCAATTAAAAGTGAAACAATCTGTCTGTAAACAATTGTTGGAAAAATTACTTGTCATGCACAAAGTAGATGTCCTAAACGACTTGCCAAAATGGTGGTTAAAAAAATTAGTTTTAATGACTTCAACCTAAGTGTATGTAAACTTCTGACTTCGATTTTATTTTATGCACCAAACACTATATTGGCATTTAAAAAAGGGAAATTGTAAAACATTTTTCGCTTGGTCTCAAGAACTTATGGTAAGATGACATAATGTCTTGTAAAATAATGAGATCTTTATAATGACAGAGAAGGCTGCATTTATGAAAATGCACAGAAATATTAGTTAACACTTTACATATACAGTATCATATAAAAAGTATATGTCAGACTTTTCAAAGCTCTGTGATTTTTATTGATTTATTGAATTATTATTTGAATTTGTATTTTTGTATTTTTTTGGTGGGCATGAATGGATTGTAATGGTGATTGAGAGAGAAACTTCAAAAGCCTGTTGTATCATATTTGATACATGTAATTGCAACACGCTTTTTGAATAAAATAGTATACAAAATTTTAACCAAGCATAAGTTGCTTATATTCAGCAGATACTCATTTTAAAATATCAGTAACAATATAATCATTACTGTCACTTTTACTTTATTAAAATAAGCTGTCATTTATCCCAACATAAGAGTAATTTGTTGTGGAAGTCCGCCGCCATTTTAAATAGATCGATATAAATATTGAAACCATTTTTTTCACAAATAACCACTAGATGGTGCCATAAACATGTGAAACTTACATACCATATGTTTTTTGGCTTTTCAGCTTGAACAGAGAGTGAGACAGGAGCCGTCAAACGTTGTGTAACATATTTGATACATACGGCGTTATAGGGTTAATATTTAGTATGTTTCACTTAACAGTTCTCCTTTATTATCTCCTTTATGCAGGTAAAGAATTCCCCAACACCTTTGACTCACTGGTGAAGAAAATCTGCAGGTATCTCTTCCACGTGCTTGCCCACATCTACTGGTCCCACTACAAGGAGACAGTGGCCATGGACCTGCACGGACACCTAAACACACTGTACACACATTTCATTGTTTTTATTAGGGAATTCAATCTGATGGACCCCAAGGAGACGTCCATACTGGACGACCTGACGGAGGCCCTCTGCACCCCCCTTCCCCCTCAGCCACAGAACCACGTGACAGAGAGATGAGGCCCAGGGTCGCTCTTGCTGCACCTGCCAAGCCGGGGTTCACCCTCTCCCTACCAGGGAGGAGAGAAGGACTACACCAGTCACAATGGTGCTGGGACTCATAGACCTTCCACCCTTCCAGAACATTGCTCTCTTTAGGACCCAGTAAGGAGTGTTCAGCCAGGCCTGCAGGGGGCAGCACTTGCTGAATGACCTCAGAGGCTGCCCTTCTGTGAGGCTAACCCTTTAACCAAGAACAACTTCTCTCCCTAGACTTATTTCATTTGGTTTCCCTCCCTTTTCCAATTTTTCGTTTTGCGAAAGTGGAGGCTGGTTAATGGTTTATTGTTTGCGTCTTCCCTCATCTTTGCACCTGTAGGACAAAAAGTACCCGGCCCTCTACCCACTTATGAGTGTTTGATGTTAGAGTAACATGAAGATGCTAGATTTGTCTTAAAATAACAGCACTTTTCCCCTCTCTTGGTTCATATAAGGGTGAGATGTTGGCCTGGTTCCTCACAGAGCCTCATGTATGGTATAAAGGTTTCTCTTTTTCTTTTTATCTTTTATATGGTAAAAGGTGTGTGTGTGTGTGTGTGTGTGTGTGAGTGTGTGAGAGAGTGTGTGAGATCAAGGCTTTTGCACTCTGGAACTGAGCGAGCTCTCAATGCTACCTGCTCACTTTACACATGATACAGCAATCCCATCAGTCCCATATCAGAAAAACAGCTCCTCCATTGGCCCACGGCCATATATTTGTGTATGGGATACACATTTGTTACATACTAGACTACTAACCACTGTCAAGGAGACAGTCTTAGGTTATGAAGTGGCTCTGTTAGGGATTTAAATACAGTGAGGTTGCCATTTTGGAGTCATGTTGGTTCCAGGGCCTGAGTTTGTGTGTTCGCTCTTGAGTGACAAAGACATTGCTGTTGTCTGCTAAAATTTAAAGCATTTTTAAAATTGAAACACTGCTATTCAGGCTCTGGAAGCAACATGCCCTGTGGAACAGTACAAATGTTTAGATGTTTTGAAGAGTAAAGTGGCTTTGGTGCAGTAAAATGCAGGAAAGCAAGGGCTTGTCTGGCCTCATTTTGAAAGACAATTTCTGAATGGAAAAGAATGTAAACTTAGTCTATGTATTGATTGCAAAGATTATTATCTTGAAGTGATTGAGAGTGCAAGAAAGAGTGAAAGATATTTTAGTTCTCCCTTCATCACTGTTAAAAGATTGTTCTGTTAGGCTGAACTCTTTGTGAGAAAATTGGACCTTTAATTTATTATTATTTTTTTTTTTCTTCATTTTGGTTTTAGTTGACATTTTTCAGGGCTCCTCAGTTCTGGCTTTTGTTTTATGTATTTTAATAATACTTAAGTTAAAAGCAATTTAATATTTTAAGCTCTGCAAATTATAACCTAATAAAATATTTAAAAGTCACACATATTCTTCTTGATTGTCTGTTTTGTTTTGTTTTTTCCCCCATGTATATTTCCTCTAAAAATATAAAGCTAAACCATGTTGGATAAGTTACTCAAAAAAGTATTCAACTACTAATTAATTGTGTAAAATTGTAATTTGATTACTGTACTGATTACTTCAATGCAAAAGGAGTCATATTACCAATTACTTTTAAGTTACTTTTTAAAACGCAATGTTTGCTTTTCTGATTAAAGAATTCAAAATAATGTCTGTTTCATACACTTAGCACCACACATTCCTCCCTTACAATGACTCATTAGGGGTTGCATGCCCTTTAGCTGTCACAGAAATGCAAACAGATATACATATGAACATAATTCATGTTTTAAATGTATTCTACATAAATATTATTTTAGAAATATGTGTAACCCAAGTAATGATCTTAAAAGTAATTAACTTGAAGTTATAACTGTAATCTGATTACAAGAATTAAAGACCCTGTTTACACCTGGTATTAAGATGCGTTTTTGTTGATCGGATCACATGTGGTCAGCACTTAATACACGTCTAAACGGGGTCTAAAATGTTTTGTGATCAAATCACGACAAAACCGCAAATAACTGCATCACATTTGATGTGTAAATGCTAATCCTTCCTGAATGCATCTTGGTCATCAGCAAAGCACCACCCCTCACCTGGCATTCAACCACTGCGCTAAAACAAGAGTTTAAACTTTGCCGGTTACGAGCGGTTAAAAAGGAAAAAAACATCTGATCGGAAAATGTAAAAAGCGGATACAAACACGAGAACTTCACAGATCTTCTTCGGTGTGTCTGAAATCAACATGCTGGGATTTATGAGAAGCACAAACATCTGCAGCTCAGATTAATACAGGTAATCCACTCAAATAACGGACAGTTCTGCTCGAAATGTTGCTTTTGTGCATAGATTAAATTTCAGCTGCATCTGGGAGAAATAGCGCTCCGTTTTTTTGCGCTTTTGTTGTCTTTTCAGAATTTGTTGTGCTTTAAAGTCATGCAGTGACACTGACATAGCGACTGATGTGTGTCATCATGAAACAGTCCATCCTCTCCTAAACTGATCACAAGTGGTCACAGGAGACGCATTAAAGTGACCAGGTATAAACAGTGATGTGTCTCACCTGACCACATGTGATCGGATCACCCGAGATGCATCTTAATACCAGGTGTAAATGGGGTCTAAGATGTCATTTGTTTCACAAATTTTTTGGCTTAAAAAGTAATTGGGTTCTAGTAACTAAAAACTTTGTAATCAGATTACAGCCAACACTGAAGTCGCAACTGCTACAATTTAATTTGTTTTTAACATCTGAAGTTCAGACAGTTCCTACGGTCCAACCTGTCTACAGGTTTCCAATATGTATTTATAATTACAAATTTTATTATTTCACAGTATATGTGCTATACAATTATTATACATGCCATAAAAAACATAAACGATCCAAATTATCCTTCTAAACATCATCTTTATCATTTGTCTGCTCGGACAAATGCAGAGAAAACACTGTCCTTCTGCTCCAGTAGAACATCAGGTTCATCATACTCTAAAATGGCCCCGTGCTTCATCACAATCACCACGTCGGAGCCCAGGATGGTGTGAACGCGATGCTGTGAAACACCACAAGAGAACACAATAAGTCTCAAGATACATCACAGTCTAATTGCAATTAAGATTGGCATGGATGGATTCTGGCATTTGAGTGAAATTATGTTTGATTATGATCTGATCACTTCCTGTCATTGTTAATGGCGTGCTTTATGCATTAAAAGTGATGTTTACAATTGTTCGATATTAAAATACTTCAACCTATTCCAGTTTAATGTACAAGACAACTATAAGGAAGTCATTTGTTGGTTGATTTCCTTGAAAATACTGGGATTTTCAAATTTCTGTTTGAGCGGCCCAACATTGATTCAACCATTGATGTGAGTTTAAGGCTGGAGTCTGGACCACCTGTTTTCTGACCAATGGTAGATGGATGGAGTGTTTGAGAAACCTATGAATTTTTGCATTTTCATTTTGGTGCAGCTAATGGCACCAATCATGCGCATCCCCTTTCAGTTATACAGTACTGTATGTGTAAGAGAAGTGCTTGTACTTACTGCTATTGTGACCACTGTTCGATCTGCAAACGCTGTCATGACAACTTTCTGCAGAATACTCTCCTATTAAAAACAAGAGAACCAACATTAGGTGGATTTGAAATTAAAAATGGTCAAAAGCATATCATTAATCATGTAACATTCATGGATATTGATCTCACTGTGGCCATGTCAATAGATGCTGTAGCTTCATCCATTATAAGTATGCTGCTCTTCCTCACAAATGCTCGAGCCAAACAGAACAGCTGTCTCTGCCCCTGGCTGAAGTTCTCTCCTCCCTCTGTAACCATGGCATCTGTAGACCAGACACAATTTGCTGAATTCTAAAGCCTGTACAATTCCTTAGCTCTCTTTAAATGACAAAAGTCTTTCATCTCACCTAGACCACCAGGTAGAGCTTTAACGACTGACATTAGCTGAGCAATTTCAAGAGCTTCCCAGAGCATTTGATCTGTGGCCTTTCTTTCTGGATCTAGATTAAACCTGTGAAAAGGAGAGAAAACAAATTGGTTTCCATAATGGTAACATAGGAAAAGACTCAAATCATTTAGATTTTCAGCCTGATCTCATTAAAATTATGTGACTTTTACATTTTTGCAAAATGATATTACTGGTACTTGGTTCATTACAAATATCACTGCAGTTCCAAAATGTCCACTGTGTGGCACTAAAAGTGAGATAAATGTTCTCCCAAACAAATTAGCTTTTTAAGGGTAATGCTCTGTCCAGTTTTAAATCAACAAAACTGACCTCCCTTTCCTTAAAGGGATAGTTTACCCAAAAATGAAAATTCTCTCATCATATACTCACCCTCATGCCATCCCAGATGTGTATGACTTACTTTCTTCTGCAGAACACAAACAAAGATTTTTTTACAACAATCTCAGCTCTGTAGGTCCATACAATGCAAGTGAATGACCTTTGTTGCTCCAAAAATCGCATAAAGGAAACATAAAATAATCCATATGACTCCAGTGTTTAAATCCATATCATCAGAAGCAATATAATAGGTGTGGGTGAGAATCAGAACAATTTTTAAGTCCTTTTTTACTCTAAATCTCCACTTTAACTTTCACTTTCAGATGTGAAAGTGAAATTAAACAGGCACCACATTTGACTTTCAAATGTGATGGTGAAAGTGGAGAATTAGAGTAAAAAAAGACTAAAATTTGGATCTGTTTTTCACCCACACCTATTATATCACTTATGAAGATTTTTATTTAACCACTGAAGTCTTATGGATTACTTGCATTGTATGGACCTACAGAGCTGAGATATTCTTCTAAAAATCTTTGTTTGTGTTCTGCTGAAGAAAGAAAGTCATACACATCTGGGATGCCATGAGGGTGAGTAAATGATGAGAGCATTTTCATTTTTTGGGTGAACTATCCTTTTAACCTAAACCTATCCCTTTTGTGTCATAAAAGCTACTGTAAGTTGAAAAACGCAATAATTGAAGTGTAATTTTATGGTGCTTCTATGACATCTTTAGTTCACATGTTAACTCACCAGGACTTGTATCCCAGTCCTTTGCATTGCAAGTGCAGTGCTCTATCAGCTGAGCTATTACTCAATCTGATCACACTTTGAACAAGCTTGTGAATGTAGCTGGTTATGCAATGCCAACATTAAAATGCAACACCTTACAAGTCATGCAAATTATGTTCATGTCATAAGGTAGCGGTTGTGTGAAAAGTACAGTGCATCCGGAAAGTATTCACAGCGCTTCACTTTTTCCACATTTTGTTATGTTACAGCCTTATTGCAAAATGGATTAAATTCATTATTTTCCTCAAAATTCTACAAACAATACCCCATAATGACAATGTGAAAGAAGTTTGTTTGAAATCTTTGCAAATTTATTAAAAATATAAAACAAAACAAAAATCACATGTACATAAGTATTCACAGCCTTTGCCATGACACTCAAAATTGAGCTCAGGTGCATCCTGTTTCCACTGATCATTCTTGAGATGTTTCTACAACTTGATTGGAGTCCACCTGTGGTAAATTCAGTTGATTGGACATGATTTGGAACGGCACACAACTATCTATATAAGGTCCCACAGTTAACAGTGCATGTCAGAGCACAAACCAAGCCATGAAGTCCAAGGAATTGTCTGTAGACCTCAGAGACAGGATTGTATTGAGGCACAGATCTGGGGAAGGGTACAGAAAAATTTCTGCAGCACTGAAGGTCCCAATGAGCACAGTGGCCTCCATCATCCGTAAATGGAGGACCAGGACTCTTCCTAGAGCTAGCCGCCTGGCCAGACTGAGCGATCGGGGGAGAAGGGCCTTAGTCAGGGAGGTGACCAAGATGGTCACTCTGACGGAGCTCCAGCATTTCTCTGTGGAGAGAGGAGAACCTTCCAGATGAACAACCATCTCTGCAGCACTCCACCAATCAGGGCTCTATGGTAGAGTGGCCAGATGGAAGCCACTCCTCAGTAAAAGGCACATGACAGCCTGCCTGGAGTTTGCCAAAAGGCACCTGAAGGACTGTCAGACCATGAGAAACAAAGATTGCACTCTTTGGCCTGAATGGCAAGCATCATGTCTGGAGGAAATCAGGCACCGCTCATCACCTGGCCAATACCATCCCTACAGTGAAGCATGGTGGTGGCAGCATCATGCTGTGGGGATGTTTTTCAGTGGTAGGAACTGGGAGACTAGTCAGGATCGAGGAAAAGATGAATGCGGCAATGTACAGAGACATCCTTGATGAAAACCTGCTCCAGAGTGCTCTGGACCTCAGACTGGGGCGAAGGGTCATTGTCCTGTTGGAAGATGAACCTAAGCACACAGCCAAGATAACAAAGTAGTGGCTCTGGGACAACTCTGTGAATGTCCTTGAGTGGACCAGCCAGAGCCCAGACTTGAACCCGATTGAACATCTCTGGAGAGATCTGAAAATGGCTGTGCACCGACGCTCCCCATCCAACCTGATGGAGCTTGAGAGGTCCTGCAAAGAAGAATGGGAGAAACTGCCCAAAAATAGGTGTGCCAAGCTTATAGCATCATACTCAGAAAGAATTGAGGCTGTAATTGGTGCCAAAGGTGCTTCAACAAAGTATTGAGCAAAGGCTGTGAATACTTATGTACATGTGTTTTTTTTTATTATTATTATTTATTTATTAAATATTTATTTTTAATAAATTTGCAAAGATTTCAAACAAACTTCTTTCACGTTGTCATTATGGGGTATTGTTTGTAGAATTTTTAGGAAAATAATGAATTTAATCCATTTTGGAATAAGGCTGTAACATAACAAAATGTGGAAAAAGTGAAGCGCTGTGAATACTTTCCGGATGCACTGTAAGTGTTTATGAGCGGATAATCTGCCATTTTACTCGTGATTTGTGTGAAAGGAAATAAAAGTAATTGCTGTAGCACCTCTAGTGTTTATTTCATCAGGATACTGTTGCAACACTTGCAATGAGCCACAAAAATAATTTCACAAAATGTAAGGTTCGGTAACATGACTATGAAACGAGGTTGCAAAATTTGTCTAATGCAGATTAAAAAGGTCAGATTATGTAACCTTCCATCACCAATCCCAAGAAAAAGCAAAAAGGCAGCTTGTTTTTCATGGTTTCCATCATTTAATCATTATGCAGTGCTGTGTCTGTGTGTGTTTCTGCAGCCAACCTGACCGGGGAATAAACTTTTTAAAAATAATAAATTCAATGTTCTTTGAAAGACATATCATCAAGGAAGTTCTCACCGAATTGTTCCACTGAATAAAACAGGATCTTGTAGAATGATGGAAAACTTTGAACGTAGAGTCTGCAGGGGCAGCTTGGCAATGTCAATGCCATCTATAATAATTTGCCCTATGGGTGAGAAAAATACACAAAATCACTCTTAAAGACATACTAAACAACCTAAAATGATTTTAGACCCATCATTCTTGGGAGCCCCTGTTACCCTCAAATGTGTCCACCATTCTGAAGAGGGCCAAAGAAAAGGACGACTTTCCACTTCCTGTCCTTCCGCATATTCCCACCTGGAAATAAAACATTTAAACTACAATGTTCTTGTTCTTAGATCATTAATTCCAGTAACACCCCTGGAATTTTTCTGTGTAAAGCATTGCATGCAGTATTACCTTTTGTCCCGGTTTGATATGGGCATTGACGTGTCTTAGTACAGGTTTCAAGCAGCTGTCATAGCGCACACTCAAGTTTTTGATCTGGATCTCTCCATATTTCGGCCACCCTGCAGGAACCTGAGCAGGAGCTGAAACCAAAAATGATCATTAGTTAAAGTACATTCCCACAGTTAGAAACATCATTAAACTTTGACTGCTCTTTTAATATATTATCATATATTTTGCATTTTAATGTATTTTTAATCATGACCGTAGGCTCTATTTATTATTGGGATGCATGGGAGGCATGGCATACAGCACATTTACACTATCAAATTCTTATCTTCATTTATATCGACATTGCTTGACAGGGAATGGAATATATAATATGATGCAGATGGTGCAATTACTGGAGAAAAACCTCATAATTCAATTTCACTTGACCCAACCCATTAGTGCTATGTGCAAGCAATTTCACCAACCCACTTACACCTGGACGTAGGGCATGCTTGCAAGAAAATACCAAAACTTTATAACCATGGCCACTGCCTTTGCGCGTATGCCGTATCAGAAAGTGCTGTGCTACGTTGTCCTTTAATATCTAATCTTGTTTGTGTTTATGGCGTTGCAGACAGGCTGTTCATTGCTCAGTAACTAGCAAATGTTGATCCAGCTTTTGCTTCGTTCAGAAATATTTTTGTTAGTGGAGCCAAAATAGTTGGCCATACTGTATCTAAAATATAAGTTACTCAACATTACCTTAATTTTAATGGAGCTGTTGTATAAAAGCAATATCACACTTGTAAACATGCTGTTGTTCTGAATATCAGAATGGCTGGTTACATTTTTAGATTTTTTATTCTTACGTTATATTTTCCCCTTTCACTCATTCATGTTTCACTCACTCATGAGTCCATCGTAGCTCTCTGGCTGTGTGTGTAACAAACTGCTGACTCTCTTCACACAGCCCAGCTGCACCTCCATATCTGCAAGATTACGTACTATCCAGTTCAGGTAGTTTGACACCTGCAAGGACGCCAGTGAAATGCTGTAAGGCACCTGAATGTGCAAGTGTTGGGGGTTGTGTATGATTACAGGAGGTAATAAGAGTTTACCATGAGCGCATAGGTGAGCCCCAGACCCACCAGTCCTGCTGAAAGCTGACTGTATAAAGCATTGGTTATAGAGGCAACAGCTGCTATGAGCACCACAAAAGCCCCAATGTACTCCTGCAGAAATACAAATACAACGTGCATAAATAGAAACACGGCACAGAGTGGCACAGTACGCTCTAATATAATATGCACTGTGAAAGGCACTCTAGAAATAAATTTATACTGACTTCAGGTTTAAATACACTACTTGCAATTGAGTCATATATTCATATATATATATATATATATATATATATATATATATATATATATATATATTCTACAAATCTGAAGAAAGTCCATATGATTAATGTCTCGAGAATATAAAAACTTGTATCACACCAAATCCTATGCATTTTAACCATATAACATATACACAATAACATAACCTATAAGTGTATTTGGATATACTGTATGTTAGGATTACGGTTATCACTACTTTGAAAGTAAACCCGGAGCAATTTTCATTACCATGCGAACCTCCAGCCAGCGATTGGCTGCCGTGAGGAAGAGGGAGGAGATATTATTTGCATCTGTGTATTCCAGCAGTTTCTTCTTAAACCTCTGCTCATGCCTGAGACAAAAGTGAGTCCAGTCAATATCTACTCATCTCCAGAGTGGTGATGTGCTAACTTAAACTACTGAATGCATGAACACAAGCATTACAATATATTTGTATTCTGAGCATTAAATGAGTGTGTGATTGTGTGTGTCTGTGTGTTACCTGAAAGCTCTGATGGTGGTCAGTCCCTCAACGGTCTGTGAGTAATGGGACAGTAGAGGCATCTCAGTGCTGTCCTCCAACTGCTGTAGGTCTCTTCACACAGAAAACACACACATTAATTTATTCAAAGGAGAGAGAGAATGCACAAAAAAAAAAAGAAGAAAAACCTCTTGTAAGTTTTAGAATCTGTTGGAGTAAATAAAATGTATTAAAACATCAGAAAATGTATAACAATCTCACGGGGGGATACATTCTCAATTTTTACCTCTAGTTTTATTCAGCCTAATTATGGTCCTTCTCTTCAATCACTTGTTTCTCAGCAAGATGTGATGCAGCATGTGCTGAATTACATTTATGTCGTTGTTTTTGGCAGATACTTTTAAAAATGTTCTCTGTTTCTGCCTTTCTTGTCAAAGGTGCTGTAACATGCGAGCGATATGAAAACGCGGCAATATGAAAGGCGAAAAACTAGATCGCTCCAACGTAGTGCAATTATATGTTAACAGCTTTGCTTTGTTGATTATAAACAAGAGCTACAACAAACTTACTTGTGACATTCTCTCTGCACGCGCTTACACTAAACTCAACAAGCATTCATGATATGTACGAGAGAGAGAGATGTGGATGCAGTAGAGCTGATTTGCTTGCACAAATTCTGGAATTACAGTTGGATACAAGACTAGACAACAAGACTATTGTTTTAAATTGTTAATCTGTATGGATTGATTTGCTGATTCTCAGCTAAATATTTAAGTGAATAAAAGTGTGCAGGAATTTCCCGCATTATAAATGTGGAAAATGTGGGGATAATTCAATTTGCACACAATCCCGTGCCAAATTTGTTGGTTATCCTGCTTCTCCGTTGTGCACACGCACTCACAAACAGCATTTGTTGCTAAACAGTGACGTCACTGTGAGTATGTGGATGTATTTGTGAGTTTGTTTCCTTGCGTTTCATGTCACCATTCAACAGCGTGCAGTGTAGAAAGCACGCAGCTGACTGGACCTAGCAAGTGTTTTGTTGCATAAAGAATATTAATGAACCGTGTGAAATTTCAACATTGGCGCTCATAATTTAGCAGTGGCGGTGCGCCGCTGCTGAATGCATATAGGGGAAACACTGCTATGTTATGTTACATTATATAATGTTATGTTATACTAAGTTAAATTGATATACTATGTTGCTACGATACATTGCGCTACGATATGTTATGTTATACTCTTATGTTTTACTATGTTGTTACTTTGTTACATTATGTTATACTGTTATGTTACGTTATACTGTTACATTATACCATGTTATGTTACGCGATATTACGTTATGTTATTCCGTTATGTTGTTCCGTTATGTTACATTCTGTTATGTTACAATGTTATGTTGTTCTACATTACATTGTTGTACTCGGTTATGTTGTTACGTTACGTTACATAATGTTATTGTGGTGGTGGGGGCATGGTTAAGTGCCGGTTTGTCAATGGAGAGCGAGATCAGGAGATAAGAACGTTAAGGATCATCACCTGGTAATGATTGTCTCTAACAGCTGTTTTTCATTGCAGTGAGAGTGGAGACAGGCTTTAAGAGTGAGCCAGATGCCAGTCACAGGAGAGAGTTATGAGACACGAGCTGGAGAAAGACTGTGCGAATTTATGTCAGCTGAAAAGCGTAGTTTCTGAGCATGATCGCTGAAAAGCATAATTATTGAGTTTCAAAGAATTAAAACATACCATTTGAGATGGATTCGCTTCCCACTTCCTCTTTTTCCCTAACTGTGAACATTGTTACAGTTATGTTATGATATGTTATGCCACTATGATATATTAAATGATTTTGTATGTTATAAAATTGTTATACTATGTTATGCTATACTATGTTATGTTGTACTATGTTACTTAGTAACATTATGTTTTACTGTTACGTTATACCATGTTATGTTACACAGTATTACGTTATGTTTCATTACGTTATGTTACATTGTTACGTTGTTGTTATGTTACGCTACACTGTTACATTATACTACAGTACATTGCTATACTGTTATGTGACGTTACATTACGTTATGATGTGTTACGTTGTGCTATTTTACGTTACACTATGTTATGTTGCACTATAATACAAGATGTTATGTTGTTATGTTGTTACGTTACATTACGTTATGATATGTTATGTTGCTTTATATTACGTTATGTTATTACTTTACGTTGTTACATTACGTTGTTGTTATGATTAGGGCTGAGAAATTTAACACGTAAATTTTTGTTATTTAAAAAAAATATTACGCAATTAATGCTGTGTCCTTTTTTTCACTTCCTAAACTTCATGCGATAGGAGAAAGGTGTCCCTAGTTGTTCCTGGCAGGCTACTCAGCCTTACAGGCTCCGGTTAGGGCATCTGCTGCTTGCCAGGAACAAACCCAGGCATCTTTGTACAATGGGCGAAACTTCACTAATATTTTTACACTTTCTGTGGCAAACATTTGCATAAATGTTCAGAAGGTACACGCTCGACTCAACTGCACATCCTAGCACATAAACTGATTTTGTGGAGCTGCGCACATTTACAGTATGTCCAGCTCAACTCCTGGGTATAATAAACAAGGGAGTAGATTTACTGTACGGAGAATGGAGACTTCACTCGCAAGTGAAAAAGCAAGCCTACGAGAAATACGGGAGAGATAATGTTTTAGAGACTGAGAAGAACCTGGCTGTTTAGCAAGCTGCAGCCTGATATACTTGTAGAGACTGAACGGCAGTCAGAGAAAATAATACTTTTGAGATTTTAAACTTCAGCAAAGTAAAATTCAGCATTCAGTATATTTTATATCTGACTGTACAGTATAGTGTCTAATAATGCATTGGCAATATGCACTTAAGTTTCTCTTGCCAATAAAGTTTGATATGAAATGAATCTGCCTATTTTAACATGTTCATATTTAAATAATTAAAATAAACAATGATTAACCAATTTCTGACAAGTTCTTTGAGACAAAGTATAAAATAAATATATTTATGATGATTTTTTAATGTTTGTTGTAATGTATCATGCACCACAATTTAATTGTGATTAATCACAGAAAACTGTGTGATTTAATTAGTTACATTTTTTTTTAGTGATTCACAGCCCTAGTTATATCTTATGTTATACTATGTTGTTACGTTATGTTGCTTTGTGGTTGCGATACAATATGTTATGTTATGCTGTGTTATGTTATACTATGTAACTTTGCATATTGTTAGGTTGCATAATGTTACGCTATGTTACATTATGATATGTTATGTCATACTATGTTACGTTATGTTATACTAACAACATGAGAGATGGAAAAGTTTTACATTATTACATTCAAGTTATTATTACAATATGTAACAAAGCTCCCTTTACAGAATTCTAACAAATATTCTACTATGGTCAAGATGAAGAAGGTGGCATCCTATTTTAATTGCAGTGTAAGATACTAACCTGGATGCTACCCTGAAATACTTCTGAATAAAGTAACAGGTGATAGCCAATGGGAGCAGAGCGATGAGAAAGACGGGTGTGACATAAGAGATGACACCCACAGCAGACACGCACAACAGAGTGGAGCGACACAAGCACTCCATGGTGACTGGAATATGCTGGAATCACAGGGCAATACATCATAACACACTTACAATATAGCCATTCTGAATTTGATAAGCAAATAGAGCGTATTTAATGTTAAATGCAATATATTTTTTATATTCAGAATAGTATGCTGTCTTGTTTATCTACCTGGTCAATTGTGTTCGTATCGGTTGAGAATCTGTTTAGAATGTTCCCCAGTGGAGTCGTCTCAAACAGCCTTGGGGGGGGGACAAGCAATTATTAAAAGATTATAAATTGAACTTTTAAATCTATATGATCAACATCAACTGGTAAAATGTTTTACACACAGACAGACCTCATGGGTGCAAGGACAATGATGCGGAGAAGGCTGCAGTGAAGTTCTTTGGCCACCCTTAAGCCTGTCCACTCCACTGCCAGAGAAGTGACCAGACACAGCACAATACCCAAACCACACAATACACAGAATACCTGCAGGTATGATGAGTGACTGAACTCACAGTCCTAACAAAGAGAGAGAGAATAACAATAAAGCTAAGTCTAATGTGTTGTATCTCCATCAAAATGTCATACTTTTTTTATTTACAGCTTCAATAGACAGTTCTATGTTAACATGGTGTAAGTGGTACTACACCAGAATCAAGCTTAATAATAACGGCTAATATCTGCAATATCACACTGTTTCTCATTCATTACAGTTGTATGTATGGTAGTAATATTCCCAGATAGTAGTGCTATTTGGCTGAACTCAGTGGCGAAGTGGCTCAGATTATGAACCCAGGGGCTGTTCGACGAATATTCAAATTTGGAATTTTAATTTCACAACACTACCACAGCTTGTGTTTTTACCTCATGATGACTTGGCAGGCCAAGTTTCTGAACAAAGACTAGTGGTCGTTGAAATCAATCATTTTATATTAATCAGTTTATATAGCTCAATTTATATCAGTCACTTTATATTTCAAGTGATATCAGTATATCACGTTATACTGTATATTGCTTTATATTTATATCAAATGAGGGCAGTCATATGTCAATGTATACATCTGTTTTATGTCAGTAATATGTGGATGTTCAGAATAAGTTTTTTCCAGTTTAGTTTCATGCCCTTTTTAGTTACATGCTCTTTTTTGACTGGGGAGGAAGTTTTGAGTTGAGTGCAAGTTACAGTATGTTTTCTTTTTTTTTTTTTTTTAAGTATATCATTCTATCAAAATACGAAGACACTTCTGCCAAAGAAAAATAATAATAATCCAGCTTTGACTTAAAGCGATAGTTCACCCAAAAATTTAAATTCTCTCATCATTTATTCACCCTCATGCCATCCCAGGTATGTATGACTTTCTATCTTCAGTGGAATACATTTGAAGAAAAATAGAAAAATACTTTAGCTAAGTAGGTCCTTAAAATGCAAGTGAATGGTGATCAGGCATTTGAAGCACCAAAAATCACAGACAGTCAGCATAAACGTCATCGATACGACTCCAGTGGTTAAATTAATGTCTTCTAAAGCGAAACAATCACTTTTGGTGAGAAAAAGTTCAATATTTAAGTACTTTTTAACTATTAACCATCGCTTTCGGTCAGCAGCAGTATACACATTCACGAGAGCGCAGAGTTCACGTGGTCTCTCGTGTGACGAATTAGCATTGGCATTTTACAGACATAATCTAATGTTCTTCTCTCAGTTGAGTCATCCAGAATAAGAACACAAATGCACCATTGTAAGTAAACAATCAGATACAAATATAGGTCTAAAACAAAACCAACCAAGCTTCTGTAGTGTATTCCTCCTACTCAGCTGTAAACAGTGCTGCTCTTCCGAGTCTGTTGCACGTGTGTTAGTTCTCGTGTGAATGTGCCAACGTGATTACGTCACACGCACGTACCGCTGCTGACCGGAAGTGATTCTTTATAGTAAAAAAGTACTCACATATTGATCGTTTTAGCAACAAAAGCGATCGTGTCGCTTTTGAAGACATTAATTTAACCGCTGGAGTCATATGGATGACGTTTATGCTGAATGTCTATGATTTTTGGAGCTTCAAAAGTCATCACCATCCACTTGCAATTTAAGGACCAACTGAGCTAAGATATTCTTCTATTCTTCTTCAAATGTGTTCTGTTGAAGAAAGTCAAACACACCTAGGATGTCATGAGGGTGAGTAAATGATGAGAGAATTTTCCTTTTTGGGTGAACTAATCCTTTAAGAACAGTGTTTGTATTGGACACAAGGTCCATTGGGACTTTCACTGAGACAGAAACAGCTGTGTGCAAACCCTTGAGGCTGAAGAGCCTGGTGATGTTGAAATGTGTGTGCGGCTGTGTGTGTACAAGTGTGAGGACATGTAAAGGTGTATTTTTGGACTGCGCGATAATGACTTCAATTCAAGTCCAACAGGATAGACACAGGGTTCTGGCTAATTTAAGAAAACTGGAGAATGTAATGTGTTGTAAATTCACTGTGAAATGTAATTCAGAGTCCAAGAGCTTTTAAACTAAAGCTGCAGTGTGTGATTTCTGTGCCACTAGTTGTACCAAACAGAATTGCAAAAATAATTACTGCTTTCAGAACACTCCTCTCGTCTGATCAAACAGATAGCCCCACCCTAAACTCACACCATTGGTCGAGTGAGACATTGACTGTTCAAGCAGAGCAATGTTTTCAAAGTGCCACAGAGCCATTCTACAAATCAACCTACAAATGGCTTACTTATTGTTGACTCTGCATACTAAGCTGAGTTAAGACAAAGACTTTCTCTTCCTGTCTCTCACCTTTATTATAGTGCAGTTCCTCTCAGCACTTTCTATCTGTGCTGTTATGACGTGTGATGTCCAATGAGCGAGCCAGAAATCTATGGCAACCATGAGGGAGTGTTTAGAGAGCTGAGAGAGAATGAGTAGAGGAATCAGTAACAGGCCCGCAGCTCTCAGATATGTTGCAAACAAGCTCCAGGGAATGGTGGTCCTGTAACGCAGCTCCGCCCTGAGGCTCTCTTCATCTGTAGTGGTAGAGCTGTCTGCAATAAACACAATACATTTAACACCATCTAATCAAATCCTAGACAAGGTTAAGCTGATCTGACACAATCAGATCAGCTGGAATAAACCAAATATTAAATTATTTATAGGTGGTGTGTGCAATTTCTGTGCCTCTAGCAGCACCAAACAAAACTGCACTTTGTTTGCTTGAGCCAAGGAGATATATCTGTTAATAACACCATTAATTTCAATGGCAGTTGCTCGGCTGGCGCATGCAGCCGCAGAAGTTTTCTGTAGTCTTTGCTGATGGGCTTTCAATAAAGCAAACACTCTTTTTTTTAGCCATCTTTGTTCTGGAAGTATTTTTCCCAGTCATGCTTTCCATATTAGTGACCTCCTACACCCTTACTACCCCACCAGAGTGCTCAGGTCTTCTGATCAACTTTTGAGGGTTCCTCATTGCCGCTATAGATCTAAGGGTGACCGTGCCTTTTCTGTGATAGGTCCTAATCTGTGGAATAGTCTCCCTTTCCATGTGAGGTCAGCTTCATCATTAGCCATTTTTAAATCTTCTTTAAAAACATATTTTTGTTTGAAATGGATAAATATATGTTGTATTTAAATGTTTTTATTTATTTTATTATGTTTTATATTTAACTTTAAATCAATCTGTTTTTATATCACTCTGTCATTTTGTTTGTTTGATCTGTAAAGCACTTTGGGTCAACTTCTGTTGTAAAATGTGCTCTCTATATAAAGGTTGACTTGACTTGATAGGGATTTTAAGCAATCCTTCAAGAAAGAGTTCTAAGCCATGAGCCAAACCAACAAGCACAGAGGTTAATAACAACTTTGATTTGCAGCAAAAAAGTGTATGGTTCCCTATCTGTCACTCACTTGACGTTGTGTCGATGTAGTGACACTAGGGTTCACTCTTGGGAGCCCCAAACACCTCTGCATTTTTTTTAAAAGGCCAATGAGAATTGGCGAGTGGAATTTGCATGCCACTCCCCCGGACATACGGGTATAAAAGGAGCTGGTATGCAACCACTCATTCAGATTTTCTCTTCTGAGCCGAGCGGTTGTATTCAGTGCACTGAATTCAATTCCCTCCAAAGACACACCTCAAAACTGCTGGATTTACGGTGCATTTCAGCGGCTTCTCCCCCTCTGCACCCGTGGAGTGCAGAGAACACTCCTGGGCGCTTCGGCAGAGCGAAAATAAGAGAGTATATTTTCATTCACAAAAAGAGCGGCACACACAGAACGTCTTTTTAAAGATGGCTTTCCGTTTATGTGTTATTCCTGGTTGCGGTCATTATCTCTCCACTTCTGATGGCCACGATCGCTGTCTTACGTGTCTGGGCACTGCCCACGTGGAGACATTGTTCGTGGAGGAGTCATGTCCTCATTGCGAGAACATGACCATGGCAATGTTGCGGTCGCGGCTTGCGTTCGTAAGAAAGCAAGCCACCCCAGCGGCTCCCCGCACCGGTCCTTCTACCCACAGGTTTGAGGCCGCGTCGGTCAGCACTGGGGGAGATTTGAGGACATCAATGGGACCACCTCCGCCGGGTGTCCCCCCACGGACCTCCCATTCCCCAGCACGCTCGCTTGCCCCGATCAGGCTCACGCACGAGACCACCGGCTCGTCTCAGCGCAAGTTCAACTTCTCGTTCGGAGCTCAGGAAGACAGTGAGTTATCGAGCGCAGCATTGGAGAGCGGGCTCATCCAGTCTGACGCAGAGGCTTCGGCTGGGCTTCCTCCTTCGGGAATGGTCGTCCAGTCTCATGCCGACACGGAAATGACGGACATGCTTTCCTGGGTGGCCGCGAGTGTCAGGCTAGAGTGGAACCCTCCACTCTCCCCTGAACCCTCGCAGCTCGACGACTGGTTCCTTGGCTCGGGGCGCTGCCCACAGCCACACCCCACCCCCGTCCTTCCCGGAAGTGCATGAGGTGCTGTCAAGATCGTGGGAGGCACCTTTTACTGCCCGGTCCCGGTCTTTCAGCTCTCCTGCTCACTACCCTCGATGGTGGAGCTGCCAGGGGGTATTCGGTGATCCCCCAGGTGGATAAGGCACTCACTTGTGTCCGCAAAGCGCTGCCACCTGGCGGGGCGCCCGAAGCTGTCGTCCAGGGCCTGTAGGTTTATATTGTCCCTGACGACTGTGGCCTGCGGTGCCACTGGACAAGCCGCCTCTGCCCTGCACGCCTTGGGTCTCCTGCAAGTACACCAAGCCAAGGCGCTAAAAGAACTGCACGAGGGTAGTTCTGACCCGAGATTGATGCAGGAACTGCACTTGGCGACCGACCTTGCTCTCCGGGCGACGAAGGTCACGGCGTGGTCTCTCGGGCAGGCTATGTCCACCCTGGTGGTCCAGGAGCACCACCTTTGGCTCAACTTGGTTGAGATGGGAGAGGCGGACAAGGCACGGTTCCTTGATGCCCCCATTTCCCAGGTTGGCTGTTTGGCGATGCCGTTGAGGACTTTGCCCAGCAGTCCTCGGTGATGAAGAAGCAGACAGAGGCCTTACAACATATCCTGCCCCGGCGTGGCTTAAGACCCTGCACCCTGTCTGCTCATCGCCAAGGGCATCCTCCTGGTCTGGACGGACAACACAGCGACGGTAGCGTACATCAACCGTCAAGGTGGTCTACGCTCCCATTGCATGTCACAACTTGCCTGCGGTGGTAGACACAGGCTAGGGTTCCCTCTATGAGGTGCCTGTATGCCTTGAAGTGGCATCTGTTCGCAATGTGGTGTTCTTCCCAATGTGAAGACCCCCAGAGATGCGCAGTCAGATCAGTGCTTTCCTTCCTGCTGGAGGGCAGCTGTCCCCCTCCAACTTGAAGGTGTATGTAGCCACTATTTTGGCTCATCACGATGCAGTAGATGGTAAGTACTTAGGGAAGCACGACTTGATCATCAGGTTTCTGAGAGGCACTAGGAGATTGAATCCCTCCAGACCGCGCCTTGTCCCCACGTGGGACCTCTCTGTAGTCCTTTGGGGTCTACAGGGAGCTCCCTTTTAGCCCCTGGAGTCAGCTGAGCTTACGGCACTCTCTTTGAAGACTGCCCTCCTGACTGCGCTCACTTCCGTCAAAAGGGTAGGGGACCTGCAGGCGTTCTCTGTCAGCGAATCGTGCCTGGAGTTCGGTCCGGGTTACTCTCACGTGATACTGAGACCCCGACCGGGCTATGTGCCCAGGGTTCCGCATTACCCCTTTTAGGGATCAGGTGGTGAACCTGCAAGCGCTGCTCCAGGAGGAGGCAGACCCAGCCTTGGCATTGCTGTGTCCGGTGCGAGCTTTACGCATCTATTTGGATTGAACGCAGAGCCGTAGAAGCTCAGAGCAGCTCTTTGTCTGCTTTGGTGGACAGCAGAAAGGAAGCGCTGTCTCCAAACAGAGGATTGCCCACTGGGTCATTGACGCCATCACGATGGCATATCAGGCTCAGAACATGCCACCCCCTGCGAGGTTACGAGCCCACTCTACCAGGATTGTGGCGGCCTCCTGGGCCCTGGCCAGTGGCGCCTCTTTGGTGGAGATCTGCAGAGCAGCGGGCTGGGCAACACCCAACACCTTTGCGAGGTTCTACAATCTCCAGGTTGAGCCGGTCTTGTCCCGTGTATTGGCAGGCACGAGCAGGGACAGCTGGCCGGGTGTACCGCTTGCGCATAGCGCCTTTCCCCTCCCTTGAGGTGAAGACGTGTGCTCTTGACTCCCAGTCATGTTCACAGACTGTGATCCCTGGATGACTTTACTCCTTAGCCCTCTGGCAGTTGAATTTACAGAGAAACTTGCTGACCGGCCCAGTACATGCACTAATGAGCCCCTGTACTGAGGTAGGTGCTCCACATGTGCTGGTTCCCCAAAGGAGACCCCATGTGATATCTTCCGCAAAATCGTTTCCTTGTCGGCAAACTGCGTCTTCCTTGGGCAGAGGCCCCTCTGCCCTGGTCGACATGCTCTGTAGAAACTCCTCCCCCTTCGGGTAGGACCTACCATAGGACCTCTCCACATGACATACTTCCGACAAGACTCTGTAAAACCATGTGATGTATTCCACTCAAACTACCCCCATCCCCCTCTTGTTGGGTGGGGTGTGGTCTCCGTGGTGTCTTCCCCTTGGGAGGGACACCCCCGATGCAGACACTTATGGCTCCCTGTCAGTTAACAAATTCCACTCTTTTTGGGGAGAAAAGAGAGGGAAAGAGGCCTCGGCTGAGCTAGCCTGTCCCTATAGTTGGGCAGTCAACTTGTTCCTGATGGACCGTTCAACACTCATAAGAGTGTTGGGGGAGGTTACATGACGGCCTGGTGCGCTGGCTACGATGCACACAGCGATCTGCCCGTCACACACCGCCAGTTCACGTCACACAGTTCAGATTGTTGTGGCGTTTTGTATAGGGACCCCTAGTGTCACTACATCGACACAACATCAAGTGAGTGACAGATAGGGAACATCATGGTTACATTCGTAACCTCCGTTCCCTGATGGAGGGAATAAGACATCGTGTCCCTCTTGCCACAACGCTGAACTACCCACTGAAATGGCCGGGACCTGGTCTCGGCTCCTCAGCACAAAACCTGAATGAGTGGCTGCATACCAGCTCCTTTTATACCCGTATGTCCGGGGGAGTGGCATGCAAATTCCACTCGCCAATTCTCATTGGCCTTTTTTCAAAAAAGCAGAGGTGTTTGGGGCTCCCAAGAGTGACCCCTAGTGTCACTACATCGACACAATGTCGAGTGAGTGACATATAGGGAACTATCTGCTTTGTTAAATGAAGCTTAACATTGTCTTTGATTTTGAGTTCCCACAGTATGCAACAGACTGGCATGTCTTAAGGTCAATATTAGGTCAAAAATGGCAAAAGAAAAACAGCTTTCTCTTGAAACTCAGTCAAACGTTGTTTTGAGGAATGAAGGCTATACAATGCTTGAAATTGCCAAAAAAACTGAAAATATTATACAAAGGTGTAGCATGAAAATTCCACTCGCCAATTCTCATTGGCCTTTTTTCAAAAAAGCAGAGGTGTTTGGGGCTCCCAAGAGTGACCCCTAGTGTCACTACATCGACACAACGTCTCGTTCCCTCCATCAGGGAATGGAGGTGCGAAAGTAACCATGATGTTCTGCTTGTGGTGCAGAAATTACACACTTCACCTATAAAGGTTATTCATATTTTTTTAATTGTTGTTTAAAATGATCAGAAGATATTTTAAAATATAGAGATATGTGATAAATACCGATCATTTCCATCAAACAGATTTCATTTCTCTAAAGTCTGTTTGAATGATCAGTTTAGTAAACAAACATGCAGAATAAATGCAGTGGTATATCAGTTTTAATGCACTCATGCATGGCATCACAGGAAATCAGGTAGGTGACTGGAAGAAGGCAGAGAAAATAAGGATAAGGATTTTTTTTTTCGACACGGTTCATGCATTTCATGCCTCTAAGACCTAAATAGGATTGTGCAGTACAATACAGCATATTATCACAAGTCTGAAAATAATACAGGATGCGTCTACATTTGGGATGTTAATTAATTATCACTAATGCGATAACAGTAGCGTAACCTCGGATTTCACAAGCATATAAAGCACTATGAATTCCTAACCACCTATATGCTGAATACCTAATTTGATAATTATGGTTCACAGGAGCGTAGTAAATGTTTTGTATATTGTATTGGTGTAATGTATTACGTAACTCTATGATTTAGAGGAGCTCTCTTTGCATTGTAAAAGCTTTACTGGTAACTACAAGAATTTTTAACATCCCCAGGCAGCATACTATTCAAATTTAACAGACGGTGCTCAAAGGAGTCATGCCATTATTCCAGACCTTTCGCTTCACTAACAGTAACATCGGCAGCTGGGTATATCCCATAAGTCCACACAGGAAAACACACCAGAGATATGAAGACAAGGACATTAGAAATGTCATTACAGCACTGAAGACAAATGCAAACTGCAGTTTAACAGATGATATAGCGACAGATTTAGCATTATAGGTGAAATATCTCAACTACTGCTGTTGTAACAGGATTATAACCTTTTGGAAATTATTAGGAAATTAGTCCGGTAAAAGCGTAAATCTATATGGCTACTGTTTCTGTTTTAGATTTAAATATGCTACCACCTTATTTCAAGTGTAAAATACAGAGTTAAGTCAAACCAATCAATACTGAATTGGTTCTTTTAGTCTTATTGAAACATCCAAGTAATTATACACACGCTAAACACACTAAATATGATCTACACATGACATGACTGAAACTGTTGTAAGGCAAATAACCGGCAATCAATTTAAATTCGAAGAAATACATTAATAGTCAATAAATAATACCAATCCATATGAAAAAAAAAAAAGAAAAGATTTATCATCCATCTTCTTTTGAGTATCTTGCGTTTTGGATACTGATGTCCCCACCAATCGTTGTAACTGGCTAAACCAGCAAGATTTGCTTCATCAACCAGATTGCATCTGGTCTTATAAATAGTGTTACTAATGACAGTAAAAGAAGCATAGCTCTATGTTTGTTTGAACTTAATGAGATATTTTACCTTCATCCTCGTCCTCTGTGGCTAGAGTATCTCTAGAGTACATGGCCCTCCTGAAACTCTTTCTCTTCAATTCTTTATTGTTTTCCTGAAACATTATTTAAGAAATAATCCATTAGTCAAATGTACCCCTCAAAAAAGATGCAAATAAATAAATACAAGAGCATTCATTTAGTAGACTTAAGTAGAACATCATATCAAAGGAGTAGACTTTTTTTTTTTTTTTTTACCATGTCTTGTCTGTTCATTAGGGTTCTCCACTGTTCAAACAGCTCAGGTTCAGCACACTGGATGTCCTTTAATGTCCCTTGTGTCTGCACCGTCCCATCTCGCATGGCTATAATCTATGGGACCATAATAATAACAAAAACATTTGGACAAAAAGCTGGAAAACAATTAGCCAGACCATTCCATACCACAATACTCACAATGTAATACAACACTAAATAACTGGGTGATGCAAAAATATGGTATAAGTGTGACATATACATTTATTCTGTTTAGCAGACCCTTTATCCATAGTGACTAATTTGCTATAATATAATACAATTATTTATTAAGTATTTAAGTATAAACTTATAAATAAATGCCATGAAAAATGCAGCAAATTTCTAGAAACCTTCTTACCCAGTCTGCATGAGGTAAGTACTGCAGTTTGTGAGTAACCAAGACAACAGTCCTCTTTTCCTGTCGAAGGAACTTGATAATTCCTTCATGCATGAGGTGATCACTGAGGTGAATGTCAAGGGCTGAAAACGGGTCATCCTTAAAGTAAAAAATTACAGGGTGTTGACTTGTTTTTATTTAGCTGAACCAACAAACATGCTTTTGAAAATGTGTTGGGGATTGTGCTGGGATTCAGAGTCTACAACTGGCTGGACTAACCAGGAAGACCACATTGGTCTGCTGATAAAGGGCTCGAGCAATGCTGATTCGCTGACGCTGGCCTCCAGAAAGAATAATCCCCTGGAGGAGAGAAATACATCATATGAATAAGGGGCCAGTCAGACCAAACAGATGCAGTGGAATATTTTTGGTGTCAACAACCCTTAGTATTATTTCAGACAGACATATCACAGAAACATAATTAACTGTGTTTGGCTTAGTTTATGCTGTAATAAACAAATAGACACCTATGCATACATAACAGACACTATTGACATCTCATACATACCCTTTCTCCAATCACTGTTTGATCACCTTGTGGCAGTGTATCAATATCTGGCTGTAACTGGCAGACCTCAATCACTTCTTTATACCTGAGGAGACATATGGAACACCAATATCATGTGTTAGCTAATATTTTTCATTTTTAATTATTATACAGCAACAGCTCTCTCATTTTCTATAATTTAGAAAATATTAGACATAATGGTGATTTCAGTGTGTTTCTCACACAAAGCTATTGCATGACTTCAAACGACGTACTGTAACATGGTCTGATGTGTTGATACTTTTTGTTAATTGTCAGATTAAAATGACATCTTTCCAGTTGCTGAAAGACCCTGTGGCATGGGTGTCGTGATCATGTGTCGGTCTGCGGGAGAGGGAGAGCGGTAAGTACCATCACCTGGGTTATGATTACTCTAACATCTGTCTCTGATTATAGTGATGGCGGAGGGAGGCCTGAAAAGGCACACCAGGGCGTCAGAACGGGGGAAGAGAGCATCAAGGATGAGCAAGAAGCAGCTACCCAATTGTCCCTTTGTTTTGAGTTGGCTATAAGCCGTGTCATTAAGACTAAAATATAAAGACACACAACACAAACGCACATATGGCAGCTGCGTTTGGCTCTCTCTCTGCCGAACTGCCGCATCCCGCTGCACTTATCCCTCTCCTCGGTTGATTAGCCCTCCTCTTCGTCACAGACCCATAGGGAACAGAGGAGAAATGTGCCGACTAGGCAACAGCTGTTACAAGACACTAAAGCTGCATCTTATGGTCATGCTATTGCCCCTGGACTGAAAATGAAACAAGCGGCAGGAGGTATTGTGTTTGTGCAGAGTGGTATGAGGGAACCCAAGTACGAGGGTCCTTTTTCATCCACACACATCTCTTACATGACTAAACAAGAAGGAATTCAGGACATCAGTTACATTAGGGAATTACAGGGTTATACTCAATTTTAAGTCTAGCAGTAGCTTTGGTGAAAGAGTCGGCGAATGATACCTCTTCACATTGGGGGCCATGTCAAACAGAATGTTCTCCTCAACTGTGGCGTTTAAGAGCCAAGGCCTCTGAGAAGCATAGGCTACTGAACCTCTCCTACTGAAAAACAAAAGTACAGCTTGAGGTTCTTGGTGCCTTGTAAAGTATAAAACCAAATTAAAGTCAAATTAAAATTTAATAATTACGTGGGTGACTGTCTTCCACTCAAATAATGTCCTCTGTAAGTCAAAAAAGACATAGATCTTTACTGAAAAGTTGTCTAAAAATAATTTTGTATATAAAAAATAATATTCTAAATAAAATATAATATATAAAAATAATGTTTAATAATATTATTAAATAAATAATTTTGTGGGAAATGAACTTGAAGAATTTTGAAACGTTGTACTGTACTATCATTCAGTTAAAAGGATTAGTTCACCCCAAAAATAAAATTCTGTCACAATTTACTCACAATCATGTTGTTCCAAACTTGCATGACTTTAGCACTAAAAACAATGCAAGTTCTTGCGTGAACAATCGCGTCACTGTGAACGAGCTTTTCTCAAACTCATGAATACGCAACAGACAAGATTTTCATTGAAAAAATGACTAACTCCTGGTTGTTTCTCACCAAAACCTATCCTATGGCTTCAGAAAACTTGGAATATGATGCAGATTATATGGACAAATTTTATGATACATTTAGGTCCTTTTTTAAGCTTCAAAGTAAGTAACTGTTCACTGCCTTTGTAATGAATTGACAGACTTTGATATTAATTTAAACAGTTGTGTTCTGCATAAGAAAGAAAGGCATATGAGTTTGGAGTGACATAAGTGTAAGTAAATTAAGACAGAATTTTAATTTTTGGGTGAACTATATCTGTTAATTATTAACAACAACATAATTGTATACCTCACGTTTTCTTCTGAATCACTGTTGGGTAATCTGTGGGAAAAGGCAGCAGAATAAACATGATATTTTATAACAATCAAACTAACAGGAGAAAAAACAATATACTGTTGATTTTAATAAAACATCCATTTTGGTTGCTCTCTGTATTTCACCTGTTCCATGTTATGTTTCCAGAAATCTTTTGCATCTCTCCCAGTGCCGCCAGCAATAAAGAGGATTTCCCACTTCCTACCTGCCCTACGATCATTGTCAGCTGACCTGATACACAGCACAAACAAAGAAGCAGATAAAAAAGTGACTCTTTGCAATGCCAATGAACGTATATCAGTACAGCAACAAAAGACATGAACATATCCAAACATATCAGAACCTCACCGAAGGGAACCTTTATGTCGATATTGGTTAGAGTTGGGCACCCCTGTATCCATGTGAAGTAGCCATTTACAATCTACTCACATAAAACAGAACACAAAGTGCTTGTTAAGTCTTGTTTTTTATTTTATTTTATTATAGAATTAATAATTTAAATAAATGGATTGTTCTGTTATTCTTTCAAAAATATGTCATAATTTACTCACTCTTATGTTGTTCTAAACCCATATTACTATTTTTGTTCTTGTGCAGAACACAAAATGAGATGTTGCGCTAAAATTAGTTAAGGTCTTGTGTGAATACGCATTCACGTTTTTGCTGGAAAAAAAAAAAAATTAAATTGTGGGTTCTTCCTTACCTAAACTTATCGTATACCTTCAGAAGACTTAGAATATGACGCACGAGTTGCATGGACAAATTTTATGAAACTTTTGGCCGTTTTAAGCTTTAATGTGAGTAACTATTAACTGCCATTATATTGCAAAGATGCAGAGGTATCTTCATTTATACATCTCTTGTGTTTCACACAAGAAAGAAAGTCATATGGGTTTGGAATGACATGATGACAGAATTTTAATTTTTGGCTGAACCATTCCTTTAACTCTTTTGCTAGTTTTTTCTGATTGATTATAACCACTGTTACAGTAACTGTTTAACTGTTCATTTTAACATCATTACTATAAGTTTTTGTTTTTTTAGTGTAAATAACTTGGATTGATATTTATTGGTATCTAACATAAAATCTATTGATGTTAACATTGCACGCAATGAAATTCTTATATGAATCGTACCTTAATGCAGACTTCCTCCTCCTGGGAAGCTGATTCCATCAGTCCCCGGTCTTGCTGTTGAAAGTTCCTGTTAACGTCCTGTTTGGATTTGCTTTTACGATTCACCAGCTTGGCCTGAAGCTGCAACGCATACTGAGGGGAAAGTGACCAAAAACCTGTTCATTTATTCCTGGGAAGAATGATTCACTTATAATAGGTTGTTTAGTAAACATAAATGTAATGAAAACCAATATATGACATGGCCAAACATATATATGTGCTTGTTGAGCATTACATTTCAAAACCATTGGTATTAATATCCCAGAAAAGTCTGTGAAGACTTTCCACTGGATATTGAAACAAGGCTGCAAGAATTTGCTCCCACGATCTTACTAAAGACTTAATCTTACTGTGTTTTTTAAATAAAAGCACCAAAAATTATTAACCCTAATTTAAATTGTGAGGTACTGTACTTACGACAGACTTAATGTTGGCATGGTTGTTTTCTGGGGTTTGGACTATAGGCTCCTTATAAATTTCAATCTCTGCACTGCTTAGGAATTCACTCAGTTTCTGCACACTGAGAAAAGGTTAAAAGGAGGAAATACTATGTGTATCATGTCAGTAAGGCTTTATGACATTAAATTCACTGTAGAGCTGGGATAAATAAATAAAATGAAACAATGAGGCTGAAAAGACTGAAAGCTTAATTTGGTTATTTATATAGATGAACAGCAAATACATCATAATGCTACATATTGAGAAAGTGGGCTGTCAATCACCTTACAAGAGCTTTGACAGTGGAGTGTAAGACACTGGAGAGCAGGAAGAGGGGTGTGACCAGGATGTGGAAGAGTGAGAGAGAGCCAAAGGCCACAGCGGGAGACAGATCAAAGTCTGTAGCACTGTGCATGTGCACATGAACCACAAATATCTGTTGAGCAGAGAACACTTGAATTGCCTTAAACCTGATTTACACAAATATAACTCTCACATTTAAATTATGAAGGTATTACACAAAATAAGCCATCAAATAATGTTTTTTCAGATCACTTTTAAATCTCAGTGTGATTTTGCATTTAGAAATCATCACAATTTTTAAAAGGGCTGATCTTTGCATTGCAAAATATAGAGAATTAAATGAGAGAGAGTACATATCTGGGTTTTATAGGAATAGTTCACCCAAAAATTAAATTCAGTGATCATTTATCTACCTTCATGCTGCTCCAAACTCATATGACTTAATTTGTTCAACTTCCATTGAAGTTCCATTTTGTTCAACTTTCATTGAACACAGGAGGTGATTAGGCACAATGTTAGCCACAGTCACCATTCACTTTAATTGTTCTGAAAAAAGATGCAATGGAAGTGAATGATGACTGAAGCTAACATTCTGCCTAACATGTGCCTAACATTTGTATTCAGTGGAAGAAAGAAAGTCATACCGGTTTTGAGCTACATGAGGCTGAGTAAATGAGTAAATGAATTTTCATTTTTTAGGTGAACTACCTCTTTATGTAAAACACCACAGTCAAAAACTCACTGTGAGAACAGCAGCAATTGGGATGGCAGCATTCATGAAGACTACAGAAAACAAAACAGGAAAGAACAGTTAATAAACTCCAACAGATCATGCCTCAAACTTTCAGATCAAGAAACATGATTCTATTTTAAAGTTCTATGTAATGGAAAAGTAAACTATTTTAAAAGTTATAATGTTCTGATTATCAATTATATTAAATTAGGATGAATTAAATTAAACTGGGGCACATTTTGAAATTGAGATGCAAAAAAGTGTCCGAATTTACCTGAATTTACCCTAATCTTGCAGATATGCTTTGCAGATCTTAAAGGGATAATTGACCCAAAAAAGAAAAAGTCTGTCATCATTTATTCATCCTTATGTTGTTCCATACCTATATAACTTTCTTTCTTCTTTGGAACACAATAGGAGATGTTAGGCAGAATGTTAGCCTCAGTCTCCATTCACTTTCACTGTCTTTTTTCCATACAGTGAAAGTGAATGGAGACTCAGGCTGTCATTCTGCATAACATCTCATCAGTCTAATTTAATCAAAAGGAAAGTCATATGAGTCTGGAACAATATGAGGGTGAAAAAATATGGGGGGGGGGGGGGGGGGTCAGTTATTCCTTTTTTATATATTTTTTTATTAGTGCATCTATGCTCTGAATTAGAGACTCACTGGAGAGGGATGTGTAGAGTGCAAATGTTCGGAGGTTGGTCAGCTCTTTTCTGCGAGTGTCCTCCACACTGGATCTGAAAATATGTTCCCATGCATACAGCTTCAGGAGCTTTATTCCCCTCAGCAGCTCATTGGTTTTCTTCAGTCTCTCGCTGGTGCATTCCTGTAACACACATCATGGAGTTTTACGAACAAGGTTCGGGAGGAGTATGGTAATTTAATCCAATCAATCACACAATCCTCTAAACAGGATTACATTAACTTGCAAACTACTGAACAGTATGATCTCATCACTGAGCACAATCACTTTACCTCAGTCATGCTGGAAATCTTATGCAACTCTGACAGACTGATATTATAATAAAAATATTGTTATATGATACATTCAGTATATCTCATAATAAGCAAAGATGACCTAGAAGCAAAGCTTCTAAAAAGCTATTTAAAGGCTGACAGCTTTCTCAATCGATTGAAAATCTTTTAGATTTGACACTTGGGAGACACATGCTGTTTATGGATTTTATAGCTTTTTTAAGCTACAGTATACAGTATATCATGTAGTGACAGTATCACAGTATGACAAAATGGCTTTAAGTGCAAGGCACAGTAAAACCATGCTAAAAATAAGAGCTTACCAAAGTACTCTTCTGAGCACGTGAGAGTCGAGTGGCCACGAAATACTGCAGAGGGGCCAAAACAATGATGACGGCTGCACCAATCAGAGCGCTCATTCCCAATAGGTAGTACAGGAGAATAACTCCAATGACAATCTACATATGAAAATAACATATCAGAAACATTTAAATTAATCAATTATTTATTTATCATCATTTTCTTGTATGACATACAAGAAATCTATGAATCTATCAATAATATGAAACATATACATAACCTGAACCGGCATGGCCCACAGGTTGGGACAGAGAAAGAAGAACCACATGAGGTGGTTGGTGTCCCGGGCCACCAGACTGCAGATCTGGGCAGTGGTCATGTCACCCATAGACATGTTAGAGGTGCACAGACGCATGATCTTTTTGTAAATTTTAGTCTGGAGGACGAACCATTAACAAACAAATAAATAAATAAAAATTAAAAAAAACTTTGCTGGTTAGTAGTAGCCAGAAGCCAGTAATTTTTGATAGGTACTTTATAGACTTGATGCCAAGACATTATTATTGAAACATACTGGAACTTTATCTCAAGCTTTAACACACTGCACAGAACAGTGAAAACAAAAATAGAATAGTTCATTGATTGATCAATAAAGGAATTGTACCTGTATGGCCCCTCTGATCTTTATTCCAGTCTCTATGGCGACATAGTAAGACGCCTGTAGAAAAGTTCTCTGTAGCAGCAGGGCCAGGAAGAGCAACACAGCTAGAACATATGCATTTGCTAAGAAAGCTTCAGAGGAAATGAAATGCACTCCAAGCAGCTTCACCTGCCAAAGAAAGTGTGTACAAAAAACTGTTAACAATGTCTTATTGACCAATGGATGAAAGCACGTCCAGGTAACACTTCAACCCGTAATAAAAAATAAAATATGAAATTATATTTTGCATGAAGAAAATTAAGTTTATTTTTATTTTATTTTTTTTTGCACAATGATGACTCTTAAGACCTTATAGATATTGCAGCTTTTTTTTCTGTTAAATGTTTTCCTTTAAAGCTGCTTTGACATGATGTGTGTTGTGAAAAGTGCTATTCGAATAAAAATAACTTGACATCACTTCCGACATTGCTTTATGAAAACAATATCACATGAGATTTTGTTATGCCCTTTATTCTCAATGGTGATTTGCATTAGATTATTATTATTATGTTTTAATTTAATTATTTTTTTTACTGTATTGCAGTAAAATAAAGGCAGGCCAACAAATGTTACCATGATGTATAAATACTTTTATTTATTTATTTATTTATTTATTTAGAAAGAAAGAAAGAAAGAAATTATGGTCAACTCAAAAACAAGCTCAAGAGCAGACTAGCAAATAAAAAAGAAATGCTACTTCTGTATGCGAAAAAAAGACCCTGTTGTTATTAAAGCCTTCATGAGTACACAGTCATCCAATAGCCTCTTAATTATTTTTTCCCTAAGGAAAGTAATAGGAACCTGATTCACTACTGTAAAATAATAATGCAAATTTCTAACTGTTATAAAGCCCAATTTCCAAAAAGGTTTTAGAAATTTGAATATTTATTTTAGAAATTATAGGCTTTTGGATACACTTGCACAAACCCACACGATAAATGCAACTTCTAAATAACTACATAAATAACTAAAGTTCAACTTTTCTTTAATAATTATTGACCTAGGGAGTCCTAGATGTAGTTCACAATAGCAGGTAACATTGGATAATATACAATAATTTACACACCATTTATACAGCCATTTTGCAGAAGTTTGATTGGCTGCTGGTGGCCATGTCTTTTTCATGAGTCATATTGTAAAATATGTTAGCATTTGGCCCCTACAAGAAGCATACCAATTTTCAACTTCACTGATAATACAGTTGCGGAGTTATGAGAATTTTTTAGTTGTAGCACCCCCTATAGGCGAATTTTTTCATAATTTTGCATGCAGACTTAAAATGTGCTGTTGTATATGTGTATTAAGTTTTGTAATATTTGGCCTTTTCATTTGGTAGATATTGGTCAATACGTACAAGATGGAAGACGCCTAACCAATTCGTTGGCTTATATCTTTGCAACGCTTTGACGAATCAAAATTCCTTTGATAACTTTTTGTCAGAAGGGTTCATAGTAGACACACACCAATTTTTCTGAGAATCGGATATACAGCCTAGGAGGAGTTCAAAAAAGTTGCTTTTTTAGAAAATTTGAATAGTGGAAACATTTTATAAAATGCAATAAAATGAAGAAATAAATTTTGTAGGTCTTGGCCAAGAAATTAGAGGAAAAAATAATTTGGAGATTATTCAACTCGGTTGCGGAGTTATTGGTGAAAACGTAAATGTCCTTGTTATAGCGCCACCTTGCGGCCGATTTTCATACAACTTGGTACACGGACTCATTCTGACACTGTCTACAAATACCTCAAGTTTCGTAATGGTCGGCCATTCATATTTGATGATATTAGCTGCTGAAATTTTACCATGTTTTTTTATTTGTCCGACTGATATTGTAGGATATGTTAGCCTTTGGACCCTACAAGATGCATACCAATTTTCAACTTTATTGATCATATGGTTGTGGAGTTACGAGCGTTTTTGTTGTAGCGCCCTCTATAGGCAAAATGTTTCTCGACTTTGCAAGCATCCTCAGAATATCCTGTTGTCTATGTGTCTTAAGTTTCATAACATTTGGCCTTTTTGTTTGGTAGATACTGGTCAATACGTACAAAATGGATGATGCCTGACCAATTTGTTGGCTTGTATCTTTGCATTGCTTTGACGAATCAAAATTTCTTTGACACATTTTTGTCACAAGGGTTCATAGTAGACACACCCCAATTTTTGTGTGAATCAGACATACAGCCTAGGAGGAGTTTGAAAATGTAGGTTTTTTGAATTATGCAAATTAGCGCAAACATTTTCATGACATAAATGAAATCGAAGATAAATATTTTATTTGTCTTGAGCCAAGGAATCCAATGATGTAAGACACTTGAGGGGCAAACGGTTTAGGAGTTATGGTCCAAAATGTAAACATGATCACTATAGCGCCAACTTTAGGCCGATCGGGCCGAAACTTTGATATGCTGTAGTACTCTGGGGGACTACCTTCCTTCACCAAATTTTCAGCTCTCTACGACTTACGGTTTGATCTGCACGATCAGTTTTAGGGCAGAATAATAATAAGAATAAATATAGTTGCGAGCAGCAATTAACGGGATTCAATTGGTTTAAGGCCTTTAAGCACATGCATAAAAAGGTATTATGTTTTATTTAGAAAGCATGTAACCACCTAGATCATAGATGGAATAGACCATGAAGTGCCAATACAGGCAATTTACTATGGAAATAAATGGTTTTTAAAGCTTTTTAAAGCTCATAGCGCCCCTATGGTCCGATTGCCATCAGCATGCTTGTTTAGAATCATATGTTGCATGTGCTCACCTAATTTCATGAAGTTCTTAGAAGCATGACTACTCATGCAAGCCCTATGTATAAATGTATTTAGTAAACATTTCTACATTATTTTTATAATGGGTCGAGTGGTCCCAGAAAAGTTGCTGGGTTAATGTCTATCTTATTTAAAAGGTTTAATTTCCACCTCCACTTTTTAAACACTGACAGATAATTCCAAATTATGTCCGTCATTCTGATAGATAAAACATAAGAAAACCATTTTTACAATAGCTCCTCAAATTTCATTTTATCTATCTTTACTGTCCTTGAAATGTGCGGCTTCTATATCTCCTTGCGTGCGTTTAGGAGAGAGCGCGCAAACGGCGCAACTGAGGTAATGCGGGTGACGAAACATGCGTACCCTATTGACAGATTTATTTGGCTGCGTTGATAAACAGTCTTGTCCCTCCGGTTTCTTGATTCGTTAATTGCTCTTCGCAAAGATTTTGGCTTGCTCCATATGTGAAAATGTACACTGTAAATGTCCGCAGCGCTTTGCAGCGCGGTTCCCTCATGCTTTAAAAATTTCATTTTCACTTTAGCGTAATTCCAAACATATTTAAACGCAAATACAGAGGACACAGTTTGTGGATTGATGAATTTTCCATATAACAAGTGCAACTGCAATCATGTGATCAACAAAAAGTCTCGCTCGTCCCCCGAGATTTAATTGTCATCTGAACGCATGAGTTTTATCAAAGAGGAGCCATGAAAATGTACTTTAACAGAGGTCACCCTGAGAAACAATTGCCGTCCGAATAGGGCTTAAGGCTCGCTAGATTACCAACATAGATTTCAGTGGTCCTAAAAGGTATTTGGACGCTTCAGTCACCCTTAAATATGCATAACATAAGATAACATTATACCAAACCAAGTGGCATTTATTTTGAAGCAAGCACATTTCACCAGCAAAACATTTCATACAAAAATAGGTTTTAATTTTTAAAAATTACGTTTTTAGGTTTTTATATGGAGACTCCCTGGTTGTCAAATGTTAGTGGAACATGTCCATAGTTAATGTGATTAACAACACCCATGGTTACTCTGCTAGGACACCTGTGATACTTCCACTAAAATGACCTTGGGACCATTTGGTTAAAAGTAATAGTAAAACTGGTGACAAAAAGTAAAGATAGTTTTGAGAAAAGATCTAGCATCATTTGTTATCACATGTCACTTTTGATATTTTGTAACATGATACAATGACATTTATACAATTTAAGTGTGGCCTAAGTGTCCAAATACTTTTTTGGGCCACTATTTGTGAAAATGAGTATGCATCTGTACCGGAGGCAGAGAGGTGTAGTTGTCTTTGCTGATATGATGAACAATCCCAGAGATGCAGAGTGGGCCAGCAAAGCCCAGCAGATCAGCCATGAAGCGAAAAGTAATGCTTAGCACCAGGGGTCTGTTGAATGCCTGACATAAAGCACGCCAGATCCACCTTGATCCTTTCAGAGGGACAGGGCCCTTTTCCTACACAGACAGAGCAAGAGATGACGGGTGAGTTCACTGAAAGCAGTTTTGCTGAGTTTGGTAAATATTGGTCAACAACTAGATGACAAATCCAGACAAATTCTAATTACTACTGGTTTATATGTGTACAACGATTGTGAGATTTGGTTACTATATTTAATTTTAATCATCTTAAAAATGGTCAATTAGTAACAGATGTGCAGATTATGTAAGCTCCAAACCCAAACATATTTTGCTGAATATATCATCTGCATCATATCTTACATAAGGAGTTTAATCTGTTTCAAGAAGTCCCTTCCGTGTTTCATGACAAAAGGGATAAAAACAACTCATGCTATATTAAGGACATAAGCACTCTGGTTATACAAGTGGATGTGTAAACAAAATATTAAATTGTATGAACAAAAAACATGAAGGATCAGTAAAAACGCATTGCATTAAACACATTCACACACACTTGAGTAATAGGGATGAAAATTCAGTTTACAAAGTGAGTAAAGGATATCACTGTCTGTTAAACTTATGAAATATCTTGTTAAATGAATTACTCAGCTTTATGCACTGCCCTATGATAGTCTACACAGGGTCGCAATCGCAGCACACAGGGTACTATAATTGAATTACAATGTCAAGCTTACTTTTATATATTAGTTATTTAGAGATGAAGACATAGATGTGCAAGATTCCACTCTTCTGTGGACTGGACATTATTATGTGAACATTTAAGAGTAGAATAAATCCATATTTAATATATTGATTCTATTATTTTTTCCTATTTAATGGATGGTAACATCTTTTTCCATTTAAATTGGTAACTGTTTCGGAGAATTTCAGAAATAAGCATTAGCCCTAAAGGAACAGTGACTCTAAGTCATTATAGTGAAGGAACAGAATTGTGACCTCATGGGCTTCCTAGTTAATGACTCGCTGCTTTGCCTTGTCTTGCCTACTGTAATTTGAGTGATATCATAAATAGTTGGCAAATGTCAAATACTTTCACCTATCCAAAGCCATTTTGCTCTTTTTAAAAAATTTCTCATTTTTACTCAAACAATGGATACCAAAGGTCCTTTCATAAGACTCACATTAACATTCCTCAGAGTTAACTCTATGAAGTAAATTGTCAAGCTACTGTATTATCAGCATTGCAGGGCCACATTAAGTGCAAGCCATTACAGTGACAGCGCAACAATCAAAACAAGATGGAAAAGAGACTTATCATAGCTACATCAAGTTTTTCAGCACAAAGTAGAAGGTATAGATTCATGACATCTAGAGCATATTAGATAATCTATATGAATTAAAAATTAACCCTTTTAATGCTGTGATGGAAGTTAAATTACCAGTTGTGAATCGAAGGCTTTGCTGAGCCTTTGGTAGTTGGTAAGAGCCCTCATGGATATAGGCAGCTTGCCAATGGTTTTCAAGTCGATGGGACGCTTGTGTGCTGAGGTGATGAAGGTGTTCATCCACCAGTAGGTGCTCTTAGACAGCAGGTTCACAAAAGGCTGCAGGAACCGAACGCCCAGATCCTGGAGATCATCAGGAGGCTTCACCTCTGTGGGATGTGTAAACCACATGTAGCGCTGAAACAGAATAGAGAAGATAATTGGGAGATACATGTCAATGAAGCTCTTTCTTAAATATATCAACCCCATGGAAAGCAATTCTATGTATTTTAGATTTGAGGTTGTCTATTGCTCCTAAATGTTGAGATGCTCATAAAAGTTGCCAAAACAACTTTTAGCAGATATGCACATTTAAAATTCACTTTCTCTCCCTCTTGGACCAAAAATACTGTTGAATCATCTTGTTTGCTGAGACATATAAACAAATGATTGTTTATTGAAAGAGAATGTCCTTCACCTTAATACTATCTGTGACCATCTAGCATTAGCAAGTAGCAAATCATGGCTTTGGCACGTTGTGACTTAAAATAAAGCCTCTCAATTGTTTTAAAAATCGACAAGTCCTTGGATATATGTCTCACCTCAGCTTCCTGTTTCAACAGGAAATTGACCAACACAGCAAAGACAATTACATTTGTCAAACCAATTCATGAGGTCTTTAAGTAATGCTCTGGAAAATCTGTTGGCTACCTGTTATCTAAACCAAACATGACTAAGACTTGATGTTTGCTTTGCACAGAGACTGCAAATGGTATAAATGTCAAGATACTTTGTTTCCAACCTTTCAAACTCCAGAATGTCTTAAATGAATGTACTAATAAAAACATCATGGATGTAAGCTAATGTGTAATATTTGATAAACTATTACGCTGTCAGCAGTTGAATTAGCAGCCTGAATCAATTGCTTAAAACTTTATAAACTGTATTTTTAAGAGAACGGATAATCCCCAATGAATTATAAATATAAATTTTTGAGCAGTCATATCAAGCTCCAGACTTGGACTGAGCCTCTATTCACTTCAGAATTTAGAGAACACAACCCATCCCGATAAACAGCTTAGCAAAGCAAAGGGACAGAGAGGGATTTGCCCCCACTGACTGAACTGACACAGGGTTGCAAACATCTGTCGGATGACAACAGAAGTTCATTGTGTGCTGTGGTGCCATTTTAGTCAGCTGTAAACTACAACCAGCCCAGGTTTTCAACATTTTAATCCCACATAAAGTAGAAGGGGTTTCTACAGATATTATTATGCAACAGACAGAGGGGATCATGCTGTACCTAAAGAATGAGTGTCCTCATGGCTTAATTTATTGTCTGACATGGAGGCAAATTTTTACTAGGCATTTTCTCTGTGAGGTGATTTCAGCTGAATGGATTGAATTTGACTAATCATTCATTAAAATAATAATAATAATAATAATAATAATAATAATAATAATAATAAAAAGAAAAGAATCCAATACACACAAGAAATTCAGATAAATAACATGAATAATTTTTTCTAGGGTAACAAACACAAGCAATGTAAGTAGCATTGGCTCACTTGATACCCTATAGGCAATATAGGACATGACCAAATTCTAAACTTTATTTATGCTGATTATATATACATATATATATATATATATATATATATATATATATATATATATATATATATATATATATATATATAAACTTGTTCAGTGAGCATGTTCACTGTATAGAAACAATTCTGCATAACAGTCCAGTTGGCACACAAGCAACACTTTTAATGTTAAAGGTTTTGAAAATGTGACACATGTTACACAGTCTACAGTGCATAGACATATGTATTAATAATCCTCTCCCTGAATATCAGATATACAGTTTACTCAAACACACTCCATAATCCCTCAACCCTATACTCACCCTCCGCAGTATTACATTGACCTCTACACCCAGTAACAGACCGTAGATGAGCGCCAACAGTCCTGTAATGCAGAAACGCAGCTGCCTCAGGCAGATGCCATGATCGTCATACTTCACAAACTTGATGGTTTTGGTGATAAATGCCAAAGTCCAGTAGATCAGCAATGCTAGATAAGAAGATAAATATTTCATGAACATTTTTAACCACATTATAAGTGTATTTGTCCTCTCTTTCACAGTAAAGGAAAAAGGCATAGATACTGTAAACTTTCTGGTCACTATAGCCTGCATTTCAATATATACCTATAAGCAGCTTGGGGAAGTTGGAGGTCTCTATGTTATGATAATAGATGATGGAAGTTATGGCAGCAAGTATTCCGAGCCCTGCTGGAATGTAGAGGTGGAGATGGCGGGACTGATTAAACCTGACAAAGAAATTTCAGATGGTTAGTAAATACCGCTGTAGACTCACAACCATAACCAGTTGAACTACCCATATTGTCTGCATTTTTCTGTATTTCACTAAAGACCCAGCCAAAAATCGATCATGAGCTTATACATCTATTGATATGGATTAACATGGATTAGAGATGAATCTGGCTGGAGTCTTGTGTTTCATTCCAAAGCAAAGTGCTTTTTTAAAATGTTTTATTATTCTGAATATTATACAGAATAAAAATTATTTTATACATTTTAAAACATATACACTGTATTTATATTACAGGGTCTTAAAGTCTGAGACCACTGAAAATGCTTTTATTTTTAACTTTTCTAATGTAATACCCAAATTATATTATCATTACGCGCATTTTAATAAAATATAAACATGAATTGCAGACTATCTAATATGTGGTACAGTATGTCACCCTTTTGCTTTAATGACAGCATGCCATCAAGCTGGCATGGACTCCACACATAAATGCAAAACGTGATGATTTGAGAAAGGAGTTAACATGACCAATATCACACATTTACATTTACATTTAAGAAAGACATAGAAACCATATATATTCCTTCTTTATTTCACAGCATTTTTAAATATTTTTTTTACATTCATTTGACATTTTTCACATTTATATATATATATATATATATATATATATATATATATATATATATATATATATATATATATATATACTGCATGCACACACACACACACACATAATATTGCTAATGATTCTGAAGCATATACTGAATAACAGTACAAATTCTAAAACACGAATGACTAGATAACCACTGAAGCAATCGTTCAGTTGTAGTTCTCACCCATCTGAGACGATTCCCTCAGCAATCTCACACACTAGCACAAAGAGTAAAACGGTGGTAAGCAGCCAGCGGAAGTCATGGCCTGGGAAGTGAAGCCACGTGCTGTGGTGGATATGAACTTTAGAGCTCTGACTCCCCCAGCCTACACAACACAACCACAGAATGACATTCATTCTGAAAACACTTGCTATCAAATATTCGCATTCCAAATTATAGGACCATATAATAGCATGTTGCAGAACTGCATGGAAACCAAGCCCTCATAAAAAAAAAAAAAGATATGAGAAAGCATCTCACCAATAAAGAGGATGGGGAAGGTGCTAAAAAGCAGAAAAACATGAGGGACGACACCTAGAGCATCCAAAAAGCAGCCATTATTAAGCAGGCCATTATCAACCTTATACGCAGAGGAGTTATCTGTGCCACAGAAGGACAGAGTGGTGTTGGAGATGGGAGTCTGAGGAGACAAAAGAGAGAAAGACAGGAGGTTTTTAGACCCTGAGATAGCCATTATATGTATGACTATACATAAAGGCAGACCAATAATCATGGGATTATAAATGAATGCTGCAGGCCAATCATAAAAAATTATTTGTTGTGTCTGAAACGCTGGGGTATTCTGAGGTGAAGCTCACTACTATAATTCTATATTACAGAGTTGTTAGTCCCTATAGATTGAGTGAATTATAAAGTCACCCTTCTCAAATAGCTGGGCATCTTAACAGTTTGTGTGTTTAAGAATTGGTGTTTGGGTGCTCATACTGTATAATTCCATTGCTTTGGGGCACTGAGGGAAATGTTGCATTACCAGCCCTACCTTATTTGAGTGTGAAAAACGTGACAACTCTGAATTTTTAATTTATGATGTCAATTTAGAATTTAAATGCATCATGCAATGCGTTTTCTATGGTAATTCATTTTTATTTATTTATTTTTTTACATTCATGCAGCTTCAAGAGTTTTTGTGAAAGTCCATTGAGAGCTATCCCTTAGCTTGAACACTGAGAAGACACAATCACAACAACGACCTATCGTGTGAGAAATTATCATGACATTACTATTGTCTTAAAACGAACTATCTAAAATTTAGATCGATTCTTATTTAAAATATATGCAATTCTAGTTTATTTCACAATATTCAAAAATGTTCTTACATACAGTTTTCATAAAAATCAAGCAAGTTCAAACTGTTCTGCAATGAAAGACAAAATATGCAAAATATTTGCAATGTACAAAAACTATTTAAAGTCGAACACTGCATTTAAACAGTGGACATGCATTGAAAATGTACTCACCGGTCTATACCCTCGCATCATTTTGAAAATAGATTATTTCACTTCCCCCACATTCCTCACAACGACTGTGTTATTGTCCAGTTCTGAAGGCGTGTTCCTCAATGAATGCTGTGCAAACACACACACACACACACACACACACACACACACACACACACACACACACACACACACACAAAAAGAGTGCTGGAAGTGAGGTTTTCATTTGTTGCACTAGAGCTAAGGTCTTACATTGTCATACCCGTGCTCTCTTCTGTTCTGCTCTTTGACTGACATGAGATGCTCTGACAGACTCACAACTGAACAAACGGATGAACACGAGATTATGAGCGCGCGCAAGCTTTTCATCCCAAATAATGGCGTTCAGTTCCAGTGTGCATCCCATCCATCCAAGAGTGCTATTATTTTGAATCAGTAATTTCAACAATTAGGAAATAAATAAAACAAATAGTAAAGTAATAAGTAAAGAAATATAGAAATGAAATGCCTTGTTTCTACAAGGTTAATATATCAGTTACCTTTAAGATATGAGAACATTTATAGTCATCGTTTTATTGTTGTTGTTTATATATATATATATATATATATATATATATATATATATATATATATATATATATATATATATAAATCGAAATAAAGGCCTTTACATTAAAATCATGAGAGCAAGATTATATGAAGTTGTAAAGTGTGACATCATGTATAGAAACTCTGCCCCTTAGTGGTAAAATTATATAACAGCAATTTACATGAAGGAGAACTCCATTCTAGATTCTCATTCTAGATAGATTATAATTTCAACAAGAATATTTTGCTCTCTAAATAAATCAATAAATGTATGAGGTTTCACTTGGTATGCTTTTTAAACAGCACCGAAGGAGTTCCCATAAATCATAAACTTGATTCCTTCATTATCCAAACTTTACCATTTACACATTTTATTATCACATTTTTGAAAGTTAAATGCAATTTTAGTTCTGTAAAGAAATTCCTATTTGTCTACATAACTCATTTAAATAATTAAAGAAAATAATTTACAGTAGATAAAAAGGTTTTTAAGATCATGAGAAGCATACATTTAGTGGATACATGTTCTGCAATTCAACAATTTAATCCCTGCACTCAATTCAAAACAAAAAAAGATTTTAGCCTATTTTTTAAAATTTACACATTTCAAATTCATATCATGTATATTTGTGTAATTGTTAGCAAAATTAAATTAATAAAAATGTAATACATTTAATTGTAAGTATTTTTTTTGTTTTGTTTTTTTGTTAAAGTTTTGTTTGTGTAAATCTTTAAAATAGGCTAAAATATTTTTTTTTAAGTGCAGCTGTGATCCAATAATTTTTAAACCTCCAGCATTATTAGGCCTGCATGATTATTGTACATCCTGCTGTATAAACAGTCTAAACAGTATTGAAGGAGTTCCCATCTATGTTGGGCACTTATTGGCTGCTTTTCTTTATTATATGGTCCATCAATTTCAAAAACTTTTTTTTTATATTTTATTTTTTATTAAATTGTAGTTTTGTAATGAAATAAATTAATATGGTGGCACAATTATATTTTTGTCTACAAAACAAATTTCAAACATTTAAGCATATGCCTTCAGATCAAAATATTTTTAAGATCATGAGAAACATTTCAATCAAGTGTTTCAAAAGTTTTGACCGGTTATATAATTAATATATATATATATATATATATATATATATATATATATATATATATATATATATATATATATATATATATATAGAAAAAAAGAATTTCACTGTATATGTGCTAATGTGTGATAAATTATAACTATTAGGGAAAAAAAAAATATATATATATATATATATATATATATATATATATATATATATATATATATATATATATATGTATGTATGTATTAGAAGAAAAAAAAAAAAAAAACGGCGCAGGATGACAACAAACAGTTCTTGTGAGGTCAAAGGTTTCTGTGTTAACACACCAACCCAACAACAACTTCAGCACCGCGGAGAGCAACCGCATTCCGAAGCGATGATTGGCCTTGGTGGCGAATGAAGGCGTGTCAATAAAGCAACGCGGCTCTCCTATTGGATAAACTCCGCACTTCCAGTTAGGAATGTGTCTGAATAGGTGGGGAATGACAGCTATCACTCAGTGAACTAACAATCTAAGAAATAGATCTGTTTCTCTGCGTACTTTGGCTGTGATTTGTTTTCAAAATTGTTAACTCCTAACCGGAATGTGTGATTGAGCATTCACTGGAAGCCATGATATTTTAGAGAGGCGCACGGTGGGTAGAAGGTAAGACGATTATTTCCCTGTCCATTCAAAGTCTCTGTCAATACCAGGCCGTATGGCTTAGATCGAACTGACATGATGGATGAACTTAATTTACTCAATTCTTACACTAAATGACCGATAAACAAACAATCAAATTTACAGTTACAGCTACAAACTGTGGGATTATCCTGAGAAAAAATGTTAGGAGCAGCGCTGAGCTGGATGTTAATGTGTCAATATGGGTCACTAGTAGAAAATACCCAGACCTATGATCCTTGAAAAGCTCCTGTCTCTTAAGCCAAGAGCTCTTAACAAATTTCCCAGCCTGCAGCTTAAGACATTAAACACTTCCCCTCAAGCAATATTCTTACATATTCTTACAGTAGTTACACTCAGTCTTCCTTCTTTAATTCAAAACATAAGACAGTTCTACAGCTGAACTTCAATATTTGACCCAGTTCCAGAAATATAAAGATCAGTTGTCATCAGAACATGATTGCCAGTTGATTCCTGACTAAATGTTGGACAACACGTTTTTAAAAACTTTATATACAAATATATATTTGGCCAACAGTTACATTACAGTGTCCATGTAACTTTGTATGTACATTAGTTTCTATTAAATATGTAGTACAATAATCTACATGCACTTAATGAGTAATATTATTATTATTTTTTTATTTTTCTCAAATGCTTTTATTTATACATTGTGGCTGCAAAGTTATTAATTATAGCTACTTGTAATATGTATTACTCATAATAAATACGTTAGTTCAATTTCATGATAAAAGTCCATCAAACTGAATTGTGTAATGTTTAATAAAATTAAGTAATTGAAACTTAAAATATTCAGTTATTTTTATTTTTATTTAATAAAGATTACTCAATTCAGTTTGATGGAATTTGTTTTGAAACTGAAATGCATAAATCTTAAAATATTTGTTTTAAGTGTAAAGTTACACTAATATAAAGTGTTACTTTATTTATTTACAAATAAATATTTTTGCAAACATAAGGGTATTTTGAGTACCCATTTTATCCTTTGCCAAAATGTTAACTTACTGCATTTGCTCCTTATCTTCCTTGTTAAAAGAGTACTCCGTTAAAAGTGTTCAAAATGTGTGGTTGTTACCTTAAGAAGCTCTTTCTAACTGTCCTGACCCTTAAAAAATGTATTTTGTTGGTGTAACCTGTAGTCAGGCTGATTTAGCCACAGTATATTAAATAATATTTTTGACTTCAAAGTTAATTGAGATGGAACCACACAAAGAACATTTTTAGATTACCTGACAAAATTCCTTCTTCAATGCTTTTTCTTTACTTGTAGATTCACAATTTTGAAGAGAAAGCAGTCTTAAACTACCATCAAAATCCCAATGGCTGGTAAGGACCTCCAAACAATTATTTTTGTCTCACAACAACATTATTTTGCATAGATTGCAGATTCTATTGCTAAAATTGTTTTGTATATTTATCCTGTAGACAACAACTTTCCTCCTCTGCCTGGCTTTATTCCACTGAAGCCATGCTTCTACCAAGACTTTGAGGAGATACCTGACCAGCACCGCACCATGTGCAAGAGGCTCTACTACTTGTGGATCTGTGAGTTGCCTATTCTGAAAAACAAATGAAACTAAAGCATAAATAATATATTGGTCTGATTTGCAGGCGACACATATTTGACACATCTTGAAGATATCGTTTTTTCCTTATAAAATTGGAATTAGATACATTTTCTAAATTCTTATGGCACATTTGTCTTGTAAATTTATGTCTAAATATTGTGCCTAGTGAAATAAAAAGACATTCTTGCAAAGGACAGTGCTTTGTTTCAGTATAAGAGGGTGTTTATACATTCATTATTGTCATCTCTTGCTATAGACACTCACTGTAGCTGATTCTTCCAAAGGTATTGTTTATATATGTGTTGCACTTGAGTGAAGTGGCATGCTTTCGAATAAAAATTCATTAAAAAAAAATAAATAAATTCTATTTCATGAAAATAATTTTTTTTGAAATTATTCAAAATATTTCTCACAGTATGGAATCGAGAACTTTTTCTCTGCTTGTTGTTTCAGTTAGTAGACTGCATGTTGTTGTTGTTGTGTATGTGATTATACTTTCTTATCATCTGTCAAAACCTTATTTTCTTTGGGTAACTTACTATGGCTTAGTCTGCTCGGTAAATACAGTATGTGTTTTCAGATTTTATGGCAGCCCACATTTATAACCATTGTGCAAATGCAGTGCATGTGAGGGTCCTCAGGTTACATTGTTTTGTGAAGTATTTACTCTTTTTGTTGACAGTTGCATTTTCTTGCAAACACCTAAGAGCTCTCTGTCTCTGTCTGTCTGTCTGTCTGTCTCTCTCTCTCTCTCTCTCTCGCTCTCTCTCACTCTCTTTCTCTCTGAAGTGGTAAAACAAAGCTAGAGTGTTATTTTGTTGAACACTGTTTGGAAAAGATGAGTATGCTTCTGTGCAATATTTATAAAATGTAAAAAGCAAAATACTTTTCTCTTTTTCAGTGTATGGCATCACCCTGATGGTGAATTTCTTCGGCTGTATGGCATGGATGTTTGGTGGTGGAGGAGTGACTAACTTTGGCATGTCGATCATATGGGTTATTCTCTTCACCCCATGTTCCTATGTGTGCTGGTTTCGACCCATTTACAATGCCTTCAAGTGAGCACTAGTTGTGTAAATGCAAAAGGTTGCAAATGTAGGGGTCATGCAGTTATAACATTTATTTATAATGTACTGAACAGAAAATACTTTGTGATATTTTATTTGTATTTTATAAAAATGTGTAATATTTGTAATCTTTCAGAGATTTCCCAATAGTTGCAGAATGTATTTAGATCCATTGACCACAAGTCTTAAATTAATGTTCTGGGTTTAAATCAAGTTAAGCTCAATCGACAGCTTTTGTGGCATAATGCTGATAACTACAAAAATGTATTTTGACTTTTTGTCCCTCCTTTTCTTTAAAAAAAGCGAAAGTCTGGGTTCCAGTGAAGCACTTACAATGGAAGTGAATGGAGCCAATCTGTAGATGGTAAAATACTCACTGTTTCAAAAGTATAGCCACAAGACATAAACAATATCCATGCTAAAATGATTTTAGTGTGATAAAATTGCTTACTAACCTTTTGTGTAAAGTTATACCTTCGTTGCCTTCATTACCATAACAACGTAACACTGTAAACCCAAATCTACCGTAAAAATGACAATTTAAATAACTTTAAAGCTCAAATAATACCCAAGTTTTAACAGAAGAATAAATGTAAGTGCTTTTATGAAATTATAAGGTTCACATTTCTGCCTTTAAACCCTCCAAAAACTGGCACCATTCACTTGGCACCTTTTTTATTATTATTATTTTTTTATGGTAAACAACATTATGCCACAAATGCTGTCAACTGAGCTAAACCAGTATTGAACCTTGAATATTCCTTTAAAATTATTTTTCTTAATTTATATTATTATTATAAAATTTTCTACACATTTACTAAAAGAATGTGTCTGTTTTAGATTAAATACATATATTAAAATGTTTTTGTATATATAATATTTGTATAGAAATCTTTTTTTAGATTTCTTTGTGTAACTATTTAATATCTACAAAATGAATTTAGGGCCAGTGCCTACAAGTCTTTGAAGAAATGTATTATTATTTTTATTATTTTTATAATAAATTATTTATGATTTTTTATGATTTGTTTGCCTAAAGAATGTCTCTTTTAGATGAAAATGTTTTCTTTTTACTCAGGACTGACAGCTCCTTCTATTTCATGGCATTCTTCTTTGTCTTCATGGCACAGCTTTTTATTACCATAATTCAGGCCATTGGTATCCCAGGATGGGGTGTTTGGTAAGACTCTTTAGGTCAAATTTCAAGTCAAGTCAAGTCAATGAACTATGTAGTTCAAAAAAATAAACTACATAGAAAATGAATTAACCTCTAACAAAAGCTTTCATCGGCCAAAATCAAAGGACAATGCATCTACATGTATTTCCTCAGTTAATTTGGGACGACTTCAAGGACTTTAACACTAAAACTTACAGTTCATACAAAATCATTCTTATTAATCATTGACCCAAAACACTTACTTAGTTTACTAATTACTAATAACCACTAATAGTTCTAAACATAAATAACTCATATTGGCATTATATTCGTTCATTTTCTGTTATAGCATAATTTCATGTACAGCTTCTTTGAAACAACGCCTGTTGTGAAAAGCAACATACAAATAAATTTGACTTGACTTGATTTAAGATTATTTAGGTTCTAACTTCAAAGTACATTAATAAAATGTCAACATCAGATATTCTTCTGGTTTAAATTTATTCTAAATGCTTCTAATTTTACCTTATATGATAATTTTACAATAATTGATGTGCACCTTACACTTTCAGAAAACAAAAGTGCAAAAGTTGTATCTTCAGGGGTACAACAGCTTGTCACTGGGGCATTATCCTCAAAAGTACAACCACTGTACCCACTATATGTCAGTCGGAGTTAATTGTTATACCTTATCTTTCCCTAAAGGAGGTAAAGAGGGTGCAGTGCATGTTCCTTTCCCAGTGACAAGCTGTTTCACCCCTTCAAAGGCAAACTTTTTGCAAAAAACATTTTCTGACAGTGTACAAAATATTGTATGGGTTAATGTATTGTATGGATTTGTAGACTATGAGTTAGCGTGTCACCTCTCTCTTGTTTTAGCGGCTGGTTAGGCACCATCTCCTTCTTTGGCACAAGCATCTTTGCCTCCATCATTATGCTAATCCCCACGATCATGTTCACTGCAGTCGCTGCCATTTCATTTATCGCCCTCACTAAGGTACCAGCCCTTCACTGATTCACGCAGGCACATCTATTAAACAGGACAGGCCTCTATTTGTCTTATTGCTCGTGCAGTCATCCTGTCTGCCAGTAGTTACAGCTCATTTAGCTGACGTGTCTAAAGAAGACTTGGGGCTGGTTTGTTGTCTGTCGTGTGACGTGTCATTAAATGTGATGCTGGAGCATGTAGTGGTTGTTAATTAGATGAGGGAGTACATAACAGCCTTTAGGAAGTTATTTACCTAAGTATTTTGTGCCTGAAAAGCTCAAAGACTAAGAATATGAATGGCTGGCACAGTCATTGACTAACATATTCTGAGTTTGTCTTTGTAATTGTGCATACTTGAAACAAGTCAACTGTGAGAGCACAGATCAAATCAGCCCTTTTAAAGCAATTTGGTTTTGGTTTGAAAATATATTGTTATTTTTACTTATTCATACTTTTAAATATTATACATATTCTGAAAATGGGTAGTTGACTAGTAGTAGATTTAAATCTCAAGCAATATACTCCATCTAAAAATATTTTAAATAACATTTTACAAATTATTTAATGACCTCATATTCATTGATAGGCTACATGGAAATAATAATAATAATTTAATAATAATAATAATAATAATAATAATAATAATAATAATAATAAATAACTTACAGGACTTAAGATATTCACTTTCTCTTATACATCATATACGTACATGTTTTTTTTTTCTAAAAATGTATTATTATTTTTTATGGAAGGTTCATAACTTCTACCGAGGCAGTGGGGGCAGTATGAGTAAAGCCCAGGATGAGTGGGTGTCTGGTGCCTGGAAAAACCCTCACGTTCAGCAGGCAGCTCAACAGGCAGCTCTGGGTGCCGCTGCAGGGGCAATGCAGGGTCAGCAGGTACCGCAGTACTCAACACCCACCTATGACAACACTATGTAACACAGTATGAAAGAGTGAATAGTGAATAGATTCAGACCAAGCTGGAAACCTCTTGTTGGCCTTAGCTATTTGTGATGTAGCTGTAAAATGTTTTTATCAGGATACTTTTGTCTGAGCTAGGATGATGAAAGTGATGTTGTAAAAATCCTGTAGAAAGTTTTCATGTTTTAATTTAATGTTTGTGGTTTATTTCATGTTTTCTGCATATTTTAGCTAATTTGTTATGTATCGATATTTAAAAAGTAGTAGAAACGTCATGGTGATTTCTATATTGTATATACATTTTTTAGCTATGCTCAGATCTGAAATATCTTATTGGCTTGATTTAAAAAAAAAAAAAAAAAATATATATATATATATATATATATATATATATATATATATATATATATATATATATATATATATATATATATATATCCTTATTCAGTAATCATGAACGGCTGGAAATGAAAATTCAAGTAGACATCCGAACCCAAGTGTAATACAGAGATGCATAATGGTTGTAAAGTTTATAAAGCTGTATGAATTCATTTGAATTATTTTTAATATAATTATACTGTATATAGTTTTGAATTAGTCTGTAGGTAATATTTAGTCTAAGGTGCTAATTTGTCTTTTCACTTTATTGTTGGGTAAATGTTTTACTGGAAATGTAGAATTCAGAAGCAAAGATGCAGCAGTCATATTTTAAATGCAAGATCAAATTATACTGCTATATTAGTGTGTAACTTTTTTCTTTATAAAAAAGGGAAACTGTGTAACCATGTAATACAAAACACTAACACATCATATATATTAATGGAAACAATACATGGGAAAAAAAGAAAAATACTAAAAAAAGAAAAGAAAAAAAGAGTACCAAACATCACAACTTAACAACATGACAATTTAAATAAATCCATCAAAAAACAAGTAAACCATTGTTCGTTTTCATGTGTTAATGTATGACAAAACACTCTTTTGTCCAGCAGGGTGAAGTGTTGTTCAATGTTAAGACTGCTAAGACTGTTGTATCGCCTCTTCACAGAGATGCTTCTAATGACCCCTTTTAACAGACGTGTTTGATGCATTTCCGCCTTATTCAACAACGTAAATGTAGCAAACTTTTTTATATTTCCAATTTTATATTTGGTGTAAATTTATAACATTGAACTTTGTATTATATTATCCTGTAGTTACCACAGCTGTGATGAGGCTTCTAACACAGCTATTGAGGGAGTGACAGAAAATTTAGCCTATTTCTCTCTTCTTACTGCTGTTATCCAATGCTCTTTATTTTTTTTATCTTCCTTTGAAATGCTGTAAAAGCACAATCGTTGATATTTTCTTTTGCTGTTGGAACCAACGGGTTAGCAAAAATTACATTTGTTGTGGTCTCCCATTCACCGCCATTCAGGTTTACCCAACTTTGATTCTACTTCCACTCTGCAAACCCGGATATGTGAAAAGGGTCCATTTGCTCTCTCTCCAAACAGGGATTTCCCCAGACACATTGCTGAGGGCTGTATAGCCCTGACTTGCAGATTGAAATTAGACAACAACTCTACATTGTCAGGCTAATAACTTTATTCTCAGTAATACACAAATTTAACCAGGCACATTTCACCTTGGACATCCACAGAGCACGTGTCTGAGTCTAGATTAGATTGCTGACGACAATAAATGGATTTGTCTCTTTCTAACACACTCTTTTGTCATTTGTGTCTCCATGTGTTAAAAGGTGATAGAAGCATTTACATTAGAGTTAAGCATGCAGAGTATTCCAGAAGGCAAGAACACTACACCACTGTCATAAACATCACTGATATTGCCTGCCTTAGAAGAGAAGGGACTCAATTTGCACTAACACAGAGGCGACGTTATGAAACTCTTCAAGAGCAGCATCTTATGAAGATAAACATATTTTCCAGCTTCCTACTTAAATCAAACTGTTTTATGGACTATAACCAATAAAGGCGGAACCATTGCAGTAAAATTTATGTTCTTTACAGCACTAGCTAGGCTACTGTGTATTATCCCCTATTAAACCCATATACTGTTAAAAGATCCTGGAGTAAAGGTACCGTATGTTACTGGAAGCAAATTCATCAGTAAGGAAGGGGAGACCAGAGGCACAAATCTTCCTGTCATCTTAGAAAAATACATACATGCCACAGGTATACCATAATAAACTATATTTTCTGTACATTAAGAAACACATTGAGGGTTGGTTCTAGGGTCAGTGGTTATTTGGGACTTAGACTATGTGGATATGTATGAAGACATTCTATGATGAACTATCAGAATATAATACCCTTTATAATGAAACTTTAAAGTAAATAAAAGATTTAGAAGTTCATCTTTAGATAGTACTAAAACTAAAATTCCCACTAACTTCTGTCTCAGCCCAAGATACGCTCCCAGATCAGAAGTTGCATTCTTTTAACACTGTGTACTTTAAATTGTGATTTAAAATAACAACAAAAAAAATGTGTTTTGTCCCTTTTGGCTTTCCGTAGTTCAAACCACATTGTGCACAGTTGGCAGTTGTATATTGATTCGTTGGGTGTTTTAAAGTCACAGTGAAGTGCCTTGAATATTGCAGATCCTTTTGGGTGTTTTGACGTATTACCTACTTAAACAAGAACTTGAGTTAGAACATGTCAAATGGCCATCCATTTTTTAACGAGAGGCCAATAGGCTTTAGTTTACATCGCAGCACACACACCACTTTCCACTGCAACTCATGCCAAAGACAGTTACTGACAAATTGGGAAAATGGGGAAAATGAGAACCGATCTCAAGACTGACTTGAGAACCGAACAATGATCTAACTGACAACATTATTTCATACTGTAACCAGCGCACAAACAAAGCAAATCGCGGTCTTTGCTTACAACGAGGCTGGAGCCATTGTGCAAGTCCAATGCAGATGAATGAGAAACAAGATACTCCCACATTTTGAATCACAATACACAAAATATAAAGAAAAAAGAACAGTTACTCATGCTGTACATCCCGAGATACCTCCATAAAATGCCTACATTCAGAAATATGAATGAACTCTAGCCGCATTTCATTCAGAAGTGATCACCTCTGTAAACATTCAGGCGTGAAATGCCTCAAACACAAATTCACAGTTATTACTACTCCTAAAAATTTAAGCTGGGCCTGTAACCAAGGTCATTTGTGTACATGACGGGCTTTAAGGGGCATGTTTAAAACTGCCTAAAATCTTTTGGCTGCTGGGTCAGGAGCGTTTCTATGGTCAGTGGACATTCGGGGCTTAGCCCTGACCTCCGTCGATACATATGGGGCCATCCTTCGATGAAATATCGGAATATAATACACTTTAAATTAAATGTTACATCTGTGAGATGTCATTTATGTAGTAAATATTTAAATATTACTGAAGTTAAAAGGTCCCACTAACTTTTGTCTCAGCTTCAGATACGCTCAAAGATCAAAAATTGCATGCGTGATTGCATGCGTGATATCAGTACTACTGATTACTCTTTGTTTTCAGTGTTATATATCTTAATATTTTGTACTTACTGCATCTGGATGGACTGACTCAACACAGTGTCCAATATCTCATCAAGACATAGAAATGTAGCTGCCAACAAGACAGCGCATGTATTTTGGTGTTATATATACTGTATAATGTAGTTATTTTTATCCAAGATCTCACTGGGATCATGTAAAACATATGATACTATGAGAAGACAGGTATCATTAATGTATATTACTTAATGTTATAATATACTGTTAAATTTATACATGTAAGATGTTTTATTATCAACTTGATACAAGCACTGTTACTGACATCACTACAAGATGATAAAAACATTTGGGGCTTTAAGGAAAACATTTGTGGCATAAGCCCTGGAATCTCAGCCCTAGCGCCGTCCATGTGCCGGGTGGTGTTACATACTGTACGTGAGAAGCAAAGTCATATCAGCGGAACAGCAAGTTATTACATTTTGATAAAAAAATAAAATAAAAATAATAATAATAAATAAATAAATAAAAATGGATTGTTCATAATAAGACCAGTAACATAACATTCATGAAAATAGTAAGAAAAGCAAAAAAATAAAATAAAAAAAATAAACAAAAAAAAAAAAATAAAAAATAGGATCAATTTTGATTTCATGCTGACTTTAAGTTAGTTTAGAAGATAGCAGGTAAATAGGCTAAAATAGGTGCTTAAGAAAAAAAAAAAAAACTACTACTACTAATAATAATAAATAAAAAATATAAACAAATAAATAAATATAAATAAAACCTCTTCTGTAAAACGATTAAAGCTTAAGCATCTGTTATTAATTTTATCTTTAAACCAACATTCTAGAGAGAGAGAGAAAATATGTTATCTATTGATCACACATGGGTATCCCTTATTAGGATCTCTTTGCCACGCAGTCCACCATATTTTATTGTAAAAAGAAAACGAAAACATTGTAAAATACATCTTATTTCCAGGCTGACTCACTACATGTGTGGGTTATTTCTCTAAATAGCAGTTTCCTGGCCGTTGAGAAAGTCGTTAGAACTTCAGTATAGTATTTTTGGCCTGAGCTTGAAGTTATGATAAAGTAAGGGTGGTTAGGACATGACTTCATCTTTCCGTTTTGGTAATTGGGTCACCAAGGCAAGTGTGAGGACTCAGAAAACAGTTGGCCATTACAAAATACTAAATTTACCACCCCAAAATCAACAGTCATTAATCAAAGAAACTAGATTTCATTCTGGAATGGCCAGGTGGCCCTCCAGCCTCATCAAAACTGTGACAAATATTGTCAAGGAGATGTGATGGGGAATTCAAACATGGTAAATATGGTTTTCGGTCTGATAAGCGAGGGAGAGAGAGAATGACGTGTAGGGGCTCTAGGGATGGGTGGGGTGACGAGGTGCACAGATGGAGTCAGTTCTCAACCCCAGAGTCAGTTCTGTGAACACAGAGGGTCTTTATTTCCTCTCACTCAAGGGTGAGACAGGTTTAACCTTGTGTGATGGAAACACACTCACAAACTCTCTCTAGCACACCCATATGACTGTGAGTACACACACACACACACACACACACACACACACACACACACACACACACACACACACACGCAGTAGGAATTTCTAAACTCACACCAGGTTTAGATATCTAATGTCCTTTCCCTCTTTCTACTTGTGTTTGTTATTCTCTTGTTTGGAATTCTCTTTCACTTTATGATTAACACTCTCTTGATCTTGATTTTGACAGTCACAGTGGTGGTTTCAAAGCTGATAGAGGACAGAAATCAGAAAAAGTAAAGAGGAACTCTGAGACGAAAACAAACATCTGAGGGGCCTCTGATTTGTTTTTACTTGAAAAAAGTTAAACTAAGACAACTGCAAGACATTTCACAAAAAAATATTTCAATTGATAAATCAATAGATTGTTATAAAAAATGTACTGGATACTTTCCGGTTGTCAAACTTAAGCAAATAGGCTCACACTTCACAATTTTGGCCACAATTTTGCCGTCGGAGACAATTTTCAGGGATGGTAAAATACTTCTCGTCGTAGGTCAATTCACGTCTTTGAATGCTTATAGTGTCATGTTCACCAACGGCCATTTAATTGCCTTCGCAATGAATCTTAGTGTTCTTAATAAATCAAAGTTCTGTCAGTGTCAGAAATTCTGCGTCGCAGTCCTGCAGTGTGACGGCTCTTACGACAACCAGATGAAATAAACCACCCAATCAACAATGTCAATCGGGGTGACTGGGACCAAATTCTTGGCTACAATGCTTATCGCACAGTGTGACAAAATGTTGCATGGTGTGCCATGGCTTTTATCCAAGAACAAGAACATAAAGGACTGTTAAAAAACATTCAGTGTGCACCTAGTCTCGCATAGACAGACCTTTGACTCAAAGAGCAAAGGTCTGGGGTCTATTGCAGCTAACATTGGCAAAGAACCAGCCACTTAGGCAGGAAAAGCCATCTAACTGACATGTAAAGTGACCAGTCATTATTGTCATTATGTGCTGTTTAGGGGCGGGGTTATCGGAGATGGCTCATACCATAATAAAAGACCATTTGGCAATTCAGTTGCCAAAACATTATTTAGATTCCAACTAAGGGGTGTGTTATTTGCAGCCAATAAACAAAGACATCTGTTAGCTCTACTGTATGCTTTACAAACAAACAGATTGTCCTTTTTAATGTTAAGTTACATCAGCTGTTATTTGCCTGATATTTTCTATTTGTTTATTTGAAGAACATTCACAACACAGTGTAGCTATTAAGCTATAATGTGCTGTGGGTAAACCTCATGTTCTGTTGATTTTGATTTTACTATCTTTATGTTTGGGTTAAACAAGTATTGATAAAGTTTTGTTGCAACACAAGCACATGGGAAATCGACATGCAGCTTTGAATGCTCATATACCCTGAAATCAACCCCATTCTGCCAAATTACTGACAAGTGCCATCACCCATGAGACATTTGTTCATCAGTTCATATAAACTCATCAAAAAAGAAACGTCCCTTTTTCAGGACATTGTAATTTAAAGATAATTTTGTAAAAATACAAATAACTTTACAGATCTTTATTGTAAAGGGTTTAAACAATGTTTTCCATGCTTGTTCAATGAACCATAAACAGTTAATAAACATGCATCTGTGGAACGGTCGTTAAGACACTAACAGCTTACAGATGGTAGGCAATTAAGGTCACAGTTATAAAAACTTAGGACACTAAAGAGACCTTTCTGCTGACTCTGAAAAACACCAAAAGAAAGATGCCCAGGGTCCCTGCTCATCTGCGTGAATGTGCCTTAGGCATGCTGCATGGAGGCATGAGGACTGCAGATGTGGCCAGGGCAATAAATTGCAATGTCCATACTGTGAGACACCTAAGACAGCGCTACAGGGAGACAGGAAGGACAGCTGATCATCCTCGCAGTGGCAGACCATGTGTAACAACACCTGCACAGGATCGGCACATCTGAATATCACACCTGCGGGACAGGTACAGGATAGCAACAACAACTGCCCAAGTTACACCAGGAATGCACAATCCCTCCATCAGTGATCAGACTGTCCGCAATAGGCTGAGAGAGGCTGGACTGAGGGCTTGAAGGCCTGTTGTAAGGCAGGTCCTTACCAGACATCACTGGCAACAATGTCGCCTATGGGCACAAACCCACCTTTGCTGGACCAGACAGGACTGGCAAAAAGTGCTCTTCACTGAAGAGTCACGGTTTCTCACCAGGGGCGATGGTCGGACTCGCGTTTGAATGAGCGTTACACCGAGGCCTGTACTCTGGAGTGGGATCAGTTTGGAGGTGGAGGGTCCGTTGTGGTCTGGGGCAGTGTGTAACAGCATCATTGGACTGAGCTTGTTGTCACTGCAGGCAATCTCAACACTGTGCATTACAGGGAGGACATCCTCCTCCCTCATGTGGTACCCTTCCTGCATGCTCATCCTGACATGACCCTCCAGCATGACAATGCCACCTGCCATACTGCTCATTCTGTGCGTGATTTCCTGCAAGACAGGAATGTCAGTGTTCTGCCATGGCCAGCGAAGAGCCCGGCTCTCAATCCCATTGAGCACATCTGGGACCTGTTGGATTGGAGGGTCAGGGCTAGGGCCATTCCCCCCAGAAATGTCCGGGAACTTGCAAGTGCCTGGAAGAGTGGGGTAACATCTCAAAGCAAGAACTGGAAAATCTGGTGCAGTCCATGAGGAGGAGATGCACTGCAGTACTTAATGCAGCTGGTGGCCAAACCAGATACTGACTGTTACTTTTGATTTTGATCCCCCCTTTGTTCAGGGACACATTATTCCATTTCTGTTAGTCACATATCTGTGAAACTTGTTCAGTTTATGTCTTAGTTGTTGAATCTTTTTATGTTCATACAAATATTTACACATTTTAAGTTTTCTGAAAATAAAAGTATTTGATAGGGATAGAGATTTGAATAGCACATTTCTTTTTTTGCTGAGTTTATGTTCACCTTTACATGTGGTGCTACTGATGGCGGGAAAACACTGATTCTGATCCAGTGGAAACCAGGAAGTAATTGCGTACACATAAATAATGGTGAGCACGGTTCAGCTGTTGCATTTTTGCTCTAATATAAAATTTTTACTCCACTGACGGTTAGGTTGATGGTTTGGGTTTGGATGTAGAGTTAATAAAATATGCATTCCTGTTGACTGTATTACATCATTTACAACTAAAACAACTGCGTTCAACAACTCTTCCAGCTTCGGCCACTGGGGGCAGTATTTTGAATTTCAGTAAGCACAGAACAACTTCAGCAGTAGAACTTTTGACCTACTGTTGCTGATTTCACAATGTGGATGACTTTTGAAACATATAATCAAGTTGATTTTTATTATTAGTAGTAGTATTATTATAACTACTTCTCATAAGATTAGGAAAAGTATACACTTGATATTTCAAAGTTAACAGGTCTATGTTTTTGTGAACTATTAAAAGGGCCTTGGAATTTTTTTTAACTTTTTGTCAAAAAATTGTCCTAGTCCTGGCTTAACATCCAAACACAAAGTCACTTCCTGTACCAGTTCAATTAAAATGCAATGGCCTCACACCCTGGTAAAGATCCTAAAAACATAAGAATTGGCCATGATCGCACTCCTTGATTAAGTAGGTTGACAGTCCATCAGGAAACAGTCCATCAGTGCTAATATGTGTCTTGATGTCATCAATGTTTTAGAGCCTATAGTGCCACGTCAGCGCCTGCAGATTTAAAACCCTTGTCTCATCAGGACTAAGAAAGTACTGATTAAGAACCTGTAAAATAAGCAAGTAAGCTTTCCCTTTCTACCTGACCCTTTCCCAGTCATTTGTTCTAATTGTCTGAGAGTCTATAAAAAAGCGTTTCCCTGCTACAATTTTGCCCTCTCTCAGTGGCATCTCTGTAATGAGAATTTATTCCACCATTGTCTCCTCTGTATGGCCTTTTGCATGCAACTGAAAACTGACAACGATCACAAGTATGGAAAGCAGAGACTGCGGAAACATTCTTCACCAAGGACACGGAGAACAGGACAGATGTCACACAAAGGGGACTCCCTACATTTAAAATGTCAGGCAGTGCAGTATGAGAGCGCTGTGAGGCAGACTGCACAGACAACTCACCCTCTTTATTCCAACACATTCAGATCTAATGGCACATAGAAAAAAAGGATGTTGAGGAGTTCATTAGTTCAGCTGAACAGGCTCCACACTGCATGAGATGCATTTGCAGCCAACCATCATTATTAAAGTAAACAAGCCGGCCGCTGAGGTTTGAAGTGAGATATAATCACACTTTTGTTTTTCACCACTAGTGATAGTTAAATTATTTACCACAGCGCTCCACGGTTTTCCCTCTTTCCATCTCATGCTCCCTCTGTCTCGATCTCCTTCTTCACATCAGAACAGTTAAATAATATCTCCCATTGAGTGCAAGTTGTTAATTATTTGATTTAATGGTGGAGAACAACACGAGTCGCTAAATAAATCACGGTGACATCAAGACCATAGTGTCATGCTGCTGTGTCTCAGAGCAGAACAAGCAGACTTGTGTTGCTTTCACATCTCAGGTCTGTTGCTTGCTGTCATATTTTCTCTTAAACTCCAAATCTCCCAATCCATCAACTATTTCTTTAATGAGAAAATAAGCTTATCAACTATTTGTCATGGTCTTGGTTGAAATGTAGTATCCCTGTCAGCTTAGGTTGTTTCAGCTGATTTAACTGGTCTCCCAGCCAAGGCAAGCTGGTTTTCAGTAGGTCTAGCTTGCCTCTAAGCCTGGCCAGCTGGCAAATAACCAAAGCCCCTTTAAATTCAACAAACTAGACTAGCATGTTGTTTCTGAGAGTTCCGGTACCCTATGATCGGCCACATTATGCCAACTCACCGATAAGCTCCAACTCCTATCAGACATTTTTGCATCCGCTACACAGTGTATTTACCTTCCATTGTGGCATGACTGGAAGTACATTCCGTCAGCAGTGTGGGAGACCCAGGTTTGGATCCTGTGTTGAAACCAGGCAGAAGGGATGTGCCCGAAGCAGAATATCATTTTCGGAAAGGAATGAATAATTCGAATAATGAATTCATTTGAATAATAGGAAAAAATATTAGTTTGACTGATTATCCAAGCACAAGAATAATGCGACTTTGTAAATAAACGTATCCAAAATTACAACGAATTTATGAGTCTGTGAAGCCAATATTACTCAAATGTAAACCTTATGAATGAAAATGCAAATGGTTTGATTTCAAATCGGAGGGCCACGGTCTCGAAATTTACAGTATCCGTTTATTGTGCGCATCTTGAGCTTATCGAGAGTAACATTATAGGGATAGTTCACCCAAAAATGAAAATTCTCTCGTGATTTACTCACCCTCCTGGCATTGCAGATGTGTATGACTTTCTGTCTTCTGCAGAACACAAATTAAGATTTTTAAAAGAATATTTCAGTTCTGTAGGTCCTCACAATGGAAGTGAATGGATGCCAAAATTGTGAAGCTCCAAAATCCACATAAAGGGAGCATAAAAGTAATCCATACAACTCCAGTGGATGAATCCATGTGTTCAGACATGAAATGATAGGTCAGGGTGAGAACAAGATCAATCTTTAAGTCATTTTTATCATAAATTCTCTTCTCTGTCCAGTAGGGGGTGATGTGCATAAAGACTGTGAATCACCAAAAACAGAAGAAGAAGAATGGGAAAGTGAAACTGAAGTGGAAATTGACTGAGAAAGGAGGATAATTTATAGAAAAAAGGACTTAAATATTGATCTGTTTCTCACCCGCTCCTATCATATCACTTCAGAAGACATTGATTTAACCACTGGAGTCATCTGGAGTACTTTTATTTGCTCTTATGTGGATTTTGGAGCTTCAAAATTTTGGCACCCATTCACTTGCATTGTATGGACTTACAGAGCTGAGAAATTATTCTAAAAATTTTAATTTGAGTTCAGCAGATGAAAGAAAGTCACACATCTGGGATGGCATAAGGGTGAGTAAATGATGAGAGAATGCTCATTTTTGGGTGAAATATTCCTTTAACTAATATACTACATCATATTAATTTTCCTCTTCTTGAAATGTCTATGTTAATGTATCACACAATTCATACGTTATGATTCCCATGTATTCATTTATAAACCTCAAATGTTCTATAAATGTTTAAATGCTCGAGTGTACATCTGTTCAGAATATTCCTGCTCATGTGATATAAAGAAACTGAAATGTGCTGTTTTTTTTTAATGTCTTTGCATGATGTGTTTTTAAACTGTACTAAATTTGAAACTGTTAAGTGTACTTGAGCTCTAGAAAGGCGCTAGTTTAATATTTAAGAAAGGAGAGATACCCATAGGAACGATGTTGAGCCATATGAAGAAAAAGCTGTCTGTCACGTTATTAAACCAATCAGGTCAGAGTAAACTGGTCAAGGAAAACCTCATTTGATTGGTTACAAGAAGCAGGTAGGCCCGCCTTCCCCTCGTGCTTGCAAAACTCTTTTCAGTGAGAAATTTCCCCAAAAGTGTGAGTGCAACAAAGGGAAGACGGAACAGTGTATATCGGATTATTTCTGGAAAATATTTATGCCACAAACACAAGTCATTTACACATTTGCAGAGTGTCAATCCATTTTGCTGTTCATGACACCCTTTCTTTGCTTCGCTGATTGCAGGTTTGCAATGTTTTTGGCCATGTTTAGGTGCAAAACAGTGCCAAAAGTGTAAGCACGAAAAAAAGGAAGTCAGAACAATACACACCAAATTTACTTTGTTAATATGAAATTACAGATTCACAACACATGAATTACACTGATGCAAAGCATTAAATTATAGCTAATATTCGTTTCTTACGCTTGTAACTTCATTTATGCTTTTACAAATCTTACTCTGTGCATGCAAATCATTTAGGCACAATTGTACCTTCATAAAACTTTCCCTAAAATATGCAGATGAGTGTGTGCTAACTTGTAAGAAATTTTATATTTCTCAATTGTTTTAAATAATTTTAGATCTAGGGTCTTTAAATTTTTCGGGCCAGGGACCCCTTGGTGTAGAGAGAGAGTATTTTAAGTCTGCCCTGTAAAACATACATATACTGTAGTACCATATTAATGTATTACATACTTTGTTATAATGCTTTCTGCTCAAAGCCATTAAATTTATTTATACATTACATTTTACTTAATACATTTTGTGGGAGGGACAATAAAAACACTTGCTGATCACAGATCAATGTTTTTTGTTGCTCTAAATTAAGTAAAACTTATTGTAGGGTCACTAATTTTTCCATTTCTAATAATAATAATACATTGCATAACAAATATATGGGCTTCACACATTCCATGTTTTTAATGCTTCTAGAGTCTGTCGTCTGTGCTTTCAGTTGGTTCCAAATTTCTGTGTAAACTTATTGACAAATTCATGATTTCTGTGTGAAAACGTTCACACGCAGGTTTGATTCACAAATGCATGCATGCACTCAGTTAGTAAATGTGGCACTTTTTTATTTAATGCATATTTAAAAAAAATAAAATAAAAAATGCTTGAGATCAAACTATAATAGATTTTCTGCCCCAGTCGAAGACCCATGCTTTAGATTTTCTGTGAAAAAAAAACAAACAAAAAAAAAGACTTCCAAATGCTCTATGACATTTAAATAGCACTTCTACTAGAAACGTTGATATACACTTTAGTATTTATTCTGATTCAGTATGAACTACGACAAAAGATCTGGAGTACAAAAAACAACCAACAACAACAATGATAACAACAAAACAAAGAGTTGTGTGGTCTGATGTGTGCACCTGTCTTGAACCACAAAGCAAGATATTAACCAAACACAGATTTACTGTCTATATATTTTCAAACAATCATAACAATTTTATACATGATATAAAGGGATACAATAAAACAGAAAGTCTGTTCTGCATTGAGTCTGGATCTTGTTAATGGAAACCACTATATCTTATCTTCAAAAACCAGGTGGAGTGAATTACAGAATTGCTCACTAGAGTAAGGAATCCATTTAGATTTGTTTGAAGAGAATCATGCAAAGACATAAAAAAACCACACACATTCCATTCACATTGATTATCTCATGACAACAATAATATTACCCCACAGAAAGCTTGTTAGAACACCTGCAGCTTGGTTTTCATATATAGTTTAGCTTTTATCAGAGTTTATTAGCTGATGATTATAGACTATAGCATTTCTAACATTTATTAGCATATAATGTGGATTTGCAGAAGTTGTAAGTTTGTTATACAGGGCCCCTACTGTAGTGTACTAGGGAATATATATATATATATATATATATATATATATATATATATATATATATATATATATATATATATATATATATATATATTTTATTTTTATTTATTTTTACAGCAAATGCTAATTTCTCTTTCCGAGGTAGGTATGGATGGTATTAAGATTGTCAGTAACATCAAGTTATGCAATGTTAGCTTTGCAACAGTAGTATCATCTAAGTTGTATCATGCCACAGCTCGGCTATTTAACAAACATAGGCATACATCTGGATTTCAGGTACAAAGAAATATGAATTCCTGGAATGTAACACAGCAAATATTTTCTCTCACACAGTACATATGAACAGACTATGAATACAAACAGATAAAATAAATTCATTTCTTAAATAGCTAATGGCATGCATCATTGGGTTAACTGTATCATAAAGGAAATGGTGGCCTGTGGCATCTGACTAGTATTGTCAGTTTAAAGGAATAGTTCACCCCCAAAATAATCATAATAATTAATAATAATAATAATAATAATAATAATAATAAACAAATTTGTCAGTTATGTCATTTATTTTTGTCTGTGGAACACAAAATGAGAATTTTGAAAAATCTTTACCATTCCATGCAACTACAGTCCATAGTAACCATAGGCTGGTGAGCTAAAAGAATAAATAAAACAAAAGGACAAAAATTCTAAATGTTTTTAAGGTCATCGACAGCTTTGGAACTATAAGATGGTGATTGGAAAATGACAGAATTTTCATTTTTGGGTGAACTAATCCTTTAAGAAATAATAATCTAGATATATTCCACAGTACAAAAAGCGTCCAAAACAAAAAGGTTTACAAGCTTCACTCCTCAGCTCTTAGTTTAGGTCATTCCTAACTCAGCTTAATCATTGAAAACCAAATCCATGCCATTCTGACACATAGGCATCCACTTGTATCGGGTCCTTCTCAAGTATATCCTGACTTTTTTTCTTTCTAGTTTGCAATATTGGATTATCAGTGGACAGATATAAAGGCAACATTACAACCAAATTGAAATTGCAGCAGGTTAAGTTAAAGACTATAAGTCTCCAAGATACAAAAGGTACACTATGATAAACTCAGTGCTGCTGTCAGCTTTTGGATACAAAACTTTTTATTCAAAGTGCCCCTGCGGGCCCACTGGCAGGCCAGTGGGGAGGTGCTATATGGCAAGCCATTTTAACACTTAATAGAGAACCCCATAACTTGCATTTAGTTACATAAAATATCAAATTTAAACTTTAGACATTAATAAAATATAATTTTTTAAAAATGTTATCATAAAATTGTAAACATATACAATGTTACTTATTAATTATTGCAATAATTTCTTAAAATGTAGGGGGTTTTCTGTAAAATGAGACAATTGTTATTAAATTAGTCCACTGTGTGTGTGAACAGGCAGCTTTTAAATTTGAGTGTGAAAAATTTCAGGCGGCAGCCCAAAAATCCTGCAGAGCGTAAGAATTAATCCCAAAGCCATTTTTTCCAGGCCCCATATACAAGCTAAAGCTACTTTTTACTTAATTGGTAAACTGAATGATTGACAGCATGTTCGTTCTCTCAGACATCATCTTATTTATTTATTTATTTATTTATTTTTTATTATTGTACCTTGACTAAAGTAGCACAGAACAAAGGAAAGTCTTGAGGGAGGAGAGAAATTAGCATTGTTTCCAGTTGCTAGGCTTTTTGCCCATATCTTAGACGGTACATGTTTGATTTCTCCTAATCTGAATTACAGAATTAGAATGTAAAAGTGCTGTTATGATTGAGGATCTTAAGTGTGGGCATGTTTATTGATATGCCAATATGGTGGCGATTTTTGCCCACTTGCTGAGCCTGTGCAAGGCTGTTTTGTGATAATATTTGCCATTTTGGGCAGCGTGTGAGACTGGCTTGGTGCAGATAAGAATCTTGTTCTCATCTCCTAACAGTGTAGTGTTGTTTTGGATGTTAACAATAAAGTTTGTAAGTGAATTTGCCCTCTGACATTGTCTTTCCCAACACTGGACCATATTGGTTTATCAAAGGTGGTGGTAGCATTCTTTTGATCCATTGGGATCATCCCAGTGCCATACCTGGCCTTACTTTACATTTCAGCAATGTAAACTTCTAGCCATTCTAAAACATGGCTAAAGAATCTCTTTGGAGTACTCTAACATATAGAAGGCCTCAAAGCTAACAGACATGGGCCAAAACCACAAACTTAAATTTTTATTTCATGGGGTCATTTATTTTTATTTTTATTTAATGGGGTTTTAAATTAAAATTAAAGTTTGTGGTTTTGACCCATATCTATTTGCTCTCAGGCCAGATATGTTAGAGTACTCCAAAAAAATGACAAAATTAACTTTTAACAGATACACACATTTAAAATTTACATATTTTGTCCAATTAAATGCTTTTTAGAATGAGAATTACCCTTATACCACCTGCCTCTAGCAAAAGCAAATAGCAAATAATGGCTCATGACTGTGATGTAACTGAAGCCAATTGGCTATTTACTGTATTTATTTATTTTTTGTAAAGGGACAAGCTCTTCCTGTTTCTAAAGAAAAAATAGGTCCACACAGAAAATCAAACTGACTGATCACGCTGAGAATTCCATGACAGGAGGTCGAAAGTTTTGCTGCTGAATTCGGTCTGTGTTTACCGATTCTGAGTGTTTGAAGCTGGATGAGGTTTTTAGGTGAAATGTCAACAGGATGGGAAAAGTGAGTTGTAGTTTTAGTTGTAAATGACATAATACAGTCAACAAAAATGCATATTTTATCCAACCTACTCCTTAACCCAAACCCTAAACTGTAATTTTTTTATTTAGAGCAAAAATGCAACCTCCAAATCACATTCACCATTGTTTATGTCAGGGGTGGGGAACCTTTTTCCCATTAAGGGTCATTCGAGTATTTACGAAATTATACGCGGGCCATACAATTGCTTGCAAATTCTGATTGTGGGTTACAATTAGTGTACGCTTCCCGTTACACTGAAAGGTCTGTCTATTATACAATATTTTGCATTGTTATCATTTAAAATTAATTTTAATCATTATTTTAATTGTATTTTTATTTTTTTTATTTTTTTTACAGGCCATTTTTTTGCTTTTCAAATTATTTCTCAAATGGCCTCATGGGCCGGGTAAAGTGGTCTTGCGGGCCTTATACGGCCCTGAGGCCTGATGTTCCCCACCCCTGGTTTATGTGAACATGATTACTTCCTGGTTTCCACAAGACCAGAACCTGTGTCTCGTAGTGAATGCGATTACTTCCATGGGATCAGAAGCTGTGTCTAGGAGGGTGCACGCACAACACACTATCAGTAGCACCACAGGGAATGTTTAACATGTTTCAGTTGATGCAGAAATGTCTGATGGGCATGGTGCTTCTCAGTAATTCGGGAGATGGGGTAGTTTTTAGAGTACATGAACATTCAGAAGCAGTATGTCAATTTCCTGTGTGATCATATTGCCGATTTCATGAGGTATTAAATGATTTAGGCTTAATTGTGGAGAGAGTGCACGTGTGTTTTAAAGAAAAAATGGGGATTAATGGGTTGGCTGCATTGAAAACAAATGTGTGTGTGTGTGTGTGTGTGTATGCGTTTGTGTTTATGTGTGTGTGTGTGTGTGTGTGTGTGTGTGTGTGTGTGTCAGTAAAAGTGCTCATTCCTCTTGGTACAAGCTGAACCTAGGTTCACAATGTGCTCATTGGACCAGAACAGCACATAAACAGGAACCAAGACAAATACAATAAACATTCACAACAACAAAACCAGGAATTCCATTCACATTGCAATGAAACAGCGCTCCACTGAAGACTCGACCACACTGAACTGCCAAGACCTGGCAAATCATGACCTACAAAATCAGGAAATACAGTGATGGAATGGGGTGAAAATTATGGCATTTCAAACCCACTGGAAAATACTATGCCAAATGTCATGCATGTAGGCAAAGTTGCAATTTTTGAGCATGATCTAATGAATATTACTTGCCTGTGGCAAGATGTTTGCGAAATGATTTTACGTGGCTCCTTAAACGTATTGTGGCATTTCCGAGGTGAAATGTGCACTGAGAGGCACTAAAAGCAAGTAAAATATTCTCAAACAGAAGGTTAATGATTTGTAGAGTTTAAAAAAAATAAAAACCTACCTACCTCCCTACCCTAAACCTTAAACCTAAACCTACCCAATAGTGTCTTAAGAGCAAATGTGACATGAAAAACACAATTACTGAAACAACCATGTCATTTTATGGTGCTTCTATGACACTTTTAGTTCACATGTCGGCCCGCGTGTTCTGCTGATCTCTTACCCCAGTCCTTTGCATCACTAGTACATAGCTCTGTGCTATTTGATGACAAATGAACAAGCTTACAAATTTATTTGGTTATGTAATGCAAACGTTAAAATGTATCGCAATATAAGTCATGCAGTATTGTAAAGGTGTTTTGATGTCATAAGAAAACATGGTGTGAGAAACAGGGTGAAAATTAAGTGTTTATGTACTGATAATCTACTGTTTTACTTATGATTTGTGTAAATGGGAAAAAGCTCTTTGTTGTTTTAGTGCCTCTAGTATTCATTTCACCACAAAACTGTCACAATATGTACAATGAACCATGTAAAAATCAATTTGCAAAAATTTAGGTATAGTAAAGAGGTTGAAATTTTGACTCGTCTTTTCAGCAGCGTAATGCTACACATTTTTCTTACGTTCACACAGCTAACCGATCCATTTATGACTGATATTGTTTAAGGCAATAATCCTCTACAAAAAGGGATTTACTTACTGGGAGATTTTGCAGTTTGTGGTTTTGACAAAGCGCCCTGTGTAGTGGATATTGCACCTGACTACATTGTTGGTGAAGTCAGATTCCAGCACCAAGTACTTGGGGTTAACCTGGAGCTAAAAATATAGAACAAGACAAGATACAGAATTGAGACATCTTGCTAAATAAACCTCAGTCAGTGTTATACAAAGTTTACGTTTGCATAGCATGAGATTGATTCACAATTTAGCCTTGGAGTAAAATGAAATGGCAACCTCCTTTAACATCCTTGCATCTGCTATTGTGGTGTCTTTCTGCACATTGTCAGAAAGTGAGAGGATAGAATCTGCTTGTAGAGACATAGGGCATGTTGTAATCTGTATTATTTATGAGCACTGGGCGTACCGTACACAACAGTAGCATACCAAACACATTGCACCAGCCCCAGTGATATTATATACTATAAAGTTGGATGACAAAGTCGGGTGCAGCTGCATGTGTAGTATGCACCAAAAGGCTCCTTGTGCAAAACTTTTAGCAAGACATGTCATATTTTTATTTGATGTTGTAGATACAAGATACTCTGTGAGGGAATCTATTTAAAGGTTAATGAAGAAAGTCTCAGCAAATGCTCATATTCAAGTTACAGTGTGAACAGAGTGTAAATGGTTTGGTCTTCTTTCATAGTGTTACCTTCAGTATATAGTTTCCTGGCTGAACATCAGTGATGTCAATCCATTGGCAATCAATATCTGCATTGTATGTGTCATAACAACCTGGGCTGAGACCCTGGGAAATAAATGAATGACAACACATGGAACACTAATAAATACACTAAGAATTTATGTAAGATACAGTAATTAATGGAAATTAAAATTAAATAAACAATGTAAAATTAATACAAAAGTATATGTTTGAATGCATGCAAACAAACACAAATAAATAACTAAATTAATTAATTAATACACTTAATAGGTATGTAAGGAATAGCAATTAATGGAAATTAATATTAAATGAACAAGCTAATATTAATAGAAAAGAATATATTTGAATACATAAAAACACAAATAAATAAATAATCAGGAAACTTACAAATAAAGAAATATTTATGAATTAACCTAATGATAAAAAGTTCGACTCGCAATTGTGAACAGTCCTCAAAACTGGTATTGGAGTACAGAAACAGTATTGCTCATGGCAGTGTATATGGTACTGCACCTGGGTATGTGAAGTGCAAGCGTAACGTTTCAGGTGACCAAAGTCACAGGTAGTGTCCTCCAGACAGAAGCTTGCCTTGTGTCCCTCTGCCACCTTCCGGCCAGTGCTCACTTCTAACAGGTCATAGTGACTGAACTCATCCATACTGTGGTAATGTCTTAAACAGAAAGAGCACCAATCTTAGAACTAGAATGCTTAAGCTCATTAGACAGATTAATTTGACATTTCAAGCATCAAAGATGAGCACAGTTTTCTTAAAGGGACAGTTCACTCATTTACTCACCCTCATGTCATCCCAGATATGTGTCTTTCTTTCTACTGCAGAATACAAACAAAGATTTTTAGAAGAATATCTCAGCTCTGTAGGTCCATTTGATGCAAGTGAATGGTGATCAGAACTCAGAAGGTCCAAAAAGGACATAAAGGCATCATAAAAGTAATCCTAATGACTCCAGTGGTTGAATCCATATCTCCTGAAGCAATATGATAGGTGAAGGTGAGAAACAGATCAATATAAGTCACATTTTACTATACAGTAAATGTACACCTTTGACCAGCCCCAACCAGTACGTGGCTGAATGTTGAAGTGAAAGGGAAGGTGTAGATTTACAGTAAAAAATGACTTAAATTTCAAATTAATGAATTAAATTTCTCACCCACTCCTATCATATCACTTCAGAACATATGGATTTAACTGGAGTCTTATGGACTACTTTTATGCTGCCTTTATGTCCTATTTGGACCTTCTGAGTTCTGGTCACCATTCACTTCCATTGTGAGGACATACTGAGCTGAGAAATCCTTCTAAAAATCTTTGTTTATGTTCTGCAGAAGAAATAAAGTCACACATTTGGGATGGCATGAGTGTGAGTAAATTATGAGAGCATTTTCATTTTTGGGTGGTCTTTCCCTGTGTTGACAAACTCACTTACTTACTTAACTTACTTAACTTACTTACTTACTACTTACTATTTACTACTTACTACTTACTGCTTACTTATCTTTCTTTCTTTCTTTCTTTCTTTCTTTCTTTCTTTCTTTCTTTCTTTCAGTTAAACTGCTTCCAATATCAATTAATATTTTAGCAGATTAGGTAAGAGCTTTTTGAATTAACAGATTCTGACTACATGTCACACCACCTTTTCCTACCATGTTTTTGGTCTTTTGGCCAAAGCACATTTTTGGGAATGTTGTGCTAATACCTGAAGGACAATAATAGTATATATTTCCCATAAGCTATGTCTGATACTGCCAGTGCCAACTATATTAAACCTATTTGATGGAGGATGACAGATATTTCAGGGCCCTGTAGCCAAATCCCATCAGTCTAAGCAAACAATGAATGACGGAGCACACACAGATGAATGCTACCCAGAGAGACCAGTGACTACATGAAACTGGGCCAGCTAATCACTTACAGGAATAATTCACCCCAAAATATAGTATGTTGTGGCCACGAGATCATTTTATCAAGGTAATAACATCCTTATATCAGGTTTCAAGTTTTCAAGTTTATTGGTATCCCGAAGGAAAATTAGTTAGCACGCAGAGATAGAATACATACAAAAAGATATGAAAATATACAAACATACATAAAACACACTCATAATACCCCATGAAAACATTAATTGCATAAAAGTACAATATGAATACACTTAATTCATGATTTCACAGTCCTCTCCAAACTTCTCTGCTGTCTTTTCCTTATTGAGTTCAGCATTCTAATCGCTGTGGGGACAAAAGTATCTTCTGCCCTCTTGGTCCTTAACTTAAGTGACCTAAAACAGTGACCAAAGGGCATAAGTTCAAACTCTCCTGATAGGGTGTGTCCAGGTTCTGCTTCTTAAAAATTTCTATCAGGTTTGTCTGACTCACCCCAGTAATTTTACTAGCTATTTTAACCAGTTTCTCGAGTCTGAGTCGGTTGCAAAGGTTCAACTGACCAAACCATGCTGCCATACAGAAGGATAAGACCGATTCAGTTATACTCTGATAAAACATAGACATCAATTTTCTACATACGTTAAACAAGTTCATTTTTCTCCAATAAAAGAAATGCTGCTGGACCTTTTTACAAATAACATTAGTATTTTCCTCAAAACATAACCGAGAATCAATGATGTTGCCCATATATTTGTAGTTATCTACCAGATCAACTTTCCCTCTAATGGTGGTAAGCTTATGTTACTGGCTGATGTTTTCTAAAATCAATCACCATGTCCTTGGTTTTAGAAACATTCAGTTCAAGATAGTTTGTTCCACACAGGACATAAAATCATCCAAGATAATGCCAAGTTTATCTTCCTCTTCTCTTAACAGACTAACAATGACACAGTCGTCTGCAAACTGAACAATGTGTCTATTTTCATACATGCTGCTGCAATCATTTTTATACAATATATACAAAAATGGGGATAGTACACAGCCTTGTGTTGAGTATTTGGAAGATACCAGTGACTATCCACCACACAATATTCAAATCCAGATTAAAATTATTCAGTAACTTCTCAGCTAGTTTAAATGGTTGAATACAGTTAAAAGCAGAAGAGAAGTCAACAAATAAAAGCCTGACATGGGACTGGGCCCCATCTAGATGTCTATACATAAAATGAAGCGATGTTAACAGTGCATCGTCCACTCTCCTGCCAGTTCTATAGGCAAACTGCAGAGGGTCTAAAGCACTTTCCACTTGAGTGGTAATAGTTTTATTAACCAGCTTCTCAAATGTCTTCATTACCAAGGATGTTAACGCTACTGGTCTAAAGTCATTCAACGCACTTGGATGATTCTTGTTAGCTACCGGAACAATGGTTGCCTGTTTCCATATTGTGGGAACCTTCGCCTCCATGAACTGTAAAGTCGTGGCCTCAAGATCCCATGTTGAGGGAATAACATCCTTTTCTCAAGACTATAATTTCTTATGTTGAGTAAATGACATTCTTTTCTTGTTGCCACAGATTTAATGAGTAAAAGAGACCTGCATGACCACAGCAATCTGGGATAAACAGAATGAAGATTTTGGGTGTGAACAGACCAAAATGTAACTACTTTTTCACTATAAATCTTGACATCAGTAGTCTCCTTGGCGATCATGATTTCAAGCCCGATTACACTTCCTAGTGTTTGATGCATGCACAGAGCGCTGCAATTTATATACTTTTATGCTGCCTTTATGTGCTTTTTGGAGCTTGAATGTTTTGGTCACCATTCACTTGCATTGTATGGGCCTACAGAGCTGAGATATTCTTCAAAAATCTTTGTTTGTGTTCTGCAGAAGTATGCAAGCCATACACATCTGGGATGGCATGAAGGTGAGTAAATGATGAGATGATTTAAATTTTTGGGTGAACTATTCCTTTAATGGTGGTGATTTTGATTTATCCAGTGACTCAAGTCCTTTGAATTCATTTACCAAACTTTTAGTTCATTATATAGATATATATATATATATATATATATATATATATATATATATATATATATATATATATATATATATATTTTCTTGGATTAAAATTAATTTTTCATGAATTCCCACTTTCATCTTTATTTACTTCACTACTTACAGTATATTTTGTTTTATCTATTTTAATACATAATAATAGGCTATATTTAACACAAGTAGGCTACTATGCTTTGGAAATCTATATGGCCTCTATTTCTGCAGATAACATATTATGACTGAAGGAGGCAACAATTTTTTTTTTCAGTTTGTGAAAGAACACCATTCCTAATGATATGTATCATTATCTTTATTAATTAATTAATGACAAACAGGAGCCTAACTGAAATGAAATATGATAATGCACAAGTAAAATGCCATAAAGAGAAACCGTTACCTCAAAATAAAATTCTTTGCCATATATTCTGTCCTTTCCATGGCACCGTAGGTGCACGTTGGCTGCAATCTGAACAAGCAATATCCGATTTGTGAACTAATAACACTTTTGATTCTGTTCTTGTCAGTGAATTGGTTAAATGCGTATGCAAAAATGTCTGAATCATTTCTCAGGAGAGCACTGAGAGCTCATTCACAGATTGATTTGTTTGGAGTTCTTTCTCTCTCTGTTAAAAAGTCAGATACTTTAAAACACAGAGATAAAGAAGAGCACTGGATGAAGTGGAATATTTACCTAAAATCAAAGAAAGAAAACTGCATAGTTTGCCAGCGACAAAGGTCTTTGAATTAAGCACTTGCTTTTGCAGCGTTTGAACAGCTCAGTCCTAAAGGAAAATATATTTTGATTTTCAAACCAAAATAGCATCTAAACAGTATACAAATTCATGAAAAGCACCATGACATTAAGTACCATTCAGTAGGTCATTCTTAGTCTAGTAAATTTATGAAAGTGACTCAAGGTTTATCATCTTAACGCCCCTGTAATTTTATTTATTTATTTATTTATTTTTTCAAAGGGAAATTTGAGAAACTTCAAAAAGTGTGAATAACACACAGTAAATTGCAGCATTATACACTGAGGAAATGAGGGAACATGTCTTTATTTACATTATTGTCATGAACCCAGTTTCCCAGCAAGTACGTGGCCTACAAACATGGCTGCCCCGGACTCCAATTCCCATAACACAATGCACCACATCGATCCCAATCACCTGAACTCTGATCAGCCTCACCTGCACCTCGTCACCACAGCTATCTCTACACCCTTTATAAGAGACTCTGGCTGTGTCTCGTTTTGGAAGGCTGCGTCCTCCGGAGGTTGCATTTGTCGGGCCGCATATGTCATCGAGGCTGTCTCATTTCATAAAAGCGAGTAGGACACTTCGAATGCAGCCTTTGAATGTGACCTTCTTTCACAGGAGTTGCAAAGAGGATGCATGAAGTGTATCCTTCGTGGGCACTCATAACCTACAATTCTTTGCTTCAACGGAAATGTCTAAAAAAAAAACGATGCCAATTTGCCCGTAAATATGATGTTCAAATGCAAGGAATGTTGATTCCCAAGTTGAAGTACCTCAGTAGATGGGTGCAGAGTATATAATATGTATATTAATATATAATTAAAAAAAAGTATTAGACTAAAAGTACAAATGTAAAATCTATTTTCTTTTCTCTTTACATCATTCTAACTCTCCTAAAATGTACCTCATACATTCCCTTCTAAAGGGACTTTGTTCCCTTCTCACTCAAAGCGCTCCCGCTTGTTAATGTGTGGCGTGCTGTCGTAGCAACCATGTTACGTTCCATTTCTGTTTGTCCTACGAAGGCTGTCTCGTTTAAACGAGGCTTGTTTAAAGGAGGACACTCGGTATACTGCAGCCTTCAAAGGACGTGTCCTACCTAGCATGCAGCCTTCCAAATGAGACACAGTCTCTGTCAAATTCCATCCCTGCAAAGTATACGCTCATTTCCCTAGTGTTTGACGTTACCAAGCCTTTTACTTTCTGCTTGACTCTCTGATATTATCCTCTGCCTGTTTATTGACTATGAGATTCTCAAGCCTGATTACCTGTTTGCTGATCGACTGACCTTCTGCCTGTACTCTCTATTGGATTTTGCCTGACGTCTGAATTGTATTGTTGCCTATCTTCATTAAAACTGCCATACTGCACTTGCATCCTACTCTCCTGGTGATTTTACCTGACAATTATTTTGTAGCTGTCTTTAAAGCCTCTTGAACTAAGAACATCTTTATATCAGAGATGGAGGGTAATTTAGTGTTGACTTGTAGAAATAAATAAGCCCCAAACTTTACCACCTTGGTAGATGTACAGTTAAATCAAATAATATTTCAGTTTAATATTTAAGAGAGGAGAGATACCCAGAGGAATGATGCTGAGCCATATGAAGGACAAGTGGTCTGTCATGTTATTAAACCAATAAGGTCAGAGTAAACTGGTCAAGGAAAACCTCATTTGATTGGTTACTAGAAGCAGGTAGACCAGCCTTCCCCCTCGTGCTTGCAAAACTTTTTCAGTGAGAAATTTGTACCAAAAGTGTGAGCACAACAAAAGGAAGACGGAACAGTGTATACTGGATTATTTCTGGAAAATATTTATGCCAAACACAAGTCATTTACACATTTACAGTAGTTTATTTTACACATATAGACTGATTCTATGCGGTCAAGCCGTTTTGCTGTTCATCAAATCAAATCAAATCCCTTTATTGTCACTCAACCATATAAACAAGTGCAACAGTGGGTGAAAGTCTTGGGAGCGGTTCCAAGCAACAAAGCAGTATTACAATTACAATAAACATCTGATTTACACATAACACAGTTTACACATCTTGTTACACAACACAATATACAATATACACCTAATAATATACAATATACAGTATACACAAAATAAGAAGACTCTATACAAAAAATAATAAAATACAATATACAGTATACACAAAATAGAAGACTGTATACAATAAAAATACACTGTACACCCCACCACATGTAATCAGTGGAAATAAATATGAAGTGTTGTGTTGACATTCAGCTGTCGGTTGATAGTCAGTTGCCAGTGTGTTATTAAGTGAAGTATAAAACGTGGGTCCAGTCTGAGGCTAATAAAGTGCAGTGCTGATATATGTATCGTGAGCGATCAAGAGCTCAAAATTCTGATTTTTTGGGGGAAGAAGCTGTCATGAAGTGGCTCCAGTGTTGAGGGTCAGTGATGAGGAGATGTTACTGCCCATTCTGACCACCTGGCGTCTGCTTGACAGGAAGTCCAGGATCCAGCTGCACAGCGAGCTGTTTAAGCCAAGAGCCTGGAGTTTCACATCAAGCTTGGAGGGCACTATGGTGTTGAATGCTGAGCTGTAGTCTACAAATAGCATTTTCACATATGTGTTCCTTTTTTCCAGGTGGGAAAGAGCAGTGTGTAGTGTAGATGCAATGGCATCATCAGTGGAGTGGTTGTTGTGGTATGCAAACTGCAGTGAGTCCAGTGAGGCAGGCAGCACAGAGCAGATGTAATCTCTGATTAGTCTCTCAAAGCATTTGCTGATGATGGGGGTCAGAGCAACAGGACGCAGTCATTTAAGCAAGTGATTCTGGATTGCTTTGGTACAGGCACAATGGTGGATGTTTTAAAGCATGTGGAGACCACAGACAAGGAGAGGGAATGGTTGAAAATGTCCATAAAAACACCAGCCAGTTGGTTCTGATGATGTGGCCCGGAATGCCATCTGGACCCACGGCTTTACGGATATTCACCCATTGGAAGGATCGTGTTATATCCGCTAAAGAGACAGAGAGTGAACTAACCTCTGTAGCTTTGGCCACGAGAGCTCTCTTCACGAGGGCGGTGTTGTTTCCCTCGAAATGAGCATAAAAAGTATTAAGCTCATCCGGGAGAGAGGCAGCAGTGTTCACAGCGGAGTTTTATTCCCTTTGAAGTCTGTGATGATATTAAGTCCCTCCACATGCTTCTAGAGTCAGTGGTGTTGGACTGTCCTTCAATCTTGTCCCTGTACTGGCGTTTGGCTGCTCTGATAGTTTTGCGGAGGGCATAAATGGCTTGTTTATGCTCCTCTGCATTCCCGGAATTAAAAGCGCATTAAGTGCCACACGAACATCGCTATTAATCCACGGTTTCTGGTTAGGGTAGATCCATATTTTTTTGGTCGGCACTACATCGTCTATGCACTTCCTGATGAAACACATTACGGTATCAGTGTAGACCACGATGTCATCATCAGAGGTGGACTGGAACATCTCCCAGTCCGTGTGAGCATGTGTCTTGTAGTGTAGAATTTGATTGGTCCGACTAGCACTGGATCATTCTGAGGGCGGTTGCTTCCTGTTTCAGTTTCTGCCTGTAAGTGGGCACAAGCAGAACAAAAGAGTGGTCCGATTTGCCAAATGGTGGGATTTGTAGCCATCCTGGAAGGAAGAGTAGCAATGGTCCAAAACCTGGTCCCCTCGTGTGTTGAAACTGATGTGTTGGTAGTATTTCGGTGCTATTGACTTGAAGTTGGCTTTGTTAAAGTCCCCGGTCGCAATGATCATGGCCTTTCCTGCTTGCTTATACTCCCATACAGTTCCTTGAGTGACCAGGCTGTGTCAGCTTGTGGGTGGATGTACACAGCTGTGATAATAGCCACTGTGAATTCCATCGGTAGCCACAATGGCTGACACAGAAGCATGAGAAATTCCAGATCAGGAGAGCAGAAAGACTTGATAGAATGTACGTTCCTCTGATCACACCAGGATTTGTTGATCATAAAACATACACCACCACCACTGCTTTTACCTGAGAGGTCCTTCACTCTGTCCGCTTGGTGCACAGAGAACCCCATGAGTTCGATGGCTGAGTCTGGAATCTCCGCAGACATTCAAGTTTCCGTAAAGCAGATAATGCAGCAGTCCCTCATCTCTCGTTGGTGGGAGATCCGTGCTCTCAGTTCACAGAGCTTGTTGTCTAGAGACTGAACATTTGCCAGTAGAATGCTGGGTAGCGGTGGTCGATTTGCACGACGTCTTAGTCTGACGAGAACGCCGGCTCTCCTTCCCCTTTTTCGGCTGCGTTTCCGCGGCCATGCTGCCCGTGCTGCCCATGCTGCCCAGTTTGTAAACAGGGGGTCGGCATTGAGGTATTTAAAGTCCGGTTTCTGGTGTGCTATTGCAGCACCAATGTCCAAAAGTGTTTGTCTATCATAGACAATAAGGCAGACAACATCCAAGACAAAAAAACATAAGAATTGTTGACAAAACAAACAAACAACTGCAATATTGGGATGGAGCTCGCAGCGCAGCAGCCATACTCTGCGCCATCTTTCACCCTCTGACACCCTTTCTTTGCTTGCATATTGCTGTTTGCAGGTATGCAGTGTTTTTGGCCATGTTTAGGTGCAAAACAGTGCCAAAAGTGTAAGCGCGAAAAACAGGAAGTCAGAAGAATATGCACCAAATTTACTTTGTGTTAATACGAAATTACAGATTCACAACCCATGAATTACACTTATGCAAAGCATTAAATTATTGCTAATATTTTTTTCTTATGCTTGCAACTTGATTTATAACTTTACAAAATGTTCTGTGTGCATGCAATTTATTTTTATGCTTTCAATTTGATTTTACGCTTTCACAAATCTTACTCTGCGCATGAAAATCATTTAGGCACTATTTTACCTTCATACTTTTCTCTCTTTATGTGACTGTGATGATAGTTTGCCTCCTTTCTGATTCAGTCTGCAAGTTTTCAATCCAGGCTCAGAATTGTATTGATTTGTAGCTTCAGATATGTGAGTTTGTGTAGCATCCTGAGCTATTCTCTTGAAAACTCTTTTATTACATTTGTACTTTGTCTGGTGCAACAATGGATCTTTAATTCTGAACTATAATTGTTGGCTGGACTAGTCTCAGTTTGAAGGATATGTGCATTGACATTATGCATGGTATCTTTATTGCTGCTGTATTAAAAAGTGAGCTGCAGGGATCCAAAACCCATTTGCTATATGAACCACTGTTTCTCCTTTATTAAACAGTCTTGTTTTCAATAAGCTGAATGTCAGAATTTGAATGGATAAGATTAGACTATGCCTTCACCCTCAGAGTCCTGCACATGGGCGGGTACCCGACGGGTGAACTGCTAATATTTGATGTAATTGGTGGAAAAATATTTACATTGTCATTTGTGGTACAGGTCGGGAATCAATAGGCACAAGCAAACTGCGGGTCAAATAGCCAAGGCCAGCGGCACCTGCATCTGTACAGCCGTACGCACTGTATGTACCATGAGCGCACCGACTGACATGAGAAATATACTCTCAGAATATTTAATCAATCGTGAAGTGTGCCCAGTATTTCTGTTGGTGAATGAATAGTTATTTTGAGTCGATTCTTTTCAGTAAATTGACCAAATGGGCTTGCAAAACAGTCTGAATCAATTCGTGATTCAGTACCATTCATTCGGAGCGCTCTCTGACTCATTTAGAGCGGTTTCTTACACAGTAAAACAGCAACAGGATATTTACAGAACACAGAACAAATAGCACTGGATACAATGGAAAGGTACTTACAATCAACTGAAACCTGAGAGGTAACTTTGAGAAACTTCAGCTAGTGCTGTGTCATGTGAACAAGGGGCTGTTTAATCTGAATGTCCTTTTGTGTCCGCTAGTGCTGTTTTTCAATCATATTCCATGTAAACCTGCTAGATGGATGTCTTTTGACAACTGCGCCACGTTTCACTTTGTTTTTAGCATCTTTCATGGGAGCACTGCTTTTTTAGAAGCCGAGTCAAGTTAAAAAGAACTTCTTCAATTGATAAAAATGTGTCTCAAGACACCTGTGTTCTCCTCTGTTTGTTGTGGTGCATTTGGCTTTTTTAGCATGAACACGTTTATTCTGAACGATTACTGGAAGTGCTTAAGCCAATAGTTGCAAAAAATGCTTCTCTCAAAGTCTTCAGAATTGATAAATGGTTGTATTAGGCAAATTTCTCTGCATACCCAAATTTTGCAGGTGCCCATGGTCAAGGCTATTTTTTAAAATGTCAAATAATGTTCATCTTTCTCATATTTTTTCTGTAAATTGTCTCCACAACGTTAGGCAATGTGTCTATTTTTCTTAAATGCTCCAACTCAGAGTGTCTAATGTTAATTTGATTGCTTGTGTGATGTGAGCAAATAAATAACTTTTGTCTACCTCGTGTAGTAGATTTAGTTTAATGCGGGTGCGGTTCGGATCACGGTCTTTATGTTTAACGGGTCGGGTCGGGTACGGAATTAAATTAGTGCTGCTGTCGGATAACGATCGGATGTTATGTTAAGTTCTGCGGGTGCGGGTTTACAAAACAGGACCCGTGCAGGACTGTGTTCTTCCTTCAATATGAGCATGCATACATTATAGTTAGAAGCCTTCAGCCTCTCATTTATAAAACTAAATGACTGTTTTACTGTTCTCTGAGTGCTGCCTTGGTGTCAGCATGCTATCTTAGCAACAAGTGCAAAATCCTGTGCGTGAGATTCGGTAGTTGGTCAAAAGATTAAAAATGGCATCTGATGGAGAGTTGAAAGCGGTAAATTTGTTAATAAATGTCCAGTTTTACTTTTTACCAAATGATGACTCCATTTCCAGCATGTAATAAGCAATGTTGTTACTAAAAATTTGCTTGGTTATGTCGAAAACGAACTTGAATTTGTTTAAGATCATTCGACATGATGATATGGTGCCTAGGAATCTAATACCAGTGTTTTTAGATCTACCTTAACTATAAAATGCTGACTGTGAAGTCATTGACTTTGATTTAGCTAATTTCATAATCTGGTCCTCTGAAAACATTTTAGATTCTTTGCAAAATAATAGATGGCATAGTAGCATTTTATGTGATATATTGTTAGGTCATCATATAAACAGATAGTAGATATAGCTAAAATAGCAATAGAGACCCCTGATCTTGAACTTACTGGTGGCAGCTGTGCCACTCCCAGGTGTGTCGAGGTCGGTTGGGCATGAAATCAGCCATCCCTTGGTTCTTCACTCTCTGAGGGAACCGCAGAAGAACCCTGACATTATAGTCTGTGGTGTCATCGCTGTAGGCCGAGCTGGAGAGAGAAAGAAAGTTTAACAAGATTCTGAAGCAAAGAGTAATGGAAAATTTTGTATGAAATGAGCTCATAACAGTACCCTGGAATTTCTATGATGCACACCACCCATATTCTTACACTTAGGATTTGCTATTTTCTCCAGAAACATCTCTTTTCCTCCCTTTTGGTTGTGTACACTGATATTGTATTATATATGGCTGGAGTGGTGTAAACAGTTCTGAAAGTGTTGTGCAAAAAGTGAGTGCAATTTGGTGTAACCTACAGCCGGCCAAACTTTATTTGAGGAATAGAGGACTTAGAGTTGACAATTCTCACCTGGCCAAACATTTCTCCTCTGCAGCACAGCGCAAGGAGTACATGTGGGCTCTTTGAATGTATGTAGAAGCTTGGACATAGTTTGGGTCAGGAACCAGGTCAGGCAAACCTACAGACCAAAAAAAAAAAAAAAAAACAGAACAAATGCTGAAGTGCACACACTGAAATTAATCTCAGGGGTGTACAACCTTTTCAAGACATGGTGCCCTTGGTGGATGGAGAGATGGAGCAAGGGTCCCCTGTTGCACTTTAGGCCTGTAATTACATGCTTAATGTATCATATTAATGTTTTTGAGTACTTTGTTGTCATGTTTATGTTGCAAATCCATTAAAATAATAATTTTTGATATAGAGTTACATACTTATACATTAAATGTGAATATTTCTTAATAGGTTACATTTTAATGTGGGAGGGACAGTGAAACATTTAGCTGAACTTTTGCTTGATTGATGTTAACATAATTATTATAAGTATTTTTGTTTAATGCATATTTAAAAATGTTCTAGGGCTGCAACAACTAATCGATTATATCGTTAATTATCGATAATGGAAATCATTGACAATGAATTTCATTATCGTTAAGTTGGATATTTGTGGTAAGCACGAAGAAGCCCTGTCAGTGACGTCACTTCACAGTCAATTGAAAAATGTGTTGCATTATGAAACTCGTTTGAAAAACAACAGAGACAAAAAACATGACCCAAGATATCCAGCGCATGAGAGCACTTTACAAACACTTCAAAGAAGATCATAATAAGCATACAGTTTAATGTGGAGCGATTGCTGCATCACTTGTGCTGTTTGATGCACGAGAGCTGTTTCTCTCCAGTGCAGCACTTACATTTTACTGCTATTTTCTGTTTTAAAATGTAAACATGTTATGAATTCAAAATCAGCCATGCATTTTGCAAAACTGTTTGTTCTTACCACAAGCTGGTCTCAGTTGAACTCTAATGGGCAAGCGAGCGTGTGCATCTGCATCAATCAAACCGATCACATTGGAGAAAGGGAGCGCAATCATTTTGATTAAATTGTCCAGTGTCATACCACAATTTCAGTTTCAATGTAATCATTTGTGCAGCTTTCATGGATATCAGACTGAGGTCTCAGCAGTCAAGGTGTGCCGGTTTTTAAAGTGTTTTCTCCTCCTCATGTAAGTGCATGTAATACAGTGAGCACAGGGATGAGTCTTTTCAGCGCGAGAGTGAATTTCCACAGGGTTTACAGATGATTGTACTTTATTAAACTGTATGTAATGTTGAATATAATGTATAATAATGCTAAGGGTCCTGATATTTGAAAGTCCTCCTGATAATGCCACATGTAATGTCTGATTTCAATAGTAAATTTATACTATGGCCAACATTATTTTACTGGATAAACATACACAATTAAAAAAAAAAAAAAATAGTTTAGAAACATTTAATCAGTGAAAATACTATTTTAAAAACTATAATATTAAAATACTTAAATGTATGTAATCAGTGACAGTGTACAAGCATACAGTATGTATCTAACATTTCTAACATTTTCAGCTGGGTAGAATTCTTAATATTTCTATTCTAGTTTCACTATTGCCCTCAGCTGTTTTTTTTTTTTTTTTTCACTCCATGCCCTATGGATCATTTTACTATTTAATGATGAGCATTTTTTGTTAAGTTAAAGTACAAGTAAAGGAACTGTTATGCATATGTCCTGAAATTAATAATAATAATAATAAATTCAAACTTAACTTTTCATGATTCAGGCTTTGTTCAAAGTTTTGTGAGAATATAGAACTGTGAATTCAGTAATGTAAATCAAACCAAATCCTTATGCCTTTTATCATTTCAGTTTTTTAAAAATCATATTTTAATTAAATACAGGAAATAAAATGTCATTTTTTATCCGATTAATCGATTAATCGTGGAAATAATCAAAGATTAATCAATTATCAAAATAATTGTTAGTTGTAGCCTTTTTCCCAAGCATGAGTTGGAGATCAAACAAAAAATGGTTGAACCCCTGCACTGCCATAGACCCCATGTTGAAGACCCTTGTCTCAGAAAACACTTTCCTGGGGACAAATGTTTTTTTTCTTAATGTTCTGATGTTTCATACTTTTAAAGAAAAACTATATGAAAATGGCTGTGTCCAAATAAGCATGCCTTTGAAACAAGACACAGGAGAAGACAAGGTTTTTGATGAGGTAACCCTGAAGCCTAGGAGTATAATAGATCAAATGTTTTTTCTTAACTTGTTTCAAGGTTATGCAAAATAAGTTTATTCCACCAGAGTAAAGAACAAAGTATCGCACATAGCTGCAAGCGGGAGAAAACAAAAGTACAAAAGATGAGGGAGGGGTGACAAAAAAAAAAAAAAAAAAAAAAAAAAGAAAATGAGCTCACTTCCCTGCTGGATCTAAATTGGGCCTAGGACCAACTCTGTTAGAAAACAGAAAAATAAATAAAAAGGAAAAACAGAGCTAGCTTTGACAGCTAATGTTCCTAAAACCTTCAGCCAAGCAGTACAGGGCCAATGGAACAACTTATTGCCTTCAGTTACAGTTAAAGAATGCAGCCTGGCTGTCAGAATCTTAATCTTATTAATATAATAAAATTTTAGTCTAATCTAAGACTTCAAATGACCTTATTTTGGCATTTATTCAAAGGAAAGGCTATAGCATTCAGTTTTGAAATGTTATTTATGTGATTTCCTGCTTGCATGCACTGGCTTTCAGTAAGAAGGGAGTCTTTCAAAGCAACATTAAAGAGACCAGATTTAATCTCCATTATGCTGAAGGCATGCTTAGAGTTTGGAACAACTTTAATCTTTAAATCATCATGGCACTGGTCAGTCTCCTAGTTGCAGACATGCTAGCACCTCTCCTCCACTCCACTGAGATGCTAGTTTCCAGTGAGTGCTTTTGCATCTCCATCTCTGTGTACACATCTGATTTCCCAGCTTTGTCCGAGACAGACTTAAATGCCTCACAAAGTTTCCTGGGTCAGCTTTTGTAAACAGTGTAAAGAGAGTGTGAAAGATTGTGGTTCTCCAGTGGTATATTCGTCACAGAGTCCGCATTTTTCTCTACAAAGTTGGCTGCTTGCACGACACCTAGATTACATATAAGCCAAACAAGAATGGATTTGCACATGCACATGATGCTGGAGATTAGTGTTAGCACTGAAATTCCAACTTTTTCATCTATTATACATTCCTTGTATGAAATGTTAATCAAATTCAAATTGAAATTTATTCAAATCTGGCAGTGAGTAGTGTTAAGTAGACATTGATTAATTGTGTTTTTTTTTTTTTTTTTTGCTCTTGGTATTGAATTTTAATAATAGGTAAGTATGTGACAGCAAATATGGGAGACACGACCATGTGTGTTAAGTATAATTAACCCTTCATGCTGTACAGTTTCACAATTAACTGTTCTATTGCATTTTTTAAGACTGTTTATTACTTTTTTTTTCTTTTCTTTTTTTTGCTAACCATTGAGAGCAAATTGTTACCATGAAGTACTGAGTAATTAAAGGCTGAGCTAAAAAGACCATACTAAACCCTCAGGTACAGGTATTTCAAATCTATCCTATTGAAAACATCCTAAAATCTGATTCTATGTTCAAAAAATATATGACCACTTGGGGAATTTAAGGCTGGACTACACTACACAAATTTAACCACAATTTAAACCCTGATTATCAGGTGGGCTGAGTCTGTGGTACTTGTCTGCGCTAGTCTGCTCCAGTCTGTAGATTTTGGGCTAGTCTGAGAAGACTCTGAGGAGTCTGAGAAAGTCAGACTCCTCAGATATATGATTGGTACCGCCTCTGATTTCTTTCCCTCTGACTATGATTCCATTTATTCAGAGGATTTCAAACATGTTTGATACATGTATTTTTGATCCGACTGTCCACAATTGCAGAGGATATTATATCTCATAGTATATTATACTCCACAACAAAAGTCTGAAATCATACAAATGCACAGTAATGGAAATTGAGGGCATGGGGCCGCAAAGCTCAAGAACTGGAGATGGCGAACGAGCACTCATGTGGAGCTTAACTTTGAACACCATGCACCTTCAACTTGTCCCCAAGTCTCTAGAGACAATACTGGCCTTCTCTTCCCACCCAAGACCGCACCCAAAAGTACTTGGCATGTGTCTTTCGTGACTCTGAGCACAGAGTAGCAGCAACAACAGCAGCAGGTGCTCGTATAGATATCCATACAGTACATCTGTCATATGGCTCGTTTCCACTCGAGTTTGTGATTGGATAGGAGTATCGGATAGTGTGTGATCCCCAGTCATTTGGTGTGTGATGCACAATTTTTCAATGTAGCAATTTTCAAAGTCTAAGTTTGTGATGCCTAGAATCATAAAATCTGTTCAGATTTTAAAAGTCATGTAGTGCAATACATCCTTTAAATTGTTGTAATTTTTAGAATGCTATTTTGAGCCTTAATCTCACTGAGAATGCATGTTTTCACAGGCTAGAGCTCAGACCTAAACTCTTCCATGTTGGTAAATGCATAATTCCTTTGAGTCCTTTATTACTTAATGTACATTTGTTGTGTACATTAAGTGTAACTTCCATTGAAGTACACATGTGTAACTTCCATTGAATTGAGTTTACACCCCTCTCCCTCTGCCTTAAGACTGGATTTTGTAAACCGAAGTGGTGAGTCATGTTTGAAGCTAGAGACAAATAGCATTTCACATTGCAAAACGAGCCTGCACTCTTGGCAATGACCAGCAATGTCTCAGAGACTCTGATCCTCTCACTTTATATCCACCCACCTCCTCAAACCCATCCACACATATGCACACTCACACTTTTATTTAGGAACAAGCAAAATATGTTTTCTGAGGCAGTGGACCCCATGTGTGTTGGGACTTTCCATTTCCCCACTTCACAAACTTATGATGGAGTAACCCCACCCTTTATGGCAAATACTGGGATCATTCACCCCTTAGCCCCCGCAGTGCAGTCATCACCAAAACCAGAACCAAATCTCCAACAATGACCGCTCTTTGTGGAGAATCAGTATCACCAAAACCAGAACCAAATCTCCAAACAATGACCGCTCTTTGTGCAGAATCAGTACCCATAGGCACTATGCACATGCCAACTACCACATGCTCATACACCCACGCACACATTTCACAACACCTGGTTTCAATAACCCAGGCTCTGAAAAGATGAACTTGCAACTCTGTTGATTGTAAATTAAAACACAATGGAAAGGGGGATGGAAATCAATGATTCTGGGGTGAATTTATGTTAGACCATAGCTATTTTTACAGACTGCCTATGATTTCAATGAACTGCACAAAAAATCTGCTTCAAAGTAATGCCCATTATCAACTGCATAAGAAAACAGCTTTCCAATCAGTTTTGTGTAGTTTGAGTCCCGTGAGTTTCACATTTGTCAAGCCCAAAGGGGTTGTAGCTGCCAGGAAACACAAAAAGATGGCAGGAGAACTAAATTTTTTAGATGTCTCTCTTTTTTTCTCACTTCCGCTCCTTTAGAGAGAGAGAATTTGAAATGAGCTCCACACGTGCATCCATTTCCCAAAATCTCCAGCCATGCAAGAGCTCAAGTACTTACTGTAGTTCCTCTGTAGTTAACTTTACTTAGCATAGCAGCATAGTAAATGGAGAACTACAATTTTGTCAGCCTGAAGCAGCAATACAAAGTAAACCATAAGGTAATTGAGACATATGTAGGATTATCAAACACTGCATTATCGACACCTGGGACTTAGGGCATGAGAAATAATTAAAAACAATCTGCAAAGAAACCTCTCTGGTGTGTGTCTTACCCAGTATGCAAACCATATTGGGTAAGGGGGGAATCAGGATAAATGATTTGTTGTGTTTTGAATGGTGTATTGAATATAGATTTCTCGATTTGATTTGATTATGATTCACAGGCTCTCAATTCAATTCTGATTCATTTGGATATACTTGCAATATAATGTCCATTTGCTTACACATGAAAGACATTCTCTATCAGCTAATGCTACCATCTAAGTTATATAGGGAATCTAACTTGGTACTGTACAAAAAAATTTTATTTTATAAATTAACAACAAGGCCCAAACTATGCAGTTAAACTGCAATATATTAAACAGATGTAATAATCAACACAACCAAAACTGAAGTAAACATTTAACTGAAGGTAAAAGATCTATCTTGGGATTTTAGGAATCAATATCAGGATTGTTCATATAAAGATCACGATTAATTGAAAAATCAATATTTTTACCCAGCCATATTAACCAGCATTACCAAAGGAAAACTATATTTGTTGACCAGCTTCAAATTGTGTTTGTGAACAGCATGGCTATGTTGGTCCACCTGCTAGACCAGCATGAAACCAGCACTTACCAGTATAACCCAGCCTAGACCAGCATGTGAATTGCATGTGGGTCAAGCTGATCTTTTCTGCAGGTTAATTTGATATCTAAAAAGAGATTTGAAATCCTTTAGTACAATATGTTTTACAAGTGTGTGCGACATGGAAATGCACCATACCTCTTTGCTGTGGACGATAAACACTCCCTACATTGATGCTGGGGCTCTCTGCATTGTTAGAGACAAGGGGGTTTCGCGGAGGTGGTTGCATGAATGGAGGCTGTGGCTGGGGCCTTCCAAAGGGTGGAAACTGCTCATACTGGGGGCTTTGCACTGCAGGCTGGTATGCTGCTGACCCCAAGCTGGTTGATGCACCATTAGAGACAGGTACTGCAGCATCACCAGCATCTCGAGTGTCCTCATTGTACAGATTGTGTGTGTATCTGTGGTCCAATCCATCTGCGAATGGTGGCTGTGCAGGTTGGGCTGGACTGGCTGGGTATGGCTGAGCATAAGGGGGATAGTAGCGATACCTCTCATCAGGTGCTGGACCCCCTCCATTATAGCTTCCTCCTCCAATACTGCCAGTAGAATAACCACCCCCTCCATACCCTCCTCCAGTGAAGCCACCACCAGTGCCTGTGGAATACCCCGTTCCACGGAAGGGAGGTTCATATGACCTGTCCAAACCAGAGTCATGGGGAGAACCATAAGAAGGCTGTTGAGGTAATGGGTACTGTGGATAAGACTGGATGTTGAAGGACGAAGAAGAGGATGATGAGGAGGAGGATGAGCCAGAGGATGGTCTAAAACGAGAGCTGGGAAATGACTGGAAGCGACTTGTTTCACCTGTCCCTGCAGTACCTTGACGCCAGTTGTCTGGCACCTGACCGAATCCAAAAGGATGTCTGGCTTGGCCTCTCACAGTTTCAGAGCTTCCTCTAGAAGGTGCTTGCCTGCGTACATTCCCGCCCTGTGATCTACGGTTGGGAGCATCAGCTAGAAACACTCTGTGGTTCCTATCTCGTTCCTGAGCCCGAGCAGGGACGTATTCAGTCCCACTGTTGAGAAGACTGTATACACGGCCATTATTCTCCCATTGGATCATCTGTCTCCAGGGGTTTGAGTCCTCAGTCTGGGTTTGTTGCTGAGACTGGGACTGACCGCCTACAATTCCAAGAAAGACCCCAACCCACCATGTCATGAAAACATCTGGCAACATCTTGACAAGGCTTGCATGGAAAACTCCTATTCAAGAATTTCCAGTGACTTCTGCAAGTTAAAAAGGACAGGGCAGTGATGAAACATCAAATTTTGTCCTTGATTACAACAGGTTAAATATGGTATACAGATAAACTACAGTGTCCATGTGCGAATCAATCTACATGCAGTAAAGAAACTTTGTCCATGGTTTAGTTTGTGGTCCAGGCATAGCTGTGAGGAAGGTAGATAATTTCTAGAGGCCCCAGGGCAGGCAGCAGTATGAAAAACCTCCCTCTTTCTTATGATCCGGATGTTGAGTTGTTGTCAGTGGACTGAGCATTGCTTTCACGCTCTCTCCAGAGATGACTGCCTGTTGCTCTCCTCTGCACTTTTCTGTTTGCCTCTCTTGACTGCTTACAATGGTCAGTGAAAAAAGAAAAATGTTCTCATTTCCCCCTCCCTCCCTTTCTTTCTCCCTCTCCCTCCCTCTCCCTCTCTCTCTCTCTCTCTCTCTCTCTCTCTCTCTCTCTCTCTCTCACACACACACTCAATCTAACATGCTCTTTTTTTCAAAGTGAGATCCCACATGGCCCTAGTGCTAGAGCTGTTTCCTAAACCACAGCAAAGCCTGGTATTTGCTCAGGCTTTCAGAGTCAACATCACCATCTATGAAGGCACTTGAATATCTATCATGCCTGTGCTGACTTCCTTTGATCAATCTGAACAAGCATGGATGTCTGGTGTGTGGCCTGGGTTCACCCACCCTGGTGCTCTGAGAGCTGTGCCTTTGTCTCATGTTTTTCCAAACACAATTTTTTGCACCCATCATCATTACACTGTGCAGATGAGAGGACATTAATACAGCAAGATGTTTGGAATTTCAAGTTATGCTTATGATAGTGTGGTCTAAAAAAAGTCTGCAGTGTAAGGAACAAGCAGTTTCATTTAAAAGCAAAATACTTTTCAGAAAACAAAGAAGAACGCAGGCAAATATGAATCAGATTGCAAAAAATCTAAATAATAATACAGATTTATTTCAATGTGCAGAGGGTAGAGGTCTGCAACCCGACCCGGGCCCGACAGGATCCGAAAACCCGGATTTGGGGCCGGGTTCATGTACGTTTTTCAAGTAGGACTTCGGGATCAGGTCGGGTTTGTAATTAATGAAAACTAAACAGGCCTACTGAACTTGTTTCACACATGCGCTGTCACTCACAGACATGCGCATGAGTTAGGGGGCGTTCACACCAAACGTGTTTTTGCACGCATCTGTTCTGTTTTCCCATGTAAACACATGCTGGACGAATGTCTATGACTGGTGCGGCATGTCTCGCTGTTTCTGCAGCATCTCGTGCAGGACCGTCACTGTTTAAGCACTGTGTCAAGTTAGAAAGAACTTCAGATTTTCAAAAACTCACATTGAGACACTCGCGCTCTTTTTCATTCTTTGCACTGCGTCTAGATTTTTTTTAGTGCAGGTGTCACAAAGATTCAATGTCTGGACAAGTTCAGGCTGTACATTTTATTATTCCAGATTGTTCTGCACCAAGTGAACTTTCAGCAAATAAACGGTAAGTCAATGCTTTTTTTCCGTTCTGCTCTAGTATACTGAAGGGCTGCCGTGCCTTGTTAAAACTGTATCAATACTGTTACGAATGTTGCCTATATGCTTACATTAAAAATAGCCTGTTGCAACAGTACTTGCTAAGAGAAGAAATTATAAAGACAGTGAGTGATTTCGGGTACGGGTCGAGTTCGGGATTCATTTTAAGGCCCATGCAGACCACTTGCAGAGGGAGCTCTGACTGATTACACTTTTGTAAATATGATAAATATCAATGGAATGTTAAGGAACAGTAAAGCTTGGAAACTAAGCATATTATAACATCATTCAATATTATAGTCTAGAATAGATACACATTTAAACATAAGTACTGGTAGCAGATTATTTCAGAAGAATGATACAAACCCAGTTCATACGATTTCTTCTGTTAGCCATCATGCTGTAACTTTCAAAATCATAGTATCATACCTCCACACTCAAAAGAAGAACAATTGGGCATTGTGCTAATCTTATATATAAATCATGTATATACCAACAAAATATATTTTATATTGTAAAAAAGCAAAATATAATGATTCAATAATTGGTGGTGTGGGGCAACGTGAGCAAACAAAACTAAATTGCCCTATTATGCCCCTATTTAAAATGTATCTGTTATTGACATAAAAAAAAAAAAAAAAATTAGGAAACAGGTCTAGTAAGTTCTAGTATTATTTTTCAGCCCTGTCAGGCCCATTCAGCCATCTATGTCAATGGCCAGAACACTGAGAGAGGTTTGATGGGTAATTTTAACTTCTCTGAACTCTACCTACATCTTCAACAAAGTTCACCAAGTACTGTGTACTGTGCAAGCTCAACCATATGGGGTGTATAAAACTGGTTTGACGCAGTTCTTAAAAATGTGATAGAAAGTGTGCAAAACTTGTTCAGCACCATGTGGTTTGGTAAATCCAAAGAGAAGACTTGAAGTAATTGTGCATTCAGCCTTAAATTCATTGCCTGTGATCTCACCTCTGTTTTTGACATCTGTGTATCTCGCATTCAGTAAAAAGGTCTCAAAATACTTCAAGACTCATAATGTCTTGCCAACACCCTGCCTCTCATTGCCCCTTCCTGCAGGGAACAGACTCAAGGTGATTATGTACTATGAGCTCATTGAAACAAGTTTCTGTATGACTTCTGCATAAAGTTGGCAATGGCATGGCATATAAGTATTGAATTTAAAACTGAAACTGCTTGTAAACAAAGCTAATCAGATCTACCCCCTGCCTGGCTCCTTCTACAGGGTCTGAACACTTTTTTAAATTGTAGGAACAGAATATCTATTGGCTTTTACCCACAGCAGTTCCTGCCGAAGAGGCCAATTTAGCCAGTATTAAAATCCACACTGGTCCGGGCTGTTTTATTGCTGGTTCAGCTGGTGAGCCAGAATGGCCATACTGTTCACCAGAGGCCTGTTGCATGAAGCCAGTTTCCGTGGCTACCCAGGTAAGTTTGAGTTTAGTTTGAGCAAACTCTGGTTTTTCGGGCTCAAGAAGGCGGGTCGGTTTTTACCAGTGTCATCGTCATAGCAATTTACGCTACTTGGCTAACCTGCCCGGAACAGGTATTATTCTGGGTTACAGATCGCAAACTGATACTGAACCAATCAGCTGTGAGTAAAGTGACATCTCTGACGCAATTAAGTCATTCCCCCCTTGGATCTCTAATGTCGACTCTCTCCAAGCTTCACCCATTGGCTCACCATTGAACTCAGGATCAAACTCTGAGTTGACAAAGAACGTTTGTACTGAGCATTTTGAGATTGCTGAACCCGATTTAAACCGGTTTGGCTCCATCTCATTTTGTCAACTGGAAACTTACTCTGATACTCTGAGTTTATTCAACTAGCTTCGTGCAACAGGCCACAGGACACTTAGCTTTTCAGGCTTGTTATAAGCATGGTTATTCTGTTGAAGCCAGTGACCTTACTAATTAAGAAGCCCCTTGAAAGAATTTCTCATTGAGACTGATGTGTAAATTAATATTAATCAAAGCTTGCTCTCCTCATCATGTCAAAATAAAAGATTGTTGTAGGTTTCCCTTCTTTTTGTCTGATAATTATACTCATGTGCGTAGATGACTTCTCACTGATAGCTTAAAATAGCCTTGATAATTATGATGCATTTATATTGAATACTTTAGTATGAAATATGGTATACAGATAAACTACAGTGTCCATGTGCGAATCAGACTACATGCAGTAAAGAAACTTTGTCCATGGTTTAGTTTGTGGTCCAGGCATAGCTGTGAGGAAGGTAGATAATTTCTGAGGCCCCAGGGCAGGCAGCAGTATGAAAAAGCTCCCTCTTCCTTATGATCCGGATGTTGATGTCAGTGGACTGAGCATTGCTCTCAGGCTCTCTCAAGAGATGACTGCCTGTTGCTCTTCTCTGCACTTTTCTGTTTGGCTCTCTTGACTGCTTACAATGGTCTCTGAAAAAAGAAAAAAAATTCTCATCTCCCCCTCCCTCCCTCTCTCTCTCTCTCTCTCTCTCTCTCTCTCAATCTAACATGCTCTTTTTTTTTTCAAAGTGAGATCCCACATGGCCCTAGTGCTAGAGCTGTTTCTAAAAACTACAGCAAAGCCAGGTATTTTCTCAAGCTTTCAGAGTCAACATCACCATCTGTGAAGGCACTTGAATATCTATCGTGCCTGCGCTTTGATCATTCCGAACAAGCATGGATGTCTGGTGCGTGACCCGGGTTCACCCACCCTGTTGCTCTGAGAGTTGTGCCTTTGTCTCATGTTTTTCCAAACACAATTTTTTGCACCCATCATCATTACACTGTGCAGATGAGAGGACATTAATACAGCAGGATGTTTGGAATTTCAAGTTATGCTTATGATAGGATGGTCGAAAAAAGTCTGCAGTGTATGGAACAAGCAGTTTCATTTAAAAGCAAAATACTTTCCAGAAAACAAAGAAGAATGCAGTCAAATATGAATCAGATTGCAAAAAATCTAAAAATACTATAGCTTTATTTCAATGTGCAGAGAGTAGAAGTCTGCAACCCGACCCGGGCCCAACCCGACGGGTTTTGGGCCGGGTTTGGGTCAATTTTTACATGTAGGACTTCGGGTTCGGGCTTGTAATTAATGAAAATATAAACAGGCCTACCGAACTTCACTAGCAGACATGCGCAAACGGATGAGTTAGGTTCCATTCACACCAAACGTGTTTTTGTGCACATCTGTTCTGTTTTCCCATAGTTTTCCTTTGTAAACACATGCTGGACGAATGTCTTTAAATGTTGTGCTGTGTCTCGCTGTTTCTCCAGCGTCTCGCACAGAACCGGCACTGTTTAAACACCTTGTCAAGTTAAAAAGAACGCATGTCGAGACACCTGCTCTCTGTTTCATTCTTTGCACTGCATCTAGATTGTTTTAGCACAGGTCTCACAAAGATTCAACGTTCTGGAAAAGTTCAGGCTGTAAAGAGGGGTCTGTTGCATTGTTTTATATTATTCCAGATTGTTCTGCACCAAGTGAAGTTTCAGCAAATAAACGGTAAGCCAATGCTTTTTTTCCGTTCTGCTCTAGTGTACTGAGGGGCTGCCGTGCCTTGTTAAAACTGTATCAATACTGTTACGAATGTTGCCTATATGCTTACATTAAAAATAGCCTGTTGCAACAGTACTTGCTAAGAGAAGAAATTATAAAGATTGTGAATGATTTCAGGTTGGGATTGGATTTATAATCTGACAGTATCTTTCAGGTTGGGTAGGGTCGGGCCACATGGTCTCGGGTACAGGTCGGGTTTCATTTTAAGGCCCGTGCAGACCTCTAGCAGAGGGAGCTCTGACTGATTACACTTTTGCATATATGATAAATATCAGTGGAATGTTAAGGAACTGTAAATCTAGGAAACTAAGTGTATTATAACATCATTCAATATTATAGTCTAAAATAGATTCACATTTAAACATTTGTACTGGTAGCAGATTATTTCAGAAGAATGATACAAACCCAGTTCATACGATTTCTTCTGTAACCATCATGCTGTAACTTTCAAAATCATAGTATCATACCTCCACAATCAAATGAAGAACAGTTGGGCATTGTGCTAATCTTATATATAAATCATGTATATACCAACATATTTTATATTGAAAAAAAGCAAAATATAATGATTCAATAATTGGCAGTGTGGGGCAACGTGATGCAACAAAACGTCATGGTTACTGGTGTAACCTCCGTTCCCTGATGGAGGGAACAAGACGTTGGTGTCGATGTAGTGACACTAGGGGTCACTCTTGGGAGCCCAAGACACCTCTGGTCTTTGATAAAAGGCCAATGAAAATTGGCGAGTGGTATTTGCATGCCACTCCCCCGAACATACGGGTATAAAAGGAGCTGGTATGCAACCACTCATTCAGGTTTTACGCTGAGGAGCCGATATAAGGTCCGGCCATTTCAGCGGGTAGTTCAGCGTTGTGGCAGGAGGGACCAACGTCTCATTCCCTCCATCAGGGAACGGAGGTTACACTAGTAACCATGACGTTCCCTATCTGTCACTCACTCGACGTTGGTGTCGATGTAGTGACACTAGGGGTCCCTATACAAAACGCCACAAGGCTGAACTGTGTTATGTGAACTGGCAGTGTGTGGTGGGCAGACTTGCTGTGTGCCTCATAGCCAGCACACCAGGTCGACACGTAACCTCCCCCAACATAGTTATGAGTGTCGAACGGCCCTTTTTGGGGACAAGTCGGCTACCCAGAGATAGAGACAGGCTTAACCCAGTCGTGGCCTCTTTCCCCTTCTCTTTTTCCACTCTCTAAAAAAGAAGGGGGATTATCCGACTGGGCCGCCAGGTCTAGTCGGGGGGTGTCCCTCCCAAGGGGAGGACACCGCGGAGACCACACCTCGCCCCAAGAGAGGGGGGGATATTTAAGTGGAAGAATACATCACATGGTCTTTCCAACCATGTGGAGAGCCTTCAAGGTAGATCCTGCCCAATGGGGGAGGAGTTACTACAACATGGAGACTGGGGCAGAGGGGCTCTGCCCAAGGAAGACGCAGTTTGCCAGCAGGGAAACGAACTAGCGGAAGATATAGATCGCATGGGGTTAGCCTTACAGGGAACCTACCCCAGAACCGGGCTCTTAGTTAGCGCATGTACTGGGCCGGCAGCGAGTCTCTCAGAAAACTCGATTGCCACAGGGCTCGGAGGAAGTCAACCAGGGAACAACTTTTGTGAACACTACTGGGAATTAACAGCGCACATCTTCAGCTCAAAAGGAGGTGGAAGGCGCTATGTGCAAGCGATACACCCGGCCGGCTATCGCGGGCTTATCCGTTTGTGTTGTGTGCCACTACCTGGGACAAAACCGGTTCCACCCGGAGGTTGTAGAACCTTGCAAAGGTGTTGGGTGTTGCCCAGCCCGCTGCTCTGCAAATGTCTGTTAGAGAGGCACCTCTGGCCAGGGCCCAAGAAGCCGCTACACCACGGGTAGAATGGGCTCATAGCCCTACCGGGGGCGGCATGTTTTGGGCGAGATATGCCATAGTTATGGCGTCAATGAGCCAGTGGGCGATCCTCTGCTTGGAGACAGCGCTTCCTTTCCGCTGTGCACCAAAGCAGACAAAGAGCTGCTCAGAGATTCTAAAGCTCTGCGTACGATCCAAATAGATGCGTAAAGCGTCCACCGGACACAGCAACGACAGGGCTGGGTCTGCCTCCTCCTGGGGCAGCGCTTGCTGGTTCACCACCTGGTCCCTAAAAGGAGTGGTGGGAACCTTGGGCACATAGCCCGGTTGGGGGTCTCAGGATCACGTGAGAATAGCCCGGACCGAACTCCAGGCACGTTTCGCTGACAGAGAACGCTTGTAGGTCACCTACCCTCTTGATGGAAGTGAGCGCAGTCAGGAGGGCAGTCTTCAAGGAGAGTGCCTTAAGCCCGGCTGACTGCAAAGCTCAAAGGGGGCTCTCTATAGACCCTGAAAAACTACAGAGGTCCGATGAGGGAACGAGGCGCAGCCTGGAGGGATTCAGCCTCCTGGTGCCTCTTAGGAACCTGATGATCAGATCATGCTTCCCTAAGGACTTACCGTCGACTGCGTCGTGGTGTGCTGCTATGGCAGCAACGTACACCTTCAAGGTGGAAGGGGACAGCCTCCCTTCCAACCTCTCTTGCAGGAAGGAAAGCACTGATCTGACTGCACACCACTGGGGGTCTTCCTGACGGGAAGAACACCACTTAGTGAACAGACGCCACTTAAAGGCATACAGGCGCCTCATAGAGGGAGCCCTAGCCTGAGTGAACGTGTCCCGCCCAGGGGCCAGACATGGAGATTCCAGAGGTCTGGGCGCGGGTGCCGGATGGTGCCCCTTCCCTGAGAAAGAAGGGCCTTCCTCAGGGGAATTTGCCCGGGGGGAGCTGTCGCAAGGAGCGTGAGGTCCGAGCACCACGTCTGGGCGGGCCAGTAGGGTGCTTACCAGGACGACCTTCTCCTTGTCCTCCCTGACCTTGCACAGGGTCTGTGCGAGCAGGCTCACTGGGGGAAAACGCATATTTGCGAATGCCAGGGGACCAGCTGTGTGCCAGCGCGTCTATGCCGAGGAAGGCCTCAGTGAGGGCGTACCAGAGCGGGCAGTGGGAGGATTCTTGGGAGGCGAACAGGTGCACCTGTGCCTGACCGAATCGACTCCAAATCAGCTGGACCACCTGAAGGTGGAGTCTCCACTCTCCCTTGAGGGTAACCTGTTGTTACGGCGCGTCTGCCGAAGTGTTGAGGTTGCCCGGGATGTGAGTGGCTTGCAGCGACTTGGTGCTGCTAACTCCGTTGGAGGAGACAGCAGGCGAGTTATGACATACAGCGGGAGTGCAGACCGCCTTGGCGGTTGACATATGCTACCACTGCCGTGCTGTCTGTCCGAACTAGCACGTGCTTGCCCTGGATCAATGGCCGGAACCTCCGCAGGGTGAGCAGAATTGCCAGTAACTCGAGGCAGTTGATGTGCCAACGCAGCCGCGGACCCATCTAGAGGCCGGCGGCTGCGTGCCCATTGCCAACAGCGCCCCAGCCCGTTTTGGAGGCGTCTGTTGTGACCACGATGCGCCTGGAGACCAGTTCTAGTGGAACACCTGCTCGTGGAAATGAGAGGTCGGTCCAAGGGCTGAAAAGACGGTGACAGACCGACGTAATGGCCACGTGGTGTCTCAGGACTCGAGTCTGGAGCCAGTGCTGAAGCAGCCTCATATGCATCAACCCGAGTGGGGTGGCCACCGCCGAGGATGCCATATGCCCCAGGAGCCTCTGAAAATGTTTCAGTGGAACCGCTGTTTTCTGTTTGAACGCCTTCAAACAGGCCAGCACCGACTGGGCGCGCTCGTTCGTAAGGTGCGCCGTCAAGGAGACTGAGTCCAACTCTAAACCGAGAAAAGAGATGCTCTGAACCAGGAGGAGCTTGCTCTTTTCCCAGCTGACCCGAAGCCCTAGTCAGCTGAGGTGTGAGAGCACCAGGTCCTGTCCAGGTGTGCACATAACCCGTCTCGAGAGTGAGCTAAGATTAGCCAGTCATCGAGATAGTTGAGAATGCGAATGCCCACCTCCCTTAACGGGGCAAGGGCAGCCTCTGCGATCTTCGTAAACACACGAGGATACAGGGACAGGCCGAAAGGGTGGACTTTGTACTGATACGCCTGACCCTCGAACGCGAACCACAGGAAGGGTCTGTGTCGAGGAAGGATTGAGACGTGAAAGTACGCATCCTTCGGGTCTACCGCCGCGAACCAATCTTGATGCCGGACGCTCGCTAGAATGCGTCTTTGCGTCAGCATCTTGAACGGGAGTCTGTGTAAGACCCGGTTCAGTACTCGCAGGTCCGAGATTGGCCGCAACCCACCGCCTTTTTTCGGTACAATGAAGTAGGGGCTGTAAAATGCCTTCATCATCTCGGCTGGAGGGACAGGTTCTATCGCGTCCTTCCGTAGGAGGGTAGCGATCTCCACGCAATGTAGCAGCGTTTCCGTCTTTCACCAAGGTGAAGTGGACACCGCTGGACCTGGGCGGATGCCCGGCGAAGTGAATCGCGCAGCCGAGTCGGACGGTCTGGGCCAGCCCTCGTGATGGACTGGAAAGCGCAAGCCATGCATCCAAGTTCCACGCATGGGGGACCAAAGGGACAACATCATCGGATGTACCGGCAGGTGGGGCCTCGCGGCGGGGCGGAGCTCGAGGTGCCACACCACATCGTGGCCGTGCTGAGTCCGAGGACATCGAAGCACTTACCTGGCTCCTTGTGACCACCCCCGGAACAGCCTGGGACGGGGGAGGAAGAGACCTGTCCTCGTGACCCATGGAGACTGTCACATCGGGGGCGGATTTGTGCCACAGCTGGGCGCTCAGGGCGGGAGACCGCCGCTGGAGCGCCAACCTGCCAAATGGAGTGGTGGACGGTGGTCGTGATGCCAGCCATACACACCGGATGTGTGACCCAGGGAACAAGGAAACCACTCTTGCTGAGCTCTTGAGTACTGCAGCCACTTGAGCATGCAGCGCAATTAAATGCAAAAGGTAACAAAAAGATGAAGATCTGCTTACCAGCTCCGGAGCAGCGGGTTTCGTTGTCCCTGGGTCGCCCGTCTCAGGGGCGCTTCGAAGACCTCCGTGGGTTCTTCGGTGCCGGCTGTGAGACAGGTGGTGTCGGCTTCCTGCAGTGGGCTCCACGCCGGGGCCGGGCCGGAGGGGCGAGTAGATGGGGTGGGGGATCTTGAGCCGCAGCGGGGCAGGATAAACCGGCTAGCATCCATCTACTGCTTTACCATCAAGAACTGCTGGGCAAAGTCCTCGACGGTGTCGCTGAATAGGCCCGCCTGGGAAATGGGGGCAGCAAGGAATCATGTCCTGTCGGCCTCACCCATCTCGACCAGGTTGAGCCAAAGTTGGCGCTCCTGGACCACTAGTGTGGCCATTGTCCGCCCGAGAGACCGCGCCATGACCTCTGTCGCTTGGAGAGCGAGGTCGGTCGCCGAGCACAGTTCCTGCATCAATCCCGGGGCGGAACTACCAGTTCCTTTAGCGCCTTGGCGGACTTGCAGGAGAGCCATGGCGTGCAGGACGGAGACGGCTTGTCCAGCGGCACCGTAGGCTTCGACCGTCAGAGATGACGTAAACCTACAGGCCTTGGATGGGGGCTTTGGGCACCCGCGCCAGGTGGTGGCGCTCTGCGGGCATAGGTGCACCGCGAGCGCCTTTATCCACCGGGGGATTGCCGAATAACCCTTGGCCGCCCCACCATCGAGGGTAGTGAGAGCGGGGAAGCTGAAAAGATCGGGACCGGGCAGTAAAAAGTGCCTCCCACGACCTTGTCAGCTCTTCATGCACTTCCGGGAAGAAAGGAACGGGGCGGGGTGTGGCTTTGAGCGGCGCCGCGAACCCAGGAACCAATCACCGAGCTGCGAGGTTTCAGGGAAGAGCGGTGAAATCCACTCTAACCGACGCTCGCGGCTGTCCGGGAAAGCATGTCGTCATCTCCGCGTCAGCCTGTGACTGGGCGATCGACCCCTAAGGGAGGAGCCCAGCTGAGGCTTCCGACTGGACGAGCCCGCTCTCCGATGCTGCGCTCGAGAGCTCATCACTTTCGCGGGCTCCGAATAAGAGGTCGAACTCGCCGTGAGACGAGCTGGCGGACTCACCCGGAAGCCCGCTCGGGGCAGACGAGCGTGCTGGGGAATGGGAGGTCCGCGGGGGGATACCCGGCGGAGGTGGTCCCATTGGGGTCCCCAAATCGCCCCCAGTGCTAGCCGCGCTGGCCTCAAACCCGTGGGTAAAAGGACCGAGGCGGGAGCCTCTGGGATGGCTTGCTTTCTTACGAAGGCGAGCCGCGACTGCAACGTTGCCATGGACATATTCTCGCAATGAGAACGTGACCATCCACGAACGCTGTCTCCGCGTGAGCAGTGCCCAGACACGAAAGACAGTGATCGTGACCGTTAGAAGGCGAGAGATAACGAGCACAACCAGGAATAACACAATCGGAAAAGCATCTTTAAAAAGACGCGTCTTTAAAAAGACGTTCCGTGTGTGCGCTCTTTTAGAGAAATATATACTCTTTTAGAGGGGAAAAATGCTCTTTCAGAAAATATACTCTCTAGTTTTTCTGCCGAAGCGCCCAGGGGCGTTCTCTGCAGTGCACCAGTGCAGAGGAGGGAGAAGCCGCTGAAATGCGCTGTCAGATCCAGCAGGTGAATGAACAGTAGTATTCAGCTCAGCGAGCATGACTGTTCGACTCCGAAGAGAAAATCTGAATGAGTGGTTGCATACCAGCTCCTTTTATACCCGTATGTTCGGGGGAGTGGCATGCAAATACCACTCGCCAATTTTCATTGGCCTTTTATCAAAGACCAGAGGTGTCTCGGGCTCCCAAGAGTGACCCCTAGTGTCACTACATCGACACCAACGTCGAATGAGTGACAGATAGGGAACTAAATTGCCCTATTATTGCCCCTATTTAAAACTGTTCTGTTATTGATATATATATATATATATATATATAAAATACAATTTAAAAATAGGAAACAGTTCTAGTAAGTTCTAGTATCATGTTTCAGCCATGTCAGGCCCATTCAGCCATCTATGCCAATATCCAGAACACTGAGAGAGGTTGGATGGGTAATTTTAACATCTCTGAACTCTACCTACATCTTCAACAAAGTTCACCAAAGAACTGTGTACTGTGCAAGCTCAACCATTTGGGGTGTAAAAAAGGTGTTTGATGTAGTTCTTAAAAATGTGATAGAAAGTGTGAAAAACTTGTTCAGCACCACGTGGTTTGGCAAATCCAAAGCTCAGAAGACTTGATGGAATTGTACATTCATCCTTAAATTCATTGCCTGTGATCTCACCTCTGTTTTTGACATCTGTGTATCTCGCATTCAGTAAAAAGGTCTCAAAATACTTCAAGACTCATAACGTCTTGCCAACACCCTGCCTCTCATTGCCCCTTCCTGCAGGGAACAGACTCAAGCTGATAAAAGCACCGGTGTTCAGCGCCATAGTAACTTACTCTACTTGGTTAACCTGCTCTGGAACAGTTTTTATTCTGGGTTACAGATCACAAAATGATACTGAAACAATCAGCTGTGAGTAAAGTGACATCTCTGATGCAATTAAGTCATTCCCCTCTTGGATCTCTCATGCCGACTCTCTCCAACTTCACCCATTGGCACACCACTAAACACAGGATCAAACTCTGAGTTGACAGAGAACGTTTGTACCGAGAGTTTTGAGATTGCTGAACCCGATTCAAACCGGTTTGGCTCCATCTCATTTTGTCAACCGGAAACTTACTCTGGAACTCTGAGTTAATTCAACTAGCTTCGTGCAACAGGCCACAGGACACTTAGCTTTTTAGGCTTGTTTATAAGCATGGTTTTTCTGTTGAAGCCAGTGACCTTGCTAATTAAGAAGCCCCTTGAGATAATTTTTCATTGAAACAAATGTGTAAATTAATTTTATTCAAAGCCTGCTCTCCTTACCATGTCAAAATAAAAGATTGTTGTAGGTTTCCCTTCTTTTTGTCTGATAATTATACTCATGTGCACAGATGACTTCTCACTGATAGCTTAAAATAGCCTTGATAATTATGAGGCATTTATATTGAATACTTTATTATCAATAATTAACAGCACAGCAAAATAAACACTTTTAAGAACAGATGAGCTAAAATTGTATGTGCTTTGTGGCAACCTTTCTAATAAGGTAAAGGAGAGGATCAGATTACTAAATGACATTGGAATGAATTGGGGGACAGTGAGTTCAAATATTTCCAAATATCAGATTTTGCCTACTCTTGTTATCAAAGTCAACAGCTGCTAAGCTGTTTGCGTTGGCTCTATGTGGAATGGGCATCGTCCAGAATATACCAAAGAACAAGGCATGACAACATTCCTTACAGGATTATGTTTGAACTAAAGAGATGCAAGCAAGCATTTTGAGTCAGCTCATTTGAAACTGCTTCTACTGAAACACGTAGATGGATAACTGACTAGTTTAGCTGCACATTTCTGACAGATGCAGGGCAACGTGATTTAAAGTGGAGCTTTATATTGATGTTCTTGAGATGAAAGAAGGAGAAAGCAGGGAGGGGGCAGCTCTGGAGATTACACTGGCCACACACTTCCAGCAAAGGGCATCAATATATGGAGAATGTTTATTTGTTAGATCTAGTGATGCTGAATATGCCACTAGCTGGTCTCAAATCAGTTCCAGGTGGTTACAGATTTGGCAGATTTGAGTCTTGAAAAAATTACATTTGGAAAAACAAGCTGTGGCGAGACAGAATTAGGCACAATGAAGGGGAAATTTGAAAATACTCTGAAACATAATTACGATACCTCGCTTGGGGATTGTAAAATACGGCTTAGGCATTCATCAGCAATCTAACAGACTGAAAAAGATTGACTGAACTCGGAAAGTAAGAAATGCTATGAATGTGCCACAGATTCCATGCAGTTTTTAAATGTCTTGACATCCTGTTATCTTGATGACTTTTGTTCAATTCTCCATCAGCAATGTTCACTTCTACATTTCCCAGGTCAGAAAAATAAGATAACCCTCAACAAATCAACAAAACATAAAGGGGTGCTTTCACTACACAGATAGATGGGGCTTTAACCTTCACAGCATGATTTCCTTATTCCCGTTTTCCAGAATTTCCTGTCCCAAAAACATGTTTGTGTAATTGTCCAGACTTCTCTCTCCAGATCATTGTTGTCAATGCAAAGCTCATTATTTTCCGAGTGGCCCTGGCATGCCGTTAAAATGCCAGCAACCTTTCATTCACTTGCGCAACCTATTACAAGTCCAAAGCAATTACCCTCAAATTTGCTTGTGTTAGTTAGCAGCTAGGCCACGGCTGGAGCAGACAAAAGTGTTCATTTATAGTAGCTGCAAGCACTCGGTTTTATGTTTGCTCTTAAAAAAAGCCCGTTCTTATTCCCCTTTTAGTCGTTTATTGTCTTGACTAAGGAGAGAAAGGTGTGAACTTGAGGCACAATTGAACAAGTGCTCAGAGGCTATTCCCTCAGAATGTTTTTTTAAGCTTACGACAGTATAAGTAACATGTGACACTCAAGGTAAGCACAGAAACTTGACCATGCTGTATGTTTAAAGGAAATGTTTGCCCAACAATCATAATTATCTCATCATTTAATTGCCCTTATGTTGTCTCAAACTTGAATGGCATTCTTTCTTTTTCAAAAGACAAACTACTTTTTTGAAGGGACAAATCACATTAAATATCCTAAAAAAAATCTGTTTATGTTCCGCAGAAGAAATTAATATGGTAAAAGAAAAAACAAAATAGAAAAAAAATATGGACATTCTTGTACACTGATGTTATATGAAAGTGTATGTCACAAAATTAATGTATAAGTAAAAACAAAAGCCTAGTTGGAGGACTACATTGCTCTTGCTGAACCCTTGATGACCCGTGAAGGCCAATGAACCTATTCTACCTAATTACACAGATGCACACACATTCCCTCAGGAGATTCCTTCACAGAGGCACCATATGCTTTCATTCAAAAAACAACTAGCATATTCATTGTCTCTTGTACATACAAGTCAACACAATTTGTAAGACTTAATGTCTCCCAAAGTCTTCTTCTTTAGATCAGCACAGCTTAGTATCACAGTGTGGGAAATTCCAACCAAGACATGTGTGTGACTCTTCACTGTGAGATTAAACGATTTTGAAAACCTCAAAATCAGTGTGTTATGAAAGGAAGTTTATGCAAGGTTGTTCACAAACAGAATTCTGTTTTTTAAGACACAATCTCATGTGTTGAAAGTGGTGGCTCATCTAGAAATTTAATAGAAGTGGCCTGTCTCTGCTAAATAGGCTGTGTCTCATTTTGAAGGCTGCGTGCTAGGTAGGACGCGTCCTTTGAAGGCTGCAGTATACCAAGTGTCCTTTAAACAAGCCTCGTTTAAACGAGACGGCCTTCGTAGGACAAACGGAAACGTAATGTAACATGGTTGCTATGACAGCACGCCACTCTTTAACAAGCGCGAGCGCTTTGAGTGTGAAGGGAATAAAGTCCCTCTGGAAGGGAATGCATGATGTACATTTTAGGAGAGTTATAATGATGTAAATAGAAAAGAAAGTAGATTTTACAGGTGTACTTTTATTTTAATTATATATTAATATAATTATACATATTATATACTCTGCACCCATCTACTGATGTACTTCAACTTGGGAATTAACATTCCTTGCGTTTGAACATCATATTTACGGGCAAATTAGCGTCATTATTTTTAGACATTTGCGTTGAAGCAAAGAATTGTGGGTTGTGAGTGCCCATGAAGGATACACCTCATGCATCTTCCGAATTCCCGTGAAAGAAGGTCGCATTCGAAGGCTGCATTCGAAGTGTCCTACTCGCTTTTATGAAATGAGAGCCTCGATGACGTATGCGGCCGACAAATGCGACCTCTGGAGGACGCAGCCTTCCAAACGAGACACAGCCATAGTCTCTGTTTTGATAAGCAGGAAATGTTCATGGAACAATGACGTCACTTGACGTCACCAATGAACAGTCCTTGAAATGGTCTATAATAAAAGTGAAGTCTGGGACTGTAAAATAATAAAAATAAAAAATAAATAAAAGAAAACTTAAAGTATCATAAAAGTGCTCCATATGACTTGTGTGCTATATTTCTATCTTCTTCTGAAGCCACACGATAGCAACTGTGTGAGGAACAGATCGAAAAAGTTGTTATTCACTGAAAATCTTGACATCCACACTAGATCTCCTTGCCACGTTCATGAGAGTTAATTAATAAGAGAAGTAGCGAAATCCGATTCATGAACTAATTACTCTTTTCAGATGGATATTTTAAATTAACTGATTAATCCAGTTCTCAGAATTGGTCTGCAAGTTATATGGCCCACTTTTATAACACTTTTATGGTACTTGTTTTGTCATTTTTTGCCGATACCATTAATTAAGGTGGTTGCAAAGGCCCATAACTAATTAATTGGCCGATAGTTTATTTTTAAAATTGATTGATATACATTTCTTGGTCTTTCCTTACTATGATGGCACAGCCATAGAGGCTATAAGAAAAAATGCACTTTATTGTGAAGCCAACATCCCAATAATGACCAGGAAAAAAAAAAAAAATGAAGATTTGGTCGGTAATGCTAGACATTTATATATATATACAAGCTCAGAGACAGAGATTTGGCTTCTGTTGCAGTGCTCTATATTTAAGTATTTACCGAATTAAGCTTTTTATAGGCAATATGTTCATCAGATGAAGGGATTTGTGTGTGTGTTTCCAGGTTTTGGGGAATGAAGGGTATACAATGCCTGAAATTGCCAAAAAAACTGAAGATTTCATACAAAGGTGTACACTACAGTCTTCAAAGACAAAGGACAACTGGCTCTAACAAGGACAGAAAAAGATGTGGAAGACCAAATGCACAACTAAACAAGAGCATAAGTACATCAGAATTGCTAGTTTGAGAAATAGATACCTCACATGTCCTCAGCTGACAGCTTCATTGAATTCTACCCGCTCAACACCAGTTTCATGTACAACAGTAAAGAGAGGACTCAGGGGTGCAGGCCTTATGGGAAGAATTGCAAAGAAAAAGACACTTTTGAAACAGAAAAACAAAAGGTTAGAGTGGGCAAAGAAACACAGACATTGGACAACAGATAATTGGAAAAGAGTGTTATGGATCTTAACCCCATTGAGCTTTTGTGGGATCAGCTAGACTGTAAGGTGCGTGAGAAGTGCCCTACAAGACAGCCACGTCTATGGAATGTGCTACAGGAAGCGTGGGGTGAAATGTCACCTGAGTATCTGGACAAACTGACAGCTAGAATGTCAAGGATCTGCAAAGCTGTCATTGCTGCACATGGAGGATTTTTTGATGAGAACTCTTTTAAGTAATTTAAGAAGTTAAATTTCTTTCCATAAGAGCAAAATCTGTACATTATTCCAAACTTTTGGCCATCAGTGTGTGTATATATATATATATATATATATATATATATATATATACACACACAGAGAGGTGGGTAGAGGAGCAAAAAACTGTACTTAAGTAAAAGTACAGTTACTTTAAAAAATAATTACTCAAGTAGTGAGTAACTCGTTACTTTCACAAATTACATAATGGACGTTAACTCCCCTATATTCCATTACATAATACACATTTAACATGTTTTTATTATTATTATTATTATTATTATTATTATTATTATTATTATTATTATTGTTATTAATTGGAATTCTGTCATCATTCACCATCATGTTGTTCCAAACCCATATGACTTTCTTTCTTCCATGCAACACAATAAGAAGATAGTAGACAGAATGTTTGCCCGAGTCACTATTTACTTTCAATGAATGAATAATATATATATATATATATATATATATTGAAAGTGAATGGTGACTGAGCCTGTCAGTCCCTAACATACTGTCTAACATCTTTTGTGTTCCATAGAATACAGAAGGTCACACGGGTTTGGAACAACATAAGGGTTGGGAAATGATATCAGAATATTAAATTATGGCTGAGCTATCACTTTAAAGGGATAGTTCACCCAAAAATGAAAATTCTCTCATCATTTACTCACCCTCATACCATCCCATGTGCATGACTTCCTTGCTTCTGCAGAACACAAATTAAGATTTTTAGAAGAATATCTCGGCTCTTTAGGTCCATACAAGTGAATGGGTGCCAAAATTTTGATGCTCCAAAAAGTACATAAAGGCAGCAAAAAAGTAACCCATGAGACTCCAGTAGTTAAATCCATATCTTCAGAAGTGATATGGTAGGTGTGGGGGAGAAACAGATCAATATTTGTAATTTTTTGCTAGACATTCTTCCCTGTGCCCAGCAGGGGGTGATATGCAGAGAAGAATGTAAATCACCTAATAACTAGAAAGGTTTCCAAACCTCTCTTCTTATTGACAAATTCATCCAGATTTGACAAGAACCCTTAAAGGCATAGTTCACCCAAAAATAAAAATTCTCTCATAATTTACTCACCCTCATGCCATCACAGATGTGTATGATTTTATTTCATCTGCTGAACACAAATTATGATTTTTAGAAGAATTTCTTAGCTCTTTTGGTGCATAAAATGCAAGTGAATGGGAGCCAACATTTTAAAGCTAAAAAAAAAAAAAAAAAAATCTAATAAATTATTATAAAAGTAATCTATAAGACTTCAGTGGTTAAATCAATATATTCAGAAGAGATGTGATATGAGAATGTTTGGATGAGAAACAGAGAAACAGATCAATTTCACATTCTTCTTCTTATGTTATTATAGTGAAAACGTGAAAATGTCCCACAGGGACATTATATATAATGCTGAAATATAAATCAAAGCAAGATCACATTTTATTAATGCCTACTTTCGCTATTTCATAGCTTTTAAAGTCCTGCATGGATTGTTATTTCAGTGTAGTTACAGTTTTCAGTGTCGAAAGAATTTAGATCATTAGTTCTGTACAGCAGTACTGCCGCTCTCTAAATGCAGAATACGCAGCCTATGTAGGGCACCAACGCTGGTGGCGGAACACTTGCTGTGTCTGAAACTGCCCCCATCCACTATATAGTGCACTATTTCGGGTGTCCGCTATTTTGTAGGAGTGTCTGAATTCTGAGTGAGCCACTCCTTCCCTAATTTTATTCGCTCATTCTTACCCACAATGCACTCTAATTTCGAGTTTACATTCGACGTACACTTGACAACAGTTAATTGCCCATAATCCACCGTGGGGAAGACTTACGAGCAGGGAGTTTACTACTTCCTTCACTTCTGCAATGTTTTATTTCATGCTGAATGTATTAAATTACTTTTTGACAAATCATTACTTGATTAACATAACATATAGAGAGGCAAAATATACATATACATTTTAAAATGTACTCTTTATTTATATTTATACAAAATTTTGCCATTAAGCCAAAGAATTCTTTATTTATTAAACAATTAACTGAGGTGATATTATTTTAACTCAGTAGACTCCACACAGTGGAAATGATAATTCTGTGGATGATTAAAATATTAGGTTATAAAATGAGGTTATGATAATTTGGTCGGATCTTGTATTGGAGTTTAAAGATACTAAAGTATAACAAATAAATACAATAATGTTCATCTGATAAAATGTGTTTACTCTTTATATTAACATATATATTGAAAATGACAAACAGAATCCAGATTTACTGTATTAATGTATTATTTAATAAGAATAACAAGTAAGGCCCAAGTATTTTAAAAGTTCATATGTGACTTTGTTTCTGTGACAGCCCCAGAGCTCTGATGCTCGGTGTACACATCAGCGTCTAAATTCACTCACTCATTTCGTTCACTCACTGCAGAGATATAGTGCACTCACTACCATTCACTATATAGGAAATAGTGAATGAGTGAACGAGTGAACGATTTTGGACACAGCTACTCTCTTTGCCATACGATCGCCTCACACCCGCACATCTCACGTGTGCGTGCCTCGCGCCCCTCACTTTGCACATGCAGAAATGCTGTCTGTATGTGCTCCAGTTGTCAATCACGCAAACGGCTAAGCAAAAGGCATTTACACTTAACTTGGATGTTTACATGGATTTATTCAGTTAATCAGCCCAAAGTAGCTGCGATAGTTTCCAGTAAATGTGTAAATACTGCTCATGACATGCCAGACATAGCGCACTGATATATTGCTGCACTGATTTAAAAATGTACACTTAAAAACTGATGTCATAAGAGCCCAGTTACAGAATCACCCTGAAAATGACCATCTCATTACACAGAAAAGCCTGCATTAGCATTAGAGCCACAACTTACCTCGATGTGCTGCCTTAAATTGAAGCTGAGATTTTAATCTTGAAATATCAGCTTGTCTTGGTGTTAAATGAAGATATTGCATGACAAAACTATTCTTTTTTCACTGTGCGGAGCGAAGAAAGTGTTTCACTTTGAAGAGCTTGATGCTGCAGCAGTGATAGACTCAGCTTGAGTGACAGTCTGTGACAGCGTGTGCAGCTGTGTGAACTTCCGCTGTTGTAAAAGTCCCATTCAATAATCTCTCAAGTTAAACCCAGTAATGTAATGACAGGAATGTCGCCCATTTTAAAGTACTTTTTTTTTCCATTAGAAATTTACTTGAGTGAGAGTAAAAAAGTACCCACTTTTAAACCTACTCTAAAAGTATTTTTTTTTCCAAAAAGTTACTCAAGTAAATGTAAAGGAGTAAAAGTAGCATGTTACTACCTGTGTATCTATCTATCTATCTATCTATCTATATGTATTTCACCAGAAGAGATTTAATGTGGAATAAGGTTTAGTGTTATTCACATGATATGAAGTTGGAAAGACGATGTGCTGACGGGTTAAGTTTACATATAGTCCAGTTTTTCTTTGCATGCTCTTGCTTCAATTTAGAATACTTGATTATCTAATCAAAACAACAAAATTGTATTGAAGTGACAAGTGAGGATAAAAGTATGAAAGAGCATTGTCAACAATGAAAGATTTAGATAAAGCAAATTTCCACAAGTTTTCAGTCATTGTTTTTAGTTCACCTCTAAAGGCCACTTTTATAATGTAGAACCAAGCCATTTTTGAATCCTCCAGCGGCAGCCACAGAGGAACACAGAGGGGGAAAAAAATAAAAAATATCGACATAGATTTTTTTGATGATAAACGATAGTTCCAAAATGCGACCATCGGCACCTATTAATCTGTAAAACCGATATATTGGTCTACCTCTACTTTACAGCCCCAGTCTTCATTCACTTTCATTATATGGAAAAGAGTATCCAGAACAGTCTTCAAAAAGTCATGGGGGTTTGGAACTACATGAGGGTGACATCATTTAAGTGGAGGAATAAAATTACTTTGTTTCAGAATCAATGGAGTTTCTCTTCAGTTGTCTGGCTTACAGGGTCACATGTTCATTCAGTGATGTATCCATTCATTCATCCATCAACACGATCATTACAAAGTTTCTGATGTAAGCTAGAAGGCATTTTTAACTGCACTCAAAGGAAACAGGTTTCCTTTTGAATTAGTTTCCAACTTCCTCTTTAAAAATAAATATTGAAAGTGTTTCTCCTATTCTTTATCTCATGTTGCCCAAATATATTTTGTATTTTATGAGAGTGTTTTATGTTTGTGCATGCAAAAATGTCCAATTCTTGAACTCTGTGTGGGTATGTAATGCACCCTTTACAGATGTATACCACACAGAAGGCCTTATTCTTAGCTTGTGTAGTTAACCACTTACACTTGGACTTCAGTCAAAATGTTACTTTGTGAGTTACCTCAGTTTCCTACTCTCTAAGGGAAACCTGGAATGGAAACACCCACAGTAAACAGCACAGTTTCTCAACACAAACCACATGCATACATTTGTACTGTTGCGGACACTTGGGCAAGCCCATTCCAAACACACCTTAATTCACATGCACTCTCAGCTAACTTTTTCAGATATAGACCCTTACAAAGATTACTGTGGTGGTATCATGGTACAATGATGGTATCTGATGGAAAATGTATTATATTTATATATTTATATATTTATATATTTATATTTAAGCAATATCACACATTTAAAGGTGCAGTATGTAAGATTCAGAAACCCTTGTTATTAATGACACCTGTGGCCGTTAAGTGAACTGCAGCCAGCTACCTGTTGCTTGTGCTCACGCACACACTCCATAGGGACGCGAGCGAACGAGCATCGACCAAAACAATGATGAATCGTACAAAGAGACAACGTGATTCACCGGCATCATGCTGACAGATGAGATAGCATAATTAAAATTACACAGTCATGATTGTTTTACTACAAACTTTGAGACTGTATATTATATTTGACTCTCCAGTGCTGGAACAGGGCTAAAACAAAGTGTAGATATAGGTCTGACTATGCGAGACTGTAGTTTGAAGTAATCGCTTTTCTTTGCATGATATATTGACTGCATTTATACGATGGCCTGTGCATGAAAATCAGTCTACAGGCTTTAATAGGCAACCTAGGAAGTCCGGGAAGGGCTCATTTTTTAAGTTGCGTTACAAGCCGTCCACACATTGGCAAAAACAGGGCGAATATTACATGAACATTTTTACATATTGCACCTTTAATATGGCACTCTTGCTCGTGTGATATTGCTTATATACAACAGTTCAATGAACAATTTACAAGTAAACTGTAAAAAAATATAGGTAAAACCGAGTCGGTCATAAAAAAAGCATTTGTGCATGGAATTACTTTCTTATGCCATGGATCAGAATCTGCCGTTGCTGGTTCAACACAAATGATGTGTCCAAGCCTCTCAAAAACATCACTTTAGAACTACTAGTATCACGGCTTGGGCTGTTTCTAACATGTTATTGGAGAAACAAGGATGTACAGTATGTGTGTGTGTGTGTGTGTGTGTGTGTGTGTGTGAGTGAGAGAGAGAGAGAGAGAGAGAGAGAGAGAGAGAGAGAGAGAGAGAGGAGAGAGATAGAGCATGTGCGATCACCTGTTAGTCAGCTTTCTGAAGATAATGTAATTTTGGAGAAATTCATCCTATATTCTCAATAATATCATAATACAAAACCATACAAATAAATAATTAAATCAAAATAGTGTCCCATGGTCATATGCAGCATTTGGAAAATACTAAATAACAAAGTTACAACTTACCACATAATTATACACAAGAGTCACACAATGCTTTGTGAACAAAATCACAACAACATCTGAAAAAAATCCAAATACATAATACAAAAAATCCAAATACTCCATGTTATTTCAAATAACCATGCTGCAATACTATCATGTATTGCATATGGTATTGTAATGGAACCCTGAAAAAAACAAAAAGACTTCTAAACCTAGAAGGGGGGGTTGAGTAATGGTCCTGCTTTTTGTTTGTTTGTTTTTTGTTAGTGGAATTGCTAAAATGTTGTCGGAGTGCTCAAACGTTTGCATACCCTGGCAGATATTGTGAACTTTTGCCATTGATTTTGAAAATATGACTGATCATGCAAAAAAAAAAAATGTATTTTATTTAAGGATAGAGATCATATGAAGCCATTTATTATCACATAGTTGTTTGGCTCCTTTTTAAATCATAATGATAACAGAAATCACCCAAATGACCCTGATCAAAAGTTTACATACCCTTGAATGTTTGGCCTTGTTACAGACACACAAGGTGACACACACAGGTTTAAATGGCAATTAAAGGTTAAATTCCCACACCTGTGGCTTTTTAAATTGCAACTAGTGTCTGTGTATAAATAGTCAATGAGTTTGTTAGCTCTCACGTGGATGCACTGAGCAGGCTAGATACTGAGCCATGGGGAGCAGAAAAGAACTGTCAAAAGACCTGTGTAACAAGGTAATGGAACATTATCAAGATGGAAAGGATAGAAAAAGATATCCAAAGGCTTGAAAATGCCAGTCAGTATTGTTCAGTTACTTATTAAGAAGTGGAAAATTCGGGGATCTCTTGATACCAAGCCAAGGTCAGGTAGACTAAGAAGGATTTCAGCCACAACTGCCAGAAGAATTGTTTGGGATACAAAGAGAGACCCACAGGTAACCTCAGGAGAAATACAGGCTGCTCTGGAAAAAGACGGTGTGGTTGTTTCAAGGAGCACAATACGACGATACTTGAACAAAAATGAGCTGCATGGTCGAGTTGCCAATGCCACAAAAAAGCCCCGTTACAATATGCCCGACAACACCTTGACACGCCTCACAGCTTCTGGCACACTGTAATTTGGAGTGACGAGACCAAAATAGAGCTTTAAGGTCACAACTATAAGCGCAAAGTTTGGAGAGGGGTCAACAAAGCCTATAGTGAAAAGAATACCATCCCCACTGTGAAGCATGGTGGCTCACTGATGTTTTGGGGGTGTGTGAGCTCTAAAGGCATGGGGTATCTTGTGAAAATTTATGGCAATATGAATGCAGCATGTTATCAGAAAATACTGGCAGACAATTTGCATTCTTCTGCATGAAAGCTGCGCATGGAACGCTCTTCGACTTTCCAGCACGACAATGACCCTAAGCACAAGGCCAAGTTGACCCTCCAGTGGTTACAGCAGAAAAAGGTGAAGGTTCTGGAGCAGCCATCACAGTCTCCTGACCTTAATATCATCGAGCCACTCTGGGGAGATCTCAAACATGCGGTTCATGCAAGATGACCAAAGACTTTGCATGACCTGGAGGCATGTTGCCAAGACAAATGGGCAGCTATACCACCTGCAAGAATTTGGGGCCTCATAGACAACTATTACAAAAGACTGCACGCTGTCATTGATGCTAAAGGGGGCAATACACAGTATTAAGAACTAAGGGTATGCCGACTTTTGAACAGGGGTAATATCATTTTTTTCTTTGTTGCCATGTTTTGTTTTATGATTGTGCCATTCTGTTATTACCTACAGTTGAATATGAATCCCATAAGAAATAAAAGAAATGTGTTTTGCCTACTCACTCATGTTTTCTTTAAAAATGGTACATATATTACCAATTCTCCAAGGGTATTTATTAATATGCAATGTTCTGCCACCTAGTGTAAGTAGATTTAATAGCACATATTATTAAGGAACATGACTCTTTGCAACACAAATGCTGATAATTCAATCATTTAATAGTTTTTTATTTCAACAACTTTTGAATTTCTAGACTACTGCTTCTTGGAAATAGGAGCATCTTAGATGGAAGTGTCGAGTTAGCTATTTCACCTGTCTGAAAATAAAAGTACAGATGACAGAAAAAGAGCAGCTCTGGGGTGTTTTAAAACTGTCTGATGTCAGCATGTTAATTTTCTCTTATGACTCTTTTAGGAGCAAAGTATTACCTCATCTCTCCCTTTCTCTCTCTTTCTTTGGACAAGTTACTATCGAAGTGCTACCCTGCAGTTGATGTGCTAGTTCATTTATTAAAGGGATAGTACAGACAAAAATTTAAATTCTCTCATTATTTACTCACCCTCATGATATGTGTATGACTTTCTTTCTTCACCAGAACACATTTAAAGAAAAATAGAAAATTCCTTAGCTCAGTAGGTCCTTAAAATGCAAGTGGATGGCGATTTCTCTTTTGAAGGTCCAAAAATCACAGACAGTCAGGACAAACTTCATCCATACAACGCCAGTTGTTCAGTTAATGTCTTCTAAAGTGACATGATCGCTTATGGTGCGAAAAAGATAAATATTTAAGTACTATTTTTAACTCTAAGTCATGCTTCCGGTCGGCAGGGGTACATGTGTGACATAATCGCATTAAACACGTGAGAACTGACGCATGTGTGTCACACCATTCACCTTCACTGATTTTAGTTGGTCAGTGAAATCACTTGTGTCTTTCAAATATGATGGCTGTTCTGTAACAATAGATCTGAGATGATGGTCAATGAAGATTGATAGGGGGGTTCTGTAAGTGATCCAATGCAACTGACAATTGGACATCCTGGAGGATTTTTCAAAGTCTTATGAACTTTTGATAACAAATACAAAACTGGCCTAATTGGATGTTTGCATGTTAGAAACTGTAATTCCTTTTCTGAAATAATCTGGTTGTCAAGGGCCGACTTGAGAAACATATCAATATCCCTTTTGAAGGACTGAGTAGGGTCACCTTTCAATCTCACATAAAAATCATCATTGTTGAGCTGTCGTTGTACTTCCTCTTCATAGGCCTCCCTGGGTAATAAAACAATTCCACCGCATTTATTTGCAGGTTTAACAATAACATTGCTGTTTTTCTGCAAGGAGTTAAGGGCTCATCATTCATCTAGAGTACAATTGGACGGTGAAGATGTTTTTTGACAAAGTACGACTTCTACATCTTTCTCAACAAGTTTCACAAAGATGTCAAAAGAAGCACTTGACGTTGGAGGACAAAAAGTAATTTTAGTTCTAAAAGATGTATAAATTGTTTGTGCTGTGGGGGCTGTAGGGTTCCTGTCAAAAAAGTATTGCAATTTCAAAGATCGAAAAAACTTGAACAATTACACTTTAGGTTTAAAGGGCTTGGTCTGTGTAGTAGGAACAAATGATAATCCTTTATTCAAGATCTTTTCCTTTGTCTCATGATTTGTCAAATTGAAAACTAAAGCCTCCTCTGACCCTGTTTGATGATCTTTTTCCTCATGCCTGCTGGCTCCTCGCTTGCCTCTGCATGTTTTCTTCTCCTTAATGAGTATTTAGGTTGGCGGACATTGGATAAAAAATCTGCCTTCGAATCTGTAGGGTATTCTGAGGATGTCAGTGCTTCCAATGCACTTCCAGAGGTGGAGAGAATGTCCCTTAAATGTACTGATTTACGTCTACATCTAGGGACATCTGAAGTTGAATTATGCCAAGGATATACTTTATCATCATGGTAATCGAGAGCATCTCTTTTATATTTCTTTAAGTTCCTGTAGTTCATTTTTGTACTTCTCAATTGAGGAGTGAAGTTCATTCTCCAGAGAATTCAGATGTTCCGTATTGTAAAGACTTTGTATATTTCCCTTGAGTTCAGTAATCTATTTATGAGTGGTGTTTAATTCCTTGCCAACAAAGTATATGACCAAAACAGTGAGATCTATGGAGGCCTTGTTCAAGATTTCACACCATTTGTTACAGAATTCATCATTGTTTAGTCCAATTGTAGGTTCCTTTTGTATTCTTAATCCTCGTGGAATTCTCTTTACTCTGACGTATTCACTTAATGTGCTGCCATGCAAAAGTAGCATAGTATCATTTTGAAATAATACTTTTGATCAAGATCAAAGGTTGTTGCATTCACAGAAGCTTCACTAAGACCATCCATAATGGGAAACAAAATATCCTCAATCTCTTGTTCAGTAAAAGCATAAGTGGCAGCCTTTGTTTGAGTAAGGCAATTAATCTCGCTGATAGAGAACATGGTCTACCTTTACTATAAAGGTGGCAGCTGATGAGATGAACAAAGCAAGTTAAAAAAAATTACCAAAAACTCACCACACCTTAAGATTTTTAGGCAAGGTGCGTAGGCCACGGAAATCCAAATAGGCAAAAAAATTATAAAAATAAAAAATAAAATGCCCACATATTATAATAATGAAACAAAACAAGAACACTCCATGCGAGATAAAACCACAGCTTTAATTTGAATACGGCAAACATTTTGGACACAAGTGACCTTCCTCAATGCCTAATAACAATGCCTAATACAGAAGCCATCTTTAAACAAGAGGTCACATGATTGCATTGGTCACATGATAACCAAAATCACATGATCACAAGACAAACCACTCCAAAATACAAAGTAAATAATGAAGTAACAATAGAAGAATAGAAGCCTTTATTTTGGTCACACATTATACATACATTTTTGCATATATACAGTGAAATGTATTTGTTTTCACATATCCCAGCTAAGCTGGGGTCAGAGTGCAGGGTCAGCCATGATACAGCACCCCTGGAGCAGATAGGGTCAAGGGCCTTGCTCAAGGGCCCAACAGTGGCAGATATCTAAACCTATAAAAATTTTGTGATTTTCAGTAATGGTCCTGCTTTATATTTATTAATATGCAATGTTCTGCCACCTAGTGTAAGCTGATTTAATAGCACATATTAAGGAACATAACTCTTTGCAACACAAATGCTGATATTTCTAACATTTAATAGTTTTTTATTTCAACAACTTTTGAATTTCTAGACTACTGCTTCTTGGAAATAGGAGCATCTTAGATGGAAGTGTCGAGTTAGTTGTTTCACCTGTCTGAAAATAAAAGTACAGATGATAGAAAAAGAGCAGCTCTGGGGTGTTTTAAAACTCTCTGATGCCGGCATGTTAATTTTCTCTTATGACTCTTTTAGGAGCAAAGCATTACCTCATCTCTCCTTTTCTCTCTCTTTCTTTGGATAAGTTACTATCAAAGTGCTACCCTGCAGTTGATGTGCTAGTTCATTTATTAAAGGGATAGTTCAGACACAAATTTAAATTCTCTCATTATTTACTCACCCTCATGATATGTGTATGACTTTCTTTCTTCACCAGAACACATTTAAAGAAAAATAGAAAGTTCCTTAGCTCAGTAGGTCCTTAAAATGCAAGTGGATGGCGATTTCTCTTTTGAAGGTCCAAAAAATCACAGACAGTCAGCATAAACGTCATCCATACAACACCAGTTGTTAAGTTAATGTCTTCAAAAATGACACGATCGCTTATGGTGCGAAAAAGATAAGTATTTAAGTACTATTTTTAACTCTAAGTCATGCTTCCGGTCGGCAGCGGTACATGTGTGACATAATTGCATTGGCATTTTAAACACGTGAGAACTGACGCATGTGTGTCACACCATCCACCTTCACTGATTTTAGATGGTCAATGAAATCACTTGTGTCTCTCAAGTATGATGGCTGTTCTGTAGCAATATGATCTGAGATGATGGTCAATGAAGATTGATAGGGGGTTCTGTAATCGCATTGGCATTTTAAACACGTGAGAACTGACGCATGTGTGTCACAGCCGGAAGAGCAGCACTGTTTACAAGTGAGAAGGAGGAATGCTGTACAGTAGTTTGTTTGGTTTTGTTTTCATATCTGTATTTATCTGTTTCTGTACTCGCAGTGGTGCGTTTGTGTGCTTATCCTGAATGTCTCAACCGAGTGGAGAACGTGAGATTACCTCGGTATTTATAGCAATGCAAATATGTCACACGAGAGACCGCTTGGACTCCACCCTCTCCTGAAGCGTTGGATTATAGTTAAAAAGTACTAAAATATTTACATTTTTTCACACCAAAGGAAGACATTAATTTACCAGCTGGAGTCGTATCGATGACGTTTGTACTGACTGTCTGTGATTTTTGGACCTTCAAAAGAGAAATCGCAATTCACTTGCATTTTAAGGACCTACTGAGCTAAGAACTTTTTTCTATTATTCTTCAAATGTGATCTGGTGAAGAAAGAAAGATATACACTCCTGGAATATCATGAGGGTGAGTAAATAATGAGAGAATTTTCAATTTTGGGTGAACTATCCATTTAAGCCCATATGTCCCTCTCTCCTCATAATGTAGTATTTCTCCTAACATTTACTGTGCTGAGACAATATATCACCTACATTTTGGAAATACTGCTAACAATGTTAAGTCAACATGTTTATTTTCAGCTAATTATATGCACTAAACAAGATGCATGTGGCACTTACCACATGTTTTTGAAGACAGTTCTGTGTGCATGAATATTTCACCCAAAAAAAAAAAAAAAAAAAATCCTATCATTATTTACTCACTCAACTACTTTCTTTAAGGGGCCAGATTATCCAAAAGAAAGTTCTGATCTCTCTTAATTGAACTATTTTGATCATGTTTTTTTTTTTATTTATTTATTTTTTTTTTTTGGTGCTGCATGAAGATTCTTCAGAATTCATTTCTAGTGTTCAACAGAAAAAAAAAAAAAAAAAAACTGTTATACGGGGTTGGAACGACATGATGGTGCTTAAATAATGACAGAATTTTTCATTTTTGTGTGGACTATTCTTTTAATAACAATAGGTAATATAATCAATGAATTTCAGTCTTAATTCAATTGTTGTATTGGACGTGTGGAAAAGTGTCTGTGGAGTGTAGATAATAGCATACTTTCAATCACAAGATGGAGACAGAACATTTTTATGGGTGTGTGTGCTTGCATGTTGAACCTGTCCTTTGACAAAGGTGTGAACATTATTCTTCTCCTTCTGTATTTTGAGGTCTTTATTGCTGTGTAATGCACATCACTATTTATTTGCCCCACTTTCAAACCCACCCATTGCATCGCCAGGCTCTGTTCTTGACACCTCATATTTCACACAAACACACACACACACACACACACACACTTGTTTTTATATCATTATTGGGACTCTCCATAGACTTCCATGCATTTGATACAAATCTAACAATAATTTCTATCCCCTAACCCTACCCCTAAACCTAACCCTCACAGAAACCTTTTTGCATTTAAATAAACAAACAAACAAAAAAAAAAACATAATTTAGTATGTTTAATAAGCTATTTCCCTCGTGGGGACCGCTGGCTGGGCCCCACAAGGTAGGTGATCTCAGGTTTTGCTATCCTTGTGGGGACAAAATAAACATGTGCACACACACACACACACACACACACACACACACACACACACACACACACACACAAGTAACGTCCTTTATTCAATGCCGAAGTAGACCACTCAGAATTCCACACTCATCCATACTGAGAGAAAATGGGAGTGAGAGAGGGAGGGTGAGATATAAGGAAGGTGAACTAAAAGAGAGATCAAGGATGAAGCATGCTGGCTCCATGGCACAGCAAAAATGTCACTACGAGCTCCATTATAAATCACTGACTGCTGTGATGTGTTTACTCATTACACTGAGGTGCAGCTCTGTCATCCAGACTCTCATTTAGCCCTCCAGAACTCAAACCAGAGGTCGCCGCGGCCCGAACGCTGATCTTATCCTCCCAGCGGATAGGCTGAGATAAAAGGATTCACGCTTAGCTCAGCGGCTAAACATTTGTCTCATACTTTAACTGAATTGTGTACTAAGTCTGTGTACTGGTTGGTAGTATAGTGTTGTTTTTTGATGTGTGGATGCAGACTGCTCATATATAAACTCACTGCTTAAGATTAGAGGCATTGTAAAAGAATTCAGCTCTATAAAAAATAAATTAAAAAACCGGTTGCAATGAGAGTGAATGGTGACTGAGGCTGTCAGATAAACTGCTTTATCACAAAGTAGACATGCTCTTTTTAAAATCTGACTGTTATCCAATATAGTAATGTTTCTGTTTGTTTTGTTTTTTTTTTTCAATTTGACCCAACCAAAAACAAGCTAAAGACAAATGCAATAAAATCTGGAATTATCTGTACACCAACTACAGAATGTTAGCTAGTGAAAATTATTTGTATGTAGTCATGTTTTTTATTTATTTATTTTCAACCTGGTGTCTCAATATAAGACCTCAAACATTAATGTAACATTTTTCATTAAAGTAATTTGAAAGATGCATGTTTTCAAATTTTGTAACATATTGTGTTTATGATCAATTCTTAAAAGGATATTCTGCGTTCAATACAAGTTAAGCTCAATGAAGTCTTTCTAGCATATCAGTCCACTGTCGGCCATATTTAGAACACACTCAGGAGGCTATTTCCAGTCATGCCAGTGTAGCTCTTATCTACTTGAACAGGCAAAGACCGAAATCTCAAAAATGGTTGGTCAAGATTACGATCAAAGAACATATTTCAAATCAGCAATAAAATTTGACAATACTGGAATCATAAATTGTGATTCTTTACCACATATTACGCAAAAAAAATAAAAAAAATAAAAATACATTCCCGGCTTGTACACCTTATGCGCATTCTAGAGTTGATTGACAAGTAATGTCTGTATCTAAAAGGTGATTGGCTCTTTTACCTGTAAGGCGGGACTTCCTAACAGGTATAAGGGCTCAGAACTCCTTGGTTGAGCGTTCCAATTTCTCCCATTTATTTAAATAGAAGTGGCCCATCTCTACTAAATAATCTCTGGCTCAGTCGACAATCTTTTTGGCATAATGTTGATTACCACAAAAACAAATTTCGACTCGACCCTCCTTTTCTTTAAAAAATAAAGTGAGGCGCTTACAGGCTTGGGGGTAACAGAATACTTGTGTTACGTAATCAGTTACATAGTCAAACCATTAAAAGAGCTATTACATCGCAATGGCCACTGGCCACATTCTTGTCTCTTCAATGGAGAAAAGGGAAACAACATTACAGTTCAGGGCAATTTACCTTCCAGCTGTGAAGATGCAGTGATTTTCCAAGGAACCGACATATCATTTAAAGAAGCATTTATAGGTAAGACCCACATGAAAATCACATTAGCAAATATAGCTCAGATTAGTTATGTGTCCCCTAATTCGCCGTCCGACCATCTGTCGGTCATTTTCACGGGAGCAGGAATAGAAGCGGAGAAACGACCACTCCCCCCGGCGAACGGCCAGTATTCCGGTAAACAGGACGCCTAGTGTCGAAACTTTAGTGTGACTTCTCATCTTAACTTCAGTTGAAACTCTAAAATTGTTCTCTGAAATGCTTTCATGTTGTACTGACAACAGTAATTGGGACAGCATTTCTTTTTTTCTTTGTGGTATGGATAATTTTTCTGACTTTGATACTTATTATAAATGTATTGTTAAGAACAGTTCAGAAGTATGGGTGAGGGAGAAATACTGGCAAATGTAAAATTCTAAAACTCATAGAAAGTAGGAATAAGTAAATCAAGACACACTAAATAGGTTTAAATCTATTTTGATCTATTCTTTAAAACAAGATGACAGACTGTAACATCCGAGGTTGTTACCCCTCCTACCAACCACCAGAGGGAGCCCTCTCCCGAATACAAACTCTGTACCGTTTCTTCTTTGGTGACTTCCTGTTTTGAACAATATAAATACCATGCTGTTCCATTGTTCATTGTGAAGTATTGTTAGTTTATTCTGCCTTACCATGTGTTTTTTACATTGTTGATTGTTCTCTTGTTATGACCATTGCCTGTTTTTCTGGATTTACTGCCTTTTGGATACCCTTTGTTTTGTTTGCCTTGTTGGACTGTCTTTTTGGTTTATTGGATTATACCGCCTGCTTAACAACTACCTCTATTTGCCTGCCGATTTGGATTGTTTGCTTGTGTACTTTAATATACTTCCTGCACATGGATCCTAACACCGTCTCCATGGCCAGTTCGTTACAGAATACTTCGCCTAACATGGATCCAGCAGAAGTTTCACAGCTCCAGGCCGCATTTGCGCACCAGTGCGAGGGATTAAGGGGTTACCAAGACCAGCTGAACAACCTACAAGCTGTCAATGAATGTTTGACACAATACATTCACTCACTGCCAGCTCCCCATGCTAAACTGGTAAGCTTTGTTCTACCTGATAAGTTTGATGGTTCTGCTGAAAAATGCCTGAGTTTTTTTATGACAATGCAAAATATATTTCTCAAATCAACCTGAATCATTTGATCAAGACACCAGAAAATGTGCTTTAATGATGTCGCAGCTTACCGGCAAAGCTCTCGATTGGGCCGCCGCTGTTTGGGATAAAGATCCTAAAATCCAGGTTTCATTTGAATACTTCGTTCAACAAATCCACAAAGTCTTCGAATATCCAGCGGGCAGCCAAGATATTTCTGTTCAGCTGCTTCATCTATGCCAGGGTCATCGATCAGCAGCGGATTATGCAGTTCTGTTCAGGACACTAGCGGCTCAGAGTGGATGGAATGATGTTGCTCTGAAGTCTGTTTTCCATGAGGGGCTTAACCTAAAGCTCAGGATGGAGCTGACCTGTAAGGGTGAAGGTACTACTCTCTCTGAATATATAACCATGGCCATCAAGATGGATAACCTGCTTCAAAATGCTTCACGGCCTCAGTTTCACTTCGCCTCAAATTCTACAGTCTTCGTACAGGCCCAGGCATCAGCTGTATCACCCGAACCCATGCAAGTTGCTTACCATCGTGTTTCCATGGAGGAACGCCAACGTCGACACAATGAAAACCTTTGCTTTTATTGTGGCTCACCAGGTTATCAACGCTGCATGCCCATACAAGAAATCAAGTTCTCCTGAGTCAAGGCAAAATGTGAGTACAATGAACACTATCACACGTTTCACAATTTTCTGTGACCTGTAGAGGTCTCCACTGGTGATCATGTAAAGTGTTTTACAGCTTTAGTGGATTCTGGTGCTGCTGTAAATCTCATTAATCAGGAGATTGTACAAGAACTCAACATACCCACCATTCAATGCTCCCCAACGATTAACATCACCATTGTTGACAACACTTCTATTGGTACTGGCATAACCCAACAGACTGTTCCGATAACCATCAAGGTTGGACTTTCCATGTAGAAGAAAATCTCACTATTTCATCAACTCACCCAAGCATGCTCTTGTCCTGGGTCATCCCTGGCTGGCCATCCATGACCCATCGATATCTTGGAACCAAGGTGAGCTCACGCAATGGTCAAGTTTTTATCACAAACATTGTCTCCATGTTTCTGTTTCCATGCCTTGTCTTATCACCAGTATTGAGAGCCCTGAATCACAGAAGGAGCCCACGATCCCCAAGGAGTATGCATAGTTCAGTGAGGTGTTTAGGAAAATCAAAGCTACACAACTTCCTCCTCATCGTCCATGGGACTGCGCCATTGAACTCCTGTCCAATACAGCCCCACCAAGAAGCAAGGCATATGCATTGTCACGCCCCGAGACCCTTGCCATGGAGAATTACATTGAGGAAGCCCTTGTCTCCGGTTACATCCATCCTTCTACCTCCCCAGCTGCTGCAGGGTTCTACATCCCTGTATTGACTATCGAGGCCTGAACTGTCACCATAAAGTACTGTTACCCATTACTACTTATCTCCTCAGCCCTTGAACAACTCAGTGAGGCAAAGCTCTACACCAAACTTGATCTGAGAAGTGCTTATAACCTTGTCAGGATCCGAGAAGGGGATGAGTGGAAAACTGCTTTCATCACCACCAAGGGGCACTATGAATATTTGGTCATGCCTTATGGACTTGCTAACACCCCCTCGGTTTTCCAGTCTTTTATCAACGAGATATTCAGAGACTTACTGAATCATTGTGTGGTGGCTTACATTGACGACATCCTCATCTACTCGCAAGACATGGAACAACATATCCAGCAGGTCAAGATGGTTCTATCACATCTCCAGACTATCTCCACAACACCAACTATTTGTCAAGGCAGAAAAATGTGAGTTCCATACCTCTCATACCACTTTCCTAGGCTATAATATCAGCCGTCAAGGTGTAGTGATGGATGTCTCTGAGATAACAGCAGTTACCGAATGGCCTCGACCTTCAAAAATCAAGGAACTTCTAACGCCATTTCTTCAGGAATTACAGCATCATTGCAGCCCCACTCACGTCGTTGCTCAAGGGAAAGCCCAACAAATTGCCTTGGAATCATGCCCCATACCAGGCCTTCATCTCCCTCAAGTCAAGCTTCACGACTATTCCAATACTGAAACATCCTGACCCCAATCTTCCCTTCGTCGTTGAGGTAGATGCTTCGGATTGCGGGATTGGAGCGGTCCAGTCACAATGTCACGGAACACCAGGCAAGCTTTACCCTTGAGCCTTTTTCTCCAGAAAATTTAACTCTGCAGAACGTAACTATGATGTGGGAAATAAGGAATTACTTTCCATGAAAGCAGCCCTCGAAGAATGGTGTCACTGGTTTGAGGGGGCAGTTCACCCTTTCCAGGTTATCACCGATCATAAAAATCTTGAATATATCAAGGCAGCCAAGAGATTGAACCCACGTCAAGCCCGATAGTCATTATGTTTCACCAGATTAAATTTTACAGTCACTTACTGCCCTGGCAGCAAGAACAGCAAGGCAGATGCATTTTCACACAGACATGATCCACCCTACCTCCAACCTCACCCTGGGTCCATTCTGCCACCATCTGTCATCATAGCACTGATTAGTTGGGACATCATGGAGGAGATAGGAGCAAAACAGCATGAACTGTCACCTCCTAACTGCCCCCCGACCAAGCACTATATATCCCAAGTTCTACGTCAGAGGACTATCCAATGGGTCCACACTTCCTTGAGCGCTGGACATCCTGGCATCCAAAGAACTGTTACCCTGGTGCATAATTCCTTCTGGTGGCCAACTTTGATTCATGATTTAACCAACTATGTAAAGTCTTGTCAGGTATGTGCACAATCCAAGACCCCCAGAGAACTGCCCACAGGGTTGCTTCAACCACTGCCAATACCACAAAGACCATGGTCCCATTTGTCCATCGACTTCGTCACAGACCTGCCAAACTCCCATGGTAACACTACCAATCTGGTAATAATAGATCAATTTTTCTAAATCATGTAGACTTGTCCCTCTCAAGGGTTTACCCATTGCCATGGAAACCGCTAATGCTTTGTTCCACCAAGTCTTTAGGGTCTATGGAATACCAGAGGATATCGTGTCTGACAGAGGTCCATAGGTCATGTCCCGAGTTTGGCAGGCTTTCTGCAAACAACTGGATATCAATGTGAGTCTCACCTCTGGTTACCACCCTCAGGCCAATGGATAGGTGGAACATCTAAACCGAGAGATAGGCAGGTATCTTCGGAGTTATTGTAGCTGTGAACAGGAGAAGTGGAGCGATATTCCTGCCCTGGGCATGAATATGCACAGAATTCCCTCATTCATACCTCTACGGGTCTAACCCCCTTCCAATGCGTGCTGGGCTACCAACCCCCAATGTTTCCTTAGTCAGGAGAACCTTCTACGGTGCCAGCGGTGGATGATTGGATAAAGTGAAGTGAGAGGGTGTGGGACTGCGCACATGTCTGGCTACAGCGAGCGGTCAGAGCACAACACTTCCAGGCTGACTGACAGAGGCACCCCCATCCCAACTATCAGCCAGGACAGCCTCTCCTGAATATTAACTCTGTATTGTTTCTTCTTTGGTGACTTCATGTTTTGAACTGTATAAATACCATGCTATTCCATTTGTTCATTGCAAAGTATTGCCAGTTTACCCTGCCTTACCAAGCATTTTTCCATTGCTAATTGTTCTTTTATGACCATTGCCCATTTTCCTGGATTTACTGCCTTTTAGATACCCCTTTTTATTTGCATTTACATTTTACAATTATACATTTGCCAGACACTTTTATCCAAAGCGACTTAGTGCATTTATTACAGGGAGCAACATGGAGTTAAATGCCTTGCTCAAGGACACAATGGTGGTGGCTGTGGGGATTGAACCAACAACCTTTTGCTTACCAGTTCAGTGCTTTAGTCCACTACGCCAAGTTTGCCTTGTTAGACTTATTGGATTATACCGCCTGCTTAACAACCTCTATTTGCCTGCCGATTTGGATTGTTTGCTTGTGTACTTTAATAAACTTTCTGCACATGGATCCTAACCCCGTCTCCATGGCCAGTTCATTACACCGGCACTGGAGGCATTAATAATAATAATAATGATGATGATAATGATGGCATGTGATGTACCTATTGCAGTCGGAAGTTAATGAATGGTCTGTGCCAATTTGTCTACATGCTAACTGCAATACATGGCAGAATTCAACTGTAGTGTTTTTGAATCTGAGGTATATCCTGTCATTTTTTTTTAATGGTAACCAAGACCTAATTCAGTGCATCTGTTCTAACTGTATTTGCTTGATGAGAAAATAAACCATTTTCTGAAACAGAGGACTCGCCTGATTTGGTTAAAAATGCAGAGTTGTTCTACATTTGAACATATTCTGTTTTCCTATTGAGGTGTCCCTGTTTGTTTGTGTTTTTTTTTTTTTTTTTTTTTTCATATATAATAGCTACTTTACTCATAACATTATTCAAACACAGTTTGTTTGCATTCAGAAGGTATGATTAAAAGTCATCAAGAACATATTGCTTTTCTTGTGAATTTATTCACAAATCTTGAGGTAATCAAAAGTAATCTGATCACATTACTTTCTTATCAAGATAACTTACTGATTACATTTTTTTTTTTACCAAGTAATCAGTATTTGTAATGGATTATGTTGAAAAAGTAACCCTCCCAACCCTGGACACTTACTATGGAAGCAAATGGGGCCAATCCATAAACGTTACAATACTTCTCAAAAGTATAGCCACAAGACGTAAACAATATGTTTAACTTTATTTTAATATGATAAATTCACCAACCTTTTCTCTGAAAAGTTATATCCAACTTTGCAACTTCCTTGCCATGACACAACACTGTAAACCCTAGAACGTCTGTAAAAATTATGATTTAAACAACTTTACAGTTCGTATAATGTTATAACAGAAGAATTAAGGTTTGTGCTTTTATAAAAATTATAAGCCTTACATTTCTGCCTTTAAACCCTCCAAAAAACTGTCCCCATTCACTTCCATTTTAAGTGGACTGTTACCTCGATTTTTGCTTTTTTTAAAGAAAAGGAGGGACAAGTTGAAATTATTTTTTGTGGTAATCAACATTTTGCCACATTCTGTCGAATGATCTTAACTTGTATTAAACAGGGAATATTCATTTCAACGATTAGAAAAAGTCATGAGGTATCAATCTTAAATTAAGATTCTTAAATGTAAGGTGTTTTTTAAGCTATAATGCATAAGATATTTAAAGACAAAATAGCAACGGAGCAAAACAAACAAGTATTCTTGAAGCACTGAGTAATTGTTTATAGTTTCACAATCTAGATGCACTTAACAAATAACACAAGGGCACTTATGCCTAAACATTATTCATATCACCTTCACAACATAAAAGACTTCAGACACGTTCATTGGATTGATTTATTTATTTTTCTCCACCCTTCAATCTACTGCTGACAGAGATAAAGTAACAATCTATTTCTGTTGCTCCTGAAACATGAACACAGTTGTTTTAATATTTCAGAAAGACTGATACTGCAGTGCAACCTTAATATGAGAAGTCAAGCAATCAGGCCCTGATTTAAATCTGACTGAAGGCATATAGCCCTGAGGTAAAAGAGGAGGGCATGTCAGCTGCAGAAGAAATTAATGTAATCCATCTTTGGGGCAGGGGTGAGATACAGGTCCACATCTCTGACACACACATAGCTGTCTGAGGGCGACTCTCTAAATGTCTAGAGGCAAGTTGAAAATAGCGAGCTTAATAGCGGGAATTTACTGTCTGCAGTCAGGTTTCTTGTAAATGACTGCCAAGAAAGTTCATAAAGTCACTTATATTCTCTTTATTTGCTCTATACAGTGAGCTTGCTGTTCACTGTGTGGAAAATAATATGCAGTGGTGGAGGGTATTTAAATATTTTACAATTGTTAAAGGGTTAGTTCACCCAAAAATGAAAATTCTCTCATGATTTACTTATCTGTAAGCCATCCGAGATGTGTATGACTTTCCTTCTTCAGCAGAACCGAAATGAAGAATTTTATAAGCCTATTTCAGCTCTGTTTGTGAAAAAAAGTGAATGGGTGCCATTAGGCTGCTGGCTGTTTGACATTCCAAAAAACATATTTAGGCAGCATAAAAGTAATCCACACAACTCCAGTCGATCAATTAATGTCTTCTGAACTGAACTGATACGTTTTGTGTAAAAATAAATAGATAATTAAAACTTTATTAACTTTATTAAATCACTTCCAGTAGTTAACACATCACATTACCGCAGCGTGAAGTAATGTTCACGTGAAAAGTCGGAAGCACGTGCTTTGTATACAACAGAGGAACGAACGTCACGAAAGAGTTAGGTCATTTCAAACAGCAATCCAGCGCTGGGCAGAAGCAACGAAGTTAAAAATCTTTTAATTATCAATTTGTTTCTTACACAAACCTATCGATTTGCTTCAGAAGACATTAATTGATCAACTGGAGTCGTGTGGATTAATTGTATGCTGCCCAAATATGCCTTTTGGACCATCAAACAGCCAGCAGCCTGATGGCACCTGTTTAATTGCATTTTATGGACAAACAAAGCTGAAATGGGCTTAGAACATTCTTCAGTTCTGCTGAAGAAGGAAAGTCATACACATCTGGGATGGCTTAAAGGTAAGTAAATCATGAGAGAATTTTCATTTTTGGGTTAACTAATCCTTTAGGGGAGTTTTAGGACACACCTTATAGCCATGATGAAATCAGCATAACACATAGCTGGATCTGCTATTGAAGGTAATCCCATGCAGGATTTAAAATGTAACATTTCCTTGACTTCTCGCCATTCTTTTCTTTCTTTCTTTTTTTTCTGTCTGCATTGCCAGAGATTAGTCACACTGTAATGTCACTACTACAAAAATAAATAAATAAATAAAAATCACACAGAATGATGCATATCTTAGCAAATAAACACCCACACATAATTGCATACAGAAACATTCATAGTTATTCTTCTCACAGACTAAGGTTACTCTGAGGGAAAGATAATTATAATTACTTTCCTTTCTGACAGTTTCTGTCAATGTTTTGCCAAAATGTAGCTTCTATTGATTTCTTGAAGGTGATTTAGGTTTTTCTGCCTGCGTTAGTGAGTGTGTTTCTTTTTGCCATGACTATGCCAGTATGAATCCATAACACATTAATAATCACTGTATTTGTGCCATTAGCACCAGAGAACCAGGTTTACATCACGATGGCGCCGCGGATGGCCGCCTCGGTGTGGAGCGCTTCTATTGTTTTGTTGTTTTTGTTTGTTTGTCCTGTGTTTAGTAATCTTTTTCCAGTCAGTTTTACCAGAGACGAACTGCTGAACATTCGACAGCATATACCAGTCAATCTTTTCCCGGATTTTGAATATTCTGACGTTTTGTTTGACATTTTAGTTGGAGGCGCAGCTGTGTTGTTTAAACGCGCTATGAGATGCAGGCGAGGAAGACAAGCCGGTGCGCTGGTCAAGCTCCATCGGCAGGGCTTTCGAACAACGCTGCCAAGCATTCATCTTGCGAATCTCTGCTCTCTCCCTAACAAAACGGATGAACTACATCTCCTCACCTGCACAAACAAGGACTTTTCAATCTCTGCTGCCTTGTGCTTCACAGAAACCTGGCTGAGTGAAGCCATTCCGGACAGCGCGTTACATCTGCTGGGCTTTCAGCTGTTCAGAGCGGATCGCATCGAGGAGTTAACGGGGAAAACGAGAGGTGGTGGAACATGCTTTTACATCAATGAAAGTTGGTGTACAGATGTAACAACGCTAAAGAGGATGTGCTGTCCTAATTTGGAAGCGCTCTTTATTTAACTGTAAGCCTTTCTACTCGCCGCAGGAATTTTCATCATTTATTCTGGTGAGTGTGTATATCGCGCCAAACGCGTGTTTGAATGCAGTGCTGCAACAGCTGGCTGATCAAATCACAGACATGGAACAACAATACCCAGACTCAGTTATTATTATTCTTGGGGATTTTAACAAAGCAAATCTCACACGTAAACTGCCCAAATACAAACAGGACATCACATGCCCCACCAGAGACAGGAACATACTGGATCATTGTTACACAACAATAAAGGATGCATATCGCTCTGTCCCAAGAACAGCTTTGGGACTCTCTGATCACTTTCTGGTTCATCTTCTTCCAACCTACAGACAGAAATTAAAATCTGCTAAACCTGAATTAAGGACTGTAAAAAGATGGACCAACAAAGCAGAGCTGGAACTACAAGCCTGCTTTGACTGCACTGATTGGAGTGTTTTTGAGGCTGCAGCCACAGACCTGGATGAGCTCACAGATACTGTTACATCATATATCAGTTTCTGTGAGGATATGTGCATTCCTATTAGGACTATTTAACATTTAACAACGACAAACCATGGTTTACAGCGGAACTCAGGCAGCTTCGTCAGGCCAAAGAGGATGCTTACAGAGTTGGGGATAAAGTCTTGTACAATCAGGCCAGGAACACACTGAAAAAGGGAATCAGAGTGGCTAAAAGAAGATACACAGAGAAGCTGAAAAACAAGTTTTCAGCTAACGACCCTGCATCAGTGTGGAGTGGCATGAAACAACTTACGAATTACAGGACTCCTACCCCCAACTCTGTAAGGAACCAACAACTGGCTGACGACCTTAATGTGTTCTACTGCAGATTTGAAAGTCCCAATCTCACACCCCACACTCACTCTGACCTTCACTTCACACAGACACCAACACCTCCTGCAAACCCCTCCTCCCCCCTCCTGCTACTCAACCTGCACTTAAGATCTGTGAAGATGATGTGAGCCACACCTTTTAAAAACAAAGGATAAGGAAAGCACAGGGCCCAGATGGCATTTCACCTGCATTTCTTAGATCTTGTGCTAACCAGCTGGCCCCCATCTTCACACAGATCTTCAATAGATCACTGGAGCAGTGTGAAGTCCCATGCTGCTTCAAACGTTCCACTATCATCCCCATCCCAAAGAAACAAAAAATCACAGGACTTAATGACTACAGACCTGTCGCCATGACGTCTGTGGTCATGAAGTCATTTGAGAGACTGGTGTTGGCCCACCTGAAGGACATCACTGGCCCCTTTCTAGATCCCCTTCAATTTGCTTATCGAGCAAACAGGTCTGTGGATGATGCAGTCAACATGGGATTGCATCATATCCTGCAACATCTGGACAGACCAGGGACATATGCAAGGATCCTTTTTGTGGACTTCAGTTCAGCTTTCAACACCATCATCCCAGCTATTCTCCAGACTAAATTACACCAACTCTCTGTTCCCACGTCTATCTGTCAGTGGATTACCAGCTTTCTGACAGACAGGCAGCAGATTGTGAGACAGGGGAAATTCACTTCCAGCACCTGTACATTCAGCACTGGTGCCCCCCAGGGATGTCTGCTCTCCCCACTACTCTTCTCCCTCTACACCAACAACTGCATCACCAAGGACCCCTCTGTCAAGCTCCTGAAGTTTGCAGACGACACCACTGTCATTGGCCTCATCTGAGATGACGATGAGTCTGCATACAGAAGGGAGTTTAAACAGCTGGCTGCCTGGTGCAGTCAAAACAACCTGGAGCTGAACACGCTCAAAACAGTGGAGATGATAGTGGACTTTAAGAGGAACACCCCAACACTGACCCCCCTCACCATTCTAAACAGCACTGTGGCAGCAGTGTAGTCATTCAGGTTCCTGGGCACTACCATCTCACAGGACCTGAAGTGGGAGACCCACATTGACTCCACTGCGAAAAAGCCCAGCAGAGGTTGTACTTCCTTCGCCAGTTGAGGAAGTTCAACCTGCCACAGGCACTGCTGATACAGTTCTACTCAGCGGTCATTGAGTGTGTCCTCTGCACTTCAATAACTGTCTGGTTTGGTTCAGCTACGAAATCAGACATCAGAAGACTACAAAGGACAGTTCGGACTACTGAGAGGATTATTGGTTGCCCCCTGCCCCCCTTTCAAGAACTACACACTTCCAGAGTGAGGAAAAAGGCTGGAAAAATCATTCTGGACCCCACTCACCCTGCCCACTACCTTTTTGAACTGTTGCCTTCTGGCCGACACTTCAGAGCTCTGAGCACCAGAACCGTCAGGCGCAGGAACAGATTTTTCCCCCAGGCTATCCATCTCATGAACAGTTAAATATACTTTTTTCTTTTCAATATTTATCTATTTTTTATTCAATTGTAATTATTTTTTAAAAGTCCTGTTGCTGTTTTTGTATTGTTGTGTACTGGAAGCTCCTGTCACCAAGACAAATTCCTTGTATGTGTAAGCATACTTGTCAATAAAGCTCATTCTGATTCTGATTCTGAGAAGAGCAAAAGTGCCTTTACTGCCCTCAAAACAACATTCTAATGAGGCCAACCACATTGGGGTCTTAAAAATGGCTGCAAAAAACATTAGAGTGCTGTTGAGAAAGTACATAGTGCTTTCAAGCAACAGACCCCAACATTTAGCCCTAAATGAAAGCAAAGAAAAACTATGGTACCTCAGAAATGTTGCATCAAAGATTAAAATTCTGAAACAGTGCTGAAACTTCGCAAAAATTGCATTCCAGCATCATTAAATCCATTTGATCTCAACTGATGGGCAGCGACAGCATGGATAAAACCAGCCTGGTCTCATGAACATTACGTGACCCTGGCAACATTTTATTTAACAAAATGATGTGCATTGTTACATATTTGGCTTCAGTTTGCCAGTGAAATGTCCAGCAGGGGGAGCCAAAAGCAAGTGAAATGGTGTCATAATCAGACAAGGTTTTTAAGGTGAATATTAGATGGAGATTTTAATGAGTAAAACATACTTGCTAACCTAAAACTAATATAAACCTAACCAATAGTGATAAAAACAAATGAGAGGAAGACACAAAACAGACATCCTTACCCTTAACCAATGCTGTAACCTAACCGATAGTGTCCAAAAACAAAATGAGAAATGAAAAGCACATTTTCTATAGCAAACATGTCATTTTGTGTCGCTTCTGTGGCACTCTCATCTTATATGTCAGCTTGCGTGTTTGACTGGTCTCGAACTGCAGTCTTCAGAGTCTAAAGTTCAACACTCTATCAGGTGAGTTATTGCAGAAATTAATTGTGTTTGAATAAGTTAATGAATGTGAGTGTGTCATAATGTATAGTTTTTCCAATTATGCATTTTAGTAAGTGTTTCATTATCATTACATAGCAGTGTTTGGATAAAAGAGCGAAAAAGCCATAATCAGCCGTTAAACATTAACAGCGCCTCTAGTGTTAATTTTTTACAAAACGTAAAATTTGGCACGTAAAACTCAGTTGGCAAAAATATAGTTTTATTAACATTCAGTGTATGAGACTAGGTTCATAAAACAGTGCTAAATGCAATAATACAAAGCAACAAACCATATAATCGTGCATAAAGAGGACAACAAATAAATAGGCATATCAAATTTTAAAAGTGAGGTGAAAACACTGCTTATATCTTTTGTTAAATCTTTTATTCATGTCACATGGCAGAAGCTCGCCGAATTAGGCAGAGTTCATGGAGAAACAAATGAACAAATGTACTGTATGTAGAGTTAATTTAATATATATATACACTGCGTGTCCAATTATTAGGCAAGTGAGTATTCTGATATTGTCATTATTTCCTTGCACATTTTCCAACTCCAAACTATATAAACTTGAATGCTTATCATATTCAATCATTTTCAGGTGATATGTATTTGTGTAATGAGGGAGGGTGTGGAGAAAGTGACTAACACCTTATATCAAGGTGTGCTTAATTATTAGGCAGCTTCATTACCTCAGGTAATATGGGCCAAAAAAAATAAATTTAACTGACACTGAAAAGTCAAATATTGTAAAGTGCCTTTCAGATGGATGCAACACTCTTGAAATGGATGGAAGGCTCATGGCAGTTATTGAAATGTAGGGTGGCTATATTGGTCACTGAATATTTTTGAAAGGCCAAAAATGTTATTTAATTGTCATTTTGTGTTACTTATTTGTTGCACCTACTCTAAAAATTGAGAATAAACAATTGAGTTGGGAGAAATTATTTCTGTAATTTAGTTGCCTAATAGTTGTGCACACTAATAGTTGCCTAATAATTGTGCACACTTATATATTCCCCTGAGAAAGACAAAACTTACTTTTTCTTTGTTAAATATTCAGGTTTAAGGTTCAAAAACATTTTGGATTTACTGAGAGCATTGTGTTTGTTCAACAATAAAATTAATCCTGAGGAATACAATTTGCCTAATAATTGGGCATGCAGTGTGTGTGTGTGTGTGTGTGTATATATATATATATATATATATATAATCTTTTTAGGACATTTTTTTTTAGGTCTTTATAAGAAAATTTGGTCCTGTCCTAGGTCGCCACAAAGTCCAAAATAAAATGTGGGAAATCCTGAAGCAAAATCATTCGAGAACCACTGATTTAATCTGCCCAGAATTTTAAATTATAATTAGAAGAGGGTAGTCTCTGGCTGCTTTACATCTCTGTCAGCATGAAAAGCTGCTGGGGCACCAAGCTATCCTCCCTCTTAATCTTTAGAGTTCCATTTGTAACATTTGTTGCTCCAATTAATCAGCACGGTCCTGATAATGCACACCTAAGGTAATACATATGTTTGGGAGACTGAGTGTCCACAGGAGAAAAATTGGAACTGTCTGAAGATTAATCATGTTTGGGTGGAAAGAGAGGGAGAAAGAGAGAGAGATATGTCACTTCTCTAGGAGGAAAGACTCTAGGCATGAGTGACTCTCAGTGAGTCGAAGCTGATTAATTGGCAACCTGTTGAATAGAGGGAAAAGGGACTGCCCAAGAAACACATCATAAAGCACAAAGCAAATACCTGAATGAACTGGCCACAGTAGACATCAGCATAGATCTTCCCTTTAAAATATCTCCCTCTCTCTTTTTCCCTTGGGTAAAATGATCCCATGGGACTGATTACCATTTGTCTATCTCACCTTGAGGTGGTTACACAACAATCATTCAATAATGACCCTCAAGCTAAAAATGTGATGAGATACAGGTCAGGTTAGGGGTAAAGGTCAGAGACGGAAAATGTGCATAGACTTTGTGTTCAAAATATCTGTCAGCCCCAAAGTGAAAAGTGCTAATTATTTCACTGACACATTTGACCTAAAAACAAAACAAAATCAGGAATATGAAGCTCTTTGCATATATCTAGTTTACTTGTTCAATGTGTGTGATAGATCTGAGTTCGTGGGCAATGGAGGAGTCAGGAGACAGCGAACAGTTGAGGTGGGTATTTATTTTCTCTTCCACACACACAAGGGAAAATAAAACAGGCTCTGAGTAGCCGAATCAAATCAAGGGCTTCCAGTATTCCAAAGAACTAAACAAATACAGTCTCTTGAATATGACGTGGCCAGACACTCAGACACCACTTCCTTCTGCCACACTCTCTCCCACTCTGACACTTTGGCGTGCCTTATCAGGTCTCCCTCCGCCAACACTATAATGAGAGACAGGTGTTAGAATAGGTACAACCCAGGTGACGAGCCTTACCACTTTCCCTCTCCCGCAGACAGACACATGACCACGCTCCCCATGCCACAAATGTGCCGCACAGAAAACTTTGAATATCTTTCAATGATTTGATGACACCTCGCCAACTATAGGTACTAGTTTTTCTTCTGAAGTGCTCATTGTGTCAATCTGGTAATTTTTGTGTCCACCAGATGGTCAGTGAATGGAGATATGAGTGATCCATGGGTGTGCAATATGAGGATGAGACTAAGGTTATGTGATGGATTGCTTTGGATCTTTGTCACTCTGGTAAGATATTTTGTGGTATTTTATGCATTTTATTTGCATGTATTTAAATGGATGCATTTAGTCATGATTGTTTACCTGAACTGAGGATCATTACCTCCTATTATGAACAAGTTCTTTGTGGATTCAGAGACATCATAATAGATGATGATGATGTTTGCAATGATGATGATGGCATTGCTTCATCAAACCACCACTTCGAGGAGAGTGTTTTGTGTAGTCAGTGAACGTGCTCCAAATATCAAGACACTTAACTTGCCAAAGTGAGAACCACTTGAGTGGATACAATTAAAGCAAAGCAACACTCATTTTTCATTTTGCTCATGCCTTTCAAATTGATAACTTTTTTTCTCTCCCAAGTGCAGAAAGCCATTTGCCAAAGAAAACAGATGGTCACTGTATGTATGAGTATGAGTTTAACTTATGGCTTCCTACTGAGATGGTTTAGACTTCATCTGCTGGAAAGTGATGGGAGGAGATACCTACCTGAAGGCACCTGGACATTACCATTACTTCTTGGGCAAGGTTAAAGAGTTAGTTCATCCAAAAATGAAAATGTTGTCATATTTTTAAAAATTTTCTGTCTTCCATGGAACACAGAAGGGCAGGCTAGTCAGAATTTATAGCCTCAGTCACCATTCACATTCATCTTATTTTTCCACAATTAAAAAAAAATGGTGACTGAGGATATCATTCTACCTAGGGATGTCCCGATACCATTTCTTTGAGAATGAGTATGAGTACCAATACTTAATTTTTCGTACTCGCCGATACCTGCTTTTTTTTTTTTTTTCTGAACTCCATATCAACAGTTTATTTCAATTTTATCATCAAAATGGTGTTTAAATAAATGAATTAATTAAAACTTTAATCAAATGAAAATATAACTATTAATTTTCAACATAATATTGTATTATTTTTTACCAAATGAAGTGCTTATATACAGAAACTCACAGCACAATCCAAAATACAACACTGGAGTTATATTTTGTCAAATAAAGTGCAGCATAACAGAGCATCACAGATGTTAGATAATGCTTAAGTGTAATACAATTACTACTGATTTATTATTATTATTATTATTAGTAGTAGTAGTAGTAGTAGTAGTAGTAGTAGTAGTAGTATTACAGTGAATATTACATATCTTTACAGTAGTGATATATTTCTGTCATACTTTTTTCCTATAAATGTACCTTTATTTTGACTGAGCTTTGATCAAGGAGCTCTGACGTTTTGACAGCAGCTTCCCACTCTGGAAAAGACAGTCGCTACACGCTACGTGACTCAAAGTGATTATTAAACAGTAAAAGGCTGCCATTTAATAAATAATTATGTACTCTGTATGTGCCTTGTGCTCCAACGTGGATTTGCACTCTGTTTACTATCATCTGCTACAAACAGATGTTTTCCTTGTATGAGCCACGGCGGAGCAGCTTTAAAAGGTATGAGAAGCCGGCGTCAGCACAACACCGTCTCCAAACATTCACAAGTGCTCACATTTGAATTACATGCAAACTATATATTTATCTCATTAAATCGCAACTTTTGCGGTTAAATAATCTCACTAGTTCATAACGTTATTTTAATTTGGTTGAATGTTTACGTAATGACATTCGTACATCAGATGGTATCGGTTTTTGGTATCGGAGCATTTTTACGAGTACGAGTACCAGTACATGAGTGTGGTATCGGACCTGATACCGATACCAGTATTGGTATCTGGACATCCCTAATTCTACCCAACATCTCATTATGTGTTCCAAGAAGTAAAGAAATTCATACAGGTTTGACACAACATGAGGGCAAGGAAATTTCAGAATTACATTTTGGGTGAACTATCTCTTTAAGGAGATCCATTGCTGCATGAAAGTCCCTCAAATGCACAAGCTCACTGCATAAGTAATAACAAAAGATCTATAGAGGATAATGTAATGTTTGAGGCATTCTTCTGGAGTTCCATCTGCTCCAGTCATTATAAATAGCACATCCATAACAGTAGATGGCAGAGATGGACTATATTTTAACCTAAAGAAAGACCTAAGATGGCCATGCTTTTCCTCTCCTCTCCTCTCCTCCTCTCCTCTCCTCTCCTCTCCTCTCCTCTCCTCTCCTCTCCTCTCCTCTCCTCTCCTCTCCTCTCCTCTCCAACACATTTTTTAATGGTTTCTCTCTATTATATAAGAATGCAGTGTCTCTTCTGCTAATCTTATCTGCAAGAAATGACGTTGTACTTCCCCATCATTTCTCTTCCCTGCCCAGGGGCGTAGATTATGGGGGGATGTAACCCCCCAATAATCAAAACAAACAAGTACACCCCCCCCCCCCCCACACACACATTTATTTATATCATGATCAATGGAAACATGTAAATGCTTCATGCTGCAACCAATGTTCAAGCCAAATCTACGCCCTTGTCCCTGCCCCCATTTTTTTATCTCTCGAAAAGTGCCATGCTCAGTCAGAAAAATGCAAAAGTTGCACTTATTTCTCTGCAGTGATAAAGTTATCTGGCTTTGATCATTGACCTAATTAATGAAGCAATTGATAAATGTAAATATCAGAATAGTTATGCAAATGATTGCACAGAAAAATCATGCCCTCATTTGGACTTGGAAAATTTCAGTAATTTATGCATTTAAAGCCAATATGAAATGCTGTTGCAACCCGTTTTACTTCCATACAGTAATTCAGAGTAAAATAGAATATTCACTGAGAACAGAAAAAAAAATGTAGGACAGGACATCAGGAGTTAATGGCATTGTGAAAAGTGGGCGTTACATGCCAGAATGGAGCAAGATGGTTGGAGGAGTTGAAAAAGTAAGAGGCATTTGTGATGTTGGCCAAAAATTAAAGTGGTTTATTTTGTTTCAATTAAAGATAACAAAGACATTTATTTTTAAATAAAAGAAATATTTTGCACAGTAAGTCCAGGAAAGTTATGAAATGTATCTTCTTCAAAAAAATAAATAAAAATAAAATAATAAATAATAAAAATAAATAAATAAATAAATAAATAAATAAATTACAATTAAAAAGTAAATGGAGTCTATTCTGATTTTGTTTTGACTTAAAAAAAAAAAATAAAGAAAAAAAGTCCCAAAAACAAAACAATAAAGCTTTTCTCAGAAGGCAAGCAGTGTGATCTTTTGAGAAAAGCATATCAAAACATGCAGGGTCCAATGGAGAAGGATGGACTCGATGTGGTCAGAAAATAATGGAAAAGCAGAGAAGCTTAAAAAAGTAATCTTTCTAAAATGACTTGATTTTTTACAGCAAGCCTGTGCCCTGCACTAATAGCGATTGGTGGCAGGCCGTGGCCTGTTGCTGCCCCTTTCTGCACTGGAGAGTACAGGGATTAGGCAGAGAGAGGAAGCCCAACTGGACATAGAGTCACTGGGCCATATACAGAGAAAAAGAGGGGTGGGGTGAAAAGTCAAACAGTGAAACAGTGAAATGCATCAAATATTTTCTCAGATTTCACATTCGCAGTAAATGTAAATAGAAGAAAGTTTTAGGGGGACAATCTGTCCTGAACTTAGTCCTTAGAACATTCAACTTTTCAGTTAAAATCTAAATTCATAATTTTGTTGACCTTGTAACTTGTGGTTTTATTGTGTTTGTGATTGCCCAAGAGCTATTACAACAATATAATGATTTTGGAATTTTAGTTTAGAGGACATAACTTGCTAGGGTTATTCTAATTTAATACAGTTTTGAACTAACTGTTTGAAACCAATATGCAAAACCACCTTTGGAAAAACAAGCATTTGTGCATTTGGACTTTTGACTCAAAACCTTATAATTACTGAGACATAGCCCTTGTGACAACTTCCACAAGTGACAACTAGACTATACCAGATTATATACATTTAAACACTTTCAACCAATTAAAACATCCATTATGCTTTTTTATTTTTTTTTTTATAAATATTAAAGGGATAGTTCACCCAAAAATGAAAATTCTCTCATTATTTACTCACCATCATGATATCTCAGGTGTGCATGACTTTCTTTCTTCACCGGAACACATTTGAAGAAAAACAGAAAAAATCTTAGCTCAGTAGGTCCTTTAAATGCAAGTGAATGGAGATTTCTCTTTTGAAGGTCCAAAATTCACAGACAGTCAACATAAACTTCATCGATACGACTTCAGCTGTTAAATGAATGTCTTCTAAAGCGATACGATCGCTTTTGGTGTGAAAAAAGATCAATATTAAGTACTTTTTAACTCACTCTCACAGCAAAATTGTCAGGATTTGTATAACTTTTCTACATTTTGCTAATTCATATGATATCGTGCAACTGCACTCGTTTGAATTCCTACGACTTTCACTACAGCCAATGACGTTACTAGACATCATTTCCATCTAATACTCACAATTACTTGCTTCTGTCACACACAACAGCTTCCTATCATGTTTACACACTCTACTGATTGGTTAAGTTTAGATAAGGGGTATGGGTAAGGGCATAATATTAATAAGTATGTCCTTAACGCCTCGTGCGTGGAACTCGTGCTTACTTCCGCATTAGACATTCGGGAATTTGCACGTGTTAAGTTGTACGAGTTGTGAACAACATCGTGCGAGACCATCCGAAACAGCCAGCTCATAAATTATGTATGACTTTTCATGAGATCGGGTTGTTTTAACTATAATCCAATGCTTCAGGAGAGGGTGGAGTCCAAGCGGTCTCTCCTGTGACCTATTCGTGTTGCCATGGATACCGAGGAATTCTCACATTCTACACTCGGTTGAGACATCCAGGATAAGCACACAAATGCACCATTGTGAGAAAAGAAACAGATAATAACAGATCTAAACCAAAACCAACCAGGCTACTGTACAGCATTCCTCCTTCTCACTTGTAAACAGCGCTGCACTTCCGGCTGTGACACACTTGCATCAGTTCTCGCGTTTTTAAAATGCCAATGCGATTACATCACATGCGTATCACTGCCAACCGGAAGCATGATTTAGAGTTAAAAAAGTACTTAAATATTTATCTTTTTCACACCAAAAGTGACCGTGTCGCTTTAGAAGACATTCATTTAACCTTCAAAAGAGAAATCGCCATTCACTTTCATTTTAAGGACCTACTGAGCTAAGAAATGTTTCTGTTTTTCTTCAAATGTGTTCTGGTGAAGAAAGAAAGTCATACACACCTGGGATATCATGAGGGTGAATAAATAATGAGAGAATTTTCATTTTTGGGTGAACCGTCCCTTTAAGTCACTGTTGGATTTTCACAGCATATGACGTCTGTACCTGAACTGTATTACTGTAGAAGAATAACCACCATCACTCTTAGAGAGGATAGAGGTCACAAAAAATTGCTGGCAGTAGTTCTAGGCATAAACACAGAGACTCATGCACACACAACTTTTATGTACACAAACTCTGAAAGCTCTAGAAAGAAATTTCAAATGACCTTTACTGACTCTACAGCTTGTGTAAATGACACAGTATCTGCTGGGCGGCATAATTCTTCTACATCTCAAGCGACGAACCACATTTAACAATTCCTCTGTTCATTCTGCTTAAATCACCATCAAACACGGTACCATTTGCCTTTTAAATAATTTATACAAAGCTTGTAAACAACATAAATCACTACAGTTACATCCATTACAGCCACAGGTTACTTTACAGCTAACATGTAAGAAAATCAGGGCTCCTTATCATAATGGCATAGATTATTGATGTCACTTAGGCTAAATTTAAATGCATATGTGGTATATTATTTGTGAAATATATTGCCTGAATTGGCCTTTGTTGTTGTAGTTGCATCAAATAATCATATACTGTACCTACATGTCCAAGTAAAATGAACCCTAGAGGTGCTAACGATGACTTTTATTTCCTTTCACACATATCACAAGTTAAACTGCACAGTATATCTTCATAAACACTTACTTTTTACCCTGTTCCTCACACAATGACAACTTATGACATCTGAACACTTTTACTATAGTGCAGGGGTCGGCAACCTTTTAGACATGGAGTGCCATTTTATATTTTCCTGGTCAATAGCTGCGCTGACAACCCCAACCCATGTATTTATGTGCATGTGAGTGATTTTCCGAAGTTTGAGTCCACTTGTGAAAATTTTTTTATTTTGTATTTTTCTAGATTAATCGTTTATTTTTCATTACAAATTATATTATCAGCATATATAGTTTGAGTGACAAATGTGTGCAAAACCCAATGATTATGATATAATCATGATCCTGCATGAGATTTTCACAGGGCATCTTATGAAAGTGCTTTTTATATTTTGTCATACATTTTTCAAAATCAGCAGAGGGGAAATCACTAGCACGCAAGCAACAGCAAGAGAGGAGCGGGCTATTTTATTTAATACATTTTTCGCACCTGCATTCCAATATACATCTTGATGTAATCCTTCATGATCATGCAGCGTGTTTTTATCAGCTGAATGGAAGACTAAACACTATTAAAGTGTGATAAGACTTGCGCTGCGTGTGCAAGCCATTTGCGCATCACAAGCCGATCAACTATTTAGCTCTTTCCGATGAATCGCACCTGCAAAATCTTAAATATATTTCCAGATATTTGAACCCCACGTTGTGGGTTTATGTTTTCTCTTTTATTTGTTTAATGTAATTTTGAGTGTGACCATGGTATAAGGAGGGTGTATACCTGTCTGCTGGGATGGAAACCTCAAGGATAAATAGTGGTGTTTTCCTTATCACGTGTTTTTCCGAAAGCAAAAAGAAACCAATGAAAAACGGAATGCAGCTGTCATCCGCACAGCCTGACCTAAGCAAAGCATGCGCGTTTACTCGCGTGATTAACCGAAAGTGAAGCGTGTTGCGCAAATGGCTTGCACGTACTGCACAAGTCTGTTGGGTATACTGCAGCCTTGTCACATTATAACTTTTTGTTTAGCCTCCCATTCAGCTGATGAAAACACGCTGCGTGATCATGAGGAGGGATTACATCAAGATGTAGATTGTAATGCAGGTGTGGAATTTATATAAATAAAACAGTCTACACCTCTCTCGCTGTTGCTGGTGTGCAAGTGATTACCCCTTATTGGCATGCGAGCCATAGGTTGCCAACCCCTGCTACAGTGCATGACTTGTAATGTAATACATTTAAATGTTTGCATTACATAACCAACTATGATCAAATTACGCAGCAGCTCAACTAATAGAGCACTGCATTTGCAAAGCAATGGAACTGGGATACAAGTCCTGAAGAGCATGCGGTTCGTCACTTTTGCTTTATATATCACTATCGGTTAGGTTTAGGTTTAAGGTTAGTGTTAGGGTAGGGAGGTCGGTTTTGTTGATTTAAAACTCAATAGATCATTACCTTTATCTCATCTGTTTGAAGAAAAATCAAACTCTCTTTTAGCACCACTCAGTGGACATATCACCTCTGAACTGCTATAATACGTGTAAGGAACAACATAAACCACGTAACAGCCACAGTCAGGCAACTTTCATGAGATCAGGCTGCACAGTTTAGTTCCTATGCATGGCAATAAACATTTTTTGTTTTATCTAAACAATGGAAATCTGGTTTGTTTAAAAGCTACAACAGCATTGTGTAAGACAATAACATAAAAATCTGAGACAGTAATGGGTCATTATCCATCTTAAATGTGGCCACATTTGACTGGGTTGAAAACAGAGTAATCTCTTTCTGCGGCAGTTCTGGAGATGAAGGACCTTGCACATGATCGCACCACAAGACAATGGAACCTACTCGTCCCTTAATTAAAGCAAGCCACCAGCTGTTCTCCCAACAAATATATATAAGAGGTATGAAGGTGTGGTGTTTAAAGAGAGTTTGGGCAGCATTGCTTTATTTACAGATGATTTAGCAAGCAGCTGTTGCCTTTTTGAGGCTTGATGTAAGTTAGTTCCAGTCGGCCAGATCAGTCTGCCATTTTTTTCCCATGAATTGGAAGCTTCAGCTTCTCGTGACTGCCCAGCTTCACCGCCTGTGTGCAGATCCACTGGCTGTGTTGGGAACTTGTTTTCAATGAGGCTCCAGCCCATCGCTCATCTCCTCTGCCTTTTTCCCAAACATCAATTTTAAAGACATTCTACCAGGTTGAAGATGTAGCTAAATGATTGTAACTTGGCACATGGACAACTTATGTAGGGGGATCCCTTTCACTGTAGATTTATGGGCTTGAATTAGGGAACGGTATAAAGGAATGGTGGCAGATGGTAGAGGAAATAAGCTTTTGCGAGGTGCCACTCCCTCCACAGAGAGACATTCTGAGTTTATAGTGATAAAGCCCTGCAGATCATGTATGCATACATAAAGGATTGCACTGACTAGTCGATTAGTTCTACCACTTGTTCTACTGTATTGAATCCAGGGCTGCATGTTTATTTTTTTTTTAGGTGTTAGGTGTTAATGAATTAAAAAAAATATATAAAAATAATAAAACTGGCACACAGAAGAGTGTGGTCAAAATGGCTTTATTAGTATTTTATTATTATTATTGTTTTTAAAGAGCCCATATTATGCTAATTTACAGGTTCATAATTTTATTTTGGTGGTTTACTGGAATAGGTTTACATGCTTTAATGTTCAAAAAACATTATTTTCCTCATACTGTACATTGCTGCTCCCCTCTCTTCATAATCTGGCTGAAACGCTCTGTTGTAGCTCCTGTCTCTTTAAATCCCCCTTTCCGAAAAGCCCAGTCTGCTCTGATTGGTCAGTTGGCCTAGTCTGCTGTGATTGGTCAACCACGTAGAGCGTGTGTCAGAAATGTAACGGCCCTTACCATAACTGAGTTTTAGCTTCTGAGTCTTCCTGAGCAGCTCTGTAAACACTATTGTAACTATGGTAACAGTTGCATCAATTTTTGCTGTACCAGCTCCAGCCCGAGTCTGATAATGAAAGTTTGGAAGAACAAGCTGATTGACCCGAACCACCTTCGCAAGCATGACTTGAGCAGGATGTTTCACAGTGGTAAGTTTTAATTTTGTAGCTTTCTTACAAGTAGACTGTTGATTATTGTGAACCTGACAAAGCTTGAAGTAAAAGACACATAGTGCATCTAAGTTAGTCATCTTTTGCTGGAATGGGTGTGGCTGAACTTTTTTCGCCCGAGATAGGAACGGAGAACAGAGGCTTACTCCTGGTTGGACATTACCAGCGGCATTAGAGTTAGTGAGCAAGTTAGCCATGGACTACCATGAATAGTGGCCATAATATTACAGCTTGTAATTATATAATTATATAAGACTCTTGAGATTGACCATTTTCTTACACTGTTTTAGGTAAAAGCCAGCTCACAGCTGAATAGTAAACCCTTACCAAAACAATAATGTTACATAGCAAGTTAGCCGAGCACTACCGTGGATTGCAGAGTTAAAATGACCGTTTGTAAAAAATAAATCTATCTCCACACTTGATGACTATTCATGATAGTAAGAACAACAAACAATTTGCATAATTCTACACAATTGTAGGTAAAAGTGGGCCCACAGCCGATTAGCAAAACTATTTCAACACAATAACATTAGCTAGCAGGTTAGCATAGGACTACAGCAGTGCACTGGGTGTACACTGTAGCTACAACACAAAATTCCTCATTTGAACACTCGGTAGCAGATAAATCCACAAATAATCAAGCATACTTCCAGGTTGTGATCCTGAAGTGGCAGATTGTCCCAACAAAATGGGAACTGCACCATCTTTCAGGAGTAATCGTCTTGAAAATCCGGCATTGGTTGTGGTTGTACTGCTGAGGAATAGTGGTAAAAATACATTTTAACCACTGATTCTTCAATTCGTCTGCCTTTGGAAGTCCAAACAAAGCAGCCGTTTCGTGTTGTTCTTGAGCAGTGTTGTCTGTGGGAGAGAATAACTCCCTTTTGCGTGGACTTTGTGCTTTGTAAATTTGCAGACCTTTTACATGCACAAAGAGCTATGTTACACACTAAAGAAAAGGTAAAATCCCAAAAAGCATAATAGGGCCTCTTTAATAAATGTAGCAATTTACTACTATTACTATATTTAAATTCTAGCACTCATTTCCCCTCTTATTTACAACAGGAGATGTTAGGTAGATGACAGCCTGTCACCATTCACTTTCATTGTATGGAAACATAAGATGCAATGCAAGTGAATGGTGGCTGAGGCTAAAATCTATAGCTAGGTCAGCGAAAATGCATGTATACTGTCTGGAGGTCCCTGAACAGTGACTGGGGGGGGGGGGGGTGTAAGGAAAGACAGAAAGAAAGAAAGAAAGAAAGAAAGAAAGAGCTCCAGCGAGGCAGAGAGGAAGATGAAGCAGTGGGATTGACAGAAGTGAGACACCATGATTTGCCTCAGTGTGTTTCACAGTTCGGCTGACTGACATTAATGAAAACACACACAGAAAACGCAGGGAATAAACAAGGTCACTCAGAGGAGTGTGTCATCTAAAGTCCCATCATTTCCTCACAGAATGTTCCCACTTCAATCTATTTCTATGACTGTTTGCGTGTGTGTGTGCGTGTGTGGGTGGGTTTGGGTGGTTTACAAGGAATTTGTTTTAGGTTACAAACTGGTAATCACAAGGGTATTATGCTATAAATGTGGTTTATGATTTGATTTATGATGACATTTCTAGTGTCCCCATAATTCAAATCGCTTAAAAAAACATACTAAACGATGTTTTTTTGAAAATGTAAAAATGCAGAAAGTTTTTTGTGAGGGTTAGGTTTAGGGGTAGTGTAGCATGTGGCATGCACATAGTATGGCTAGCACGTATGATGGCACCCAATGGCTGCAAAGAGTTGGGCCAATCAGAAGATAACCAGGTACAACTGACAACTGACTTTAGTGAAATAACTGATTTGTACTGATTCATTTGAATAACAAACTTCACAGATAAAACAATAGACAATACAACAAATAAATCTTAAATAAAATACAATAAACACAATTAGAGATTTAAATTCAATATTAATTTAATCTAATTACGCCTATTTAGTTTATTTGAAGCTAATAAAATGGTTTAACGATTTTAATTCCTAATCTATTATCAAATTTAACCCTTTTGTAACTCTTACCCCAAATAAACTCAATAAAATGTAATTGAAACCAAACAAATAAAATTACAGTTAGCTATTAATTACCTATATAATTCAAATAAACAATTATACAATTGAACAAACAATAATCAATCAAATGAATTACCAGATGTACTAAATTCAGAGTAGTTTCAAGAATAAACATTCAATAAATGTCCAGATTCACAAATACCTCGACTTTTCATTGTCGAATGAATTCAAAGTAGAGATGAATTGAAGATTATTCGGAATTCCACAAACAGAAGATATTCCCAGTTCAGATAAGACTCTTGGGTTTTTGGCTTGCCATCAAACTTTCCAGAAGCTTCGTGCAGAAACATCTACGATGAAACGTTCACTATCCTCGTTGAAAATGTGGTCCAACTCGAACAAAACACATATATACAAAAACTGGCCTGCACAAAGCAGGAAAACATTCTCAGAAGCATTTTCCTAACATTTCAGACAATTATTTTAACTTTCTTAACTTGCATTACATACATTAGCTTTAGCTCTAAATGCTATGCCTCGTGGTAGCATTTACACAACACAGGTTCTCAACTAAGTTTACTCAAACAAGTTGATTTTTCTGATTCTCGTTTATATTTAGAATAAAAGATTAAACTTACCAATTTCCTCGATAATTAACTAAACTTTTCTTTTCTTTCAGGTTTTATCCGGATGAACAGTGAAATAAATGACTTCACTCAGCTTTATCTCGTTTAGACATCACGATTCACTCTCAGGTAAGTGTTTTTCTCTTTTTCTAGAGCTTTAGTTTAAGATTAAAATAATCTTTTCTATTTTTAAGACTTTTGCTGCTATAAATTCCTAACAGTGCAGTTGATCAGCATCTCGTCGCTCTTCGCTTCTTCATCTGTTCTGTGTCTGTCTGCGTTAACTCTAGGGTGGAGTCAGCAGCTACAACAAGATTGGCTGATTGGATAAATCACATTTGCAGCGCTGACCCAAACTCTTATTGGTCAAGTTTATCTGCAATATGTTTTACATATATTTGCAAGTATTAATAATAAATATACAATTTTGAACAAAGTAATATTTTAATGAAAACTTAAACAAATAGACACAAAACACAAACACACACACACGGCAGCCGTGTGTGGCTCTCTCTCTCCCGAACTGCCGCATCCGGCTGCATTTATCCCTCTCCTTGGCTGATTAGCCCGATTGGGGGCTGGGTGTGCATAGTCACGACCCGACCCTGCCCTCCTCCTCATCACACTGTGTTTGTTTCTAGCGACTCGTGTCGAAGTGAGGATTATTTTTCTCCCTTTTGAGTGGCAGACATGTAAGGACGTCGTTGACACAGCGTGAATTTCAGAGCAATTTCAATATGTTTTTTTTTTTTTTTTCAAACATTACAAGGGACGATGAGGACAATGGCGCTTCAACGAGGCTCGCAATTTCTCACCACAAGGCGTTATCCCCACTTGTTCCAGTTCTACGGCCTCCAGATTTGGAGCTCCGTGTGCTAGAGCCATTTGGGATTTCGGTTTTGTGTCTGCGAAGATAGGAGTGCAAACGGGCACCTGCTTCCTTCTCGTGTTTGTCACCCTCCCCCTAAGCAAAAGCATGAGTCTCTTGTCGGACATGCTCTGGGGCCTAGCTTGGCAGCCACTTTTTGCACGTCATGAGCCGTCACCATTACAAAATGCTGTATGAGAGAATTCATTGTTGGACGGTAAGGAAACAAAATGGGCCCCTCTGTCTCTATTGTTTTTTCTGTGTCATTCTGGGAGAATGCACATGAATAAGGCAATGGAGGAGCGGCCTTGGCCTCTCTCTCCCCTCCCTGTTCGAAGTGCTGCTCGTGGCGGAGGGGATCGTGCATGAACCGGTGAGCCTGGCCACAGAACGAGGGGGCTGGAATAAGAGAATATTCTCCAACTGACTGATGGCGAACCAATGCGCGAAGTGCTTCGTCTGTGCCATTTTTCTCTAAATTCTATCAGGAGATTCAAGGTATTTTAATTCTTTTTTTTCCTGCCCGTTTTGTGGATAACGCTGCCGTTCTGGAAAGAAGAGACGCGCACTGCTATCTCTGCTCGATTTTTTGATAGCACCATGGATGTTGCTCTTTTCTGACAGCTGTTGGATCTACACATGATGGTTTTGCAGTCCAACCAAGCGCATCGTGTTAAGGAATGTCTTTGAGTTCACCGGCTCCATTTGGACTTCCTTTGACAACAGTTACTGATACGTTTCGACTCTCAAAACGGCACAGCTAGTGGCATTGGCATAGTTTAAGAGAGTCTGTGATTTGCGTGCCCTGTCGGTCAGTCCCTTGTGTACCAGGATTTTGCACCAGCGTGTTCAATGGTTGTGTTAAGACCTCGTTTGGACTATTTACCCAAGGTTATTTCTACGTCATTTCGCTCGCAGACCAATATTTTTCAGGCTTTCTCTCCTCCCCCATTTGAGTCGGAGAAGCATGAAAGGTTAGATATGCTTTGCCCAGATCGGGTGCTGACAGTTTATGTTGACCGTACTAGCCAGTGGCAAAAGTCAGAGCAGTTTTGTGCTTTGGTGGCTGCAACAGAGGTGTTCTGGTGTCCAAGCAAAGACTGTCTCATTGGCTTATTGATGCAATTTTGAGTGGTTACGAAGTGTGTGGTTTACCTTTGCCTTTGGGTATTTGATCCCATTCTATGAGGAGCATGGCATCCTCATGGGCTTTGGCTAGAGGTGCGTCCTTTGAGGACATTGGAGGCAGGGTGGTCCTCTCCACATACCAGGGCTCCAGACTAAAAAAATTACTTAGGGGCCCATTGGCTCCTAAACTGAAACATTAAGGAGCCAAATGGCTGTTTCTAGTCACCAAATTACAGAATTGCTCAATTTAGATTGCTGTTCAGAAACAAGATAGAAAGCCGGAGGTAAACTGCTGATAATAACCCATTAATCTGAGGTTTAATATACAGTATGTATAGTTGAGAAGATAAGTTTGGATTCCCCTTTTGTCTCATAAATGTTCACACCCCTTTCACAATTTATACAAATATAAGAGATTTTTTTTATTATTATTATTTAGTACTGCCCTTCAGAATCTACATTACAGATATTTACATAAAGTATAGAATGCATATAGTAGTGTGTTGCCTTCTTGAGCATCATGCGGGACTTTTAATTATAAAGAAGCCCGATTTACATATGGGACTCTTATTTTGAAATGTATGCGCTCCTAGTTGTGAACTCACTGACACTACGGCTGATTCGCTGAGAAAGTGACTCTGATTCCAACTGCTAACCTGAGCTCCTGAGTTCACACCCTCAGTTCTTTTCGGGTGATTCATGAAAAAGACCTGGTTCAAAAGAATCATTTGTTCACGACTCTCTCGTGCTGGGTTTGTTGTTGCGTTCAGTGAAGCGAGCTCATCATCACAACAGAACGGGTGAAGAGCAGCATGAGACACACTGGTGGTGTGCGCTCTAAAGAAGTGTTCAGTAACTCAAAAGATAATATCTGACTAAACCACATATGAATGCACACAACCCGACTGTCGCCACTGGTCGCATTTGCGACCATTTTAGTCATAGTCTGGAGCCCTGCATACATTTGTTAGATTTTATAATCTGGACAAAGGTTTGACTCCTGCTTTCCAGGTTCTCTCTGTTAGAACAGGAGTAAATTCATAATTATTTTTATCCAGACGCTTTAGCTCGCTTGTGCGCTGCTATATGCTTACCACACGGACTTAGACAGTTGGAAGCTACTGTTCACATGGTGTGAAAGCATTTTGTACCCATAGCGATCATAAGCAGCTCAAGTTCCATGAAAGGGAACATCTTGGTTACGTACGTAATCTTGGTTCCCTGAGGGGAACAAGACGCTGCATAGCTGGCCATACTCTCTAGCAGCTGCATAAGCTTGTGCCTTTTGCAGAAAATCTGACTCGATGGCACAAAAGCGAGCACCTTTATGGAGCCTGTGATGTAGCTCCCTATGGGGTGTCGCTTAAGCACAATCAGCCAATAAATTAGCGTGGTTGTATAAGGGCTTCAGACCATGTGACACTCGGACAGTGTCCCATAGCGATCATACGTAACATCTTGTTCCCCTCAGGGAACCAAGTTTACATACGTAACCAAGATGAAAAAATGGTAATCACAAGGGTATTATGCATGTTGAAAAAATAAATTAATTAATTAATTAATTAAAATAATATAATGGATAACAAAAAAGCAACTTGTCATTTTATTAAGCAATTATTTGCATTGGTAAATTATTAACTTTTTTTATATGCATGATAGATTCTGAATATTATGTTTTAGAACAATGACCTGAATACTGATACATAAATATCTACAACTCATCTATATTGTGACCAGAAAGTTCACGTAACACAGCAACTATAGGCTAAGGAAGAACACTTTATTTTCTACCGGTTTTATATTTAATATATTAAAATGTATAATACAGATATAATAAAGAATGAATAGCCCTTACAAAAAATCTAGAGTTCTGGCAAACTATCTGCAAAATTGCCGCAAAGTTGCCACTCATTATTCTCACATACAAATGAGATTGAAATTTGCTGCAAATATTTGCTAGAGGTTTGCAGCTCTTCACGCTGTGAAGTGGTGAACCTGCAGCAAACCTTTGGCAACAATGGACAATTTGCTGCAAGGGAGCCTATGTGTGTATAAACTTTTGACTGGTAGTGTACATTTTCACTTAGCAGAATGATTAGTGGTCTGTGATTATTTTGCCCAAAACACATTCACCCCATTTCCTTACTTCTGAATTACTGTAAGCATCATCTCTTGAAAAATATAAATTCTCTTTCAGGAGGTGTGATTATAATGGGATGCTAGTTTGAGGTTGACTTCAGAGACAGCATGGTCCCTTGAGCTCTGTGGGAGGAGATGGGCCATACATAATTGAAGTCCACAGAGGAACATTGAAAGAGAACTGCTGCGCAAGAGGGCTTCACACTAATCCTCAATCCTTTTTTCTTTTTTTTTTTTTTTTTTTTTTTGAGACAAAGATGTTACTGAGATGGAGTTCCACTAATGGACAATTGAGTTAAACCAGAGGAGACACATTGGATACTCATGTATTCAGTGGCCCACTTCACGCTACTAAGGGAACAGGGAGACTGAATAGGTTCATTATAATGGTGTTCAAACAGAGTTCATTAGGAACTGTATGGTTATTATAAATGGCTCATTAACAAGTTTCAAGCTGGGGTCTAAATCTACATCTGAGTTTCTTTGACACCCCTGTAGTGGCGAGATCAGAGCAGAGATGATTTAAAGAATATTCCAGGATCAATACAAGTTTAGCTCAACTGACAGAATTTGTGGCATCCTGCTGATAACCACGAAAATTAATTTTGACTCGTTCCTCCTTTTTTTAAAAAAAAAAAATAAAAATAAAAAATCGCAATTACAGTGAGGCACTTACAATGAAAGTGAATGGGGCCAATTTTGAAGGGTGTAAAAGAAATGTGAAGCTAAACATTTTATAAAAGCACTTATATCAATTATTCTGTCAAAACATGTATTATTTGAGCTGTACAGTTGTTTAAATTGTCATTTTTACACTCGTTTTAGGGTTTGTTGACATTACATCATCATGGTAACCAAGATGTATAATTGGCTATAACTTTACACAGAAAAAGTTAGTAAGTGATTTTATCACACTAAAATCATGTTAACAATTTTTTTTTTTTTTTTTTTTCGATTGAGTTTAACTTGTATTGAACCTGGAATATTCCTTTAATACGCTAATCTCAATTGTTTCTCCAAGGCAGAATTGAGATTCAATGGAGCGCAAATGGAGACTTTTGGCCATGCTTCTCAGATTTTGTCTTTCTCCTGAGAAAAAGACCCCATTATGTCATCATTTCCATCTTTATTTTGTAATATGAGTCTGGAGCCTGGGGTTATTGTGGTAAAGATCCAAACCATGAGACATTATGGAAGTTGACAAAAAAAAAAAAAAAAAAAAAAAAAGGTAATTTTTTTTTCTCTGCAGTGACAAAGTTTTCTGGGCTTCAATGGCACACAGCAGAATGCGCTAAACTACAATTTGTTGCCTCTGTAAATAAAACTGCAGTTGACATTCACATGGACAAAGTGACCCATAGTTGCTGTCCCATCCAAGTGACTCAGCACATTTGCACTTCATCTGTTGCTTTGCAAGTCTGTTCTCTCCACAGCAATGAGAAGCCCTGCACCGGCCATCCATTATCATAGTGTCTATGTAAGGAAATATTAAAGGCCAGTGTGCTAGTGGATCCCCTGAAAAGCACAATCAGAGGGACAAAAAGACAAATTGACTGGCTGAGGTCAACATGTTGTAAGGTCATTTAACAGCATCAGAATCACACTAGAACAGAGTATTCATATGCTAACTGCTAGTCATTGGTTCAAAAGTCTGCCTTTGTTTTTGACCTTAGCATCTTGCTATATGGTGGTCTTGACTTCTTCAGAAGATGTGTCACTGAGATGTGACAAGATGTGATATTGACCTAATCATTTCTGGAGACCTGATGTCTATTTCTGGAGTTATTTCTGAGAGTTCAATATCTAAATATTTTTAGAACATGTTATTAATGGCTTGTAAGGTGTTAAAGGGATATTTCACGTAATGAAAATTCTGTCATCATTTACTTATCCTCATGTCATTCCAAACTCTATATGACTTACTTTTCTCTGTGGAACACAAAAGGAGATTTTAGGCAGAATGTTAGCGACCAGATGTGCATTGTGTCTGCAGCGTGGGACACTTGGGCTCAGATCCCACGGAGATACCATGAAGTAATAGCGTTTGTATAATTACTGACAAGCATGATTCAGAGGTTGCATTTTTCCCTCTAACAATACATTTTTACTCCACTGATGGTTAGGTTTTGGTTTGGGGTTTGGCTTTGGGGGCTACGGTTTATAGACCATTTCAAAGACTAATCATCAGTTTAAGCAAGTGACATCCATGTTCCTTGAACATTTCATACTAGTTGTCCTACAAATGCAAAACAACATCAGGAGGCGCTTGATTCATAGTGACTTTAACACGATTAACTTTACTAATGAGAGCACGATTGTCATATGATGTCATTAAAATGTGGACCATGTCCATAGATGCATGGATCTGAAAAGTGTTTAGATCTAAGTAAAAGCAACCGCAAATGGAAGCATGAACCACAGCAGTGAAGCGAGACAGCTGGATATGTGCAGTACTAAAAACTGTAGCACACATCTTATCTCTGGTAGGTGAACGAAATTTATACCAACTAGTAGTGTTGGGTTCGAGTCTACCTTAGTCAAGTCCGAGTCAAGTCAGAGTCTTTAAACAATTGAGTCCGAGTCAAGTCTGAGTCCAAAAGGGGCCAAGTCAGACTCAAGACGAGTCCAGAACAGTCCGAGTCGAGTCTGAATGAATCTGTTCAAGAATCTGAATTAAAATTGTAACCGTAAACTCAACATCAATATTTTACACTTATTTTAACCTTCACAACTAAGAAAAGCAATTTGACAACATTAATGCAAAAAACAAATGATTAGTTTCCTGCTGAACAAATTTCAAAGTGGTTTCAGAATGAAAGCATATGCTTTAGGTGTATGAAGACAAAACTGTCATTCAACACACTTCTTATTGCGTCCTGTTGATATTTAAATTATTTGTTGCTTTTCCCCTCCACTCAAACATACACCAAAGAAAGTGAAAGCTGCGTTAGTCATTACAACCAGTTATTATTATTATTTCAAATTTTAATTTAGTTTTTATTTATATTTAATTTCAATTTGTCCATTAAATTTTGTTTAGTTTTATCTAAAATTATGGGTGAAATGCATTTAAGGTAATTCATTAATACATTTAATGTGTTTAATACATTTAATAAATGGTCATATTAAAACATTAATAATGGCCATAAAATTAAATACAACAACATAACATAAAAACAGAAAAGATCAGATACCATTAAAAAAAAACAATTTATATACTAAATACTACACTTTACACTTTTCAGTCCTCCTGCTGTGTCCAGGTGTAGCCTACTTCCCTAAAGTCAAGATAAAACTAATCTTGGGCTGACATTTCATTCTTTTCACATTATATTTAGTATGGATAATTGGGGAATAGAGACTTCTCACCTCACTTGTGTTCTTCATTTTATTTTCTGACTTTTTTGCCATTTAATCGCAAGTGCCAGCTTTACAGGTAACACACAGAGGTTGCGCTACAAACATGTGACGAACATGTTTAAATGTCCCTGATACATAGTAAATTTTATTTTGTCTTGATATAGTCAACATTTTCAGTTAGAAATGACTTTGTGCAGTAAGAGTGAGTCTGATAAAATGTGTGAGTTGGGGAACGTACTTTTTAAAGTGTACTTACGTTATTGATATTTCTGGATGAGAGCGGCAGAGCACGTCTGGCGAATGGCAGTCTCTTTCCCGCACACACATACAGCACAGGCACGCGGACGAGGGAGTTAAAAAAAGTACATTGAAAGAGTGCGCGCTGCTGCACTCAGCCAGAATAATCACACATAAGGACATATACGCATGAAAACTGATGCACAGTATCAAATACACAGATTGTATGATAATAATAACTGTAGAGAGCACATCAATATGAAGACAAAGCCAGATCCCGAGATCTGAAAAAAAAAAAAAAAAACAAGTCCGAAAGGCTCGAGTCCGAGTCAAGTCTGAGTAAAAAGGCATCCAAGTCAGTGACAAGTCCAAGTCCATTAAAATTGGACTCAAGTACCCCAACTCTACCAGTTAGTTCTAAAAGTGACTATAGATCGCTCCCATTATAATGAATGAAGCTGCACAAGTCATTTACTATTACATTTAGTCATTTAGCAGTTGCTAAGAACACAAAAAAAGAAATCCTAACCTTCTCCGCAGGTCACACAGACAGCTTCTATGAACGGCTTCATTGATTATTATAGGAGTGATGCAACATTCCCGATTTCTCCGCTGAGGAAATAATTCTGAGCATCTAAACTATGATACAATTTCATCGCCTCTCATCTCAATTTCATCAGTATCAACAACATGTCTGGATAAGTCACTTCAGGTGAACGTTTGATGTTCTTTGAAAAATTATGTTAACTCAGAGCTTTATTAAAGGATCCGGTAATGATAACAGAAGTGCTACCATTCCAGTAGCATTCTGATTTCTTAGTTATAGTTTACATCCTTGAAATGGTCAATAAAATATGCATTCCTCTTTACTGTATTACAGCATGTACAGTTGAAAACAACTTACTTCACAACTCACTTTTGGCGCACCCTCCGTGGACATTTCACCCAGAAAATGGTGCTCACAAGTGCCACACCAACAACACTTACCACCTTGGCCACTGTGTTGTGTTTCGTGTTGTGTTACGTATTTCGGTAAACACAGACCGATTTTAGCTAAACAAAAGTAATCCTACTGTTTCAGATTTCACTGTGGGATCAGACTGTTTTTGAGGCATGTGGTGCAATTATTCATGAGGTTTTACAGTGACTTCACACAGGACACAGAGGGCACAGAGATGACGATAAACTCAGTACAGGTTTAGAGAGAGGCTTCTATAATTATTGTGGCTGCACTTTCCAAGCATCTATGCAAAAAGTTATCCGTCTTTATCTGTAATTAGTGAAGAAAAGGGGTGTTTGTACAGAATACAAGTCCGTGTGATTTTGGTGATCAGTTTTCACACAGGGTCTGATCAAGGTTCCATCAGGCTCCCAAGGTACATGTCTGTGGAATAGTGGTCAGCATGTACTGCATGCGGCGAGGGGTCTGGGGACCCAAGTGTCAACTTGCAATGTATGCGCAGTGGGCCTTGGTGTTCAGCTTTCTTTGGCAGTCTGGGGCCACACAGCCTGAAGCTTTGGGAATCCTGGCTGGCCAAGGCACTGGTATCACAGTGTGTAAAAAATCACGAGAAGCAACTGGGTCTAGGGATGCCGCGATAATGCGGTTTCACTATTAACTACGATTTAAAAGGTCATGGTTAATTTAACCACAAGAATTTAGAATCTACGGTAAATAAATAAATAATTTAAAATGTTTTATTAACATGTGGCAAAAATATTATGTAAATAATATATAAATATATACTGTAATATAAAAGAGTTTCTCTCTTGCTTGTGCCTTGGTGGTTAGAGCATCTGTTAGGTTCATTAGGTTATGGACAGTGGCCGTGTGGTGCTTGGCCAGGTGTCATGGACTGAACATGAACTTTCAGTTCACGTGACACTGGGGCTTAAATACAAACTCCAAATCATGACAGAGGAATTCGATCTACCAGACTCGTATTCACTGAAAAAGTGACTTAAATTGGCTGTTTGGGAGCATTTGAATGACAGATGGACAACATTCTGACAGAAGTCATATGTAGCCTAAAGGTACACATCCTACAGTGGGACAGGATGTTTTATTAGTTGTCCAATAACCAACTAGTGAGTTTAATATTTTTAACTGTGGCATTTTTAAAATGTCATGTTCAAGCGTGCTGACAGCACATGGTGCATTTGCATGTAGTTACTATTGTGTCTTAAATCATCCTCAATATTAAAGCATTGCTTGAGTACAAATTCACTGCATTTAACAATAAATGTCAATTTTAGTCATTGCTGGACTTTAAATAGCCTGCTTTAAGCAATGTTCCCATTATTATGCATAGTCCACAGGTTTATTTTGTGAGGTGTTGTGGACAGATTAAAGGACAATATTTTTATGGAGTCTGTTGCCGATTATTATGGTGGGGTGTCTGACAGACAAAGGGTTGCTTTAATAAATGGCTGCAGAGGAAAAAAACGTTGGATGCCGTGAACTACATGTTGCACACCCACAATAATCTTACAGTTATGCACTCCAAGCACTCCGGTTACACTGAAGTGCATCATTTGTGCCCGGAGATGCAGATAAGCATTGTTGTGCCCTGCATTGGAGCATCTCTTATTATATACCTCTTATCAATTTATTGTGTATTTATCAGTTTTCCTATTGTATGGCTTCACTTAGAGTCCAATAATCCCCAAGAAACGCATACACTAACACATTCAATTGTGATTTGATATGGCTTTTTTGCCTCAGTGCTGTTGCATAATAAGAAAATTAGCAAATAATCATAAAAAAGTTTAACCGTGATTTTCTCTCAGACGGTAATCTAACCATCACAATCTCACAACATGGCATCCCTAGTTGGCTCATTGGAAAGTTGACCAAGTTTTTAAAAAGTCTAGTTGAAAACGTGTCAAGTTCATAGAAATGTAATCTTGGTGTCCATGCTGGTTTCATACATTTTGAAAACATTAATGTCACTTTCTAAAAAAAAATAATAATAATAAATTAAAAAAAAGAATTACTTACAAAATGTCAAGTGGTGAAACAATCAAAAGGTATTGAAATACTTTCCTTGCATCTTGAATACATGTAAATTTTAAAAAAAGATATCTGAGTCACAGAAATCAAGGGGGTTGTCTAGGGTTACTCCATTTGACCTGAACAAAATGTGCCTTTTTCTTATAATCTTAAAAATAAAAGAAAATAAAAAAAATAAAATGTCCCTGTACATGGTCATGAGGGTCTAAAATATTTTTATTATTTATTTATCTAATGGCCATTTATATGTTGGTTACACTATCTGACTGATTTTTCTGGACATAAGTTTTTCAAATATTATTACGATTTGTTTTTATTGTTTTTTTTTTTTTTTTAGTTTCCTTAAGAAAGATAAACATTATTACAAACTACATTTACTGATATTTTTATTTGTTGTTTATTTATTTTTAATATCAGTTTTACTTTAAGCCCCAGAAAAAAATATTAAAATAACTTTACATTTATGCATTTGGCAGACACTTTTATCCAAAGCGACTTACAGTGCACTTATTACAGGGACAGTCCCCCTGGAGCAACCTGGAGTTAAGTGCCTTGCTCAAGGACACAATGGTGGTGGCTGTGGGGATTGAACCAGCAATATGCTTTAGCCCACTATGCCACCACCTGTGTACTGAAGTAAATGTTTTGTGTGAATTGCAATTTTAATGTATTTTTGAATAACTAATAGATCTGGACAGCAACAAAAAATGAGCATCACAACATTAAGTCAGGTATCACAAAATAGTCATGAGCATGGAGTACTGCTCTCATTGAAGCCCTTGTCAAACCAGACAAGCAAAGATTCATGTTAAACCACACCAATTCATGAAACATTCTATTTAATAATTAGGCTGATTTTTGTCCAGATGTCATGAAAATCAAGGCTTTTGTCAGTTTGTAATTTTGGGAAACATTGCCCATTTTGGTGACCTTGCATGAAATCTTTGACTTTCCTGTAGCAGAATGAACTGCAGATACTTCACTTAATATTGTTGCAGAACATGCTGGACATTGTTGTAATTGCCTTCATCAGCTCATGGTACCCAAACAAGAACATCTATCAGTATTGTTTAATCATAGAGACAAACAGAAGGATTATGGTTGCCAGGGAGCCAGTTGCTGACAGCAGCTTCAGCAGTAAAATGTGTGGAGGTTGTGCCCATCAATCAATAACAAGGAAAACAGCCTGCTGGTGCCATTCAGTCTGATAGTTACCGCAAAGGAAACTGGCACTTGAAATTATAACAATGCTAAACCCTGGATCGAGATAACAGTCAAGGCAAAATCAGGCAGTAATTTAGGTTACTTCAATGGAACACCCTGCTGCTAAAAAACCATAGCTAACTAACACTCCATCAGACCAAAGGGGCTAGACCCAATGTTGTGCTTTGCTAAAATAGATAGAAGGACGGCAGCTCTAGTTGTGTCTCAAATGATGTACTTTATACTGTGTTCTTACACTATACACTATGTACTCATAAGATCAGAATGGTGTTTAGATGGCATAAAGCATTCAACTCACTTTTGGAAGGTGCTTTGTAAGTGTTCTCCATGGACGTTTCAGTTGATGACACATCTGAAATCTTGAAATGTTTTTGTAAGGCCAGCATTACAGCAAAAAAAAAAAAAAAAAAAAAAAACAGAATAGTACATTATTACTAATGGATTAGTATGTTATATACTTGTACTCCAAAAGGTCCCTCCCTTATTTAGCTCCACCACCACCCAAACTTTCCCCATACCTCAGTCGGCAAAAGGCTTAAAAGGGACCCCCGTCCTGTATTGTAGTGATCAAAACCGTACCATGTTAGCGTGGCGAAACGTTGGCAACCCTATACAGTACCTACATCCTTGCAGGTAAAAATAAAGCAAAAACACAGAAAAAGCTGAAAGATCACTGACTTGTTTGAAGGAAGAAATGAAGGTAAGATGGCAAAAACAGCATTAACAAAAAATTGCCAAAACTGGACTTGTATGGAGTGCATGTGTGGTGGGGCAAGTTACGAGAATACTCAACTACGCCACCCTGGGAATTTCACCCAGGGAATAAATTGCTAAAAGCAAGAGACGTGGGTGCAAAATACAAATAGAAAACACTTTATTTTTCACAATACCAAAAATACATTAAAATACAAAACAGTTTAAAATCAGTTTCCCACAATTCAAGTGACGATACTTCCATACCTCAGACTAAAATCTCACAATAGAGTCTAGAATGAGGAATACATAAAAATACCTATATGTAAAAGCAGTCAGTCCGTTTAGACCACAAAATTATACAAAGGAAGGAACAATAAAATATGTATTTAAACAAAATAATCAAAAACAAGAAGCTGAGGCTTATCGGCAGAAAGGACAGATACAGGAGGACTTATCCATGAAAAATCACACTCCCACACACACAACCGTGCACTCAAGTACCACAATCCACACACTTGAATTAAGGTGATAAACACGACACGCAATGAGAAAGCATACCGCCACCACTAAGGGGAGGTAAAAGCTTTCTGCTTTTTAACTAATTACCGATGCATGCAATCACCCACTAATGCCATGACTGCTGAAGACAAAATGAAGTAAACTTACCCAAAGGATGACACCCCGAGGATGCAATCCTTCAAGGGTAAGTACTTCACAGCATATATCCAAATCGCAGATTAACTGGGATACAGTACATGAGGCTACACATTACTAAAAACACAAACAAATCACTCAGCCCCATAAACATCACTATACCACCGGCGAATACAGGAAACAAATTTATAAACCATACCTGGGGGTTGAGCTGTCAATGTAAGTGTAGGTGAAAGCACGAGGAACTGTAAAATTTAACACAGCAAACAAACTATTGTTAATACTATAGCAAAGACTTTTAGCCAAACTGCTAATGCTATTGCACAGCACATACCTTCAGACACTGTCAAGAAACACTGAAGTAGTGGGTAAGTCAGACGTGACGCATCCCAGATACTACCAACCCCGCTTTAAATAGGCGGCGGACGCCAATGATTGGCGGTCACACGTCACTCAACAACACGAACAAGATTTAACCCACTCTGCCACACGTGTATGGATAAACACTTTTTATATAAAGAATATAAAAATGTGTTTGGTTTGTTCCCCATCTGCATTTTCCATTTAGTATTTCTATAGCTTTGAGGAAAAAGGGCTGAAATGCATACAAAGGAAAAGTGTTGAGAATATACCAGTGTGTAAGACTCAGCAGAACTGTCGAGGACTAAGTTTGCCAGGCTGAGAATGGAACCTCTGCTCTGACAGATTCACATCACACCAATAGCAAGAGATGTAGTTCCCATGCAAATATTTGTGAGAAAAATGGAATACAAATCAATTTCCACATTCTGGAACTCTTTCCTAAATGTTCTTTGATTTTGCATTCTCAGTCAACAAACATTCAAAGCTGGTGTCGGACGTTACTTTCCGAAGGCTTTTTTTGTAGAGAGAACAGTTTTCTCTCTCTGATTTTGTGTGACTGCTTGTCCTTTTATTTCATCCACTTCACTGCTTTGCAGGGATACAGATGGCTGCGATCGCAGTCACATTTGGGTTGCTCAAGCCCTGATCGTATGCCAAGCAGTGGGAAAACCCCATTAATCTCCCTTATCAGTATGTCAGTTAGAGCTAAGTCCCCTGTACTGTGCACTTTGCATGGTGCCAGCGCTAACCAATGGAGGTTGAATAAAGCTCCCCGTTCAGCCACTGATTTAGCGCCGTCACTGAATTACAGCTAGTGTCACCTCTGCAAAATGGACATTCCCCTCATTTCTGCTCTCAACATCTTTGTTATTGTATTTATTGCTAAACATGTTCTGCACCCCCTTAAACCAATGGCTTGACAGTTTTGTAATTGTGTTGCACAATAAAAACCATATTAACTTATAGAAGATGGCTTATCGTCTCCGCTCCTCCACGCAAGCCTGTGAATGACCTTGATAAAATCTGCCCAAGCGCATGTTGATTTTCTCAAGTTTCTGAAGATATCCCACTGTTAGTCAGCATGAGAAGATAATGATTAATGACACTGAGTGCTACAGGATGTGAGAAGATTGGGTTTGATAAAGAAAGCCTCACGCGGTTATTGTTCAATGAGTGTTTATTTTTTGAGGGGGCGGTGGGCTTGAAATCTGAATGCACATGCCACTGATTAGCTCTGTGGAAAAAATATTAGTGATGATGATGATGAGGATGGTGTATCAACAATAATCTGTGCAGGCATGTGGAATCTCTTTTGTCTAAATCTATGGCTAAAAATTGCAAACTTGTTCTTGGCCTTATTATGAGAACTTGACTTGGACATATCTTAGTGTCACAACAAATATTTACAAAAGTGTTTTCCATATTCTCAAGTGCCTTATACCACATGTTAAGGAGTTTTCTATTTGATATTAAATTAATAGTTCACCCATAAATGAACATTCCATAATTATTTATTCTAGTATTACAACTAACAATTATTTTTATAACTACTTCAATTATTCTTCCAATTAATCGGATAAAAAATAAACATTTATTTCCTGTATTTTATTAAAATATGATAAAAAAAACAGATATAATAAAAAGTGTAATGGTTTGGTTCGATTTACAGTAATGAACTGAATGACCGATTCTATAATCTCTCAAAATTTTGATCAAAGCCTGAATCATGAAAAGTTGTTTGATTTTATTATTATTATTATTATTATTATTACTTTCAGGACAAATGCATAACAGTTCCTTTCATTACTTGTAAAATTTAACAAAAAGTATTGTTCATTAAAGAGTAAAATGATCCATCTGGGATGGAATGGGACTAAAAATCAGCCCAGCAATGGTGACACCAGAATAGAAATATTAATAATTCTGATCAGCTGAAAAATACGTAATTATGTTAGATACATATGCATGTACACTGTCACTGATTGCATATATTTTAAGTATTTTAAATTAATATTGTAGATTTTAAAATACTATTGTCACTGACTACATGTTTCTAAACTATTCTATTTAAAAATATGTGTATGTTTATTCAGTAAAACAATGTTTGCCATAGTTTGCCATTTACTAGTAATGTCAGACATAACATTTGGCATTACCATGATTATGAAGTATCAGGACCCTTAGCATTATTATACATTGTATTCAGCATTATATACACAGTTTAATATGGTACAATCATCTGTAAACACAGTGCGGATTCACTCTCCTGCTGAAAAGTCTCATTGTTGCTCACTGTATTAAATGCGATTACATGATGAAGAAATCATCAAAAACACTTTGAAAACCAGCACACTTGGACCTCTGAGATATCAGTGTGACATCCATGAGCTGCACAACTGATTACATTGAAACTGAGGTCGAGGTATGATGATGCATGATTACTAACTGCAAAGCACAGTTTAATCAAAATGATTCAATAAACTGTATGCTTATTATGGTCTTCTTGGGTTGTGTTTTTTTTTTTTTTTACTTGTTTCCTTGTTTTTCAAATGAGTTTCATCATGCAACACATTTTCACTGGGCTGTAAAGTGACGTCACCGATGGAGCTTTTCCATGCTCGCCGCACATATCCAACTAATCGATGATTTCCATTATCGATAATTATCGATTTTATCGATTAGTTTTTGCAGCCCTAATTTATTCACCTTCATGTTGCTCCAAATCCAGGGAGTATGACTTTAGTTTTTTTCTGCTTAACACAAAAGGATATATATTAAAAGAATATTCAACAGCAGTTTGTCATGACTCATTTTAAAGCCTGAAACCTGCCTACTTACAGCACTGCCTATGGCTTAATCCAGGGCCATAACCACAAGTCCCCCCCAATAATCAGATATGCCCCCCCCCCCCCCCCCAATAATTGATATCCTTGTTGCTGTTCTGCTGCAGTCCATTATGTACTGCCGTCTAATTGTCATTAAGTTGTTGCAGGAATAACATAATGGTTTAAAAAAAGTACAATTTTTACTGATTTTTACTCAGTAGTCTAACACTGCTCATCAATGTCATATGAGATAGCCAATCAAATCGATGAAAGCAGGACTCAAGTTTAAGATGCTAAGCGGGAACCTCGTTGATTATTCCAATGCCGCATCAGCAAGCAGTTCAGGTTAAGAGTGTTTGTGTCATGTGAGATGCAAGTATCTAACTAAACATGCAATATTTGACCACTGTATTATGATTGAAATGTTGTACCAACCAACATTAATTTCCAAGGGTGCAAACTTTCGCCATTTGGCGAAATTCGCCGTTTTGAATTTAAAATATGTCATGTACAGTACGTTATTTGTATGTCATTCATAATTGTGAATGTGAAAATGTTATTGGAGCAGTTTTCAGCATATCAGGCTTAAGACAAAGAGTGAATGTGTGTATATTGTAAAGAATTGAATGAATGTGGTAATCTGGCTGGATTTGAAGCAACTTTTTAGAAACTTCTCTTGACATTGTCTAAGAAAATTAGCTATAAAAAAAAACAAACAAAACAAAGCAAAGCGTTATCACCCAGATTAGAACTAAAACACGGTAAGACATGTGACTTGTGACTTCGATTGTGCTTTTAGGTTTTGGCAAGAACAGTGTCATATATTCTTAATGCAAATATCATTAGGTAATAATTTAAAATCAATTTAAGATTGTCTAAATAATTTCTTTGTCTTTAATTAATTCTGAATTTTGTACATCATCTCCTCAGAGTCTTCTTTTAAAAGAGACCATTTTATTTTGAGTATGTCCTTGTCAGGCATGTGCTCAAAAATGAGCCACCAGTTAAAGGAGTAGTTTACCGAAAAATGTACTTTTACTCACTCATTTACTCACCCTTATGTTGGTCAAAACCCATATGCTGGTTTTTTCCTTGGGACATAAAAATAGATATTTTAAGCAGCTCTACTCCATAGAATAACTGTTTACAGTGAGCAGGAGCTGTCAAGCTTCAAAATGGAACAAATACTATGAAGCACTATTAAAAGTTCAGTATAAAGACATCATAACAGTAGTCCATATGACAAGTGCACTATATTCCAAGCTTTCAGGGGACATACAACAGCTTTGTCTTGAATAGACTACTTTTATGGTATTTTTATAATGATTTTTTTGTTTTGTTTTTCTCTTTGGACCTTGACAGCAGTGGTCAATATGAACTGTTTTTGTATGGAAAAGAGCAGCGTTAGGATTCTTGAAGAAAATGTTGTGTATAAAGATTGTACTGGGAGGATAATACATTGAGGGACAACTTGAGGCAGTAAATTATTTTGTGTATTTTCTTTTTGCTAGCCAGCTGACACAGTCATGTCATTTTACAGAAACATCAATGATGAAAAGAAATTCAAATTATATTAATCTTTTCTTTGAGACAGCACAAAAAAGAAAGAAAAGACTGAAACTGCTAGCAATGCAGACACACTGTTTGTCTTGGACTGTGTAAACTTTAAAAATACATGTGTCTTTTAACACCAAAAATAATACAATGTTGGGCCTTTGTCGCATTTCAGGCCTTTATTCAGAAAATTGTTGCATTCAGCACCTTTACTATATTAAAGGACCAAAGAGGACCATTATATTTTTGACCTCAACACCCGTGACCCCCCACCCCCAAAATAGTTTGTGTAGCATCTGGACCAATCAGACACACAATTATTCATTATTTAATGAATAATCCAACAGACGTCTCAAGACAGTAACAAGCAAAGGTCCAAGTAGGCCCAAGCAGACTCCGAGATGTCTGCTCTCCCACTAATCATTATCAGCTCTTACTCCCCCTTTGCTGACACTGGTCCAGCAACTAGTGGACCTCAGAGACATTCCAGGTGGGGGAAGGTAGTCACATGTAAAAGCAAAGGGATGTGGCTGAGAAGAAACTCACTCCATTACCCCATAAGAAAGACACATAAAGCCATAAAACAGACTTTTCTTCATTAATTTATAGACAAACGTTCTATAAATGAACATGCATATCCTCAAGACATTGTGTATATGATTATTACTGTCTCGTATAGTGTCTTTTGTACTGTATACAGTTTTGTGCATGCTTCATGATAGAACCACTAGATAATGTAAAATTATTGGTATCATGCTTCCTATTAAATTAATCCTTGTGTGATGCCCTAAACATTGGAGTATAGCACCCCCTTATAGCATGCATTGTATGCTTGTAATATCAATCAGAGCATAAAGGGGCACAAACTGCTAGCTTACTCCAATCATGCAAATGAGTCAGCTTCCAAACAAAGGAACTTTTCCTGCTGGAAAATTGCACCTTTCTCATTGGTCAAGCCAAACTCGAGAGGAGTGACCTCCCTCAGGAGTTAAAGGGCACTGTTGGAGTGACCTCCCCCTCTCTCTCTCTCTCTCTCTTCCCTCTCTCTTTCTCCCTTCTGCTCATGGTTGCTGCTCATGTGGGACCGGAAACACCCGGTCCGACCGTGAGGTCACGGGCCGGCAGGCCTTAACACATCAAGCCATGTGTAACTTCCTCGACCATAACGGAGTCAAACTAACACCGCAAGTTCATCATCATTTCTTCATTCAACACGGAATAAATTGATTGCAACTTCAACACTATCAACTCAAGGAACCATCAAGACTTTCTCCTGAGACTGTATCCGGGCTCTCTCTCAACAGACAAGGCATTGCAAGTATCGTACAATTAACTAACTAAACAGAGGTTTAATATAAGCTGTGAACCCCTTTGTTAACAAAGGTGCTTTGAAGTAAGAAACTGATGGTTCTTTCAGATGGTTAAATTACTCTTGTCATAGCTTCTTTCCCCTGTTCTGTTCCGGTTACATTCACTTTCACTTTTACATTTCCCATGTATGCGTGATTTGTGTGTATGTGTTTGTTTGGATTAGTTATGTGTTCGTGATTTAGTTAAATAAAGCTTTTGTGTACATTCTTATGAGTTGATTCTGGCCTGCTTATACATCAACGTCAATTTAACGAGTTGATCACAGCTACATGCTAAGAAAGAGTTATTTTTCTGAAGCCACGAAAAATATCCTTTCTGAGAGTTGATAGACGATCAATACTGAGTGTTCGCTGGACGAACAGATTAATTGATTGTAATGTTAATTCAGCTATATCAAGTTAATTCTATTAACTGATCCAAATATTTATAATTGATTATAACGAGTTATGATTAATTATTCATATTCCCCTTTTAAAGATACTTTGTGGTATATTATGATAAATAATCTCATCTCTGTTTTTAAAAGATGTTGCTTCAAACCTGTACTTTAATATGTGTATTAAAGTACAGTAATATTATTCTCATGTAGCCATGAGAATAATATTACTCCAATAAGAGAATTAATCATAATCCCTTATTAAAGCTAATTCCTTACAATAGAAATTGTGAGCGGATACAACGAGACGTTGTATTACGATTTTAATGGTGGAGAATTTTAATCAGACAAATAATCTAGTTATTTGTAATTTATCTCATTTATAATGGTTGTCGAATGCGACTAATTTCATTATAAATTTCCTTACATAATAACGTAGAATAAGGACAGTTTAATTTAATTCCTAGCTCACACATACTGTTTCCCTACATATAATGGTGGAGGTACACGGGCACTTTATCCCATCCTGTGTACATTTACACTACCAAATTCACTACATTTGGTCCCCCCCAATGTTCAAGACATGGTTATGGCCTTGGCTTAATCACAGCCATACTGATATTCAAAACAACAGCACTCCTTCTCATGTTATATCACTTTAATGTAGGCTTTTTTTTTTCTCCCCTTTTTCTCCCCAATTTGGAATGCCCAATTCCCAATGCGCTCTCAGTCCTTGTGGTGGCGTAGTAACTCGCCTCAATCTGGGTGGTGGAGGACGAATCAATCCTCACATCTTATCATGTGGCTTGTTGAGCGCATTACCATGGAGACATAGCGCATGTGGAGGCTTCACGCTATTCTCCACGGCATCCACGCACAACTCACCATACGCCTCACCAAGAGCGAACCACATTATAGCGACCACTATGAGGTTATCCCATGTGACTCTACCCTCCCTAGCAACCAGGCCAATTTGGTTGCTTAGGAGACCTGGCTGGAATCACTCAGCATGCCCTGGATTCGAACTCGCGACTCCAGGGGTGGAGGTCAGCGTCTTTACTCGCTGAGCTACCCAGGCCCCCTGGCTATGCAGTGGACTGAGATAATGTACTCACTGCGGCAGGGTCAGTATTAATTAGTGGGCTTTCTGTGTTATGTAAGAATCATTAGAACTAAACGATTTTTAGTTCCTAGCAGAGTGCTACAAAGATCAAACCTACAGAGACCAAACCGTGCCAGTGGTGCTTCACAGAACAGATTTCCTCTGATACTTTTGTTTGCTGAATATATTGGGATTCTGCTGTCTATGCAGGAAATACATCTTTGTCTGCGATTTTCTACTGTCTCGTTTACCACCCTACAGCTTGGCTAGCTGAGCTAGCACAGGAAGACTGGAAATAAAGGCCCATTTGTTTTAGTTAGGACTACCACACAGGACAGCCATGGCACAGAGCTGGAACTTAAATAGCTTTTCAGCTGTGTAGACAGGCTTCAGGTATTTTTCACCAGCCACTGGGAGTTTGGTTTACAGTGAACTGGCTGGTGAATGATACTCTCTTTCACCTGAATACCAGAAAGCAGATGTTGGCTAAATGAGTAAAATCATTTCTGGTCCATTTTGGTGTTGTCTCCACAAAGGCCATACTGTAGCCACTGTTTATAGATTGATATAGCTGGATCTAATTCACTAATAAATGTTTTCTTATGTGTACAGAAAAGGTTCTCAAACAAAATGTGTGATGGATTTACGTAGAGCAAGTGCAAACACAAATTTGCTCTTACCCTTCTAATGTTGATGAATCTAAATTATTCTAGGTGACGGAGTGCATGCCAAGAATAATTAGCATAATACACGCCCAAACCATCTCCATACAAGGGCTTTTGGCACAACATCACCTGAAATAAAGAAGACTTACTGTATGGTCATTTAGTTAAAATTACTACTACTAGTACTACTAATAATATAATATTATAAGTGCAACTGACTGAAATGTGTCTTCTCTCGTGTAATCTTGCAGTTTGCTAATGTTAAAATGACAGCAGAGAAATTGACTGGGGGCAATCTCGAGTCCCGGAGCATTCACGGGATCGGCGCCTATGCACACTGCATGCACACACACACCTAGTGATAAATGCGCACCCAGTCTATTTTCTGCTATCTGCGTCACCTTAAACGTTACTGTATAAAAATCATTCTGTTATCGCAAGCCCTTGCAATATGCATATAGTGATATTTTAATTTGCGATATTTTGATAAATTAGATGTTTCGTGCAGCCCTAGTTTTTACACAGGTTTTACATATAGTTTTGCAAACGTTGGCAGATATTGCTGTAGTCAAGGTCTCATTACAAGACAGCTTTTAAAAAGACATTTTGCTAATTTTGCAGCTTCCTTTCTAACATGCTAATTGCACAGGAGCTGTTTCTACCTCAAGGCTAGCCTTTGTCCACTGATGAATGAGACTGGCTGAGAGAAAGAGAAAAGGCAAAATCATCCAATGACCTAACTTTTTCAGACCATTCATCTCATTGACCACACACACACACACGCACACACACACATGCACGCACGCACGTATGCACTCACACAAATATAACCTAACCCTTACCTAAACAGAGAAAGAATAAGCATGCTGCCCTTAATTAATGTCCTTGATGTCAGATTCAGCTTGAAATCAACATATTAATATCAAATCAGGTGATTTTGTTGCTCTACACAAAAAGATATTGGGTCTGGGCATTATATTAAATATTCACAATATAACATTGAGCAACATAAAGTGGATATGACAATGATTTTACTTAAAAGAAAAGGCCATTAAAAAAAAAAAAAAAAAAAAAAAAAAAAAAAAAAGGCCATTAAAGACAGTTCACCCAAAAATAAAAATTAGGTCATAATATTCTCATGTCGTTCCAAACCTGTATGAATTCCTCTCTTATGTGGAACACAAAAGGAAAATGTGTTTATGAACATCCCCGTCTGTCTTTGCAATACAATGGCAGTTGTTTGGTTTAAATGGACCCTATGTATCATACAAGTAATCAATGCATCATATTATGCAACAACCCCAAAATTTACATCACTTGCAATGTTTTTGGTGGACATATGACATGCCTTAATTATTTTTACTAGATTTTTTACTGGATAATTTACCTTTTATTTGAATAAACATTTGAATGTACACTGGCGGCCAAAAGTTTGGGATAATGTACAGATTTTGCTCTTATGGAAAGAAATTGGTACTTTTATTCACCAAAGTGGCATTCAGTTGATCACAATGTATAGTCAGGGCATTAATAATGTGAAAAATTACTATTACAATTTGAAAAATAAAATTCAGAACTTCTTAAACTACTTCAAAGAATTCTCATCAAAAAATCCTCCGTGTGCAGCAATAACAGCTTTGCAGATCTTTGCATTCTATCTGTCAGTTTGTCCAGATACTCAGGTGACATTTCACCCCACACTTCCTGTAGCACTTGCCATAGATGTGGCTGTCTTGTCGGGCACTTCTCACGCACCTTACAGTCTAGCTGATCCCACAAAAGCTCAGTGGGGTTAAGATTCATAACACTCTTTTCCAATTATCTGTTGTCCAATGTTTGTGTTTCTTTACCCACTCTAACCTTTTCTTTTTGTTTATTTTTTTTGTTTCAAAAGTGGCTTTTTCTTTGCAATTCTACCCATAAGGCCTGCACCCCTGAGTCTTCTCTTTACTGTTGTACATGAAACTGGTGTTGAGCGGGTAGAATTCAATAAAAGCTGTCAGCTGAGGACATGCGAGCAGTCTATTTCTCAAACTAGAGACTCTGATGTACTTATTCTCTTGTTTAGTTGTACATCTGGGCCTTCCACATCTCTTTCTGTCCATGTTAGAACCAGTTGTCCTTTGTCTTTGAAGACTGTAGTGTACACCTTTGTATGAAATCTTCAGTTTTGTTTTGGCAATTTCAAGCATTGTATAGCCTTCATTCCTCAAAACATTGATTGACTGACAAGTTTCTAGAGAAAGCTGCTTCTTTTCTGCCATTTTTGACCTAATATTGACCTTAAGACTTGCCAGTCTATTGCATACTGTGGCAACTCAACACAAACACAAAGACAATGTTAAGCTTCATTTAATGAACCAAATAGCTTTCAGCTGTGTTTAATATAATGGCAAGTGATTTTCTAGTACCAAATTAGCAATTTAGCATGATTACTAGGTGTTGGTATCAAGGTGTTGGAGTGATGGCTGCTGGAAATGGGACCTGTCTAGATTTGATCAAAAATGACTTTTTTCAAATAGTGATGGTGCTGTTTTTTACATCAGTAATGTCCTGACTATAATTTGTGATCAGTTGAATGCCACTTTGGTGAAATAAAAACCAGAAACAGCAAAATATGTACATTATTCCAAACATTTGGCCACCAGTGTAACTGGCTACTATGGTTGTTTGGTCAAATTGAGGGTTGAAATATAGTGAATACCATCGTAAGGCTTTAAAATATTTAGTTATCTTATAACTCAATATACGGTAAGTATACTAATAATAATTGCCCAATCCTTAAAAGCAATGAATAGCCTTCAAAGCATTTGTGAAATTGTGAAATTGTGAAATTAAAACAGTGCACTTTCTATCTAAAAAATATCTTCTTTCTTTACTGATCTCTATCTCTCTCTTTCTCAGAGTTTTGGTCCATCTTGTTCTACAGCTTTGAACTTCCCTGTATTATTTCATTAGCAAGTATACAAGCCCAGCGCTGAGACTGACAATACTGCTAATTTATTCTGCAGGCTCATCTTTTGCCCATTTACTAGAGGAGTCAATCACTGCCAATCAATTATCTGATACTGTTAGTTTAACACGAGTGATACGCGGACACCAAAAGGTCACCTTTTAAACATGCTGCTTTCTCTCGGCTGAGACTAAGGGGATTTCACTGAATTGCACCCACTGATAGCATGGTTTATTTGCTCATGCTCTCTGTAGTTGTAGTGTTGATTCACAAAAGGAATTTTGCAAATTAGGGAACAATGCAAACTCACTAAACAATTTAATGCTGTGCAATTTCTGTTACTCTCGTTACTTGCTGCTAGTTTCTCAAAACACAAAAAGGACAAAGCATAGCAATGTCAGTTTTATAAAACATTTAAGCTAAGACTGATTATCGGGCAAAAGATGTCCCGACTGTAACTCCATCTTGACGTGGGACATGGCTTGTAAATTCGCAGTTTTATCAGGATAACTTGACAGCCTAGTAATTTATGACAAAATTTTCCTTTTTGTGTGAACTATCCTTTTAAATTATGAGGTAAGCTTGGCCCAGTAAAGATATGCATTGCAGAGTGACTAAAATAAGGCTACCTCTCCTTTTTTAGTAACATCGTCCAGTGAGTCAGGATTTGATGTGATTGGAAGAAACTGACAGATGAATAAAACAACACAAGCTGTGCTGAAGACCAACAGAGCTGCAGTAGAAATGATAAGTAGATGAGTAGAGGTCTATTGATTGCCTCCGTGTCTTGATCAATTGGAAGATGCAATAAACCTTTGAGAAAATGTCATGGTTAGGTTCTTCCCCAACGAGCCGACACATGTGCATGCTGACTCGCACACATACACACTAACACACATACACACATTATTGGTCTTTCTTTCTCTCTCTTGCTTGCTCACTCTCTTGTCAATGCACACCCTTACATTCACACACCAACACACAAAAATCCCCCAGGTTGAATGATTTTTATACTGTACAAACTATAGATTCTATCCCCTAACCCTACTCCACTAACCCTCACAAAAAACATCATTTAGTATGTATTTTTAAGTGATTTGAATTATGGGGACACTAGAAATGTCCTCACAAACCACATTTATAGCATAATACCCATGTAATTACCAGTTTGTAACCTAAAATATTTCCTCGTAAACCACCAAATCTGCCCCCCCCCCCCCCCACACACACACACACACACACACACACACATTAATCATGCTATGCATTATAACTCCATTGAGAAAACAAGAGACACAAATACACTTTACCTCTCTCCCACTCAATCTCTCTCTCCAAATAATATTGATACAGACTTGATAAAGTGCTCCTGTCAAAACATATTACCCTCCTTGCAGTTTAGATGCTATAAATCACTTAAACACTTTGTACAGTTTGCATTGTTAATGGTACAGTCTCATCAGTGCATGCAAACACTACAGTAATTCTGGCTAAAAAGATGGTCTGAAGTTCCAAACAAGAAGAAATCCTGAACTAAGGCCTTCTGAGGTTCTGTACAGAGGTGCATTTATTGTTCTACACTAGAAGGCAATACAGTTAATATACCAAATATTTACAATATATTTGCAATGCCTTTGCTGGCATAGAATTAAGCAACATTGTGAATATCACAATGATTTTAATGTGCTTTTTAAGTGTTCATTTCCTAAAGATGGTAGTTATGAAAAGTTATGAGGAGGAATTAGACTAATTTGTCTAATTCCATATTGCCTTATTTTAATTTTATTAGTTAAAAAAGTAAGTTCAATTCATTTCCATCAATCAGTTCAAACTCTCATTTCAATTAATGGTTTCTTCAAAACTCAATGATTTGTTTGCGTAATCATTAAAAAACTACCATGTTTACATGCACAGTCTTACACTGATTATGCTTAATAAGCCGAGAACTTGTGGTCTTGTAAACACCTTAAACGGCTTTCCTTTATAAAGTTATGGTTATAAACGATTTTAGCAAAAACTGATCGACACATAGATATTTGCCATTACGACCATTGTAAACACCATTTCTGGCAGTCTTACAAGCTAATCCAATGTGCTGTGTACATGTGTTGTGCAAGTGTTTTGTGCATGACTGTTTATGTGTTGCCGTCAAATGCACAGAATAACCTGATGATTTCAAGTCTCATGTAACCACTGTTTTCTATTGCTGTGTGTCGACTGCCAATCCTCCAGGTATTAGGGGTGTGCAGCAAAGCCATTATCTGTATTTCTATCTGTATCTGTTCATATGACACAATTATCTGTATCTGTCTATGTATTAGGATAGAACCGGGTGTGGGCGGGGCTTAAACCGGAAGTGCGTCAACACTAAATTAAATGCCCATTTTTAAGTTTTACTCTTACATTTATAGTTTCTATTAATAAAATATGCCTTGTGTATGCCTTATCATAACAATAGCCTAATAATAATAATGATGATTATTATTATTATACAATTATTATTTTTAGAAAATGTTATTTTCTTCTTTTTTTTTCTTACTAGATGAAGCTGAATTTGTAGGCTACATTAACTGTGGAATATGTTGTGGTTTCTCCTGGTATTTCAGATATTAATATCTGCATGAAACAGAATTTTCGTTGTCTGTGCATGTATAACAACTTTATTCTGTAGGCAGGAGGTGTCAAGCAAAATGTGAAATGTCAAGCACACATTTTGCAGTGAATAATAAATACAAATTCAAACATTAAAATAACTTAAAATAAAATCAATATAGCCTACAAACAGGTGAAAGTCCCTTAAGTCTATCAGGAATTTTTACAATCGGACATTATTTACTTAAATAATAATAATAATAATTTTACATTTATATAGCACCTTACCAGAGTTCAAGATCACTTAATATTTTCAAATTTAGCACAGTTTAAAGAAGAAGAAGAAAAAAGACAGTTTCAGTTTCTTCGTTTTACATGAGGAGGATTCCTAATATTCCTAATAGATAACTCTGTGGAGCAGTTAAACCTTTATGGAGCTTTTTAACTTTTTTCGGAATAAAGTCAACCAGTTCATTTTCTTAATCGCTGATGTGAATATAAATGTGGTCAACTTTAAGAGATGGCTAGACAAGCTCCAATGTGAAATCATCACTTCAGATCAGGAATTTAACATCGTGCTCAGGTGTAGGCTATAAATGAATACACGAGAATCACGTGTGAATCGTGTGATACATTAACATAGACATTTCAGTGGAACGTGTATATGATGTTGTATCTTAATTAATGTTATACTCAACAAGCTCCAGACATGAACAATTAACAGAGACCACAAACGGAGTCGAGAGCGCGTCCATCTGATCTGAAATCACACCATGCACATTTTCATTCATAAGGTTTACACTTTAGAAATATTGGCTGCACAGATTAATAAATTCTTTGTAATTTTGGATATGTTTATTTAAAATTTTGCTTTATCCTTTTGCTTTTATACAAATATTTGTTTTTATATTAAAAAATACACATCCCTACCAGGTATGTTTGTTTTCATGGATAAATCGCTTATCGTTTAGTAGCTATGTGGTGCCCAGCTACTCACACTGCGTTTTTTTTTTTTTTTAATTTCAGTTTTTTATCGCTTGCATGCCAGTAACAGGCGGCTCTTTTTTATACACTGAGCAACCGTCTATGATCAGGGCCATATTAAGGTGATCCGGGGTCTTAACATTTTGCTGGGCCTCTGTCAGCTGTCAGAGCGGGGGGTGGGAACGTTCGCACTTAATCACCATACACGGACGGATTTAACCATTGCACACTTTCACTGTGTTTACATCAGCGTCTCCCGCTGAACGTGTTTTCATGTGTGCCTTCCCGAGAATGTCGACAGGCGAGAATACGGTGGAGGATGCTGCGACTGAACCTGCCTCCACCCCTCCCAAACGCACACCCGTCAGACCCTAGGTGGCGCTATAATAAACACTTTTACGTTTTTGCTTACGTCTCTGCAACAGTAAGGGCTAGAATTGAAATTATTTTTCCCTCTGATTCCTTGAATCAAGAGCTACAAAATCTATATCAATATCCGATTACATTTCTGTGTATAATTTTTTTCGCCATTTAGAATTTTTTGAAAAACCTACTTTTTCGAACTCCTCCTAGACCGTTTGTCCGATCGACATGCAATTTGGTATACATCATCTATAGACCCTCCTGACAAAAAGTTATCAATCAAAAGAATTTCGATATGTCAAATCATTCCAAAGATATTAACGATACAATTCCTTCAGTTTAATGCGATTTGCATAATTGATCGATATCTACTCATCGCAAACTCCAACCAAACTCAGTGCACATAGTCAACAGGACATTTAGAAGATGTCAGCAAATTTTCGTACAATTACGCCCCTAGGGGGCGCTACAACTAAACAACTGTCATAAATTTGCAGCCGTTTGAGCGACAAAGTTCAAATTAAATATGCATCTTCTTTGGTTCAAAAGTATTCTTAAAAAATCTATTCGATAAATTAACAAAAATGTCCGCCACAGGCCAATACATTTTCAGCACCTTATAACTTGTATTGGGAATGGCCGAGGATTATGGAAATGACTATACACAAGCAGGGTGTCAACTCGAAGCCGCATATCAAATTTTGTGACAATCGGACACATGGTGTTGGTATAATTAGCTCATTTGTGTTTTTGCTCATAACTCTGGAACCAAATGGGCTACAATACAAATTTGTAGCTTCTATAAATCCCACAATGAAATGGTCACTTTATTTTCCATTTCCGCAATAAACTTTTTTTACAACTTTTTTCACGAAACTTGGTACATATCATCTACAGACCCTCCAGACAAAAAATTATCAAAAGAATTTTGATGCGTTGAATCGTTCCAAAGATATAAGCAAATATATTTTGGCCATGGCCTATAATGACTAATTAGCCTGCATCTTGTGAGCGCAATTTTCAAACTTAAAATTTGTACATATAGACAAGAGAACACTCTGAGGTAGCATGTCAAGTTTCATTCATTTTTGATGCTAGGGGGTGCTATAACTTAAGAAAATCCTATTTTTGCAACTGTGCTCAAAGCAGGCGAAATGTCACACCAAAATAGCTGTCCACAGCATCCACAGGATCTTTTCTGTCAGATTTCATTATTTTGGTCATCTCGTCCCATATGTGCTTGGCCCCCGACAATAGTCGCTTGCGGCTATATTTATTATTGTTTTTCTTTTGCAAGTTGAGTTGGCCACTTGTTTTTCTTGGTTTAATGCATTGATTTTTGTTTATGTGTGCTGAATTTGGTTTATCTGGCACAATTCACATCAGTGTGCCTACCAGCTTCCATTCTTTGTTTGATAAAATTGTCTTTTTTTAATTTATTATTCTTTTTCTGTGTAATGTTAATGATTTGTTGTTTTATCTTCTGGTTAAGTCCCATGACAGTCTAAAGTCTTCACTTAATGTGGTTGACTGTATCAAGCTGGCTAACCTATTTATTTATTTATTTGTATTTATTTTTCAGAAAAAAATAAATAAGCAGAGGCCTAGGAAAAACAAAAACAAATTATTGAATTATTATTATTTTTTTTTTTTTTTAGACGGCCAAGCTAAAATCAAGTTATATTTGTTTGTATACACAGCAAATGCCATCAAAGAGGCAGGTAAATAAAGATTTTCTAAACTCTGTGAGCTGAAACCAATAAGACTAAGAGCTTGATGTGTGTTCTCGGCACGTCCTCTCAAATTTCTCCTTGGGAATCAGCCCTTTGCATCACGTACTTCATGAAAAAGTTGCCCTAAAGTGCTGAGGACTAAAATTTCTGCTTCAAGGCTCTGTTAATCTAAGGCCTGATAAAAATTAATCATAAAATAATATAAAATGAAATTAAAAAGCTGCCTAATTTATTGATTATATACATAGCTATCACAGATAAATTAACTTTGGCATTTGGTCCTAATCTAATTTTACACATGGTCAAATATGTTTGACTAGGTGGCTGGTGGTGGATAACCATCGGAAGCCACCAAAGAAGGAGATTAGGGGTATTGAAGAACCCAGCTCAGTTTTAAACATTGTGCTACGGCACACTGATCACTAATCTAAAGTAACATTCGCAGAGGTGGGTAGTAACATGCTACATTTACTCCGCTACATATACTTGAGTAACTTCTTTTTAAAAAGTGGGTACTTTTTACCCTCACTCAAGTAAATTTAGAATGAAAATTTTTTACTTTTACTTCGTTAAAATGGGCAGCGTTTCTGTTGTTACATTACTGGGTTTAATTTGAATTAATGCATAATTTATTGAGAGATTATTGAATGGGACTTTTACGACAGAGGACGTTCACACAGCTGCGTGCGTTTTCACAGACTGTCACTCAAGCAGAGTCCATTACTGCTGCAGCATCAAGCTCTTCAAAGTGAAACACTTTCTTCGCTCCGCACAGTGAAAAAGAATAGTTTTGTCATGCAATGCCTTAATTTAACACCAAGACATGCCAGTATTTCAAGATTAAAACTGAAGCTCCAATTTAAGGCAGCACTCTAAGGTAAGTTGTGGCTCTAATGATAACACAGGCTTTTCTGTGACATGGTGATGGTCATTTTCAGGGTGATTCTGTAAATATGGGCTCTTATGACAAATTTTTAAGTGTACATTTTTAAATCAGTGCAGCAATATATCAGTGCGCTTTGTACCATGTCCCGTATGTCATGAGCAGTATTTACGCATTTACCCCATGCCCTCACAGCTACCCTGGCAACTATCGCAGCTACTTCATGCTGATTAACTGAATAAATTCATGTAAACATCCAAGTTAAGTGTAAATGCCTTTTGCTCTATGGAACATGTGATTGACAGCTGGAGCGTGAACAGACAGCATTTCTGCGCGTGCACAGCGAAGGATGCGAGGCGAGCGTGTGAGAGATGTGTGGGTGCGAGGTGATCATATGGCGAAGTGGCTGTGTCCGAAATCGTTCACTCATTCACTATTTCCTATATAATGAATGGCAGTTAGTGCACTATATCTCAGCAGTGAGTTAACAAAATGAGTGAGTGAATTTGTACGCTGACGTATACACCGAGCGTCAGAGCAGAAACAACATCTCATATGAACTTTTAAAATACTTGTGCCCTACATGTTATTCTTATTAAATGATATTTTAATACAATAAATCTTCAGTCTAGTTGTCATTTTTAATATATATGTTAATATAAAGAGTAAATACATTTTATCAAATGTACATTATTGTATTTATTTGTTATACTTTAGTATCTTTACACTCCAATACAAGCTGGGTAGCATTTCTAGGTGCATAGCACCCTCATCCGATCATAAACAGCACCAAAGTTATCATAAACTACATGTTATAACCAAATATTTAATTCATCCACAGAATTATAATTTCCACTGTGTGCAGTCTCCTGAGTTAAAATAATATCACCTCAGTGAATTATTTAGTAAATAAAGAATTCTTCAGCTTAATGGCAAAATTCTGTATAAATATAAATCAAGAGTACATTAAAATGTATCTGTATGTTTTGCATCTTTATATGTTATTATGTTATTTTAATCAAGTAATGACTTGTCAAAAAGTAATTTAATACATTCAGCATGAAATAAAACATTGCAGGAGTGAATGAAGCAGTAAACTTGCTGTGATGAGGAGGAGGGTGGGGCCGGGCCATGAGGACACACGACCGGCCCTGAATCACGCTAATCGTCCGGGAGGGGGATAAAGATGAGCCGGAGGTGCCAGTTCGAGAGAGAGAGAGAGAGAGAGAGAGAGAGAGAGAGAGCCACATGCAGCCGCTGTGTGTGTCTATTTTTGCGTTTAAGTTGATTTGAGTTCATTTATGTTATTAAAATTGTTGACTGTTCAGTCGGTTCCCGCCTGCTCCTTGCCTGTCCTTATACGTTTACAGTGGTGCCGAAGCCCGAGATGGAGGAGGGATGCGCTGTCGCAGAGTCCTTGCCGCTGCCATCCGCCAGGGGAGCAGCCGCGGCCGTCTGCCTGGGCACGGAGGGGTCGCTGCCGGCCACCGAGAGCTGGAGGAACCATGGCTGTCTGCTGAGAAGGGGAGGAGCAGTTCCGTCCACCAGGGGCTGGAGGACTCACTCGCCAGGGGAGGAGCGAGCTGGCGTCTGCCAGAGGGTGGAGGAGCAGTTGAGGACCGGGCGACAGCACGTCCAGGAGCTGGCGAGCAAGTTCTTCTCTCTCTCTCTCCTCTCTCTCTCTGTGTGCCTCTGCTCACCCTTTTCCTCTCCCCACGTCTCCCCTTATCTCTCCCCCAGGTTCGCAGGAGGCGGGATGGACCACCGGCTGACAGAACGGCCGGAAGGGCAGCTTCTCCCCTCCAGAGATGGGGGGGAGTTAGTCAGACTGGTGGCGCCCTGGCCTGAATCGGGCAGGGGAGGAGTGTGACGAGGAGGAGGGCATGGCCAGGCTGTGATGGAGCACAGCCAGCACTGAATCAGCTGATCAGCGGGAGAGCGAGATAAATTCATCCAGATCTGACAAGAGCCCTTATAAGTATAGTTCACCCAAAAATTTTAATTCTCATTATTTACTCACCCTCATGCCATCACAGATGTATATGACTTTCTTTCATCTGCTGAATACAAATGAAGATTTTTGAAGAATTTCTCAGCTCTTTTGGTCCATACAGTGCAAGTGAATGGGAGCTCTTTTGGTCCATACAATGCAAGTGAATGGGTGCCAACATTTTAAAGCTAAAAAAAAAAATCACATAAGTCAGCATAAAAGTAATCCATAAGACTCCAGTGGTTAAATCAATATCTTCAGAAGTGATGTGATATGAGAATCTGTGGATGAGAAACAGATAAACAGATCACTTTCACATTCTTCTTTTACCCCCTGCTGGGCAGGGAGAAGAATGTCTAGCAAAAAATTACAAATATTGATCTGTTTCTCACCCACACCTATCATATCACTTCTGAAGATATGGATTTAACTACTGGAGTCATGTGGATTACTTTCATGATTCCTTTATTTGCTTTTTGGAGCATCAACATTTTGGCACCCATTCACTTGAATTGTATGGACCTACAGAGCTGAAATTTTCTTCTAAAAATCATATTGTGTGTTCTGCAGAAGAAAGGAAGTCATACATATCTGGGATGGCATGAGGGTGAGTAATTTTCATTTTTGGGTGAACTATCCCTTTAAAGTGATAGCTCATCCATAATTTTATATTCTGTCATCATTTCCCAACCCTCATGTTGTTCCAAACCCGTGTGACCTTCTGTATTTTGTGCAATACAAAAGATATTAGACAGAATGTTAGAGACTGACAGTCTCAGTCTTGAGTACTCTTTTAATTGGATATTCTCTTACTCTTACTGAAGTACTTATTTATGTTAGTACTTTTACTTCTACTTGAGTTATAATTTTTTTTAAAGTAATTGTATTTTTACTTAAGTACAGTTTTTGGCTACTCTACCCACCTCTACATTATTTGCAACTTTTTATAAATCAGTTTTATACAATTTTACTGTAACATCACACCTGTATTCACCTTACAGGGGGGTTAGAATCTTTTTTTGTTAGTAATCTAATTTAAGACTGGTCTCATTCTGTACCATAAATGTTACCTGTCTTGTTTCACCCTAAGTGGACATGGTTTCTGACATGATTTCCCACTGAGCATTACATCAAAAAAGAGCAAATGCAGGCTGCTGTTTCTCAGTCACTCACTCAGTCACCAGATAATGTGCCATAATAAATGTGTGCATTAAGAGATAACGGCCACAGAGCTGCAGGGCAATACAAAAGATTTGTGCTGTTTTCTCAGATATGAGGCACTGTGTAATTTCCATATGAATGCACTGACCTAAGATATAAAATATAGCTTTGATCACCTTTGCATAATCACCATTCTGTATCATTAAAATCAGCAATTACACAGTATACCATATATAACCTTCATACAACAGCAATGAAGGTACCTACTGAAAACTAAATTCTCATTAGAGGTAGTCCATTGCTCTGTTCCAAAACCTAATGAGTTGCCTTGCTGTCAACTTGTGGCATACATAGGCACCCAAATTGTTTTCATTTGAGTTTGGCTTAAGCATGTTGCTAAGCTAACAGTGTGATACTCTAATAGGCATAACAATATATAGCACATAAATATTGGGTAAAAGAGTAAAATTTAATTATAATTATTATGTAAATTGTATTGGTACTTTTTGGCATTTAATTAAATATAACAGGCCCTATTTTAAGAGTGCTATGTCTTAGGCGCAGCACTATGGCCATTACGTTTTTATATTTTCATGCAAACGTGCTACATCTAGGCGTAAATGCATGTAAAATGTCAAAAATGCATGTGCAAAGCATGCACATTTAGCGGGTTTAGTGCAATTTAATTCAGAGGTTCTTCTCTGGCTATTGCACTGCTGCGTCCTATTATATACACACGATCAGCCACAACATTAAAACCACCTTCCTAATATTGTGTAGGTCCCCCTCGTGCCGCCAAAAAAGTGCCAACCCGTGTCTCAGAACAGCATTTTGAGATCCTATTCTTCTCACCACAATTGTACAGAGCGGTTATCTGAGTTACCGTAGACATTGTCAGTTCGAACCAGTCTGGCCATTCTCTGTTGATCTCTCTCATCAACAAGGTACAGTATTTCCGTCCACAGAACTGCCTAAATTCTAGAGACTGTTGTGTGTGAAAATCCAGATCAGAAAGAGATCAGCAGGTTACAGAAATACTCAAACCAGCCCATCTGGCACCAACAATCCGGCCACTGTTGAAATCACTGAGATCACATTTTTTCCCCATTCTGATGGTTGATGTGAACATTACCTGAAGCTCCTGGCCATATCTGCATGATTTTTATTCTATTTATTTTTTTATGTTCTCCCCTTTTCTCCCCAATTTGTGCTCTATGTCCTCGTGGTGGCGTAGTGACCGCCTCCAGGTGGCGAAGGATGAATCTCAGTTGCCTCCGCGTCTGATACTGTCGGTCCACGCTTCTTATCACATGGCTTGATGAGCGCATTACCACGGAGACATAGAACGTGTGGAGGCTTCACGCTATTCTCCGCGGCATCCACGCACAACTCACCACGTGCCCCACTGAGAGCAAGAACCACACATTATAGCGACCATGAGGAGGTTACCCCATGTGATTCTACAATCCCTAGCAACCGAGCCAATTTGGTTGCTTAGGAGACCTGGCTGGAGTCACTCAGCATGCCCTGGATTCGAACTCGTGACTCCAGGGGTGGTAGTCAGCGTTTTACCTCGCTGAGCTACCCAGGCCCCCCATATCTGCATGATTTTATGCATTGCACTGCTGCCACACGGTTGGCTGATTAGATAATCGCATGGATGATTGTTGGTGCCAGACTGGCTGGTTTGAGTACTTCTGTAACTGCTGATCTCCTAGGATTTTCACACACAATAGTCTCTAGAATTTACTCCGAATGGTGCCAAAAAAAAAAAAAAAAAAAAAAAAAAAAATACGGACCATTTGTGTCTTATGTTCTTTTGCGCAATAACTACATCCTTGCTGAGAACTCTCTCCTGTTTTGTCTGCCATCACTCAAGTGCTATGGTGTGTAATGGTGAAATGCTACAGAAGATGTTTGTGTTTCCTCCTTTTTCCAGACCTCGAAATAATGTATGTGTTCTCTATCAGCCTGTCTCACCTGCAGTCTTGACAGTGTTACGGGACACTTGAAACATCCTTTACAAAAATTGAGATTTAACTGCAGATTTTCTGCAAATTCTCCACAGATAATTTTAACATGCAAATGAGCTTTGCGGCAAATTGCTGCAAATTGTCCTGTGTTGCCAAAGGTTTGCTGGAGGTTCACCACTACCAGTGAAGAGCTGCAAGGTTCTGGCAAACACTTGCGGCAAATTACAAATTCATTTGCGTGTGAAAATAAAGAGTGGCAAATTTGCGGCAATTTTGCGGCTAGTTTAGACTTTTTGCTAGTTTAGATTTTTTCTAGTTTAGATTTTAGTAGCCCATATCCATGTATGTGGTTATAGACAAATGATATAGAACATTGAAATCGCTCACAGAAAAGTTTTATTTTTCCATCTTGACTGCACTTGACTCCAGTCTCACATCTCACATTCACTGCCTGGAGAAGGATGACGTAACCTCCTCTGTCTTCACTCTCATTGGTAGTTGCTCGTGAATGTCGCTCTTCATTTGCATAAAGTTGCAATTTTCTCAACTTGTCTTGTCGCTCCCCACGGCAATCTCTGTCTCGACAACTCATGTTGCTGGAAGTCGCTGTGCTCTCATTGAAAATGAATGGGATCACATCGCCACGTGATGCCGCTGGCATCCTTTTTTTGGACAATCTAATATCATCATTTTCCAAAGTATATGGTTCTAAAGAGCATTTTCAACTGTCTCCGTTTAGTGGAGGAACGTGGAAATCAACGTGTTTCAACCAAATAATGCAACCTATCTTACTTGCATCAGGTTCACAACTATGTTGCCTTAAAATGCTGCCTACATAGGTAGCTCACTAGGTTTTGGAACATAGCCAATAACTTTTCAGAGCCATGGCCTAGCAGTTAGTCACACTGACCACTTGGTTCTTGTTCGGGAGATGCAGGTTCGATTTTGGCCTATGTTGTGTCTTGATCCCTTTCCTTTAAAAAATGGCAATGCAAAAAGGCATATCTTTTTAACATCTTCAAGGCCATAATGTACACAGTAATCCCTCCTGTTCAGTAATATCCATGATCCTATGCTCTCCCTCCACATACATGTCAGTATTGATCTGTCCACTGCTTTCTTAAAGCTGCATGTATTTGTGCATTCACCTTGAGTCGTGGCTGGAAAGCTGCCAGCACACTTTCTGCCAATTTGCTTCACACCAACAGTGCGCTTTGTTTTCTTAACTGGATTGTCCCAATGGTGGCGAGGGCTATCTAAAGAGAGTTCTCTAAATTGCAGGCTAACTCCGCTAACACACCAAATACTCAAGGGACGCTTTCAAGTCTATGTGACACATTTGCGGGCTGCTTTCAGACAATGGAATTAGACAGTCTGGCTGGAGAATGTGGTCAACTTGAAATGTAATCTGTACTGTTTGCACACAATGTGCCTGAAATTTTATGTGATACTGCCAAAGCCACATAAGCACACATTGCAAGTTTGAATACATGCAGAATTCTGACATAACAAAATGTTATTTTCTTCTTTGATCCCTAACTCCACTTCTTTCCATCCTTCTCGCTTTCTCTCTCTCTCTCTCCCTCTCTCTCTCTCCCCCAGACACTTTCCCCCAGTTTCACGTCAGTATACCTTGAATTTTGTTTCTTACAGTTATTGCTCAGAGTAACCAACCTGTTCACCCCTGCTTAAAAGGGCACTTTCAATCACTAGGGTAGAAAATACTGCTAAAAGTATTTTTCTTCTTCCTCAAATGGTCAGTAAAATGTTTTTGACCTTCAGAAAATGTTGATCATCATCCTCAGGAGGTAATATTAAATATGATATAAGCTATTAAATTGTACATTCATTTTAAATGAGGTTTGCAATTTTTGCAAATTGTGTTACCAACATTTCCTAAATACAGTTAGAACCAAATTAGTAAAAATTGTTTACACACACACATACACACACACACACACACATGCATATACGAATGCACTGATATGACAAATTTTGACCGATACCAATTTTAACAAAAAACTATAGGCTGAAACCGATATTTTGCTACTCACCTTATTTTGTCAAATCAAATGTACAATGATGTACTAAAACTTTTTTACTCTTCTAACAATAAATAATTTCTGTTGAACATGGGTTGAATCTGCTGAACTTATGACAGCCCAAATTTTAAAGAGAGCAACAATAAGGGCCTGGGTAGCTCAGTGAGTATTGACGCTGACTACCACCCCTGGAGTCACAAGTTCGAATCCAGGGTGTGTGTAGTGACTCCAGCCAGGTCTCCTAAGCAATCAAATTGGCCTGGTTGCTAGGGAGGGTAGAGTCACATGGGGTAACCTCCTCATGGTCACAATTAAGTGGTTCTCGCTCTCAGTGGGGTGCATTTATAGAAGATAAACTAATTAAAAAAGATTTAAAAAATAGCAAAATATGATAACATGATTACAGATAAGAAAAAAGTTATTTTGTACTTCTAAAACATTGCACTTCGTTTTTTGCAGTTCAAAACAACAGAACTTACATTTAACACATATGTACTGTATATGGTAAAACATTACAAATTCATACTATGCATAAGTAGGGAAATTCCATGCAAATGTCAACCATATCATGAAAAAATAAAAGGTTTAACCAAACAAACAAAACAATTTTTTATTTTTTATTTTGTATTATATTGGTTTAATAGATAATGCTGTCCAGACCGCAAGAGGGTGCCGCTTGCTCACACTGCGCTGACTGGAGCGCTCAATGCAAACAATGTTTTTAAACATAGCGTTTTGAGGTTTAGTAATCTTGCAAGGCCATATAGCAATTTTAATCTTAATTCAATCAATCATGCAGCTTTACTGGAAATGATACCGATTTATATGAATTAAAAGTCTCCTGATTTCAAAGCATTTTGGATGGCTTCCCTCATCATATAGCCTATAACTAAGTGCCACTTTCACAACTGTCACGTCCGTTTATGGCAGTTTTTTTTTTTCACATAAACATGAGAATGAGAAAGAATCAAAATGAAATATTACATGTTCTTAGGAGTGCCAACACTCCTACATATTGAGGCTATTACTGTTTCTGGATTGTGCATTTTTACAATGATATATTTTTACAAAAATAAACCATCTGTTTTTTTGTTTTGTTTTTTTCATATCTTTCATGCCTATAACTGATATGCTGGTGGTTTTAATTATTATTATTATTATTATTATTATTATTATTATTAATAATTTTTGCATGCAGCAACACCTGCATGATGCTAATTTTCATTCAGTGTGTAGCACATCACACTCCAAATGCATATGCTCTAGATACTAAAGACTTGAACTCTCATCAAAAACCCTGCTGGAGGAACAACAGCCACAGCAGCACATAGATCAGAATAAATCGACATTGCCTTATCTTTCTGATGTGGATGAATTAACAGAGGACAGCTTGTTTTAAGAGCCTGGCCTGCAAGAAGTGATTTGTTTTTCCTCTCCTTCTCTGTGATGGAGGGGTTTCTACTAGCAGTGCCCCAGATCAAAAACACACAGAGTGCAAAGCATCTCACATTATTCATTCAGCACTCTGCATGCATAAAAGAACAGCTTAATATATATTCATCATGCTGGTATTTCTAAAAGCTTGTTAGATTAAAACATATTTATTTGAAAAAATACTGGAATTTGTGCAGTGATTAAAATGCGGGTCAGTGTATCATTGACACTGAAAAAACAAAACAAAACAAAGAGAACAGAAGAATGCAGAAATAAGTTTTAGAAAGAAAAAAGATTAAGCCTCTCAAAGAAGACCTCATCAAAATGCCATAAGGCTCCACATTACTTTTAGCCCCAAAGGCTTATTAAGAACAGTACTGTGGAAGCACAGTATAAGATTATTCACCATTCATTTTAACTGACAGCTGGTACAGATAATAAACAATCTACTGTGTGACAATGGAGAATACATTCATCACTGGTACCTCCATCACATCAAGTTTTTAATTTCTACTGTCTGCTGTTTAAAAATGTCTTAACAGGTAACGGAAGAGAATGTGGCATTCTCAGTATTTAGACAGCCAATCTACGTCAAAATATAAATTACATTTAGAGCATTTTCATTTTAGGATACGGTAGACAGCAGCCCTCAGAGCTTCCTGATGCGATGAGCTGCAATTTGCAAACAGTGATGGTGTTATAATCACATACATGATATATTATAAATTAGATGCAACCATCAAATGTCTTGTGCATGCCTAGTCCTATGAGATAGGGCAAAAATAGTCTTATACCGTCTACACTGGACATGAGCGTCACGTCACATTGCGTCAAAAGTACATCTTTCCCATTATTATCAGTAACGCTTTCTACACTGCAAGCGTCCGCTGCGGCACGTCACACCTACAGTAAAAATGTCCCGTTCCATTTTGCACTGCACATTACAGCCTTAAACTGTTGTGGCACTGAACCCGGTGTAAAAAAGATGTTATGTTAAGTGTATATAAAGGTTGACCAGAGTTTGTTGTTACACTTTTTACTCCAGATAATATTTCTATGATTACTGTTAATTTTAGGTTAATTTTTTTAAGTAATTTATGGTCAATTTCTGTAATTTTATGTCTTGGCTAGAATAAAGCTGTTGAACATTTCCACCATTATTGGAAAATAATAATAATAATCATTTATAAAAAACAAATAATAAAAAAATAAATAAAAAAAATCATTAAATTAATTCATTCATAAGTTCATTGAAAACAGTTTGACCTTTTGTGAGAACATGATGTCCCAATGTTCAACAGTGTCCCTAACTGTACACTACCGGATTATTTTTAGAAGAATCTGTGAGTAATACAGATAGCACATGCCAAATTCCGCCAGTCCATATATTTCCGTAACGATATCTATTTAAGTTGCTGAGGATTTCTAACTTGTTTTGGCTATTTGTTGCCCTGGCAAGTAATCCCTCTAGGATTTAGTCAGGGTCAGGGTTAGGTTTGGCCTATTAGTATTGCAACCAGATTTAGCCAACAAAGTGATAAGTGATAAATTGTACACATTTGTAAAATTTTAAATACATGTGACAACTTGCCTGACATTTATAAAAAGACCTGAGAACACAATTCAACCTTTTGGCTAAAATTTACCTTGATTGTTGACTCTTGCCTAAACACATGCACATGTGTTTTATTGTGTTCACTTGTTTATGCAAGACATACAGTATATAATTAAAAAAAGACATAATTGGAATTAGAGTTGGGAGCGATATAATTCAAACACATTTTTGTAATTGTACTTTTGCCACAAGACCTTATATTTACTGAGATATAGTTCTTGTGACAACTTCCCCTTGTGATGATGAGCCCTAGTCACCCCTGCATAATTTTGACCTAATCACAGAGACCAGGAAGTAGTGATGTGGAAATGTTTCCCAGCAAGAGCTCACACCACAAAGCTGCAACACTGGCCCAATCTCTCTCGCAAGCCAGGTTTGAAAAGTCGGAGATGTACAGAACAATGGTTGGTTCATGGAGGTGAAATGTAATTGTAACATTTCAGTGGTTTTAACAGTCAGAGGTCTGTGTGTCAGAACACAACATGTACGAGTTTTTACTTTGTCAGCCAACTTAAAAGGAAGTTTCTAATCAAAAGTAAAGTTGTTTGGAGCAGCTGTTTTTTAACTCCTCAGTAATTCAGTATTCCAGACAACCATAGAATAAAGGAGTCTGCCTTACTGACAGCTTTTTCAATGGTTGGAGAGGAGCCAAACTCAGGTTTTACAACAGGTCAGCAGATAGTTTGTTCAAATGGCATCAACAAAAGCAGAGTATTGACTTAAAATAGTTTTTGAAAATAGCCTCTCCAGTCAAATCACCCCAGATTTTGAAGCGTCCCACCCCTTAATGATGTCTAATGGTGATTCCAGTGTGGTTTTAGAGCTGGCCTCTGCAATGCTCCCATCTCCCAAATGAGACTGCATGCCTAAGCTGCTGCTTCTTTCTTTTCATTTTGTTATTCTCATCGCAGTTTCCCCTGTGGTGACAATGCCTTGTGGACTCATTAAGAGTGTATTTGAACTCTCTCTCTCATATATGGTTATTTTTCTTCTCATAGTCTAAGCTGTGACCCAAATTTACAGTGTGATAGTGAAAGCATGCCCCAATGTTAGTCCAAACAACCCCCAAATGTCTAAGAGGTTGAGATATTCATATATCTTAGATATCACATGAGATATTTATCTCATACTGTATATCTGAAATAAGATATGGTGGTAACTTGAAATGGCTTTAGTTTTTTGCCCGTTTTTTCAACCATCATACAAAAATGTAAGTTTGAGCTAGAAAAGTAAAAGCACACCTCTTCTCAACAAGCTAAACAATTTAAGGAATAATTCATGTCCGTAGCACAAACTGTGCTGGGGTGAGTTAAATGCAGAAGTTTAATACTTCGGGTTAGGGGTTTGTTCAGATCCCTAACTGTAAGTATAAGTAATTTCAAGCACCACTAATAAGCTTTAATGCAGTTTGATTGTCAAGAAATATATACAAACACGTCTAAAAATGAAATACCACAGTTATGTACATAGGCTCAATTATAGCCTGTTTTTCAGATTGTCTGGTGTTATAGAATAATGATGATTGTGTTGTTGTGTGACAAATCTCAGTAGTCATTAAAGTTCTCAAGAGTATGTTCTCAAAGCATTTGCCAACAGCAACCAAGACTGTAAGCCATTAAACAACAGTGAATAACCAGCTTATAAGAGCAACATACACAGTATTCTCTATGCAGCTACAGGATGCAGATCTGGCTTTATAAGTACATTAAGGCCCAGACGCTTCAGTCAAACCACCAGACATTCTTTGATCTTACATTAGTTCTGATATTAAGATAATCATGCTTGGAGCAAATGCAGCTCTTTCATCCCTAACAAAGAGAGATTTTTCTTCTTAATATTCTTCTGTTTCTCTCACTGAAGACCCATCAATGTCATTATGGCCAGAGTTCACAGTATACCATGTAACACTTTGTTACATTTACACTGTATCAAGCATCCCGTAAAGAGAGATTGTCTTAAATAGTGTGAAAACTACCATAACTATTAACAGTTTTACTAAGAACATTTTAACATCCATTTAACAAAAAACAAAAACAAAAAAACACACACTTCACCTTCAAATTTATTCAATGCAAAATAGATCCTTGATGTTTGAGATTGTATTAGTTGGGTTATGAACATGCACTGCATATAAAATGTATGAAATGAAGTTCTCTCTCACCTTTCTTTAAAACTCCAGAAGGCAGGCCATGATAGAGACAAAATAAAAATAACAAACTGTGAATAAGATTGACTTGAATCCGCTTGTTTTAATTTTATGCAACATCTTAGGGGCAAGTATTCTAATTAACAGCTAATTTACATTGTTGCTGGGTACCAATTCCAAGCAGCTTGATTGGTTTTGCCAGTACATAATTGCGACGTGTGGAAATGCTTCTAAAAGCCATCAACCTGTAGTTTCCTTACCTAAAACTCTACAGAGATATGCAATGATAAAAATGATTTGGGCTAATTACTGCAGTTGTGCTGTGGAGGGGGTTTTGACAATGTTCTTACAGTTGATTTAATGTGTAAATTTAGGACCAGCATGTCACTTCTAGTTAAGGCAAAGAAGTAGGTATGTTAATTAAAACATTTCACTGGAATGTCAGTCACATTAAATGTTATGAGCAAATGTTGAAACATCTCAAAAGGCAATGCCTCACTAAATGTTGTATCAGATGTTTCAGAAAGTATTATCAATAATTTATATATATATATATATATATATATATATATATATATATATATATATATATATATACACATACATACATACACACACACACACACACACACACACACACACATACATACACACACACTCAGCAAAAAAAGAAATGTCCCTTTTTCAGGACACTTTTTTAAAATTTTTTTTGTAAAAATCCAAATAACTTTACAGATCTTTATTGTAAAGGGTTTAAACAATGTTTTCCATGTTTGTTCAATGAACCATAAACAATTAATAAACATGCACCTGTGGAACGGTCATTAAGACACTAACGGCTTACAGACGGTAGGCATTTAAGGTCACAGTTATAAAAACTTAGGACTCAAAAGAGACCTTTCTACTGACTCTGAACCCCCCCCCCCAAAAAAAAGATGCCCAGGGTCCCTGCTCATCTGCTTGAACATGCCTTAGGCATACTGCATAGAGGTATGAGGACTGCAGATGTGGCCAGGGCAATAAATTGCAATGTCCGTAATGTGAGATGCCTAAGACAGCACTACAGGGAGACAGGAAGGACAGCTGATCATCCTCGCAGTGGCAGACCACATGTAACAACACCTGCACAGGATCGGTACATCTGAATATCACACCTGCGGGACAGGTATAGGATGGCAACAACAACTGCCTGAGTTACACCAGGAATGCACAATCCCTCCATCAGTGCTCAGACTGTCCGCAATAGGCTGAGAGAGGCTGGAGTGAGGGCTTGTAGGCCTGTTGTAAGGCAGGTGCTTACCAGACATCACCGGCAACAACGTCACCAATGGGCACAAACCCACCTTCGCTGGATCAGACAGGACTGGCAAAAAGTGCTCTTCACTGACAAGTCATGGTTTTGTCTCACCAGGGGTGATGGTCGGACTCGTGTTTATCATTGAAGGAATGAGCGTTAACCCCAAAGCCTGTACTCTGGAGCGGGTTCAATTTGGAGGGTCTGTCATGGTCTGAGGCGGTGTGTCACAGCATCATCGGACTGAGCTTGTTGTCATTGAAGGCAATCTCAATGCTGTGCATTACAGGGAAGACATCCTCCTCTCTCATGTGGTACCCTTCTTGCAGGCTCATCCTGACATGACCCTCCAGCATGACAATGCCACCAGCCATACTGCTCGTTCTGTGCATGATTTCCTGCAAGACAGGAATGTCAGTGTTCTGCCATGGCTAGCGAAGAGCCCGGATATCAATCCCACTGAGCACGTCTGGGACCTTTTGGATCGGAGGGTGAGGGCTAGGACCATTACCCCCAGAAATGTCAGGGAAATTGCAAGTGCCTTGTTGGAAGAGTGGGGTAACATCTCACAGCAAGAACTGGCAAATCTGGTGCAGTCCATGAGGAGGAGATGCACTGCAGTACTTAATGCAGTTACTCCCCCTCACCCTTTGTTCAGGGACACATTCCATTTCTGTTAGTCACATGTCTGTGGAAGTTTATGTCTTAGTTGTTGAATCTTTTTTATGTTCATACAAATATTTACACGTTACGTTTGCTGAAAATAAAAGCTGCTGAAAGTGAGAGGACATTTCTTTTTTTGCTGAGCTTATATATATATATATATATATATATATATATATATATATATATATATTCAGAGGAACAATTCACCCACAAAATACAATTATGGCATCATTTTCTCACACTCATATTATTCCAAACCAGAATTGCTTTCTTTCTTACCTGGAATGTAACAGGAGAAATTCTGAAGACTGCTTTCCATGCCCTTTTACATACAGTAGCGATGAAATGTAACTTTCAAGCCAAATAAAAGACATATAAGCATCATAAACGTATTTTTTTAAAAAGCAGTCCATATGATTTGTACACGTTGTTTCAAATTCTCTAATGCCATATTATAGCACCATGTGAGAAACAGACCGAAGTTTAAGTCATTATTCTCTTTAATTATTTAATGCATGTTTTGGCAACTGGCAAATGTTCAGTCTCTGGATAACAAGCTCTGCGAGCTGAAAGCGCGGATCTCTTTCCAACGAGAGACGAGGGACTGCTGCGTTATCTGCCTTACGGAAACTTGGATGTCTGCGGAGATTCCAGACTCAGCCATTGAACCCACGGGGTTCTCCATGCTCCGAGCGGACAGAGCGAAAGACCTCTCAGGTAAAACTAGAGGAGGTGGTGTATGTTTTATGATCAACAAATCCTGGTGTGATCAGAGGAACATACATTCTATCAAGTCTTTCTGTTCTCCTGATCTGGAATTTCTTATGCTTCTGTGTCGACCATTCTGGCTACCGAGGGAATTCACAGCGGTCATTATCACTGCTGTGTACATCCCCCCACAAGCCGACACAGACCGGGCACTCAAGGAACTGTATGGGAGTATAAGTGAGCAGGAAACTCGTGTTTTTACGGACATTTTCAACCTTTCCCTCTCTTTGTCTGTAGTCCCCACATGCTTTAAAACATCCACCATTGTGCCTGTTCCAAAACAATCGAAAATAACTTGTTTAAATGACTGGCGTCCTGTTGCTCTGACCCCCATCATCAGCAAATGTTTTGAGAGACTAATCAGAGATTACATCTGCTCTGTATTACCACTCAATCTTGACCCGCTGCAGTTTGCTTACCGTAACAACCGCTCCACTGATGATGCCATTGCATCTACAATACACACTGCTCTCTCCCACCTGGAAAAAAAGAACACTTATGTGAGAATGCTGTTTGTAGACTACAGCTCAGCATTCAACACCATAGTGCCCTCCAAGCTAGATGAGAAACTCCGGGCTCTGGGCTTAAACAGCTCGCTGTGCAGCTGGATCCTGGACTTCCTGTCAAGCAGACGCCAGGTGGTTAGAATAGGCAGCAACATCTCCTCATCACTGACCCTCAACACTGGAGCCCCACAGGGCTGTGTTCTCAGCCCACTACTGTATTCCCTGTACACACATGACTGTGTGGCAACACATAACTCCAATGCCATCATTAAGTTTGCTGATGACACGACGGTGGTAGGTCTGATCACTGACAATGATGAAACAGCCTACAGAGAGGAGGTGCACACTCTGACACACTGGTGTCAGGAGCACAACCTCTCCCTCAATGTCAGTAAGACAAAGGAGCTTGTGGTGGACTTCAGGAGAAAAGACAGAGAACACAGTCCAATCACCATCAATGGAGCACCAGTGGAGAGAGTCAGCAGCTTCAAGTTCCTGGGTGTCCACATCACTGAGGAACTCACATGGTCCGTCCACACTGAAGTCGTTGTGAAGAAGGCTCATCAGCGCCTCTTCTTCCTGAGACGGCTGAGGAAGTTTGGAATGAACCGCCACATCCTCACACGGTTCTACACCTGCACTGTGGAGAGCATCCTGACTGGCTGTATCTCCGCCTGGTACGGCAATAGCACCGCCCACAACCGCAAAGCACTGCAAAGGGTGGTGCGAACTGCCAAACACATCATCGGAGGTGAGCTTCCCTCCCTCCAGGAAATATATACAAGGTGGTGTGTGAAAAAAGCTCGGAGGATCATCAGAGACTCCAGCCACCCGAGCCATGGGCTGTTCTCACTGCTACCATCAGGTAGGCGGTATCGCAGCATCAGAACCCGCACCAGCCGACTCCATGATAGCTTCTTCCCCCAAGCAATCAGACTTCTGAACTCTTGATCTCCCACGATCAAAATACATCAGCACTGCACTTTATTACTCTTTTATCTCACACCGGACTGTCATAAATTATATTACTGTCATTATATTATGTCTCTCTTAACAACTGACTATCAACCGACAGCCTGAATGTCAATACAGTACAATACTGTACATATTATATATATATTCTTTTTTCATATATATTTTAATTTTTATTGAATAATGTGTATCTATATAGTATCTATATAGTAAAAAAACAAAAAAAAACAAAAAAAAACAAAAACAGCATATTGTATACTGTGCAATGTATGTTATTATTGTATATTGTTGAGTGTAATTGTGTATAACAGATGTGTTGTGTTAATTTGATGTTTTAAGTTGTGTAATTATGTATAACAGATGTTTAAATTGTGTTGTGTTAATCTGATGTTTTAAGTCGAGTTTAATTATGTATAACAGATGTTTAAATTGCGTTGTGTTAATTTGATGTTATTGTAAATTGGTATATGTCTCATCACTGTCACGACTGCTATGTTGATCGGAACTGCACCCAAGAATTTCACACACCATTGCACTTGTGTATATGGCTGTGTGACAATAAAGTGATTTGATTTGATTTGATTTGATTTGATGGTGCTTTTGCATCCTTTTTTCAAAAGCTTGAAATCTTCAGTCCCCATTCAATTTAATTGCATGTGGACACCCCCATGGGGACCCTGAATTACTTGCTACACAGACTGAACTTTTTGTCTTTCTTATAATGCATCTACACATATCCTGGGATACAGTATTAGCTTAATCCATGAATTTTGACACACAATCTCAAAACTCACTTTGAGCAAAGGAACATTTTTTACAGACAGAGTAAATACTGATCCAAAACAGACTGGAATCTGAGCCATGGAATGCTAAGACTCACTTTATTTTCACACTCTAGAATGCACAGAACCTATTTGAAGATACCAAAAATGGACAAATTAATCTTACACAAATGATAACCCTTAAAATTATATTGTAATGACTTGTAGTTATGTACTACCCAGGTTTTAAAACCGACGAGTTAACTAACATGAATTTTCTCTCTTATTTCATGTTTTGTAACTTGCATGTTGAATATTTATGAAAGCACATCAGATTTATTATCTTTGAGTTTTGTTTCCTACGTCTCGAATGTTAATGAAGATCAGTTTCTGATATCTCCTATTTGTGATTGATTAAATGGGCCCTTTTTTGAGAAGGATGATTCATAAAATAATTACCTTGAGGAGAGAGAGAGTGGATCATGTGATATCACATCTGGAAAGTCTGATTGGCTTTTTGCCTCTGGGGTGTGGCAACCCCAACTCCACAAAACTTAACGCCTTGAACAAACAAGCAGTTCTGAGTAGTTTGCAGTTGAGTTGCTCGTGTTCTGAGTTACTCAAGTTACGGAATGCACGGAGCTCTCCAGAATAAAAAAAAAAGGTAGAGATCCATGCTCAATTTCCATGAGGACTCCCATTGCGGGAGTCCTCGAAGTTCCTCGAAGTTTCTAAAGATGTAGAAGTTACAAGATTTCTTCTGCAGCCACCTCTGAGGCTCTACTGGTTATTCCATCATCCGTGCAACCAGTACTGTATTGATTTCTGCCAAAATAGATTCTATTTTCACCTGCACTTCAGACCATTGACCCAGCACAAACAAAGACTTGCAACAAACCAAGCCAAAGGACTTCCAAGCAACACACAAGTACATTACCTCCAGACCGCTAAATCTGGTGTTTTATTATATAATTTAGGTAACCCGATCTCAAACATAGGTGTATCAAATGAAGTTTAATGATTCATTCAAGGCAAGGTCTATAGACTCCATATAAGTTAATTTTCCTCTTTTACAGATCATTTCCATTCATTTATGTATGTCTATATGTGTGAGTTTTGTTCAATGTTGTAGATTAGTCAGTTTTGTTTGTATTCATAGAGAAGTTGACTGTAGTATATGATATAACTATGTTGGTCACTTGAAATCTGTCGAGCCTAAAGTTAGGTGCTTACAATAGTATTTTCAATATATCTGTTATATTATTTTCAATGGTCATGAAAGTAATATTGCTCTAAGAATTAACAAGTACATTCACATCAACTCATCACTGGCCGAGTAGGATTGAGCTGACATAACCATTAATTATTTTAATATTCCCTGAATTAAATATAATTCCCTTCTTGAGCTAAATTCGATTACGCACTGTGTCGTGTCTACTTGAACAGAAAGATGAAGACTGTACCTCGACAACACAAAAACTGCTGTAACTCACTTATAACTGTGCATGTAAACATATTGAGTGTTGTCCGCGTTGTCATTACATCATTTCCTGTGACTCTGAAGTAATTAGTCACATTGTATGTAAAGGAGGCTTGCTGAAAAAACTATTTAAATAATAAAAAAAAAAACAATGGTAGATTTCATAAGGCATACTTCCAGGGGGCTTGTGACTGCAAAGCAACTACCACTGAGATGAATGGGAATGCTAGCAGATGGCTTTTTCAAGGTATTACAGATCTCCTTGGTCTACTCACGATCACGTGTGAATGTATCCACATTGTCACATCAAGTTTGCTTTGTGTAAATCATGATGTATGCATAGCGTAACGTGCGGAAGGAAGTCACGAGAACTGGATCTAGGTGCAGTGAAACAGTATTTAATAAACTAAACAAAGTACAGATTAACGGGGTAAACACAGGAACAAAAGAAACCACCACGATGAGAAAAACACAGAAACAGAGAAAACATCTACGATGGAAAGCGGTCAATGAACAGGAGGTCAAAAAACATAACAACTGACAAAAACTAAGCAAACAACAGGGCATTATATACACATTGGGTAATAAGTAAATTAAAGACAAGTGAAGACAATCAAGGACAGCTGGCAGTGATGAGGGCAGGGAATTATGGGAACTGTAGTCCGGAAGGAATAGATGACAGCGGAGAAACACAAGGCAAACAACAGTGAATCATGACAGAACCCCCCCTCTAATGGGCGGCTCCTGATGCCCAAGGAAGGCTGGTCAGAGAGGCAGGGCCAAGATGGTGTAACGTCTGTGTAAGATCAGTGATGGCTAATTACACTTTGTTTGAAAAAAACTTTGTTTGAAAAAAAACCTTTTAGCCTTTTGACATTTGCATATAAATTACTGACCTGGCCTCCACGTTTACATTTATATGGGTGCTAAATTGCAGATGGTCTTTATCACTATCAGAAGGATGCTAAAACAGGTCTCCTCTGAAGTGTCTCCAACAAGCTTCAAACACATTCCACAGAAAGGGGGGTGACCCCCCCCCGTGCCAGGCACCAGAGCAGTTGTCTGTCTCCAGTAATTCCAATACACGTCACACACACACCTAAAGACATTTTCTCTATTTAGGCCATAGTAAGCAGTTATAAATGTATCTGCTATATGCATGTGTTGTATGTATATTCCCCTATCATATTAACTTAGTTAAAACCCTTTACTTGTATTAGTTAGACGTTAAATGCCTATATTCAAGTGTATGAGTGTATCTCTGCTTTAATATCGTCTGGAGGTTACCTTCTTGGTATCAAAATGATCTTCCTTTTATTTCTCACACAATAATGTACACCATGTGATCGTGAAATGCATCGAACAATTCTTACTATGTTTTGAATTAAAAGCTGCACTAGCGGTCCAGATCAGCAATAAAATGCGAATGGGCCATAAACGGAGACAAAGGATGTTTCTCCCGCTCAAAATGCATGCCTCTGATTGGCCACTCCACCCACAAAATGGGTGCGGCAATGAACTATCAAAACTCCAGAGCGCAAAGAAATCATCGCTCAAAACTCTTCTTCTTGAGACCAACACCCTCCAAAACTCTCTCTTGAGTTTAACCTTCTGGCAGTGTTTACCTTCAAGTAACTTTGTGGATTTCCTGTGGACTTCTTCAACTCACTCCTAAAGAAATCATCGAGAACCTCGTCTACCGCATCAAGACTCTTAGTCAGCAACAAACCAATGCAAGTAACCATTTACAACTGATTAGATGCGCGTTTAAGTTTGAACCCCTTTTAAGGTGAATTGTGCCTCTGATGATTCTCATTTAGGTTGTGGTTAACTGATGTGAAATATTGCCATTCTGTGCTCTTCTCTCTCTCTCTTTTCCTTACTTTCCTTCATTCTATATATGTATGTTTTGCTTAGTTTGTTTGTATGTTAGTTATAGTTTCATTTATTAAATCCCTTATATTCACAATTGATTGTCTCTGTGTTCCTCTCACAATTCAAAGTCACTGAATGTTGCTCCTTGCTACATGCTAAACTACTGCTAGCACTGTATAAGTAGGAAGGCTATCGTTCCTTGGCCAGGAAAGTAATCTTCCAAGAATTGATAAATAATTATATTGTCTGCTCGCTGGACGGACAGATCAAGTAGTTGTAATATTGATTCTGCTACAGTTAATTCTAAGATCTAATCTAAATATTTATTATTAATTATAACCAGTTATAATTAATTATAAATAATTCCCTTTTAAGCTAATTTGCTACAATGGTGCTGGAGATCAAGGATACCACAGCAGAACAGGCGGAAGGCTGAGACACCAGGGAGACTAGAGCAGATCGGGTGGACAGCCGAGAGACCAAGGAGACCAGTGCAGATCAGGCGGACAGCCGTGAGACCAGGGAGACCGGAGCAGATCGGGTGGACTGCCAAGAGACCAAGGAGACCAGAGCAGATCATGCGGACGGCCAGGAGACCAAGGAGACCAGAGCAGATCCGGCGAACGGTCAGGAGACCCAGAATGACGAGAGCAGACCTAGTGGATGGCCAGGAGGCCAAGGAGACCAGAGCATATCAGGCAGACGGCCAGGAGACCCAGGAGACCAGAGTAAATCAGGCAGACGGCCAGGAGACCAGAGTATATCAGGCGGACGGCAAGGAGACCAGAGCAGATCAGGCGGATGGCTAGGAGACTCAGAAGACCAGAGCAGATCAGGTGGATGGCCAGAAGGCCAGAGTATATCAGGCGGACAGCCAGGAGACCACCTCAGGGTGGAGACGACCTCTGTGGTCATGTATATGGGCAGAGACTCGGAGATGACCTCTGTGGTTGTGTATATGGGCAGAGAATCGGAGATGACCTCTGAGGTCGTGTACATGGGCAGAGAATCGGAGACGACCTCTGTGGTCGTGTACATGGGCAGAGACTCGGAGACGACCTCTGTGGTTGTGAACATGGGGTGAGACTTGGAAACAACCTCCATGGCATGTACATGGGTAGAGACTTGGAAACGGAAGCCTTTTTCCTCCTCCTCCTCCGGGAGGCTGAAGTTGGCAACGCAGGCTCTGGGACGGATGAGGCTAGCAGCGCTGGCTCTGGGATGGACGAAGCTTCTTGCTCATTGGCCGTGGCAGGCGTGGGCATCGGCTCGTTGGCCGTGGCAGGTGTGGGCCAGACTCAGACGTGGATGTGACATGGCATGGAGCAGACGGAGGTGTTGCTGTGACATGGCATGGAGTGGATTCAGGCGTGGAAGACTCGGAAGCTGGAACCGGGATTGTGAGAGGAGGATCCTCTGCAGCGTGTGTCTCTAAGATTAGCCTCACATATTCCTCCCAAGTGCAATCTCTGGTCTACGGCAATTCCCTCTACCGGCGTGTTGCTAGTCCGATTTGGTAGATGGATTTCAGGGTATCATCATCAAAACCAGTGTGGATGGCAACGGTGGAGAAGAAATGGCAGAACTCTGACTGATAAGTCTGCCTGGCTTAGTTGAATGAAGTATGCCGCCAGATCCATTTTGCGGTCAGTTGTTCTGTAATGTGCGGAAGTCACGAGAGCTGGATCTAGGTGCAGCGAAACAGTATTTAATAAAATAAACAAAGTACAGATTAACGGGGTAAACACAGGAACAAAAGAAACCACCACAATGGGAAAAACACAGAAACAGAGAAAACATCTACAATGGAAAGAGGTCAATGAACAGGAGGTCAAAAAACATAACAACTGACAAAGACTAAGCAAACAACAGGGCATTATATAAACAATGGGTAATGAGTAAATGAAAGACAAGTGAAGACAATCAAGGACAGCTGGCAGTGATGAGGGCAGGGAATTATGGGAAATGTAGTCCGGGAGGAACAGAATGACAGACCCCCCCCCCCCAATGGGCGGCTCCTGATGCCCAAGGAAGGCTGGTCAGGGAGGCAGGGCCAAGATGGAGCCAGAGACCACAGATACCACAGCACAACAGTTGGAAGGCTGAAACACCAGGGAGACCAGAGCAGATCGGGTGGACAGCCGAGAGACCAAGGAGACCAGTGCAGATCAGGTGGACAGCTGTGAGACCAGGGAGACCGGAGCAGATCGGGTGGACTGCCGAGAGGTCAAGGAGACCAGAGCAGATCAGGCGGACGGCCAGGAGACCAAGGAGACCAGAGAAGATCCAGCGAATGGTCAGGAGAACCCAGAATGATCAGAGCAGATCTGGCAGATGGCCAGGAGGCCAAGGAGACCAGAGCAGATCAGTTGGATGGCCAGGAGACCAAGAAGACCAGAGTATATCAGGCGGACAGCCAGGAGACCAGAGCAGATGGCTAGGAGACTCAGAAGACCAGAGCAGATCAGGTAGATGGCCAGAAGACCAGAGTATATCAGGTGGACAGCCAGGAGACCACCTCAGGGTAGGGACTGGATCAAGAGGCCTAGTTGGGGGCCACAGGGCTGAAACAGGGTCAGGAGGCCTGGGTGGTGGCCACAGGGTCAAGATAGGGTCAGGAGGCCTGGGAGGCGGCCACATATTAGAGACTGGAGCCGTGGAAGACTCTGAGGGCGGAGCCATGGAAGGCGGAGCTGTATTAGGCTTGGGGGGGCGAAGCCGTGGCAGGTGGAGCCGTGGGAGGCTCGAGGGGTGAAGCCATGGCAGGCAGAGCCGTGGGAGGCTCGAGGGGCGAAGCCATGGCAGGCAGAGCCGTGGGAGGCTCGAGGGGCGAAGCCATTGCTGGCTCGAGGGGCATAGTTGTAGAAGACGGAGCCATGGCAAGCTCGAGGCTAAGAGTCCAGGATGACTAGGAAATGACCTCAGTTGTCGTGAACATGGGCAGAGTCTCGGGAATGACATCTGAGGTCGTGGGCATGGACTGAGACTCGGGAACGACCTCTGTGGTCGTGGGCATGGACTGAGACTCGGGAACGACCTCTGTGGTCGTGGGTACGGACTGAGACTCGGGAACAACCTCTGTGGTTGAGGGCATAGACAGAGACTCGGGTACGACCTCTGTGGTCGTGGACATAGGCAGAGACTCGGAGACGACCTCAGTGGTCCTGGACATAGGCAGAGACTCGGAGATGACCTCAGTGGTCATGGACAAGGACAGAGAATCAGAGATGACCTCCGTGGTCGTGTACATGAGCAGAGAATCGGAGATGACCTCTGTGGTCGTGTACATGGGCAGAGAATCGGAGATGACCTCTGTGGTCGTGTACATGGGCAGAGAATCGGAGATGACCTCTGTGGTTGTGTACAAGGGCAGAGACTTGGAAACAACCTCTGTGGTCGTGTACATGGGCAGAGACTCGGAGATGACCTCCGTGGTCGTGTACATGAGCAGAGAATCGGAGATGACCTCTGTGGTCGTGTACATGGGCAGAGAATCGGAGATGACCTCTGTGGTCGTGTACATGGGCAGAGAATCAGAGATGACCTCTGTGGTTGTGTACATGGGCAGAGACTTGGAAACAACCTCTGTGGTCGTGTACATGGGCAGAGACTCGGAGATGACATCTGTGGTCTTATACATGGGCAGAGACTCGGAGACGACCTCTGTGGTCATGTACATGGGCAGATACTTGGAAACGACCTCTGTGGTCATGTATATGGGCAGAGACTCGGAGACAACCTCTGTGGTCGTGAACATGGGCTGAGACTTGGAAACGACCTCCGTGGGTGTGTACATGGGCAGAGACTCGGAGATGACCTCTGTGGTTGTGAACATGGGCTGAGACTTGGAAACAACCTCCATGGGCATGTACATGGGTAGAGACTTGGAAACAGAAGCCTTTCTCCTCCTCCTCCGGGAGGCCGAAGTTGGTTACGCAGGCTCTGGGACGGACGAGGCTGGCAACGCTGGCTCTGGGACGGACGAAGCTTCTGGCTCATTGGCTGTGGCAGGCGTGGGCGTCAGGTCATTGGCCGTGGCAGGTGTGGGCCAGACTCAGACGTGGATGTGACATGGCGTGGAGCCGACTTTGGCGTGACTGTGACAGGGCACGGAGCAGATGGAGGTGTTGCTGTGACATGGCGTGGAGTGGACTCAGGCATGGAAGACTCGGAAGCCGGAACCGGGATTGAGAAAGGAGGATCCTCTGCAGCATGTGTCTCTAAGATTAGCCTCACATATTCCTCCCAAGTGCAATCTCCGGTCTCCGGCAATTCCCTCTACTGGTGTGTTGTTAGTCCGATTCGGTAGATGGATTTCAGGGTATCATCATCAAAACCAGCGTGGATGGCAAAGGTGGAGAAGAAATAGGAGAACTCTGATTGATAAGTCCGCCTGGCTTAGTTGAATGAAGTATGCCGCTAGATCCATTTTGCGGTCAGTTGTTCTGTAACGCGCGGAAGTCACGAGAGCTGGATCTAGGTGCAGCGAAACAGTATTTAATAAAATAAACAAAGTACAGATTAACGGGGTAAACACAGGAACAAAAGAAACAACCACGATGGGAAAAACACAGAAACAGAGAAAACATCTACAATGGAAAGAGGCCAATGAACAGGAGGTCAAAAAAACATAACAACTGACAAAGACTAAGCAAACAACAGGGCATTATATACACAATGGGTAATAAGTAAATGAAAGACATGTGAAGACAATCAAGGACAGCTGGCAGTGATGAGGGCAGGGAATTATGGGAAATGTAGTCCGGGAGGAACAGATGACAGGGGAGAAACACAAGGCAAACAACAGTGAATCATGACACATAGGAAATAGCATACACAGCTTTATACATGAGATCCTTGACATTTAGAATGCTGCACAAGGACAACATTGTCATAAAGGCTATTAGTACACCTCCTTTGTATTAAGATATGCATATGCATATATATATATATATACACACACAAATACATACACACTACTGTTCAGAAGTTTGGGGTCACTTGCCTGAAACGTTTCTCATGATCTTAAAAACCTTTTGATCTGAAGGCATATGCGTAAATGTTTGAAATTAGTTTTGTAGACAAAAATATAATTGTGCCAACATATTAATATATTTAATTACAAAACTAAAATGTAATAACAAAAAAAAAAAAAAAAAACATGTTTTTGAAATGGATGACTTGGACCAAATAATTAAGAAAATTAGCTTCTAAGTGCCCAGCATATAGATGGGAACTCCTTCAATACTGTTTAAAAAGCATCCCAGGGTGATATCTCAAGAAGTTGGTTGAGAATATGCCAAGAGTACATTTCTGTAAAATCTAGGCAAAGTGTGGCCACATTGAAGATGCAAAAATATAACATAGTTTTGATTTATTTTGGATTTTGTTTAGTCACAACATAATTCCCATATTTCCATTTCTATTATTCCATAGTTGTGATGACTTTACTATTATTCTAAAATGTGAAAAAAAAAATAAAAATAAAATAAAGAATGAGTAAGTGACCCTAAACTTTTGAACGGTAGTGTATATATATATATATATATATATATATATATATATATATATAAATTGAACTGAGTTTGCCTTAAATGTATTCCCAGCATATAGATCAGCATTGTACTGCCAGCAGGATCATGCCTCTTCTCTTACATTTCCTGGAGTCATTGGTCTTCTGCCACATTAAAGATGCATGGCTTACATAGATGTGCTGTCAGGGGACAGAAACAAACATTACTCACCGAGTGAAAAAAAAAAAGAAGATTTTGAGCACAGGAAATCAAGCGCCGCAAGCGAGGTTCATTCAAAGCAAACAGGAAGCGCATCACAGTTGTGTCTGAATTTCTCTTAATCAGGGGCTTTTGGAGGCTGTTCCAGGCTCTCTGCCATCTTCCTGTGTCTCTGTCTACAGCTCTGCTGGAGACACCCTGATCATTGGGAATTTGCAGATTAGCATTTGTTAGAGATTTAACACACACGCACACAGACCCACACACACCAGGCTGTCGCAGAATCCAGCAATCTCACTCATCCCACATGCCAGCTCTAAACCTAGCATGATGAATTACCTGAATCCTCACATCTCTTGTTGACATCTGCAAACAGTTCAGAAAGTGACACATATCTAGATCAAATGGAGCCATCATCTACCGTGGGGTCCAAAAGACCACATTTACAACCTTGAATTCAAAAATCTATTTAAACCAGTTTAAATATTACAAAGAGAGAAACATTATGATTTAAAATGAATACAAATTATTGTAGATTCTGCACATTTTATAAGTCACTAATCAAATAAGCAAATGTGGGATATTTACCATGTCAATTTCTTTGTACCAAAGATCTAGGGTTGCCACCCGTCCTGTAAAATATGGGATCATCCCGTATTTAAAGATGAAATGATGCGGGACACAATTTGTCCTGTATTTAACCTGGTCAGATGGTATCACGGTGAAATCGTTCCGCTAATTTAACATTGATATGGGTTGGAAATTTTGCCCATGGTGGGTAAGAGACCATCTGAAATGTCCACAGATTGTGCTAAAACATGCTAATACTGTGAAGGGTGTGGTAAGGGACCATCTGAAATGTCAACACATTGTTCTAAAACTGTGGATTTTTTTCTATATAACTGTTCGATCGGTGTAATTTTGTACATCTTATTGAACAGTGTATGAATTGAATACAATCACTGAGTCATAAAGATAAGTACAGGTGAAGGAAAAAATAAAATAAAAATGATAAAAAATACTTAAACCAACCAAAATGTATACATACATAAGATAAAGATAAATAATCTAAAAAAATAAATTAATAATTTTTTTTAATTTTTTTTATTTTTAAGCCATGGGTCAGGAAAGTTTCATTTTATAAGAAAGGATATACATTTTTTATTATTAATAACTCAATGCATTTATTGCTAAAACTGTGGAGGATGTTGTAAGGGGCTGTGATACAACCCACCCAAATTTGAGTGTCCCTTATTTTACAACTTCAAAAGTGGCAACCCTTCAAAGACCAGATTTAGCTTTCTTCCATTGAAGCACACAAGATGCTCTTTAGAATATTTTAAAATCATGCTGGATATCATGAATCATCAGGTTTTGTTCAAACTTGTGGACTCCATGCTAGCTGGAGTGCATGCTGTCATTAAAGCAGTCATGATAATTTTTCTGTGAAATTATGCTGAAAATATAATTTGTGATTATTGTTTGTGATTAAACTAGAAACAAGCAAAAGCATTTTCACTAATGATCTCAGACGTTTGGATGCCACTGTATTCCAGAGTGAGATTTCAAAACACTGCAGCATTGGGAATTTCGGTGTTAAAGTGATTAGGCAAACTCAGCAGTAGGTCTTTGGTAGAACAAATTCATTACATGCAACAAATTACTCGCAAGGCGCAGCATTTTTAAGTGAAATAGCAGCAGATGTAACATGTTAGTGTATTGCAATCAATCAAAGGATTTGCACATCATGAACATATAAATCAAACATGTCTGTGTAATAGCGTTCCTAGCCATTGAGCTATTCACAATGCTTGTAATTTATTCTCTGTAGATGACATATGCAAGCTGATGACTTTGATATACATCACCACCTGGTGTGTATAATATTTCTCACCCTCTCTTTATATCTAACAGCCCTATTGTGCCTAAAAATTAGTTGCTGATTTGCTTTTTCCTTGTTCAAGGAAAACACATTCAGGGCTTGCAAATGTGGGCAGCTTTCCGATTCATCTATGCTGACTTGCGTGATTGTGCTTGCGTGCATTGTTTTGTTGTGGAATGGAATAAGGCACCACATATTTTGGCAGTGTGTTTGTCTTTAGCGTGCAAGCTATATGCCTGCCAGGACCCTGCCCTAATTAGCAGTATCACAGAGATCAAACGTAGAGGAGAGGAGAGTAGAGAAGAGAATAGGAGAGTAACAGAGGACAGAGAGAGAGCAGACGAAAAAAGTGGAGAAGAGAGCAAAGGAGTGGGATAAAAGGGTTTGCAGCCAGAGTTACATTGTGTAATGGGTGCTGAGTTTTGAGAGGAGAGCACTTTGATTCATCCTCTATTATGGATGAAAAAAAACCCAGCTCTTTGGTCGAGGCTCAAGCAGGCCCTGTTGACAGATACATACAGGGGTGTATGTGCCCTTCAGTTGTCTCATACAATTTCTGACTGTGGTCTGCTATTATAAATAGGGAAAAAAAGCGGGGCATGCTTTGTGATGACAAAATCATCAGGTAGTTAATGATGCCAGTGTTGATGGCTGTTACAATATATGGCACTTTTCCACAGCACGTTACTGTTTGACTCGACTCTGCTCACTTTACTTGTGTGAGCTTGCTTTTCCACTGCAGTTCAGTGCAGCCTCAACGTGGGTGGGATTATAGGCTGATCGTCATAGTTGCGCCGCCTCTACTGCCGTGACATCATCTTAAACACGACACAAACACACAACAAAGGAGCAATGGAGGATATCGAAGGAATGGTGTTCTTGATTCTCGGCATGTGGCTGTTTTTCACAGCAAGACAAACTTTGTTTCAAAAGAGGCTGACGGCAGAAAGACAAAATACCGCTGAAAAAAACAGGAGAGTTTGGGAAATCATACACCAAAAGCGCAGACGAGGACATCACTGTGTTAGCTCAAGGACGGCGCACGAGGGTAAGCTAACCTGCCATCTAGCTTTTAGCAATGACACTGGTAGTGACGATTCTCTCTTACCAATCAGTGATCTGCAGGGTTTTGACATCACATTTAGTATCAGATCGGCTCGCTTGGAACCTCGACCGAGGTGGTACTAAAAAAAAAAAGTACCAGGTACTATCCACAGTGGAAAACTCCCAAAAAGCGAGCAGAGTTGAGTCGAGCCGTACCGTGCAGTGGAAAAGCCCCATTAGACACAACAATTACAACATTAACATCAACAAAACAATGATGTACAAATAACCTCAGCCTTTTAAAAAGTAAATTAAAGGTGAAGTGTATAATTTCTGTGCCACTAGCTTCACCAAACAGAATCACAACAATAATAATCACTATATTCAAACCAGTTTCCCTAAACATTTCCCCAAACAATAAGGAATTATCCAACCATCGGAGCAATTCAGTCTTAATTTACTGCTTTGATGTTTTCCTGCAGTCAGCTGTGTTTATTGTTAGACGCAATCCAACCACAGTGAGACACTCCAAAAGCATGTACACGGACGGACAATTCAAAATAGCACAGATGGAACGTGTTTTGTGAGAGATTGAAGATGTTCAGTGATATGGAAATAAAACAACATTGACTTCTAAAGCCACTTTTTGTATTGTCTAATCAATGCTTACTCGTCTTCCACAATAATGGAAAGTATGTGTGTGTTTGTTTTATTATTATAATTATGATGTTTTCTATCTATAGAAATCTAAATGATTATTAAATTATCTTTATTTGAGCAGCCATTCTCAGCAAAATATGATATGCGATTAACTGTGATTCAGCCGACTGATTAATTGGTACATTATGTAATTAATTTGTTAAAGAAATTGTAATTGATTAACAGCCCTAATTTTAAAATTAACGAAACGACTTGCAACCCTTTTAAATATATTAAAGGTGAGAAAAAAAAAAAAAAAAAAAAAAAGCTGTGGTTCTCAAATGTTTGCCAAGGTAACTAGACATAATACATTGGTAGATAAATTATCACTTTTTGGATTTTTATGCTCTATGGACTTTTTTTTACCATTCCATCTATTAATACCAGCACTCCTGCCACTCTCCTGGTACCAAACCACAGCTCACATATTTCCAATGAGTTTGGATAATGGCATGAAACGTTTGTGCGCCATTTGTTTGTTTAACTCTTTATTTAATCATGAACCATTAGCACATTATCATGAGTTAATGTTTAAAATGGCCTCTGTAATTGCATACAAATCTCCACAATTCTTTTATTGATGTTTCAGCCTTTACATATTAATCAGTCCTATCTGGTTGAAGAAACAAAATGTATTAAAAGGCCAGCTGCCTAAATTTGCAACTCAGAGGCATTTTTTTTTTTTTACATCAGAGGTCAGAGTGGGGTCACATCTCGCCTCCGGAAACAATTAAAGGCAGCATTATTATCAAGAACGTACTGGCTGGCTCAAAAAGCCTCGCCTGGCAATAGAAAAAGTGCAAGATAAGGGCTCAGCAACGCTCCGGTGAATTATAAGTTTGTGCTCACCGCTCAAAGACCTTTTATTGAGATGCACGTTTGCACTCCTGTGTGCTTTGTTGACAGAGCAGTCAGGGATTTTTAAATATCAGCAACCTAAATTATATTAAACATCCATATTGTTTCTGGGTAAAAGGTACATGAAAGTAATCAAACTGAGCCCTGGGAGCTGATACGTGCATCAAAAAGAGCTTAATGCAACTGAGTGAAATGCAAAAGCAGGAGACAATGTAACTTCAGTGACTTAGCTTCAGAAGACTCAAGGACTTTTATTCCTGAATGAAAATGTAAACATGCTACTGAGCAGTTTTGTCATCCAAAAATGAATACATAATTCACTGCCGTTAATTTCTGAGGGTAACTACTTTTATGATACTTTTGGGTCTTTTTGTGTTCCAGGAATAAAAAGTCATAGGTGTTAGAACAGTGTTCCAGATCATTCCTACCCATTTTGACACCTAGATACATTGGAATTTCAGTGTGTTGCCACATTAAAGGTTGAGACTTACTCTTGAGTGTGTTCTCTTATTCTGTCCTGCAATTCCATCATGGGGCTCGTTTAAGTCTGAGACACTCAAGGCTAATTTTCATGCCCTAAAGAGCTCAAGGCTTCTGCCCTGTAATGAATTATTTTCCCGCTTTCAATCATTTAAGGCCCAGATGCTTTAGGAGCTGTTTTATTCAGCACTGATTGATCTGCCCTTGGTCTCTCCATTCATTTCATGCTTTCTAGTTTTTAATATTACAGTGGGAGTATCAGCCCGACTTTGAGGCAACTAATCATACTGTTAATCTGGAGGATATGAAGTCTGTTGAGGTAAATTGTGATGCATGACATGTATTGTAAGAAACAAACAATGACTGGCATTAAGAACAGCCATTCAAACAAGAATGCAAAAAATGAATGATTGAATGAGTATCAGAAGGTCTAACACACTGTGTGAGTGTGTATGGTCTTGTTTGTCTATCTGAGTGGGAACCAAATATCCATAGTGATCAAAATCTGAAAAAGCTTCATTGTTGGGACCTCAGCTTCATAAGAGGACACAATAATATTTTGATATATGTAAAAATGCCAAAAGGTGTCTATCGGATGGGGTTAACAGGTGGCATTATGGTTAGGGCATTACAGCAGCTAGTTATTATAATAAGCTTAATTTTAGAATAATTAAATTCAATGGCAGATCGCCACCATGATATAAAATGTGTGTGTCTGTAGGTGTTATGTGTATTATATTTGTATGCAGACTAAGCAGTTTGCATGTGATCATAATCAGAGATCAGTTTAACACATTACAAGTAACATCTGTTACATAATCAGATTAATTTGTGGATGTAACAAGTACAGCCGTATTACTTTTTTTTATTTACAATTTACTTAAAAAAATAAATAAATAAAAAAAGAATTAGTTAATTCTTTAATTTATTTATTAAAATAATTTCCCTTCCCCACAAAATGCTCTCGTAGGCCTACACAGTGTAACGCCCATTTTACACTGCACAGCAGTGTTTCCCCTATATGCATTTTGCAGCGGTGCTGTTGGGATTTCACAAAAAAGAGACCCCACCACACACACACACACGCAGTCACAGTGACGTCACCACAGAACACGTTTCAATCTCACTTCATTTCAAGTGGCCCGCAAGCTCAAATCCGAAATGTAGGATAGCAGGTGATCGCAAAGTTTCACTGAACAATCAGTTGGCACGTTCCTCATGAAAATTAGTGACTTTTCTCCTGTCATCTGTGTTTTGGAGTGCATTTTGCTTGCTTCAAAAGCGGAATGAAACAGCGTTACACGGGTCAATTATCAACACAGCTCAATCATGGATAGGGTGACCATATTCTGGTTTTCCAAAAAGAGGACACCTTTTTATTTATTTATTTTTTTGGAACAATAGGGTTCAAAACAGTGTTACTATGAATGCAAACTTTAATACAGTGAAAAAGACACTCTATTAGCATAACATAAATATATATAAATAAATATTTCCAACATTCTTTTGAATGTCCATGTACTAAAATAAAATATTTGATGCAATGAGTGTACCTTCATTTACTATTAGTATTATTTTGAATGGCCATGGAAAATGAAGCAATGTGATAATTTTACCTGGTCGCAAAAAGTAGTCCGTTAATTTACCTGATGAACTTTCACCTTTTGCTGACCCTTTATGCTTTGCAGAGCTAATGTGTGCTTCTAAATCACTTGCACCTTTATTATCAACTGACACATAAGTGCCAGCTTTACATGTCATACATTCTGATTCCCACGGATCTCGACCTGGACGAAACCATAGGAATTGTTTGTGCAAAACGTCTATAAATTTGCACTTTCATTTGGGCATTGTTTCCACTCAGCTGTCATTTGCTGCTACTGTCAAGCTGTTTGATGCCAAACACAACAGCGATTTGCGCGTTCACGGAGAGATTGACAGGCAAGAATTTGGCCAATAGTTTACATTTACATTTATGCATTTGGCAGATGCTTTTATCCAAAGCGACTTACAGTGCACTTATTACAGGGACAATCCCCCTGGAGCAACCTGGAGTTAATTGCCTTGCTCAAGGACACAATGGTGATGGCTGTGGGGATTGAACCAGCAACCAGATATGTGATTACCAGATATGTGCTTTAGCCTACTACGCCACCACCACAATAGTTGCTGCAAGCCTCTTATAACTGACCAATTGGTGTGCGAGAAGGCGGGACTTACAAAGAGGGGTTAAAGCAATGCAAATATGCGCACACACAATGAAGTATTAGACTAGATCATAATGCAACTAAAGCCATTATTACATTTTCGCAAATTTAGAAATCCTGGCCGGACGCTTTTTTAAGTTCTGAAAAAGAGGACATGTCTGGGAAAAAGAGAACGTATGGTCACCCTAATCATGGAGAAAGCAGCACGAGGGCAGAGCAGGTGAGGTAATTCGCAGACAGGTCTCAAATGCAGACTATTTTAAATGTGCTTGTGAACCAGTGAGATTAGCAGCAGGGATTGTGAAACTTGTTTGAATGCTGTACAGAATTGTCTGTTGCAAAACTCTTATGGTTAATTGATGAAACTAGTTTAAAATAAACAGCCCCCACATTCTAAATGGCACTGACAAAGAAAGCAGGAGAAAACATAAATTAGAAGGCTTTTCAATTCACAGATCACAACACTTACAAAAATGTACCATGGATTTACTGTAACACTAACTGTACTGTATTAACGATGGTAGTTGTGGCAGAAAAAGTTTCTAAATGTATTTAGACTGCTGTTTTTTTCATTACAAAAATGCCATTGTTGTTTATACAGAAACCATAGTTACTAATTATGGTAGTGAGGAGCCATGTGTGGTTTTACCTATGCCATGAACGATTACAAATATCATTGTAAAAACTATGGATACTATGGTGCATTTTCATAATTATGGAAAAAGCTATCAGTTTTCATCTGTGTAAAATCTGTTCTCGTGTAACGCTCTCTGATTGTAGGAAAATATAAGTTGTTTTGTTTGCCTTCAGAGATTCCAAGACATGACTGTAGATTAATCAGTAGGAGCCTGATGAAAGGAATCTGTAAAGAAGACCCAACTTATTCACACTGTCAGAAAATTTCAATTTAGCCATATAACAATTAGGTGTTCATTTTGTTTCCACAGATGTTACTGTTGTTAATAACATAATTTTCATCTGCACCCAACCTCAAAATCAATGCTGTACTGTCAAATGTGCATTTCAGTACACATAATATGTAATATTATTGGTAATTGCATTGGTGCTACCAAAGCAGGTGCTGGTGCCACATTTTCACAATTAGGTACACAAATAGCACACAATTTAAGGGCACAAATAAACCCTGATGTGGCACAGGCAGAATGAGTTTGACACCCGTTTTAAGCTATTCTTTGACCAATACACATTAATATGGGTCCGGCGTTTCAGGCTTGTGGGCGCACACATAACAGCACCGCTGCTGAAAAGAATCCTAGGGGAAACACTGCTGTATTCTTAAAATAATAATAATAATAATAATTATAATTCTATCTGAATAAAAATAGAGGTAAGAAGTTATTACAAATTGTATTCCCCCAAAGCGCACGGAGCGGCGGAGCATTTCCCCCCGCTGCAAGAGTTGAATTCTCTAGGAAACACTGCTGCACGGCAAAGCAGGGCAGGAGCAGAGCATATTCTTTGCACCGCTCATGTTAACAATTGTGTGTATTTACATCGGAAGCACCACGGCATTGCAAGGCAGAAATGTGTGTGAGCAGCAGCGCAGTGGGAGTTTCGACACAGAGTCTATTTTTACTGTGCTGCTCACGCTGAATTAAAGTGACAGTGCACTGTTGATGGACATCATGAAGATGAGTTGAAACGAAAAAGTATATTCACAGAATAAGCATATATTTGTAGTCATGTTTTTTTTTATTATTATTATTAATAACAGCTCATAGAATAAAATAAAAATTGAAAATTGACAATGACATTTTTAATTTTATAGTTTAAGCAGACATATGGTTTTATCATCTAAAACTACCGTATACTACAGATTATAGCCTTAAACATACAAAATTAAACTGCCTATTATATACAGTTATATAGATAGCAGGTCTAAAAGGTTTACAGCAATAGGCCCTTTTCATGTGATGTCTTGAAGCGGTTTATGTTTACTTCAGCCAGCATAGTGGAATGCTAGCGCCATCAGCATTAAGTTCACAAACTTTTTGCTTACGACACATTCCAAACTTGATAAAGGCTACAAATTCTTCATTGAGCAGTAACTGTTTGATTATGAAGATAAATGTTTTTGTCTTTTCTAGCCCTTACTTTAGCAAAGCTGCTAGGATATCGGTAGTTGATATTATCAATCTGTTAGCTTTCTGTTTTGCAAACAGAAAGTCTTTAGGCCCTATTCTTGATTAGGTTACTGTAGTACAGACAGCAAACTCTTGTTGCAACCATGTTTCCATATTACTGTTGTTAGCTACAGATTCTGGATTGTAAGATAAAAGTCAGTAACGTATTCATGGTTAATGTTGCACCCTTTCTCCAAAACATTGTATTTGGAACACAGTTTCGAATGTAGTTGTCAATGAGGTGACAGTGAGAGGGCGATGTCACAGGTCCATGAGGAAAAATGAAGAGGCTCATCACCTTCAGGTTTCTAAGATGAATAGTTCTCTACCATTATGATTAGAGAGTTGTTTTCTTTTGGTTGCGCTTTGCTGCGGTTGTCAGAGACTTTGCAGTATCCCACGAAGGTCCACTGTGGTACAGTGTGTTTCTCAGTCTGATGTCAATGATTTTGTGTCTCTAAACTCCAAAAGACAACTTTGTACATATCTTTAAAAACAGAAGTGGGTTGTTTGAGGACAATGAAGACTGAGAAAGAATCTGTGTGATAAGTCAAAATAAAAATAATGTTCAAAGGTAATACACTTACTGTAATCCTTAAGTTTATATTCCATTACTCTTTGTAGATGTAATGAAATTTAAAAAAAAAAAAAAAAATTGTGCAGCAACAACACTCATTGTTATGTCTCTATTATCAAGTTACACTTGATTCTGAAGAGGTTCCCGTGGTACTGAAGTGCATGTCATGTTCCTGCTCTGCTGGGAAAGCACTAAGCAATCACATAGTGGCATTTCAGTTTCAAACTGCTCACTACAGTACCATGGGCTTCAAGACGGTGTCATTGCCTCCGTCATGCACCAGCTCACTGCAGACCTGGCACCGGCCTAGGACACAGGTCAGATATTAATATTTGTTACACTTGATTATGTTGGACTAGCAGTTTGTAATGACTTCTGTCAATTAATTGTTCATCATTATTATATTACAGGGAATTGCACCAGAGGCTACAAATGGCATGGCATTGTGTAAACCAGTGGTGGTAAAAAATAGTGTCAGGAATGGTGTGAAGTGCAGGTGCTATGAAAAGAGGGTTGGATCTGGAACCTGAGATACTGATGCAATATTCAGATTTTTGTGATGTCTCTGTGAAACAATGTGGGATCATCATTAACCCTGAAGCAGCTCACCTTGCAGCCAGTCTTCAACCCAAGTGAAACACCATTTGGGCTGGCTGAGGTAAAGAGTTGCGATGTTGCAAATGTTGCACAAGTTAAACACTTGATCACAGTTAAAGGCCAGGTCTGCCTTAAGAGCCACAAGTACTATTATCAGGTTCAAGGCCAACTGGCCTTAAGCGGACTTCAGTGGTGTGATTTCATTACAGATACCCACACTGACTTCACAGTTGAGAGAATATTTAGGGATGAGGAGATTATCAGTTCACTGCGACAGAAGCTGGATAATTTCTATCATAACATCTACATGAATGTCTTGAGTTGTAAAACTTGAGGCATCATTTTATTACATGTAAATAGTTTTAGGTACACGTGGAAGGCGAACAAGTGACAACCTATGAAATTGATTGTAAATAATTATTTTTTTCTTACAGTGCAAAATGGACTGAAACTGTGATGAGAATTGTATGTAAATATATATAGCCTATGTACCGACATCATTTAGAAAAGGCTTGTGATGTGCGTTTTACATTTTATTACCAAAATCAAAAACAAGATCGGAAGCAGTTGCTTGCAAACATACATTTAATAAAGCTTCATTTGTGCCATAGTACATAAGCACATAGGGAGCAATGACAGACAAAAAACTATACATACATGCAGATAAGCAATACTGCCTAAGGAAGCACGCAGAGCTTGAAATACATTTCATATCTGCATGTACAGCTTTTTTTTGTGTCATTGCTCCCTATGTGCTTATGTACCATGGCGCTAATGAAGCTTTATTAAATGAAAGTTTGCAAGCAACTGCTTCCAACCTTGTTTTTAGATTATGCTTTGAGCCACTATGGAAGCTTTTTATTAGTTTTTCCTTCCCCGTGGAAACTCAAATAGGGAAATTTTTGTTTGTTATTAGAACAACAAGGAACACTGCAATAGCATCTTCTTGATGACTGTGCCATGCTTGTTGGGTGGGCTGCTGTTGAGAGATGGACACGGAGAAAGGAATGAGCAAAATGATGAATCACATCAGCATATGGAAATGGTTTAGCATTTAGCTTTGATTAAGAGTCAGTATCTATCGAGCTATTCTAAACAACAGTGTTGGAATAGGTGAGTGATTATACATTAATATAAAAAGTAAACGCTTAACATAAAGCATTAAGTAAACTTGTCACAGAACAGGCTGGCAGCAATGCATATTTTTCTTGTTGCTAAAGTTGCTGCTAGCTAGCCTACTTTTCCAACCATCTAAGGCAGTTACAGAATAGTAATTTGGAAATGATCAATAACATTACCAAAAGAACCTGCTTGTAAATACGTAAACATTATTAGTCTTAACTTTACCTTTCGTAATTACTTCGAGTTGTTGATGAGCATTCCTGCATTTTCCCGAGAAGTTTTTGGTGCGAAGGTAAAACGGAAGTATAGATAAACTGCTTTGCGGAAAGGCGGAAGTTAACTAACGTCATTGTGAAAAGGGCCTATACCAATATACATAGGTAAACAAATGCATACCTCAGCTTAGTCCTAGTCTTACCTTTTGACGATAGATGACAAGATTGATTGTGTAGAAACAAAGTGCTCTATTACCCTCAGCTTATATTTTTTTAAGGATTTATTAACAAAGGAGAAAGCGTGGAATGCATTTACCTAAGCTGTTGCAGATGGTGAATTAACAAATATTCTTGGAATTGCATCCCTTTTGTGAGAAAAGTACTCAACACTTAAAAGTTTTGTCTGGTGATTGAACAAAGATATATCTCTATTCAATGGCGTGTATACTAAATGTACTCATATTTAAACTGAGTGATCACTGTCCTCTGTTGCAAAACAAAACTCAAAGGCTCATCATCCTCCTGCTACCTATGCATGAAGTTTGAAATTAACATAGCTTATTGTGTAAGCTGCCACTACATGAAATAGTACTACAAGCCTACATTAGTTTATCCAGCATTGTTTAAATAAGACTTCATGACAATCAAGTTTGTATTACTTATCAATAGCTCACTAATCATAACCATTTAAAACTTTATTTTTTTTTATAGAGCACAGCAGTTTCTCCAGCAGAAACGTTGCCAGTGTAAAATCGCCAGCCTTGTTTGCTGCGAAAGTTGTCATAACGCATTGCTTCGGCTCTGCTCAAGCACTGCTTCAGCATGCGTTGTAAAACAGCCATAATGCAATCTACTTTGCAAGCAAGTGGTGCACTACTTGTTTAAAAATGCACATGAATGACTATGCATATACAGTATGCATATTATGTGTACCATAATCATACCATGCATATTATGAACTTTGATATGCGTACATTATATAACAAACCTAGCATAGTGCCAACATTCTGGAAAAGCAAGAACCTCAGCCAAATGATACTAGGGATGGGCATTCATCAATAATTTGGGATTCGAATTTTTAAATTAATAAAAAATGAATACTCAAATATTCTATTATTTAAATGAAGGTAATTAATGAGAAAGGGACATTGTAAAATTATTTTTTTAGTCTGCATCACCATTTAAAAAAAACAAGCTTCTAATTACATCCAAAACAAGCTTATATTATGTCCTGTGTTTTTTTGTTGAAAACATTTAAACAAGCAATGCGTGAAAACAAAAAAAGTACAGAATGAAAGCATTTAAGCTCATGCAAAGCGAAGAAAAAGAAACCACTAATAAAGTAGACTGATGCAATTAACATACAGGATGAATATAAACACTCGGCATATAATAGTTATGTTTATATTGTATCTCATGTCATGTTTTTGTTGAGAAAAACAAGCATATCCACATACTCGGTAAACTATACTCATTTATACACCATTTAATTGATGGAATGTCCTTCCGCTAGCAAAGCCTTTCTCGGATGCCACGTTTGTTGTTTACAGAAGCGTCGCGGGGATTACGTTGCATTCTGGCGAGTTGCACATATATGGGAGTGAAGAGTACACTGCTTATCCAGTACATTTAAACAGGAACCCAGCTTTCTCACAGTAAGCCACATTCTGGCAATAACCTAATATTTGGTGTCCATCTAAACGTACTGACAGAACGGTTTGCTCTTCAAATGTGATCAGCTTGTGTCCACACTCAACAGTGCCACCCAGTGCATTCTGTTATAACTGTGAGTTTTAGTTTGTGTGTTCAGGATTTAACATGTATCTTATTGCATATATGGCCAGCAAAGCAAACTTTGCGAAATTCGAATAGTATTTTTACTTTTTGAATACTTATTGCAAAACGAATACTCGAGTATTCGACTACTCGTGCACATCCCTAAATGATACTAAGAAAAAGTCAACTAAATCATTATTTACTCACCCTCATGATATCCCAGGTCTGTATGACTTTCTTTCTTCACCAGAACACATTTGAAGAAAAATATCTTAGCTCAGTACGTCCTTAAAATGCAAGTGAATGGAGATTTCTCTTTTGAAGCTCCAAACAATTCACAGACAGTCAGCATAAACGTCATCCATACGACACCAGCTGTTGAAGTAATGTCTTCTAAAGCGACAAGATCACTTTTGGTGCGAATTAATATTTAAGTACTTTTTAACTATAATCCAACATGAGGGTAAGCTTCACGAGAGGGTGGAGTTCAAGCGCTCTCTCATGTTATGCATTCAAGTTGCCATGACACTGACGTAATCTCACATTCTCCACTCGGTTGAGACATCCAGGATAAGCACACCACAAAACACCATTTTGAGTAAAGAAACAGATAAATACAGATCTAAACCAAATCCAACCAAACTACTGTACAGCATTCCTGCTTACTTGAAACAGCGCTGCTCTTCCAGCTGTGACAAATGTGCATCAGTTCTCACGTGTTTCAAATGGCAATGCGATTACGTCACACATGCATACCGCTCCTGACTGGAAGCATGATTTATAGTTAAAAAAATAAAATACTTAAATATTTATCTTTTTTGCACCAAAAGCAATTGTGTCGCTATAAGACATTAACAGCTGCATTGTATTGATGAGGTTTATGCTGACTTGTCTGTGATTTTTGGAGCTTCAAAAGAGAAATTTTCATTCACTTGCAATTTAAGGACCTACAGAGCTAAGATATTTTTCTATTTTTCATCAGATGTGTTCTGGTGAAGAAAGACACACACACACCTGGTATATCATGAGGTTGAGTAAATAATGAGAGAATTTTCATTTTTGGGTGAACTATCCCTTTAAAAGTAATAGTTCACCCAAAAATGAAAATTTGCTTATAATTTACTCCAAGATGTATCTGAGTTTCTTTCTTCATCAAAACAGAATTTAAGATTCTTAGGATTTCATTTCAGGCCTCCTCTTTTAAACAATGCAAGTGATTGTACTCACTTGTACTATGTAATGCATATTTAGGGTGCATCAATATAAACCACATGACTCCAGTCAACAAATGAATTTCTTCTGAACCCAAACGATTGATTATTTTTAGAAACAAAACAATACTAATATACTTTTTAACTACAAATGTTCGCTTCCGTACATCTCTGTAACACGTTACGTGGAGGAGGATGCAGGAAGCGCATCACTGTTTACAAGAGAAACTTGCACAGACCATAGACCAAGTGCCGTTCACAAACCAAAACAGTCCAAAACAATTTCAAAATCTAAAATAAATAAAAATATTAATAATAATAATTTCCAAATAATAATAAAAAAATTACTGCAGTAAACAACCATCCTTTATTTCGGAGCCATTGCATTATCTACTTGTGCTTTTTCTTTAGCATAAATATATAGTCTATTTGACTGTCAGGAATTCAAGCCACACAAGTTGTAGTTAGTGAAACCAAGCGAGAGAGCGTTTACTGAGATTCACAGGATTTACAGGGTTTAAGTAAGATCAATGGTACAGGTAGTATCACACAGAAGAGAAGCTTCACAAACTTATTTATGCAGGCAGTGATGAGCGAGTGAATTGAGTGCAGGTGCGGTGAATTAGAAATTGGGTGATGAGGAGCGGAGCGCTGAGGGAGGTGCAGAGCCCAAGAGAGGCATGACAATGACATACCTGAGTTCGCTGGAAAAACAGCATGGGCACAGCCGATAAATTCAGATACCGACCCTTTGTTTTCGATGGTCTGAAATCCTCAGGGGTAAAATGTTCACTGCACACCCTCCAATATTTGAGAGAATGTTGGGGTGTACTGATATCCAGGTTCAGCACGACAAGCCAGATCTTCAGTTGCTTAGGATCATGTATAAACAATCGATGAAAAGTAAATATTTTTCCTGCTGTGCATTTTTTGGGGGGTTTCTGAAGGTTGAAGCATCCAGGATACACACACCAAACGACCATTTTGAACAATGCACTTATACAAATACAAATCTATGGCAAAGACAATTAAACCTTTGTACAACGCTCCTCCTCTTGTAAACAATGATGCGCTTCCTGCCTCCTCCTCCACGCGTGACCTTACCAACGAGCTTACGTCATCGCTCTCATGGGCGCTCGTCACAGAGATGTACGGAAGCGAACATTTGTAGATAAAAAGTATAAGTATTGTTTTGTTTCTAAAAATAATCAATCGTTTGGGTTCAGAAGAACTTTATTTGTTGACTAGAGTCGTTTGGATTATTTTGATGCACCCTAAATATGCATTTTGGACTGTCAAAAAATTGCATTGTTTAAAGGAGGAGGCCCGAAATGAAATCCTAAAAATCTTAAATTCTGTTTTGATGAAGAAAGAAACTGGATGGCCTGAGGGTGAATAAATTATCAGCAAATTTTCATTTTTGGGTGATGTATTGCTTTAAATGTTCACTATGTAAAACAATACTTTTAGATGTACTATTCCCCAATAACTTAATGATTATGTGAATGCCCTGCCCATACAGAAATTAGTTCTGCTGGCAAAAGTGTTGCTGTAAAATCTTGATTGTGCTGACTTCCTGTGGGTCCCTGGTGAGTTTCTTCCAGTCCATGAACTAATTACTCTAAACCTCTCCAGCATCCACCACAGCCATCTTATTCCACACATTACTGAGTCTGAGGACTCCAGAGACCTGGCCAGCAGAGAAAGAGGAAGAATAAAATTTCAAGCACAGAGCCCAAGTTTGAATGAGGGAATTTTAGAGATTTAAGTGATTTTAATACAGGGATTGATAGACACAGATATAGATAGACAAGAAAGAGGGAGAGAGACAGAGAATTAAATGTCCCCAGTACTGGAGAGAGAGACAAAATCCCTGGTGTGGATCATTACTTAAATGTCTGACTGCACACACATACCACACACACACACACACACACACACACACACGTTCAGACTTAACTGATAATTGTGAAATAGTCGGGTTGTTCCATCTAATTACTTCTGGGGGGAGTTCTTGGTCAAGGGGGATTAAACTGGTTGAAGACAGTAGTTATTTGTGCAAAGCATGAAATTGATTGACTGATAAAAATAACACTGCCTCGTTGTGGTATCGAGAGTGGTTAAACGTTAAAGTCTGAATTTGGCCTGCAGACAGCACACATGAGTTAGCTAAATAGCTAAATGTTCTCTGTCACTCGCTTTGCCAGGCAGGTACATTTGTGCATCCCTGTCCCCCCTGTTCTTTCACAATCCATTAAGACCCATTCCCTCCACAGCACATGACTCATTCTAATGAAACTCTGAGCAAAATAAAGTTTGCTCAGAAGTTTATTAGTGGTGCTTGCTAAAGGCTAGTGCACACTACATGACTCAGACTCCTCTTCTTTGATGTTTTCAGTCTGTGACTGGTCTAGGGATGAAACAATTAGTCGATGTTAATCGACAAAGTCGACATTAAAAAAAATTGTCGACTATTTTTTTTTTGTCAAACAGTCATTTGATCTCATTTAATTTAACATGAGATCACATTAAACTAATGATGGCATGCGTGAGAGCAGCACTGCAGTTTGCGCCTGACTGAGGAAATGAAGAATTACACAGCTCACAGTCCAGACGCACTCTAAACTTTCACAGCTTCAGGTGATGTAGATCGCAAAGTATGAGGGAATAATAATGCAAATATACAAAATAAGTAAATACAGAAGCACTCTCATTGTGAAATAAGTGGAGCTGGAGCTGCCGTTCCACTGAAACAAAACTTGCATGTCAGAGTGTCTTTAAAAGAAACACCCTGCCATTATATCTTTAATACAGTTATATTTAATTATAGCATTATTTAAGTTCAAATAATACAGAAGCAGATCATATAAATAACTACAAATTCCAAAAATGGCATTTCTCTGTGCAGTCAGTGGCTCCTCTATGAGTTGCACGAAGTGTCCCGATGTAAGGGGGAGAGAATGAAACTGCACCTGGCTGATGCACACTTTGTCGCAGGGACACTCATCCCTCGAGCGCGCGCGCTTACTGCAGCTAGATTATAACATGATGGCTCACGACTTATTGAATCATAATATACGTGTCTCTGCGCATATCTTATTGTGAAAAAATTGGCAATACACAGCTTTATTAATAAGAGAGAGTTTTTTTTTTTTTTTTTGTGAGTTAAAGATGGATTGAAGTGAACAGAAAGGTGAGAGAGGGTAGTCTTTGCCCCATAATACACTGCAACAAAATATATTTTTGATTTGTTTTTTTTTGGCTTGTTTTCCCAATATAAATATCTAAAACTCCTTTAAAACATAAGAATGTTGAATATAATATAAAAAATCCTTTAAAAAAAGATGCATTCACCTCAGAAGCAGCATATAAGATATTTAGACTTGCTTTTAGAGAATAGATCTTGAATACAAGTATATTTTGTATTTACTGCACTCGCAGTAGTACAGTTGAAGTCAGAAGTTTACATACACTTAGGTTGAAGTCATTAAAACAAATTTTTTAACCAATCCACAGATTTCATATTAGCAAACTATAGTTTTGGCAAGTCATTTAGGACATCTACTTTGTGCATGACGCAAGTAATTTTTCCAACAATTGTTTATAGACAGATTGTTTCACTTTTAATTGATCACAATTCCAGTGGGTCAGAAGTTTAGCTTAGCTTGGAAGTTTAGCTTGGAAAATTCCAGTGTTGGGTCTCATGTACTCAGATAGTACATGAGACTACATACAGTCATAAAGCCTGACTGCGGCCTGTAGGAACACTCAAAGCCTGATAACACAAATGGCACCAAAATCAAACAAAGGGAGTCCAAAACAGACGACAGATCCCATAAAGCCTTGCTCACTTTACACCTAGGTGTGAAATTCTGAAGGATCGAACTCAGCTCATATTGGATGAAACGTACGACAGAACGCGTCCCTCAACCATGATGTCAGAGTGTATAAAACCCCGGAGATTCCTCCTAAGCTTTGCTTCCAAAGACAGTATGAGCCGCATCTAGTTGCAGCCCTACTGCTCCCAGGTGTAGCCTCGTTGCCCAAGGAAGAAACATACGTACCTGAACTTTGGCCATACAATCTCCATCTCGTTGGACGAGCCGAGATTTCTCCGTGTTCCACCAAGCACGCTAACAGATCCGAAGGAGACCGCTGAGCAGTCCACGTCTCACGTTTTTGCCTGCAGAAGTGAAGATTTCTCTTCCTTCTTCAACCGAGTCGACTTCGCTGATATCTCCGCCAACCCACCGAGAATCAGCCGCCGTACCGGCCTCCGACAGAGCGAGGAAACGGCCTCCCGTCATCACCCGAGCTTCGAGGAACTGAATCAGAGTCAAACGATGGACGAACACACATTCTACCCCCGTCCTCATGCGACTCAAGTAAGAGGTTTACATCTGGGCAGAGATATATTATTATAGTGTGTTATTCTTGTGTATCAAGGCTATTGCTTGTACAGTTTATGGACCACGGAGTCCGCTCATTGCCACTAATAATACTCAAGGGATTATTGTAACTTACTGTTACTACGCATGTGATTTGCTGTGTTGTCATCCAACCACGTTGGGCTGTTTGTGCATTTCTGCCATCGCAGGTGAGACCGGCACACTGAGTTTATCCATTGAAGAACCAACGACCGCGGCGGATGGATTACGAGATGTTCACCGCATCTGAGTGATAAAACTAATGGTTTCCTTCTCTCCCACAATCGCTAAAACCGGCTTTGGTGCCGTCACTCTGTTCTCTCTCTCGTACTAACCGCACACACACACACATGACCCCTCACAAACATACCCACACACATTTTCATTTGGCGAGCAGATAACATGGCGATAGAGCCCAGCTTTGTCCCTAAGTTATTGCACCAGCGGAGACACGCATTAAACGGGCAGACACCATTAACCAGTCTCTCCGCCCAGATTCTCTGGCCGGAGACCTCGCATGACGTACTATCCATGAGAGCCACGTCCGGCATTTTTTGCACACCTTCTCTACTTGCACGCACGCACACATGCCAACATAGTTGGAAGTCAGAAGTTTATTGACTGCATTGTATTGATTATTAATTGATATTACTGCATCAATTAACTCTGTTATACTTTAAAGAGAAGTGTTTTTGTATTGTTCTGCATGCACCTGTGTCTAGGGCTGGCAGAGGATGTCAGTGCTCAGATTCAAGCCTTCATTGTTTTCCTTTTGAATGTCGATGTTCTCCGGACGTCAACTTTCCTAAGAGAACAATCCTATATTGAGACTGTTTATTAATAAACCTTATTAATATTCTATTGATTTTGATAATTGATACTTATCTTTGATGATTGTTGATTTAAAGGATTAATAAGCTAATGTTGATTCTAATCAATGTTTTATTGATTTTAATAATTAATAATTATCTTTGATAATTATTAATTATTGCTAATAACCAAACCCGCTCCTGAACGAAGTGCCAAACACCAGAAAATGATGTCAAGCCTTTAGGCAATTTGCTTCTGATAGGCTAATTGGAGTCAATTGGAGGTGTACCTGTGGATGTATTTTAAGGCCTACCTTCAAACTCAGTGCCTCTTTGCTTGACATCATGGAAAATTCAAAAGAAATCAATCAAGAACTCCGAAAAAAAAAGTCTGAAAAGTCTTAAGTCTGGTTCATCCTTGGGAACAATTTCCAAATGCCTGAAGGTACCATGTTCATCTGTACAAACAATAGTACACAAGTAAAAACACCATGGGACCACGCAGCCATCATACCGCTCAGGAAGAAGATGCATTCTGCCTCCTAGAGGTGAACGTAGTTTGGTGCGGAAAGTGCAAATCAATACCAGAACAACAGCAAAGGACCTTGTGAAGATGCTGAAGGAAACAGGTAGACAAGTATCTATATCCACAGTAAAATGAGTAAAGAGTATAGAACATTTGTGGTCAGAACTGAAAAAGCATGTGCGAGCAAGGAGGCCTACAAACCTGACTCAGTTACACCAGTTCTGTCTGGAGGAATGGGCCAAAATTCCAGCAACTTATTGTGAGAAGCTTGTGGAAGGCTACCCAAAATGTTTGACCCAAGTTAAACAATTTAAAGGCAATGCTACCAAAGTGTATGTTAACCTCTGACCCATTGGGAATGTGATGAAAGTAGGTAGATCTCTCTACTGTTATTCTGACATTTCATATTCTTAAAATAGTGATCTGAACTGACCTAAGACAGGGAATGTTTTCTACGATTAAATGTCAGGAATTGTGAAATAAAAATTGTTTAAATGTATTTGGCTAAGGTGTATGTAAACTTCTGACTTTAACTGTATAACCAAGTGAAAAAAATACACTTGTATACAAAGTACACTTATATTTACGATAAATTCTCTTAAAGTAAGTCTAAATACCTTATATGTTGCTTCTCAAGTAAATGTATCTTGTTTTAAGGATTTTTTTGACAAATTTTAAATGGAAAACAAGACAAAAACACTTTAGGATTTCTTGCAGTGAATTTCTTTACAGAATTAAACTTAAAGATGTTTTCCCTTTAATTCAGTGAATGTTATTTAGAAGTATTTTGAAAAGATGATTTTGTCCTCTATTGTTAGTAAACATTTAATACAACCTTTTAAGTTGGTGCACAAGCTGAATAATCAGTTAAGAGCTAATGATTCATTGTTACAATAATCGAAGAATAGTCAAATAATCATTATAATGATCATTAGATTAATCGATTATCAAAATAATCAGTAGATGCAGCCCTTGACTGGTCTGCAATGAGAAGTCTCAGATCCCATGACCGATGGTTGTGTAGTGTGCGCACTTCTGTGACACACCCTTACAAGTCATAGACGCTACAATGGATTTCAAACCAGCTTGGCAACTAGACATTTTGTTGTCAGGTGTGTGCACTGTCCTGATGAGCAAGAACCAATGAGCCACAGCCAATACAATACAGAGACAGAGCAAGAGGAGAGGAGAGGAAGGTATTGGGAAGCAGGAGACAAAAGATTATTTGAATATAAAACATGTAGGGACACATACAGTATATAAGAAGCATGCACATCAAAAGCTCAGTATGTCTCATGCAGTCAGAGACTCTCCTCTCGAAATCCGAACACATGTCGTGAAAAGAGATGACCAGGAGTAACGGTGATGTATCTTGCTTGTACACTTGTGATTGGAAAAACACATTTTTATACCAGGTGTACACAGGGTCTTAGTCAGGGATGGAAGGTCATGTAGTTATTACACCCAGTCTGTGATCAGTCCTGTAGTGTGCACATCATCATGACTGAAAATGAGACTGAGAGTCGCAAGTTGCTGATTGTAAGTCATGAAGTGTGCGCTTGGCTTAAGGCAACTATTACCATTGCTCATACTTAGGTTTAGGGATATGAACAAACCGTTCACAAGTATTAAACTCTGTAACTCATCCCGTACCATTTGTGCTACAGACATAAATTATATGCTATTGCATTTCTAAACAATCAGGGGATTTTAACTGCTGGATTCAAAAAAACACTATAGACTCTCCTTAAAGGAGGGATCCTAGCAATATTTAGGGATCAGAATATTACAGAGAAACAGGTCGACACACATGGGCTCTTTTAGCTTGTGCCAATTAATAACTACCTAGCAACCACCCAGAACCATCTAGCATTGTGGCACAGAGTTTTGTATGGGCAAGCACCACTGACAGTCTCTTCAGAAAATGTATATCATAGTCACATGAGGATAAGCTGTTTTGACTTAGGCCAGTAAGCATCTACTTAACCTCCCATAACAACCTAGCAACATGGCAGCGACAAGTTTTGCACAGGTAAGCACCACTCACACTTTCAGAAAATGTCAAAATCTAGTTGTATTTACTATTTATTTCAATATTTCCCCTGTTTAACCTTCAAAGAAGAATATATATACAGTGTAAATACACTGATCGGCCACAACATTAAAACCACTGACAGGTAAAGTGAATAACATTGATTATATCATTACAATGGCACCTGTCAAGGGGTGGGATATATTAGGCAGCAAGTGAACAGTCAGTTCCTGAATTTCATGTGTTGGAAGCAAGAAAAATGGGCAAGCATAAGGATCTGAGAGAATTTGACCAGGGCCAAATTGTGATGGCTAGACGACTGGGTCAGAACATTTCCAAAATGGCAGGTTTTGTGGGGTGTTCCCAGTATGCAGTGGTTAGTATCTACCAAAAGTGGTCCAAGGAAGGATAACCGGTGACAGGGTCAAGGGCACCCAAGGCTCATTGATGCATGTGGAGAGCGAAGGCTAGCCCATCTGGTCTGATCCCACAGAAGAACTACTGCCATAATATAAAGGTTTCAAAACACACAGTGCATCGCAGCTTTCTGCGTATGGGGCTGCGTAGCCGCAGACCGGTCAGAGTGCCCATGCTGACCCCTGTCCACCACCAAAAACGCCTACAATGGGCACATGACCATCAGAACTGGACCATACAGCAATGGAAGGTGGTGGTCTGGTCTGATGAATCATGTTTTCTTTTAAATAATGTGGACGGCTGGGTGCATGTGCATCATTTACGTGGGGAAGAGATGGCAGCAGGATGCAGTATGGGAAGGCAGGCCGGCGGAGGCAGTGTGATGATCTGACGATAGCATTCTGAGATGCTATTCTACTCACCACAATTGTACAGAGCGGTTATCTGAGTTACAGTATACTTTGTCAGTTCGAACCAGTCTGGCCATTCTCTGTTGACCTCTCTCATCAACAAGGCATTTCCATCCACAGAACTACCACTCACTGATTGTTTTTGCCACCATTTGGAGTCAATTCTGGAGACTGTTGAGCATGAAAATCCCAGGAGATCAGCAGTTACAGAAATACTCAAACCAGCCCATCTGGCACCAACAATCATGCCACGGTCCAAATCACTGAGATTCCCCATTCTGTTGGTTGATGTGAACATTAAATGAAGCACCTGACCCATATCTGCATGATTTCATGCACTGCAGCCACATGATTGGCTGATTAGATAATCGCATGGATGATTGTTGGTGCCAGATGGGCCGGTTTGATTATTTCTGTAACTGCTGATCTCCTGGGATTTTCACACACAACAGTCTCTAGAATTTACTCTGAATGGTGCCAAAACAAAAAACAATCACTGAGTGGCAGTTCTGTGGACGGAAATGCCTTGTTGATGAGAGGTCAATGGAGAATGGCCAGACTGGTTCGAACTGACAAAGTCTACTCAGATAACCGCTTTGTACAATTGTGGTGAGAAGGCTGGTGTTGAGGGGGACCTACACAATATTAGGCAGGTGGTTTTAATGTTGTGGCTGATCAGTGTGTGTATATATATATATATATATATATATATATATATATATATATATATATATATATGCAACCAGAGTTTCCACTGGCAGTTTGAGTGTGGACCAATTCCCTGCTCTCAAAGAGCAAACAGAACCAGGACTCAAAAAAAAAAAAAAACAAACAAAAAAAAAAATGTCTAACATAGGCAAAGCACACACACACACAGGTTAGCAATACACTCAGTATTTCACTCCCAATCTAACCCACAACAGAGCAAACACACACACACATGTAAAAACAAACACCCACATCCCAACAACTGATGAGCTTAGCTGAATGAGCACACACCTAGTTAAATATAAACACGCCTGTACATATATGCATGCCTGCTCTTTGTACTCACACAAATAAGTACTCCATATAAACTAGTTCCGTTTTGTGGCTGAGGAGCCCATTAGCATTCAGTGCTGTTTGTCCATTCACCCATACCCAGTACAGCGTAAACACCAGCTGTGAGGAGAACTCAGGTGAAAAGAGAGAGAGATAGAAGTATGAAGAGAAAGTCCAGGTTTTTTTTACCACTACCGCAGAGGGGAGTGGGAATGCAATCAATTTGAGCACAGGAAGTCAGGACATGGACGTAACGAAAGGCAGAAGCAAAAGCCACAGAAGAAATGGACATACCAAAAGGACGCCATGAATCATCTAAGGTGGATGTGAGCTTTTCATGGGTATGAAATTAACTCCCAACACCTTAAAAGGAACCAGATCAAATGTTTAGGTTTTTTTCTTACCCATGAGCCCCTTGGCACTAACAATCTGTGTTGTGAGTGTTGGAAATGGATCATCGGTTTCTTTTTTTCCCCTCACTGTACTTGGAAACCACCTCTTTTTGTCTCAAATGAGGCCACAACATCAATAATGCAGCATCCGAATGGCCAGCAACCAGAAACATGTTACAGTAAAACTTTGACACATCATCAACGAGAAGAATCTGCTCACCCTCCAGAGGAACCTGATGGATAATTACGCTGGCAAGAGGTTATAGTTTTATGAGTTGTGGGATGACAGAAACTATGCTGCAGTCTGTTCTGTATAAGCCCTGCAGACATATAGTATACAGTACATAGGTTTTTTTTCTGAATATACTTGAATATTTAGCAGCCCTGTTAGTAAGTGTTACTCATTTGGATGTGGAAGATACATGAGGAACAGTTTTTTTTTCCTAGTCCTTGCAGAAAAGACCAGCACAGACCAGCTGGTTTATGCTGGCAAGTGCTGGTCTAGTTGATGGACCATGCAGTAGTCCATGCAACTTGTGCATAACACACTAAGTCTATTGAAGGCATACAATCACATTTTATGATGAACAGGCTGTTATTCATTCGCATATCAAATCTTTAAAGTTCATTAACAACGCTGAAATCCAAAATGTCCAATGTCGATAACACTAAACCTCATTGTTCTTGCTCATCTCATGATCAAACGACAAACGCAAGATCCAATGAGGTTGCAACATGACTTTTTTTTTTTTTTTTCATTAGCAAAAATGAAATAATGTCATAAGTTTAGATTTTGGGTGAGCAATTCCTTTAAGACACATGATACACCCTGTCTACACCGGATGCGAGCGAAGTTGCATTGCAATGCCTTGAGGCTGTCTACAATGGTCACGTCAAAGCGAACGTTCTGAACCATTTATTTGTCTTGTTGGCAGGAGTAGTGCTAGCACGTGCAGCGCAAAATAGAAAGGGGCATTTGTTTACTGTCCGCGCAACGATGCATTCAGTATAGACAGCATCATTGATTATAATGGCATAGAGATGCAAATACAGATTTCGCATTAGAAACTGCTCCAGTGGATCGTGATACTTCTGCCTGTCCACCATATTGAAAAGGTCAGGATTTGCTTGTAAATTCATGAGTACTGAAAGATCAAGAAGTCTTTTCAAACCAGTTTTCACACAATTTGATTTTTGATAAACGTCAGGTGATTCTGCATATTAAAGATGACACAAATCAAAATTAAACATGATTGGTAAAACTCTTATTATTTATATATCTATAAAATAATTAATAATCAACGCACAGATTGTTTGATGCTTCTAAAAAAAACAGTGGGACTAGTCAATGCAGGGGGGTAGTTTAATACCATAAATCAATCAAGCTTCAAAAACAGCTATAATATATTTATCATATATTCATGTGGCAGCGGGGGCGTGGTCAAGCATCTCTCCGGAGAGAGAGAAAGCGGTAAGGGTGCTTACACCTGAGTTAAATTATGTCTAACACCTGTCTCTAATTTTAGTGAGCGCGGGGAGAGTGGCATAAATAGAGCCACACCGCAGGTAGACGAGAGAGAGAGCCTGGGCACCAGAGACCTGATTGTGAAGCCAAGAGTTTATTATTGTAAAGTTGAGAGTTTATTTTTGTGAAGTAGTTGGTGTATTTTTAAAGTGAGTCATTGAACAGTGTAAGAGCCCTGAATGAGTGTATTTGCTGCAGTGAGGAGAATAAAACGCTTACCTGAACCAGGAAATCTGCTTCTTGCCTCCTCCTTCCACTGAGAAGTGTTACAATTCATTATCAATTTATATTGTTTATAGCAGCATTGTTCATATAGCTAAATAATTTCTATACCTATATATAAAAACCATAACATTGGTTTGTACTAATCTGAGATAATACATAACTGCAACGCAATATCTTTTTTTTTTTTTATTTACATGTACATCTATAGTCTTACCATAAATTCGCTTGTTTTAATCATATATATTTTATAAATACAGTGCAATATACATAATTTACTTTAGGTTAGCTAGTTAAATTATCTCTGATGAGCAGGCTACAACCACAGAAATGAAAACAACTTTATCTTTAATGTTTACAATAGTGCTGTAAATAAATCATAATTGTTACAACTTTCCTGTGACATCTCTTGTAACAGCATTTTTTTTAGCTATCACCAAAAAAAAACTTTCTATAAATAAATACTGTGTATCACAGAAAACGGATCAAAGATTAGCATCCATGTAGTCAGCTTATTATATGATAACCGTTTCCACACAAATGCAGTTTATGCAGCATCCTGAGGCATCTCATCCATTGACTTAGAGAACATTCAAACAGGTCTCCTTGTTGACCATTCCCAAGGTGGTGATGCGGTTGACATATCCAAACCAGCCGAATGAGGTATCTACGTATGATTATCTATGGATACCAGCATTTTAGCATCCAAAACGCAACATAATGGTGACCAGCTATTCTGGTCTTTTTAGCAGGGGAACAGACCATCAATCTGAACCCTTTTACCCAAACCACCGTGGAGAGAACTTCCTGAAAAAGACACATACAAATATATTGTTGTGCCAAAGGAAGCCAGTGCTTAGTGATGTGGAAAAGAGCTACAGTGTTTACTTTCTGGTACTTTAGTTCCATCACAGCCAGTTTGTGTAAAGTGAGTTCAACTCTGCCACCCAGGAGTTTAGAGTCTCCCTCTTTCGGTCCTTCAATTTCCATCAGGTCAAAATATAACCATGAGGAGTACACACACTCATCTGCTGATCCTCCTTTCCATACCCCCTTTACCTATAAGTCCTCCTCTCCATCTGATGTCACCTCTCTCTTCACCTTGCCTGTGTGTGTATTTACACAGTTGGTGTGTGTGGATTGATGTGCTGTTGACTGTTTGCAAGGTTCATTGCGGACAAGTTAATCCGGCAGCGACAGGGCCAGGGAGAATCACCATTAATAACGCATGGAAGGAACAAATAATATATAATTCCGCAGAGCTGAGGGCTTACTGCTGTCCTCCTCAAAGTCAACAGAGACCTGTATCTCTCAAAGAAGAGGGATGGAAACAGGATGTTTGAGGGTACAGTTTTAGAAATGATGTGCTGAACATGTGCTGCCAAAAGAATTTAGTGGAGAATGATTCAGTCTGTAGACCCTGCTGAGAAAAAAAAGCAGCCTAAGGTGGTTAGCTGGTTTCAATGGTTTAGCTGGTTTTAAAGGGGTTTTGAGCACTTTTCAGCTGGTCGCCAAAGATTTAAGATACATCCGATCATAAAGGCACATGGCTTCATTTATCACTACATTGACTCCACCTGTTGTTTCAGCCAGACGACCCGCCCATATAAATTACTATCTCTGCTGTCCTTCAGACTTTGTCAGTGCAACATTAAAGGAATATTCTGGCTTCAATACAAGTTAAGCTCAATCGACAGAATTTGTGGCATAATGTTGATTACCACAAATTATTTATTACTTGACCCTCCTTTTCTTCAAATGAAGCAAAACTCTGAATCGGGCCAATCAGTAAACGTTAAAAAACTCACTATTAAAAAGTACAGCTACAAGATGTAAACAATATGCTTGGTAACATGATTTTAGTGTGATAAAATTGCTTACTAACCTTCTGTAAATATACTGTATATGTAATTTTACAACTTCTTTGCCATTATGATGTAATGGTGTAAACCCTAAAACCCTCAAGCGACCGTAAGCATTACAATTTTTAACAAGTATACAGCTCAACTAATACATGGGTTTTAACAGAAGAATTAATGCAAGTCTATTATACAATTGTAAGCATAAGTTATATTTCTGCTCTAGTTTTCTTTGTACTCTAGTTTACTCTTCGAAATTAGTATTGCAGATCTGCTTTAAAAAAAAAAAAACACACACTTCCACAAGTCTGGTTCATCCTTGGGAACAATTTCCAAATGCCTGAAGGTACCATGTTCATCTGTACAAACAATAGTACACAAGTAAAAACACCATGGGACCACGCAGCCATCATACCGCTCAGGAAGAAGATGCATTCTGCCTCCTAGAGGTGAACGTAGTTTGGTGCGGAAAGTGCAAATCAATCCCAGAACAACAGCAAAGGTCCTTGTGAAGATGCTGGAGGAAACAGGTAGACAAGTATCTATATCCACAGTAAAACAAGTCCTATATTTACATAACCTGAAAGGCTGCTCAGCAAGGAAGAAGCCACTGCTCCAAAACAGCCATAAAAAAAAGCCAGACTACAGTTTGTAAGTGCACATGGGGACAAAGATCTCACTTTTTGGAGAAATGTCCTCTGGCTTAATGAAACAAAAATTGAACTGTTTGGCCATAATGACCATTGTTATGTTTGGAGGAAAAAGGGTGAGGCTTGCAAGCCAAAGAACACCATCCCAACTGTGAAGCATGGGGGTGGCAGCATCATGTTGTGGTGGTGTTTTGCTGCAGGAGGGACTGGTACTTCACAAAATAGATGGCATCATGAGGAAGGAGAATTATGTGGCTATATTGAAGTAACATCTCAAGACATCAGCCAGGAAGTTAAAGCTCGGTCACAAATGGGTCTTCCAAATGGACAATGACCCCAAGCATACCTCCAGTGTTGTGGTAAAATGGCTTAAGGACAACAAAGTCAAGGTACTGGAGTGGCCATCACAAAGCCCTCAATCTGATAGATAATTTGTGGGCAGAACTAAAAAAGCTTGTGCGAGCAAGGAGGCCTACAAACCTGACTCAGTTACACCAGTTCTGTCTAGAGGAATGGGCCAAAATTCCAGCAACTTATTGTGAGAAGCTTGTGGAAGGCTACCTAAAATATTTGACCAAAGTTAAATAATTTAAAGGCAATGCTACCAAATACTAACAAAGTGAAAGTAAACTTCTGACCCACTGGATATGTGATGAAAGAAATAAAAGCTGAAATAAATCATTCTCTCTACTATTATTCTGATATTTCACTCTCTTAAAATAGTGATCCTATCTGACCTAAGACATGGAATGTTTTTAATGATTAAATGTCAGAAATTGTGAAAAACTGAGTTTAAATGTATTTGGCTAAGGTGTATGTTAACTTCTGACTTCAACTGTAGCTCCTTTATCAGGGCTCCAGACTGCGACCAAAATGGTTGCAAATGAGACCAAAAATAATTTATTGCGACTATAATTTAAAATCTAGTCACCATTGGTGACAGTCGGGTTGTGTGCGTTCATATGCGGTTTCATCAGATATCATCTTGTGAGTTATTGAATACATCTATAGAGCGCGCACCATCAGTGTGTCTCGTGCTGCTTTTCACCCGGTCTGTTGTGGTGATGAGCTTGCTGCACCGCACACAATAACAACAAACCCAGTGAATCAACCGTCAGTGAGCTAACAACTGGGAGTGCAGACATTTCAAAATAAGAGTCCCATGTGTATTTTGGGCTTCTTTACAATTAAAAGTCCCGTATTGTGTACCACTTTTTTTTCCTCCTGGTAATTATTGATTGGGATCGGAGTAGCACAATAAACTTCATCTGGGATTTCATTCAATTTGCACTGAAATGACTAAACACGCCGTATTATGCATGCCAGGCCAGTAGTTGGCGATGTCACTTTGTAAAGAAACACTGCGCACATAAGCATTCTTCCACAAAGCGGTGAATACAAACAATGAAGATGGCGAAAGCATTGAGCAATTTTGTCTGGACGGACGATGAGTATTCTTTATTACTACAAGTCTTGAGCAGCACAAACACAGTCCTGTAGTCCACCATTGTAGTTTCGAATGTCTCGCGCATTGTTTTGAAGTACTCGCGCGCATGCCTATAGACTGAACCCGTAATACGCGTACGCACGACGTCATCGTTTTCACAAATTCGCGTTTTTGTATGTTTACATGGAGATGATAACGGCATCATTTTCAGAAACTTGCACTTTGAAACCCATTTTCAAAAGTTTGTGTTTTCAGGCCCCAAAACGCCGTTGTCGTGTAAACGAACAGTCAAAACGCATAAAAAGTTTTCCGTTTTCAGTTGAAAATGTTGTCGTGTAAATGGCCCCTTAGTCTGGCCATCTGGTAGTAAAAGACTAAGGCAATATTGTAAAACAATTTATATACTGTATATATATATATATATATATATATATATATTTGGCTCCTTAATGTTTCAGTTTAGGAGCCAATGGCTCCTTAGTCATTTTTTTAGTCTGCAGCCCTGTTTAACAAAAAATTGCTTGTACTTTTCCTCATTTGCAAGTCACTATGGATGAAAGCAACTGCTAAATGATTAAACGAAAATGACTATTTTCACTATATGTATATATATATATACATATAGTGAAAATAGTCATTTTCATTCACTTTAATAGTTCATTTTCACTTATATATAAAGATTTTTATATTCAAAAGGAGTGATGCCAGAAGCAAGCAGCTATAAGGGAGACTGGGGCTAGTTGTCACACAGTGAAGTTGCCACAAAGGCTGTATCTCAGTAACAGTAAGAGATTTATGTAACCCTCGGGTGACAGGCATGTATACTATTGTTCAAGTACTGTATTATAGAAAGCCTGGGTGCCCAGCTTTTGATGAGGAACTGGCTGGATTTTTCTCTGCAATCTTACTACTGGGGAAATTTAGATATAAATTACATTTAATTAGCACGGTGCCATCAATTAAGAAAAACTATATGAAAATATTTTTGTCTTTCTCAAAATAATAAACTCATTTTTTGTCTTTAAACTATTTCAAATGTAAACCTCTAATTAAAACACAGATTTGCAACAGTTAACAAATTGTAGATTTATTAACATAAATATTAAAGATCAAAATCTTTGAATGTTCAAACTCAAAACACTAAGCTTTGGATCAATTCCAACCGAATCACAAAGCAAACAATGACCCAAAAGAACCAGTATTCACATTCAAATGAAGTGAATCAATAACAATGAATCAATGAATCGAATGACACTTTACTCCATAGATAACTCTCAAAAGAATCAGTGTTCAAATGACTCAGTTAATCACTTTTTCATTTGTTCAAAATCTCAAACGATTCAATCGTTCAATGAAGCAAAAATAACCAATTGTTCAGAGTTTTTGACTGAAACAAGCGCGTGTTTACTCTTTTACGTTGGAGCCCATAAGAAATACTCCTTGATAGTGAAGTTTAAGCAACTTACGATCACTTAGCGGTGTTTGTCTCAGTTTCAAGGCAAGTGTTGTGTAATGCAGGAAGTTGACACACACTGAAAAGCAGATTCACTCACTCAACTCAAGTGAACGTGACAATCCAGGTTAGAGAACGATGAGGAGAATTATAGACGATGATGCACAATGTTGAAAGAAAGGGACAGCAAACTCCACTCCGTCGAGCAATCCATCGGCCTACCGGAAACTTTTCCCAGGCGTAGCGATTCTTTGTCCATGATCCGAGTCTTTGATAAGAGTGAGCTCTTCGATACAGGGCCACACGCTGTTCGGGAACAATATTCATCTGAAAGACAGTCATGGGTGACTAAATAAACTCAAAGTTCCTTCAAAGTCAAACAAAAAACGGCAGCTTAGTGTCCAGCTGTTTGTTAAGCAAATAAACTCGAAACACTCAAGTAAACTCGCAAAATAAAATTACTAGAGGGAGAAAGCACGTTTTAGCACTGTTCTTGAGAAATATTTAGGTGAATTATATTTGAAATTCCAAATCTTTTTGACTTTTTTTTTCGGACGCTGCTGTTGGTCATCTTTCATACTCAAATCACCTGTGCTTTCTCCTTTTTTTTTTTCTTTTTTTTTCTTTTTTTTTTTCCCCCTCCCCACACAGGGTTTTGTTAGAGAACACATTCAAATTTCTGATTGGCCCATTACATGCCATCAGTCATCCCAATATGGACGTTTTACTGGTTAGGAGTTTCTAGAACAGAGAAATACTTCATATACAAGATATGTAAATTTAAACACATCACATTTCAAAGGTAACTCATGTAAGCACAAAATACATTTAAAGCAAAAACAAAGAGGAAAATATTGAGTGGGCTACATTTAGCTAAAAGTCAAACTGCAAAAATATGTTTTCTCTAGCAGAGGTTTTTAATGTTAATTTCAAACACCTAGTTCAAAACCTTCTTAAATTATAATTATAAGTACATTTTCATTATCATAACATTTTTGTTTGTTTGTTATAGCTCTTGGATTAACAAGTGAACATAATCAAACCACGTTGGCAGACATTAAGGCAAGGGTCATGTGAATTACGAAGGAATATTTTTACAAAAAGGTTTAAATAAATTCTTAGGACAAATGTAGTTTTCATGAAAGTCAGTTTGGGGCATGTGGTCGCATTTTTGTCATGGCAGGTTGTCATGTTTTGTTTTGTTTTTTTTTGTCATAAATGTATAAAATGTATTAATCACAATATTTATTAGGCAAAATAATGTTTTCCTGTTTTTGTATGTAATCTTTTCTATTTTTTTATTTATTTATTTTTTAGAAAAAATATTTTATATAATATAGAAATTATACATTATTTATAAATACATATATTATAATTTATTATTATTTATAAATACATAATACATTATAAAAAATAATTTATATAATTTAGTAATATGTATTTTTGCAGCTATTTTATTTTGTTTTTGGTATTTTAGAGAAGATTATGTGTAAATTAGTGAGAGATTAGAGACTGAGTTGTTCCTCCCCACACTTTGTCTTTTTTTTTTTTTTTTTTTTTTTTTATCTTGAGTACATCACCATTCATAGTTTACAGACCCTTCACCCTCAATCATTAACAAACCCACATCTTACAAATACTTGCAGCTTTTCAGTTGTTGGGATTAGATCAAAGTGGTCCTCCTGATTATCTGTTACGAGCATCATTGTATATTTTTGTGTTTAGGCAGAATGCAAAGAAAAGCCACCAATGTACACTGTTGTTGTGCACTTGAGTCAGTCGTATCAGTATAAGGTTTCACTGGGACTACCTGTGACACTTCCAGTGCTCACACTCCTCTCTCTCTCTCTCTCTCTCTCTCTCACACACACACACACACACACACACACACACACACACACACACACACACAATTAAATTAAATCCAACTTTGCTTTATTGGCATGACAGTTTTGAAGTTTGTTGTGGAGTTCAAATTCAGTTTTTCAAATTTCAAATTTGTGATCATGTTTTAGGTTTTTGTAAATTTCTTTAACAATAAGTTTAGATTTGTAATTGGAGTGCATATCAAATTTGCTTTCATTAACAAGTTTCAGAGTGAGAATATTCAGAGGGTGTGATACAGCAGGGGTTTCATTGGTGAGGAGGGCTTTATATTTGATAGATTCTGGATCAGACTGTTTGAGGTGATGCCAGAATTGAATGACTCTTTTCTGAATTTCAGTGCTTAAAGTAATAGTTCACCCAAAAATGAAAATTTGCTGATAATTTACTGAGTTTCTTTCTTCATTAAAACAGAATTTAAGATTTTTAGGATTTCATTTCAGGCCTCCTCCTTTAAACAATTTTTTGACGGTCCAAAATGCATATTTAGGGTGCATCAAAATAATCCACACAACTCCAGTCGACAAATAAAGGTCTTTTGAACCCAAACGATTGATTATTTTTAGAAACAAAACAACACTTGTATACTTTTTAACTACAAATGTTCACTTCCGTACATCTCTGTGACACGCGCTCATGAGAGGGATGACGTAAGCTCGTTGGTAAGGTTATGCGTCACGTGGAGGAGGAGGCAGGAAGCGCGTCATTGTTTACAAGAGGAAACTGCACAGACCACAGACCAAGCACCGTTCACAAACCAAAACAGTCCAATACATTTTTAAACACGATGTTGGTGGATTTTAATTTTAGAAGAGAAGAGGAGATGGAGTTTTTCGCCTAACCCTACCTATTTGTGCCCAAATACACAGATAAGAACTGAGGGAGATAGAGGAGGCTGCAGCAGCGGTGCAATCACAAGTCTTGGGGAGGCAGAGCTCTATGGAGACATGGTGGTGCACATGTAGTAAATGCCAACCAATGCCAACAGAGGCAGAGAGCCTGTGCTGCCACAACTGGACCATAGCAATCCTACCGTTGGAAACAATTAGCGAGGCAACCGATGAGAACACTCCTAGTCCTAGCTGCATTACCGAACATAATGGTTTTCCACCATTACTGAAGCCCAGCGTTTTAGAGGTGTTTTTCAGTTTGCCACAAATAAACAGGAAGCGTCGTCCAAGGCCAGAAGGACGCAATGGCACCCTATCAGTAGAGTAAGTATCATGTTTTGTTTGTTACTATAGCTACTATATAGAAATATATAGGCTATATGACAAAGTTTTCACACATACCTGAGTTTACTGGAAAAACAGTATGGGCACAGCCGATGAATTCAGAAATCGACCTTTTGTTTCTTTCGATGGTCTGAAATCCTCAGGGGTAAAATTTTCACTGCACACCCTCCAATATTTGAGAGAATGTAGGGGTGTACTCATATCCAGGTTCAGTGCGATAAGCCAGAGCTTCAATCACTCATGATCATGTATAGGCAATCAATGAAAAGTTAATATTTTTCCCGGCATGCATTTTCTTTAGGGTTTCTGAAGGTTGAAGCATCCAGGATATACACACCAAATGACCATTTTGAACAATACACTTATACAAATACAAATCTACAGCAAAGACAATTAAGCTTTTGTACAGCGTTCCTTCTCTTGTAAACAATGACGTGCTTCCTGCCTCCTCCTCCATGTGACGCATAACCTTACCAACGAGCTTACGTCATCCCTCTCATGAGCACGTGTCACAGAGATGTACGGAAGCGAACATTTGTAGTTAAAAAATATATAAGTATTGTTTTGTTTCTAAAAAGAATCAATCGTTTGGGTTCAGAAGACCTTTATTTGTCAACTGGAGTCATGTGGATTATTTTGATGCACCCTAAATATGCATTTTGGACCATCAAAAAATGGAGTACATTCACTTGCATTGTTTAAAGGAGGAGGCCTGAAATGAAATCCTAAAAATCTTAAAATCTGTTTTGATGAAGAAAGAAACTCAGATTCATCTTGGATGGCCTGAGAGTGAGTAAATTATCAGCAAATTTTCATTTTTGGGTGAACTATTGCTTTAAGGGGTATAGACCTACATCAGCCCTACAGGCACTGTTTGAGGTGCTTCTATGTACACAATTTATTTTTGCTGTTGTTGTTGTTGTTGTTGGTTTTTTTTTTTTTTTTTTTTTTTTTTTTTTTTGTGCAAATTCCAGTTGCATTTTTTTTTTATTGAAGTTTTATCCCAATAGTGAAAATTTGTCATGGGTCCCATATTTCTCATCCATATAGTAGTATTGGTTTTATTATATAATTACATAATTTTATTACTATATTTTTATATAATATAATTTTATAGTAGACTGTAGAAGACTGTTGAAAAATACCACAAATTTAAATCTGTTCCAGCAGTTCACCACATTGTGAACAAAGATGCGGGGAAGATTTCATACAGAACAAAGAAACAGCCAAGAAAAGGAGAATTAAAAATAAAATAAATAGTCTACTGTTTTATCTAGTTGGAAAAAGACAACTGTCATGTTTGAATCAACAATGAATCACAAGTGACTTATTTATGGATGAGAAAAAGACTAAAGCAAGGGCATTAAAATGAATGACAGGAGAGATGAAACAAATATTAGGCAGATTATGCTTATGATTGACATTATGCCTCTATCTCATCCTTTTTACTCAATGCCATTGAGAACAATTTGATTTTCAAACCTCACCTTGCATACCACCTCTTTCTCAACCTAATAATCATAAGGATAGAGGGAATTTGACATGTCTATTCCCAGGGGAGATAATGGCATTCAGGTTTTCCTCTCTGAGAGGTTGAATTAATCTCCAAGGTGACACTGGGTATAAAAGCTGTCGATAGGTGGCCAGAGATACCCTGTACGAAGCATACTGAGTGGATGCTGTAAGCCCAGCGAATTCACTTGCTGAGAGATGGATACATTTTTTACAAGGAGCCTGTAAATAAATCAGAGATTCACCTTAAGAAAAGGGTTGAATATGAGCGCAGAGCCTCCTTACAGTGAGGAGCCAAAGGATATTCTGAAGTGTTCAAAAATCATTCATTTAGTTAGCACTGCATGAGTGGAGAATATTTAGGCTTTAGACTATATAAAAATGTAGGTATGTGGTTCTGTTCTCAAAGAATGTGTTTTTGGACTCTAGTCTGTCATTTTCCTGGACTCAACCCATGTTCCTTGATTAAAAAAAGCTCTTGGACAGTGAAAGACAAAAGAAGATACGAGAGAATTATTTAGTTGTTTTTGTTGTTGTTGTTGTTGTTGTTTTGTTTTTTTGAGCATTTTGAGCCTATGGGAATGAAACCACACACATGTCAGTACTGCCATTTTTACGAGGACTTTCCTTTGAATTCTTTTGTTTTTATACTGAGGTAAGGATATTTTCTATTCCCTGACCCTAAACTTAAAGTTAAACCTAAACCTTTTTGCATTTTCATTAAAACTTCGTTTAGTGTGTTTGATAAGCCTTTTGAATTAGGGGGAGAGTTGGACACAGTTGGACACAGTTGGACACAGTTTTCATAATGTAGTTTATGTCAGGTTCCTAGGTAAACTGAAAGCAAGCAACACACACACACACACACACACACACACACACACACGAGAGAGAGAGAGAGAGAGAGAGAGAGACAGTTCCCTATAACAGACAACTAGTGTATCAGTAAATAATGGATAAAGACCCTCATTATGGGTAATTTATTTATAAATCAAATACAGATGGGACGTTTAACAAAAGTAAAAGCCTTGTTATGGTGTAATTTAATGATCATTAAAAAATAGACAAGTATGAAATACCACTTACATGTCTTTTGAGAAATATAAAATCAAATTATGGAGCAATTTGAGAACTATTGAATCTGTATTTACGATTTATTTGCATTTACTTTGACATTGGTTTCTCTGCTGTGGTTGGAAGGATTAAAGTAAAGAGTGCTGTTGCAGAAATCTGATAACACAAGAATGATAATATACATAGACAAAGTGTCAATGACACACCTTATGCACAGCATTTGCTCATAATTTTGTTGCACTAGCTCTAAATAAGCTGCCTTTGTTGGGAAGTGAAAATAAGAGGAAGAAATTGCACAACACACCCTTTTTATTCCAAACAAAATCACTTGAAGTTACACCACATGGTAAATACGATTACTGAATTCGAAAGGATCTTCCCTAGAGGACTTGAAGGCAGCAATATATTCCCCTATGAGTGTCATCCACACAACTGACAAACCCAATAATTAGTTGTTCACCCAAAAAATGAAAATTCTCTCATCATTTACTCACCCTCATACAATTCCAGATGTGAATGACTTTCTTTCTTCAGCAGAACACAAACAAAGATTTTTAGAAGAATATCTCAGCTCTGTTGGTCCTTAATGCAAGTAAATGGTGGTCAGACATTTGTAGATCCAAAAATCACATAAAGAAAACATAAAAGTAATCCATAAGACTCCAGTGGTTAAATCCATATCTTCAGAAGCAATATACTGTAATAGGTGTGGGTGAGAAACAGATAAAAATGTAAGTCTTTTTTTACTCTAAATCTCTACTTTTACTTTTACATCTGAAAGTCACATGTGGTGACTGTTTAGTTTCACTTTCTCATGAGGGTGAGTAAATGACAAGATAATTTTTTGGGGGGTGGACTATCCCTTTAACGTGTTACCTACAAAAGCATGAGATTAACAGCCCTTAGTAGGTTTTACTGAAGTAATGTCTCACACTATATAAACATATGTACAGTGTGTCTTTGTATTAAATCATGGTGCTTTTACTCATCAGGCAGAAATTAATTGTTCATTCAAGCTATAGTAACAAAATGTTTAATTTCTCAGATACCATGAGGGTTTGTGTTTAAATAATCCGCAAAAGCTTTGGGTGACAACTTTATAATCAAATGCTTTACTAAAGCACATTTGAATGGAGCTTTAATCACGGTCTGTTAGACTCTTCCTTTTAAGGGCATAATCACTTGCAATCCATTATATGTCACCGAAATCCTGATGTACATTATGTGCCCTCATTATGTAATGCACCGTATGTGTAGGCGATGAACCTGGGCTTGCTTTCGCCCTTTTCCTCAAAAACAGACTTTTTTACCCAGCTCAACCCTTGTGCTCCACTTCACCAGGGGTGTAAAGTAACGAATTACAACTACTCACATTAATGTAATTAAATAGTTTTCCCCAGGAATTGTACTTTTTTAAGTAGTTTTAAAATTGTATAATTTTACTTGAGTACATTTTAAGTGCTGTAACTGTACTTTTAATGTGCTATATTCACACCATCTGTGTTCGCTACTTCCCTGTCCTGATTTAATTTTTATCTATCAACATGATTGGCTAGGGAGAGTCTCGTGACTCCCGTCAAATCAAATCACACGTAAAAAAACTTGAATGGCAGCTGCAGATCGGTGCCAACTGTTATGAATATGGAGGATGCCTCAAGCACAGTTCAACACCTGAACATCATGGCCGCACCTGAAAGGGCTTTTCACTGTGAAAACGGCCAATTGCTGACTTGTGTGATTTTTGGAGCTTCAAAATTTTGGCACCCATTCACTTTCATTGTATGGACCAAAAAAGCTGAGATATTCTTCAAAAATCTTGAACTATGTTCTGCTGAAGAAAGTCATACACATCCTGGATGGCATATGGGTGACTAAATGATGAGAGAATTTTCATTTTTGAGTGAATTATTTCTTTAAAGCCCAATGTGGCCCCTGTACAAACAACTGCTCTACCCCCTCTATAGTGCAGGACATGACGCGCCAAGTGACCCTGCATTTTTAGTGGTTTTTTTTTTTCATTCCTCACTTTGTTTTGAACATGTTTTATGCGCAACAATAACTCTCTCAGTCGGCATTAAGGAAAATTTTGACCCTACACATAAACTGATTTTAATGTAATTGTTTCATACATTATGATACTGAATGAATAACTTTTTCATCTTTTCATTTCTGTAATCATGTCTCCCTTTTATTTATTTTTTTTTAAATCAGATTCATGTAGTGTTTACAGTATCATAGATAAGTGATGTATTTTACAAATTACAAATTATTCTAATGCCCCTGACAGGGCAAAATCACTCTTTCTGGAGATGCTGATTGGTGAAGTTATCTTCAATTGGTTTAAACTTTGCCCTAGCTGCCTGGGGATTGGCAAACATAATTTCACCAAAAGGTCAACATCAATAAATCCAGTTGAACAACGGAAAGTGAGAGACAGGGGTGAAAAGGGGGAAAGAGAAAAAGATAGAAGGAAAGATGGGGATGGGAGAAGAGAGGGATGGTACCCATTACCTTAGAAGGCATAAGTTGGATGTACGTAAGAGAGAAAGTGGACTGTGACCCCTGTGACCCGATGGCTGCCATCCAAAGTGCAGATGGAAGATTAAAATCTCCAGCTCCGTGGCTCCACCTGCATGTCTCCTGTTTATTGGTACTGACCCCTGGCAAGATGGGGTCCTATTTTCATTTAATGGCAAAGCTACTCCGTTAGTAGCCATCGGTAGCCATATAACAAGGCAAAAATGAAAAGGACACAGGCTCTGCAGAAGAAAGTATCACTGAAAGAGGAAGAGAAAGAAAGAGAGGCAGAGGGTGTGAGCAAAAGAATGAAATGGACAGGTAGTTGACCCAGAGCTAAAAGGACAGCTCAATTTATTTTGTGCTAAGAGGTATGAGAGAGAAATTCAACCTAACAAAGACATCATTCCCATTAACCAGCATGCCATTCCAAATTGTGTCTGGGTTTACACAGTCAGATATGACTCACCTGTACCATAAGCATTCATGCACTATATTTGACAAATGCTGACAATCAAACTGGCCATTATCTTCTCTTGGATCTTTCTTTCCTTCTTTGGCATTGAAGTGCAACACATACACTACATGGCCAATATAATGTGGACATCTGCTCCTAATTAAGGGTTTGAGTATATTTAGGCAATACTCACTCCTAGTTGCAAAATGTCAAGCACACAGCCATGCAATCTCCTTAAACAACCATTTCAGTAGAATGTTTTTAGTAGTAGAAATGGTTTACTGAGTTTGATGTGGAAAAGCTTGAATGGCCTGCAAAGCCCAAACCTGAATCTGACTGAACACCTTTGAGATGAATTTGAATGTCGACTGCAAGCCAGGCAACATTGCCCAACATCAGTGCCTGATCTCACTGATGCTCTTGTGTCTGAATGGGAGCAAATCCCAGCAGCCATGTTTCAACATCTATTGGAACACCTTCCTAAAAGTGTGGAAGCTGTTATAACTGCAAACGGAAGACCAACTCCCTTTTAATGCCTATTTGAAAAGAATGTTCAATAAGCACATGGGTGGTGTTTGGGTGTCCACATAATTTCCCCGCTGGGAAATCCATCTTAAGGTGGTAGCTGATGGTCTCTAGCTTGTCTAATCTGTTTATAAATTGGTCAAAGCTGGATTTAGATGCTCCAAGATGGCCATTAGCTGGTCCAAGTTGGTTTTAGCTGCTCCAAGCTGATCATTAGCTGGTTCAAGCTGGTCATTAGCGGTTTCGAGCTGGTTGTTTGCTGGTTACCTTGTTCATTAGCTGGTTCAAACTGGTCATTAGCTAGTTCAAGCTGATTGTTAGCTGGTTCAGGCTTGTCATTAGCTGGCCCAAGCTGATCATTAGCTGATTCTAACTGGCCATTTGCTGGTCCAAGCTGATCATTTGCTGGTCCAAGCTGGTCAAAAGCTGGTTTGAGCTGGTTATAAGCTGGTCCAAGCTGGTCATTAGCTGCTTCGTGCTGGTTATTAGCTCATTCAAGCAGGTCAAGCTGGTCCGAGCGGATCAATGCTGGTTCAGTCTGGTCATTGACTGATCGACCAGCTACCTTTTTCCAAAAATCAGGTTGACCACTTTAAGTTGGTATGTCCAGCCGGTAGCTGTTTTGTGCTGGTCCTACAATGTTCCAAAACACAGCCACCTGCTTAAGAGGGATTTTCCAGCAGAGTGAGGTTATGAAGTGTGTTTTTGTGTGAAAGCAGCAGAACATTCCAATGTTTTTCACAATAGTAAATTCAGCAGATGTCAGCTGCACCCTGCACCTGCTTTTAAAATACCTCTCAAGTTTATAACTTAGCTGTTGATTGATTGTCATCCATATTGACTGTGAGATCCAGGGACTGGTTTTGCAAGGCCAAGGCCAAAGGTGAAAGTGCACATGCAGTGTGAGGGTGCATAGGGGCAGCATGGGAAAGTGTGCCGGGTTGGTGACAGCTCGCCTCTGCTGTGGCTCAGCTGCACTGCCACAATAAAAGGTGACAGGTCCAATCAAGCACTCCATCAACAGCTCCTGGCCTAATGCTCTCTCATGTCACACTGAGTTAGTGAAGACTATGGTGACTACCCCACACAAGAGAATGAGAGCAAAAGAGAATAACTCTTTAATGGAGATCCCAAGCTCTGTCAAATAGATACATTTAAGTATCTGCATGCTTCCAAATAGTTCACCAATTCTATCTCTTTGTATGCCTCCATGCAAACCTATCCTCATCACAATAGAACAGCAAGAGGTGCTGAAAAAAAAAAATATATTTTGCTTTTTGCCTCAAAATAGCACCAAAATTGACTACACTGTCTCTGTCTATATTTCACTCAATGTGGTGTGGCATGTCACAGACATACTGGCAGTGTTAAAGAGTGAGTGATGACTCTGAAAACTCATTGATAAGACGGGTGAGTGCAATAGTAAAATGTGAGATGCAATTAATTCACTCTTACAGTTAATCTGATTGAAGTCAACGGAGGGCTGGGAGATGATGGGAAAGTGAGGGACAGGCAAAAAAATGAAGGTAGGGGAGAATGACTAAAGGAGAGGACAAGTAAAGTAAAAAGATGTGACAAAGTTGTGTGAGGAGATAAATTGCTCAGGCTGAGCGAGGATTCCACACGCTCCCTCTACCTGCAACTAGGGCAGATCTGCATCCTTTGGCTCACGCCGATGTGGCAGGTTCATTCAAAAAAGCTGCACTGAATTGGAAGGAATTTCTGTAACCCGCTCTGCTGACTGGAATGGGACATCACACTCACAGTTCACTCCATGGGGTGCTTCTCAAAACGAAAATCCCTCTTTAGTTTTAGGGCAGGTTGAACAGGAGTTGTATGATGAACTCAGAACACACCTGGTACTCTGTTGAGATCAAATCAGGACATTTTATCATTGATGCTAGTAACAAGGAGATAATACACATTTGTTGAATTTAAATTGTGCTATTTGAGCCAGTGAGAACCCTTATGAAAAAGTACTGTGCATATCAATGGCAATACCATGGCACATTGATAAACACCATGATACTACATTATTACCATATTCATGTGCCGTGGTATTTAAATGTGGGACAACTAGTAAAATGGGACACTGAAGCATAATCATCTATTGTTCCAAAAGCCAGCATTAAAGGGTTAGTTCACCCAAAGCCTCAGTTACCACTCACTTTTGTTGTATTGAAAAAAAAAAAAAAAAAAAAGAAAAAAAGATGCTTAATGAAAGTGATTGTGACTAAAGATATTCTGCCTGAAATACCCTTTTGTGTCAAGTCTCTTGTAGCTGAGCTAACAAGAGAAAATTGTCTTCCTTTTCAGCAAATTACTTTGCATGATGGTTGCATTCATTAAAATGTTGGGCTGTACAACTCAGCACTGATGTACAATCGCAACTCCAAATACCTAATGCATTAACTAATATTAACGAATGGAATTTTATTGTTAAGTGTAACCATTTCTTTTAATATGCACCCATTTGAAATCAGACGATTGCAACACGCTCCAAAAAAGTTAGGACAGTTGAGAGTTTACCACTCTGTAACATCAACATTTCTTCTAATAACACTTATTAATCATTTAAACACTCAAGACACGTTTGTAAATTTTAGCACATGGAATTCCCCTCATTCATCCATAATGCAGGTCTTTAGCTGCACAATTATATGGGGCCTTCGTTGCCGTATTCTGCACTTCAAAATGCACCACACATTCTTTGCAAATTTTTGAGCAACATATTCAGTACTGCCATGCAGATGCCATCTTTTCGAGGGACATCCCTGCATTTTCCAGCAGGACAAGGCAAAACCGCATATTGCCTTGATTTACAAGTGCATGGCTGCATAAGCAGAGAATGCGGGTGCTAGAGTAGCCTGCCTGCAGTCCGTGACCTGTCTCCAATTAAGAATGCGTGCCGCATTATGAAGCATACACATTGCGTTGTGTCAATGTGTTACATGAACTGGCGGTGTGTGACGGGCAGACCACTGTGTGCCTCGTAGCCAGTGCACCAGGCCGACACGTAACCTCCCCCAATGCTGTTATGAGTGTCGAATGGCCCTTCTGGCACAAGTTGACTGCCCAAAAGATAGAGACAGGCTAGCCCAGTCGTGGCCTCTTATCCTCTCTTTTTTTTTCTCCCCCCCCAAAAAAAGAGTGACATTTGTTAAGAGGGGCCTCTGCCCAAAGAAAATGCAGTTTACCAACAGGGAAACGAATTAGCAGAAGATATATGTCGCATGGGGTTACCTATGGGGAACCAACACATGCGGAGCACCTACCCCAGTACAGGGCTTAGTTAGCACCTGTACTGAGCCGTACATGTGCATAGCGCCTTTCACCTCCCCTGAGCTGAAGATGTGCGCTGTTGACTCCAGTAGTGTTCACAAACTGTGTTCCCTGGATGACTACCTCCGAGCCCTTGCTTCCCGAGAATCCTCCCACTGCCTGCCACTTAAGTCTACCACGTCCCTTCCAGGGGCCAGACATGGAGATTCCAGAGGTCAGGTCGTGGGTGCCAGATGGTGCCCCATCCCTGAGAAAGAAGGTCCATCCTCAGGGTAATTCACCGGGGGGGGGGGGGGGGGCTGTCGCGAGGAGCGTGAGGTCTGAGAACCATGTCTGGGTGGGCCAGTAGGGTGCTACCAGGATGACCTGGTCCTCATCCTCCCTGACCTTGCGCAGGGTCTGTGCAAGTAGGCTCACTGGGGGAAACACATATTTGCGTAGTCCAGGGGGCCAGCTGTGTGCCAGCGCTATACCGAGAGGTGCCTCGGTCAGGGTGTACCAGAGCGGGCAGTGGGAGGATTCTCGGGAAGCAAACAAGTCTAACTGTGCCTGCCCGAATCGATTCCAAATCAGCTGGACCACCTGAGGATGGAGTCTCCACTCTCCCCTGAGGGTAACCTGTCATGACAGCACATCCGCTGCAGTGTTGAAGTTGCCCGGGATGTGAGTGGCTCGCAGCGACTTGAGTTGCTGCTGACTCCAGAGGAGGAGACGGCGGGTGAGTTGTGACATACAGCGGGAGCATAAATCACCTTGACGGTTGATGTATGCCACCATTGCCATGTTGTCTGTCCGAACTGACACATGCTTGCCCTGGATCAACAGCCTAAACCTCTGCAGGGCGAGAGTTGCCAACAACTCGAGGTAGTTGATGTGCCAACACAGCCACAGGCCCGTCCAGGAGCCGGCGGCTGCGTGCCCATTGCATAAAGCACCCCAGCCCGTTTTGGAGGCAGCTGTCGTAACCACGACATGCCTGGAGACCTGCTCTAGGGGAACACCTGCCCGTAGAAATGTGAGGTCAGTCCAAGGGCTGAAGAGGCAGTGACAGACCGGCGTGATGGCCACGTGATGTGTCCCATGGCGCCATGCCCATCTTGGGACTCGAGTCTGGAGCCAGTGCTGAAGCGGTCTCATATGCCCCAGGAGCCTCTGAAACAGTTTCAGTGGAACCGCTGTCTTCTGTCTGAACGCCTTCAAACAGGTCAGCACCGACTGTGCGCACTTGTTCTTGAGAAACACCGTCATCGAGACTGAGTTTAACTCCAAGCCAAGAAAAGAGATGCTCTGAACCAGGAGGAGCTTGCTCTTTTCCCAGTTGACATGAAGCCCTAGTCAGCTGAGGTGCGAGAGCACCAGGTCCCTGTGCGCACACAACACATCCCGAGAGTGAGCTAGAATTAGCCAGTCGTCGAGATAGTTGAGGATGCGAATGCCCACTTCCCTTAATGGGGCAAGGGCTGCCTCTGCGACCTTCGTGAAGACTCGAGGGGACAAGGACAGGCCAAAAGGGAGGACCTTGTACTGATATGCCCGACCCTCGAATGCAAACCGCAGGAAGGGTCTGTGTCGAGGTAGAATCGAGAGGTGGAAGTACGCGTCCTTCAGGTCTACCGCCACGAACCAATCTTGATGTCGGATGCTTGCTAAAATGCGTTTTTGCATCAGCATCTTGAACGGGAGTCTGTGTAAAGCCTGGTTCAGTACTCGCAGGTCCAAGATTGGCCACAACCCACCACCTTTCTTTGATACAATGAAGTAGGGGCTGTAAAACCCCGTCTTCATCTCGGCTGGAGGGACAGGCTCTATCGCACCCTTCCGTAGGAGGGTAGCGATTTCTGCGTGCAAGGTAGCGCATTCTCGCCCTTCACCGAGGTGAAGTGGACGCCGCTGAACCTGGGCGGATGCCTGGTGAACTGAATCGCATAGCCGAGTCGAACGGTCCGGACCAGCCATTGTGACGGGTTGGAAAGCGCAAGCCACGTGTCCAAGCTCTGGGCGAGGGGGACCAAGGGGACAATCTCGTCGGACATACCAGCAGGTGGGGCCTCGCGGCGGGGCGTAGCCTGAGATGCCACGTCGTGCCGTGCAGAGTGCAGAGACATCAAAGCACTTACCTAGCTCCTTGTGACCACCCCGGAACAGCCTGGGACGGGGGAGGACGAGGTCTGTCCTCATAACCCGTGGAGACCGTCACATTGGTGGTGGATTTGTGCCACAGCTGGGCATGCAGGGGCAGGGAGACCACCGCTGGAGCGCCAAACCTGCCAAAATGGAATGGTGGACGTGATGATGGCCATGCGTATCGGGTATGTGACCCAGGGAACAAGGAAACCTTGGGTACCACAGCCACTTGGGTATACGGCAAAATTAAATGAAAAGGTAACAAAAGATTCTCGGCCCTCCACCGGGGAATGGAGTGGTCTGCTTACCAGCTCCAGCGCAGCGGGTTTCCTTGTCCCTGGGTCGCCCGTCTCAGAGACACTTCAAAGCCTTTCTCGGGTTCTTGGTGGCCAGCCGTGAGATGGGTGGAGTCTGCTTCCTGCGGTGGGCTCCACGCTGGGGCCGGGACGCAGGGGCGGGCTGCGGCGGAGCTGATGCAGTCACCGCAGGAGGACGCCCTTGGTGACGAGCAGACGGGGTGCGGGATCTTGAGCCGCTCCGGGGCAGGATGTGTCGGATAGCTTCCGTCTGCTGCTTCACAGCCGAGAACTGCTGGGAAATGTCCTCGACGGTGTAGCCAAACAGGCCAACCTGAGGAATGGGGGCGCCAAGGAACCGTGCCTTGTCGGCCTCTCCCATCTCGACTACGATGAGCCAAAGGTGGCGCTCCCGGATCACCAAGGTGGACATCGCCCGCCCGAGTGACCGCGCCGTGACCTTCTTCACCCGGAGGGCGAGGTCGGTCGCCGAGCGCGGCTCCTGCATCAATCCCGGGGCGGAATTACCCTCGTGCAGTTCCTTTAGCGCCTTGGCTTGGTGGACTTGCAGGAGAGCCATGGCATGCAGGGCGGAGGAGGCTTGTCCAGCGGCACCATAGGCCTTGGCCATCAGGGACAACGTAAACCTACAGGCCTTGGATGGGAGCTTTGGGTGCCCGCACCAGGTGATGGTGCTCTGTGGGCACAGGTTCACCGCGAGCGCCTTATCCACCAGGGGGATCACCGAATAGCCTCACCACCATCGAGGGTAGTGAGGGTGGGGGAGCTGAAAGATCGGGACCGGGCAGTAAAAGGTGCCTCACACAACCTTGTCAGCTCCTCGTGCACTTCCTGGAAGAAAGGAACTGGGGCAGGGCATGGCTGTGAGCGTCGCCGTTAGCCAAGGAACCAATCATCGAGCCGCAAGGGTTCAGGGGAGAGCAGAGGGTTCCATTCTAGCCCAACACTCGCGGCTGCCTGGGAAAGTATGTCCGTCATCTCCGCATCAGCCTGTGACTGGGCGACCGTACCTGAGGGGGGGGGGCCCAGCTGAGGCTTCCGCGTCCAACTGGACGAGCACGCTCTCCGATGCTGCGCTCGAGAGCTCATCACCTTCTGTGAGACAAGCCGGCGGACACATCCGGAAGCCCAATCGGGGCAGACGAGCGTGCTGGGGAATGGGAGGTCCTTGGGGGGATACCTGGCGGAGGTGGTCCCACTGGGGTCCCCAAATCGCCCCCAGTGCTAGCCACACTGGCCTCACACCCGTAGGTAGAAGGACCGAGGCGGGGAGCCGCTGGGGTGGCTTGCTTTCTTACAAAGGCAAGCCGCGACTGCAACATTGCCATGGTCAAGTTCTCGTAACATGATCCATCCACGATTGATGCTCATCTTGATAAATTCAAGGAGAACATGGGAGCGTACTCGGAGGAGCAAGCCGAGCACTTCCATCAGAATATACTGGACTTTGAACGCCGCTACCAAGGACAGTATAATGAGAACATGATTGAAGACTACATTTGGGGGCTGATTCATGAAAGTGATTTACAGTATAATCATAAATCTCGAAAAACTACTCACTTCTAAATCTTTTGTAGTCATTGTTGTATTACTTTAGTATGAATACATATTAATTTGGATTCAAATGTTGTTTTTTTCTGACTTTATGTGAACGAAAAGACACAAATTCACCCATTTTCTTACTGGAAATAGGTACATTTTAAAATATCTCTGTCCTGGTCTCAAAAGCAAAGTTTGTGGGGAATAATAGCAATTTTCTATACATTTGAGGCATAAGCAATTAGGAAATAACACTTACTACCCAGGAACAAAAATTGTGTTACATAGTGTTATTGCTATTATGTCATATATTCGGGTCATGGGTTCCCAGATGAAGTATGTCCGGAATCTATTCATACTACTTGCATGCACGCATACATAAAGAATGTACTGTTTTACCAGCGATTAGTGCATCCTTCATCAAATACAGTACAAACAGTAATTTGACAGTACGCAATTTCGGACACAGGGCTTATTTGCAGATACCTAACTCTTCTTTTATTACATTTAGCCACAGCAGTGTAGAACTGCCTATATAGACATTATTTTTTTCTCATTTCAGGTGAACTGTCTTCTGACCTGTTCATCCCGTATGTGTTGGTCCAGTATGGCGTGTTCTGCATGCAGAGGTCAGGAAGACAAATGGGATTCTCATAAGCCTCTGTGCTTCTTTTTTGCTTATTTATCATCTCTGTAGGCAGTTAACTAAATTCCCTGCACCCTAAATAGAGCACTCACTTTCAAGGAGGAACAACAGAAGTGCATTGTGTGCTTAGTTATAAGACAGGATTTGTTTGTGTGTGTGTGTGTGTGCACCTAAGCCCATGCTCGAGGCTATGGACATAGCTGTCTGAATCCAAGCTAACAGATGCCTGCCTGTAGCAGAGATGACAGGCTATGAGAAGGGGCTGATGGGTCTGTGACTGGGGCCGCCTACAGAGCAATTTGCTCAAGTGATAAGTGGGATGACTTGCCCTTCCTTCAGCCTGGCGCCCAGACATGCATTATAGAAAATATCTTAGGGGCCAATACTGCACAATAACCCCCAAGAGCTACTAATACGTTATGTGTGAGCATTCTGAGATTTAAAAGGCAAACTTCAATCTGTTATAAAATACTGTCATTGTGATCCTCTATAGTTTGATTTGTTTTTGTTTTTTTAGAGCAGGGTTTATTTATTTATTTATTTATTTTTTATGCCAAGGACCCCAAAATAAGACGATCCCCTTGTAAGCAGGGACGGATTAACCACCGGGCCAACTGGGCCATTGTCCATGGGGCTCTAAACCCAAAGGGCCCGAGCTCTAAATTAATTATTTATTTATTTTGAGATACCTATTATAAATCCACGTACATGTCAGCCTTATGTGAAATACCATTTGTTCAGCTGAATGCGTGCTGGATGACAGCAGCGTGAGCACAGACACTCGAGTGCACGCTCATGGAATCTGCGTCTCACAAGTAGAGCATGTTTATTTGAAGGACTACAGAGAACAGCATCTGAAATATAAAACGCTTCCAAACACAAAGATAAGGTGCAGTTTACCCTGGCTGTGTACAAAGCTGATGGCTAAAATTCATATAAGCAACAGAATTCAAGTAACAGTATAGAGGACTTTACAATGTTTAAGTCCTGCATGCATTTAATGTTTAATGATAAAGAGAAAGGTGCCTTAATACCCTAAATATGTGTATGGTAACCTTTTGTAATATTTGGTTAACCGCGAGAGTTCACGAACAGTTATTGTGTTATTTGTCGGGAGTAGGGACTCGGGAATTAGGAACGTTTATTGCCATGGATGTGTCAAACACAATCTCACTAACAGGGAATAAAGTGCACAGTGAGCTATGAGCCTAAGCACAATACATAGATCTTCAAAAGATAAAATCACATTCAAGTCAAACAAAATAATTTCTGTCACTGCCTGCAACATTGTAGGCCTATTCTTAATAAAACGATAATGCATAATTCTGCCCGGGCAGCGAACACTACAGATTATAGGACTTCTTCAGGAGGCTTTGATTTTAAAATGATTCAGCATTTAACTTGTGTAATTACTGTCTGCAAACCAGAGCAAAATGGGGAACAAACATTGGCTCATTATTGACGTTTATCGATTTGTGACACCAGTGCAGAAAAAGCTTGAGACTCAAGATGCATTAATAAATATAGAAATTATTTTTAAGTTAACAGTGTATAAAAAAATATGATGGTCCTGCCCAACAAATTGTAAAACAGAACACAGGTGTCTTGAGATACGTTATTTTAAACTTAACAGTGAGTTGTGGCACAACAATCAATGACGTCCGTCCAGTGCGTGTTTACATGGCCTCGACGCACGTGTGAACAGCCCGTAATTCGCCCTATAGCCTACTTGAAAAACTGACCCGAACCTGGAGCAAAACCTATAGGTTTTTCGGGTACCGTCGGACTCAGGTCAGGACTCAGATCGGATTGGTATTTGAATACCACACTGTAAAAAATTGCCAGGAATTTACAGGATTAAACAGTATTATTTTACAATAAAAATACTGTAGTCAGAAATTTACTGTGAAATCAAGGTAATTTTCTACCAAGTTACTATGAAAAAACAGCGCAACCAAATCATGATGCATTGTGAGATATGATACCAACTGAAACATATGGCCCCACAGCACTATTTGTGGAATACTGTAATTCAATGTCCATTCACACTGTCATGCAAACATTTTAATGTTTTTTTATTTTTCATTTTTTTTATTTTTTATTTTTTGTCATACACAAAGGTATGAGATTGTATACTTAATTTTGAAGTGTGTATTTTTTCAATGTTAAATTGTAAGTACAGTGGAGCTTTTAAAACATTCCTCTGTTTGTTTTGACCAAATTTGTTGGTTGAAATCACATGACTTGGCCACATGATATGCGATCTGAACAGGATCGGAACCACTGATTTGAAACATTCCCCCGACTCTGCAAACAAAAGCATGGTTGGAAATAACTTGCTGATGATGCAGCTTAATACTCATTGGCTTAAAAGAATCATGGTGTTCGCGCTTGTCTAAAATATTAGGCATTAAACTGTATAATTTTAAAATCTGTTTTAAATATGTGTGAAAACATCCTACTCAATAACATGCGGAAGGCTATATGTATTGAATATGATATTTTAATCATACTGGAGACAACACATCTTTACTTATTGAAAATGGATTGAAAAGACAGATTCTGCCACACTTTAATAACCGAGATATTTGATCACATTCATCATCACATAAAAGAAGCAGCTAGCCTATTTCAAATTTGTCTACTTCATCGGCAGCCAAAGACGCAATCATGGTGTTTGGCTTCGTTTACATAGACTGCTGGGCCACACATGAACTTGAAACTGTCAGAATTGATGGCTTTTTTTTTCATTTCTCCCCTACTCCTGTCTACATTCAAGGTGAGGCGTATGCGGTGTAATTTTTTCCTTGTTTTTATGTTCATGTTTGATTGTATTACGATGATGGAATCCCTGTCTTGTGAAGTAAATGTGCAACAATAAACAATAAAAAAGGTGAGGCGTTTGTCCCATCACTAGAGAAGCATCTGCACAGAGTTGCCCCTGTCCCGGTTTCTCTGTGCTGTGGCGCTCAAATAAAAAAAAATAATAAAAAAAAATCACTTGTTACTTCAAAGCAACATACACTGGACCACAGGATGAGCACTCCCTGCTGGACTCCCTAATACCTCTTCCAGCAACAACCTTAATTTTCCCAGGAGGTCTCCCATCCAGGTACTGAGCAGGCTCAGCCCTGCTTAGCTTCAGTAGGCAACCAGTCTTGAGCTACAGGGTGATATGGCTGCTGTGGAAATAGGTAAGTTGTGTGTTCTTATTAAACCTTATATACTGCTTTTATGGTTCTATATGACAGTGTGGCATAAAGAAATACGCTATATCATTTTGTAAAATGTCACCACTGCAAAGAAGCACAGTTTTGTATTTTTTTTATCCCAATTTGGAATGCCCAATTCCCACTACTTAGTAGGCCTCTGTGGTGGTGCAGTTACTCACCTCAATCTGGGTGGTGGAGGACAAGTCTCAGTTGCCTCTGCTTCTGAGACCGTCAATCTGCGCATCTTATCATGTGGCTCATTGTGCATGACACCATGGAGACTCCACATGTGGAGGCTTATGGTACTCTCTGTGATCCACGAACAACTTACCACATGCCCCATTGAGAGTGAGAACCACTAATCGTGACCATGAGGTGGTTACCCTATGTGAATCTACCCTCCCTAGCAACTGGGCCAATTTGGTTGCTTAGGAGACCTGGCTGGAGTCACTTAGCTCACCCTGGATTTGAACTCACGACTCCAGGGGTGGTAGTCAGCATGAATACTTGCTGAGCTACCCAGGCCCCCCAGCAAGGAAGCACAATTAAAGAAATGAGTAGAACCTGTGATCTCTGGCTCCAAAAGCTTAATTATGCTGAGAACCAGTTGACTGATATCAGTATATGCAAATCAGCTTGAATTCAGACTGATTTGCAAACAGCTTCATTCACAAGTTTAGTGGGAAAGCTGCGAGCATTGAAGATTTCTTAATTTGAGTGGACATAGGATAGAACAAGTTGACACTTGCTTCAAAATAATTCATCTAATTTAAGTTTCAAGCTGCCTAGTATGTCATTTGTATACTACATTTAAACTATCCCAGTGACTTTACGTGTTTGCTGTAAATTATTTGTAGATGAAGTGCAAATCAGGGTTGCATGACCCTCAATAACCAGCAAGATTGTCATTGATCTTAATACTTCAACATGCATTTTATTTTTAAATGCAATTACATTTTACTATTGTAGAAAAATCTGTCTCCAATGAGTGTCCCAGTTTGGCAGAATCAAATATTCGTGAAGAGGATGGAGGTGAACCAGAAGGTCCATTTGCTGTAGATGAAGCACTCTTTCTTCAAAACCTTAAACTCCTTTATTTGAAATTACAAGCTAAAATACTGTTACCAGCAAGTACCATTCAAACAATCATTGAGGAGTTTGAAAATGCTCATGAGATTAGCTTGTCACATTCACTTAAGATTCTGAGTGAGAAATCGGGGGCTCTTGGAATACCAGAGGCCACTGTTAACAGCATAACTGATTAAATAAATAGAGGAGATCTACTTAAGTTGTACAACACTGGACTTTTGAGTACAGACCAAAAGAGAAAGACTGTTTTTAAACAGCATTTTAATTGTGTTGAGTCAGTGCAATTGTTCCTGGGTACTGATGAAAATGGCAAAGAGTGCTTTGCCCAGTATATTCCAGTACTGGATACTTTGGCTGCATTGTTCAAAAGTCAGTCTGTACAGGAACAGTATGCTGCAACACATTTGCAAATCCCTACTGAGAATGTATATTGTGATGTTAGAGATGGAATGGGGGTTCAGGCTAATGTACTCTTGAAAACAGAACCTTCTTCTGTCGGCCTGATTTTATACCAAGTTGCCTTTAAGGTTGTTAACCTGCTTGGTTCAGAAAAAAAAAAAGAAAGTTGTAGCTGAATACTTAACCATGACTGATATTTTGCCACACAATATATCTGTGGCAAGGAGGAAGCCGTGATGACGCACACCCGGCCCCTAATCAAGCTAATCAAGCCCACGAGAGAGATAAAGGTGGCCGGAGGCGGCAGTTTGGAAGAGAGAGAGAGAGCTACAGGCAGCTGCCCTGTATATATGTGTGTTTGTGTGTGTGATTTTGCTTTAAGTTAATGATTAAATGATTATTTATGTTGTCAAGCCGGTTCTCTCCTCCTCCTTTCCCTTTTACCCCTTTACAATATCCACCACAGACCCAGTGCAACTTGTCCTTCTATGCAAGGAGTAAAGCTTAAAGTATTTTGGAATGAACAATGTTTTTGAATGTCTAATCAAACTTTTACATTTTCTGACTCTGACTCTACTTTTAACAAGCTTGCATTTTTTTCATGTTTGCCAGCCTGGGCTTCTACCTTGTTTAGGCCATGACTTGTTTGAGGGTGTTGTATCTTATGACCTTGCTTTGTGCATTCGTCAGCGAATAGTAGAGGAGAAACACTTCACATATATCCAATTAAATCTATGCAAAAAACAATTTTAATATAATGGAAATGACGACAATGACAAACCAGCAGACCTCTCTCAATGAAGTGAGAGATTAAGTGGACACGCAGTTCAAAACTGGTGCTTTCTCAGGTTGCTGCTTCTCTTTGTGGGTGATAGAATTATGAATCCCTGTGAAAATGAGGCATGGCAGCTCATCTTGCAACTAAAAGAGATAGTGGAGCTGGTTTGTGCACCAGCTATCTCAGCTGGCCAAGTAGCATACCTGAGAGTCCTAATTGAAGAGTATATCTACAATAGGAAATCAATTTTGCCTAATCATCCCTTAAAACCAAAACATCATTATATGTGCCATTATCCTGAACTTATTCTTCACTTTGGTCCACTTATTTACTTCTGGACTTTAAGGTTTGAAAGCAAACACACCTTTTTCAAGCAATGTGCCAGAAAACTACATAACTTGACAAATCTGTGCAAAACTCTGTCAGAAAGACATTAACTTCTACAAGCGTATCTGAGTGCAGGCAACCTGTTCCTCCAACTGTGCAAGTACAAAGAGGTACAGAGTTTGTCCCTCTTCCTCCATTCACCTATCATTTCTTGATTAAACAACAGTTCAGTCACAGGAAGTTATTAACAACACTCCATCTGTCTCCACAAGCAGTTGGAGTACTTCTTATGCACTACCCTCCTGCTCCCAGAGCACTTCTAAATATTCGTTGTCAACCCTACTGATTATCAGCACATGGTATGTAGACTTTCATGTCAACTGGGATCGGATGCCAACGGGAGTTTGTAATGCTATAGCAAATCAAACAAGGCCATCACCTGGTGACAGGAAAGATATGGTAAAGGCAGTTACATCATGATCCTAACCATACCAAAACTATGTGTCACAGTGTCGTTCAGTCTATTGTGAAGGATTACCCCAAATGTTTTGCTGATGTTGGAAAAAATTATGACATGGTGGGAGATGGGTGTTACTCCCTTCTACTGGGAGTAACACCCCTTGCTCAACATCTTTTCTGAAGAAGGAATGACTGGGACAGAAAGAGCTGAGCCACTAATGGAGAAGACCTATATTCTCCAACACCAATACATGAACAATGTCCCTGGACCATCCATTTAAGAGACTGATGAGGAATGGCCTTTCCTGTTCTCTCAAAGAGGTCTGTTCTTTCATGTTAAGCTTTTAACTGATGTCCCCATCATCAACCAGTTTAGAGAGGCTCTGAACAGCAGAGGAAATACAGTTATGAAGTTCTGCCAGGAACAAACTCATCATCCAGGCATCAAGGGCATCCTGGATGAATATGAACCAGAGGCTTCAGACAAGCCTGCATGCATCCTTCTGCTTTTGATGGCTTACTTTAAAGAGGCCATGAATGTCATCATACTTCATTCAGATGTAAGTGCTTTTTCATTGTCATGGATATTGAGACATACTAATTGAGAGCTTGCCTCATCTGTGCTATGGTGAAATATGTGGTGTCATAAAAATGTGATATTTACATTTTGTTTTACAGCCGTGTGCCACACCTGCTGATGTTGAGAGTGCTTTGATGCTACCAGACACTCCCCGCTTGATTGTCCAAGATAATGTTGAAATAACTGAATTAGACCATACTTTGTATAATTGGCCAAAGCTTACGACACAATTTGGAGTACCATGTTAGCCATCATTTACTCATCTTCATGTCGTTTCAAACTTTTATATCTTACATTTCATGAAAGTCAGTGGTCATTTAAACAAGCTCTTTCACTATATGGGAAAAAACAAACATCATTCAAAATATCTTCATTTGTGTTCCACAGAAGAAAGTCATAAATGTTTGGAAAAACATGAGGGTGAGTAAATTATGACATGATTTTTATTTTTGGGAGAAGGGGAACAATCCATCATGATATTGTTATTAAAAAAACCTTTTAAATTAACTGTTTTTTTTTTTTTCTTCAGTTTTTTATTTTTATTTTTAATTTTTATTACACTTCTCAACAATTTTATATAATGGATATTTGTTTATTTCAGGTGACATGAACTTGCAGCCTGGATGCTGTCCATTGAAGGACAAGTGGTCAGGGGACCACACAAGGAGTTCACCTACAGCATAGCAGCAATTTTTGCAAACTATTATAACTTTAATTTGCAGTATCCCGAAGATTCCTCATGCACTCTGGAGTTTATACTGAGGTAACCATACAATCATGTTATCAGTATATATATGGAGCAATGGTAATAGTAATATTAACACTGGTTATCACTGCATCCCAACTATGCTGAAGGAAGACATTTTTATTTCATCCCCTCAGCCCACAAATGCTAGCAACGTCTGCAACAGTAACTTTGAATAGAGAATCTTAACAAAGTAAACAATACTGCAGTGTCCATAATGTATTAGATGTATTAGAGATGCACAATACAAATGCTATGAAGTCCTATACTTAGGACATCTCAAAGACTTTTACTAAGTAAAGCAGTCAATTTTGTGGCAGCTATAAATGTTTTGCTTTTGCATGAGAGCAGTTATGTTTTGCCTTTCAGTTATTTGACACTAACTTAATTTTTAGTGGACATTTGATGTTATCTGCTGTCGGGATCTGTTCAAACAAAATGTCACAAAAATAACTAGAAGGCTTTCATTTCTATGTTATCTTAGAACTTAATCAGCAAAACCCTTTCCTTCTCAGGCATTTCATGAAAAGCAGGGTTTGTGTTTCATACAGACATGGCAATGTTCTTTCTGTTTAAAAATATGCATTCAATTTTTGTTTTTATTGTGTTTCTTTGGGGTGCTACTAAAGTATTTGTATTAACCTTTAACATAGGTGCTTCTTGGGAATTAATCCGCAAACAGGCTCTAAATCAAGAGAAAAAAAGCATGGTGGCATCAATCAGAAAGTTTGCAGTCTTCTGTGGAAAATTTTTGATTTTGAATGGCTGTCAACACAGACAACATGAGAGTTAAACATTAAACATGTTTATGGTGAATTTAATTCACAATATACATTTAATATGATATATTTTATGCATGAATTGTTATATGTTTGCATTTCTGATCAACAATGTGTCCTAAGTTCTGCTGTATTCTAGCCAGGAATGTGTGGCAAACATTTTTATTTGTAATGTTGTTTATTTATTCATTTATAAATGTATTAATTTTTTTTTTTTCCTGAAAGTAGTAGTACCAGTACTTCTGTGTTAAAACCAGATTATCAATGTATTTCTGATAAGAAAGTGCTGAATAAATGTAAGAAATGGAATGTTATGGTTATTACGTGTGAAAAGGGATATACATTTTAAAATTTAAATTTAAATGTGGATGAATTGGTGACCTATGAATGGCAAAGCTACTGTATGTTATACTGTGAAAATGCAAGATATAAGGTATTAGTCACATGTAGTTACTGTGTTTGTGTAGCAGAATGTATCACAGCTGTCATGGTACTTTTTAATGTGAATTCAGTTTTTCCATGTATAGTCATAGCAATGTACTGTAGAAATCTTAACATGAAATATGGTGAAAGTATGGTAAGTAGTACGCAATATTGTAAAGTTAAATGAAAGATATTACTGTGATATCACAGGAAACAGATAAAAACACACATCCATACCATAAGCCACACACAGTAATTATACAGCAGAATACTTGTGACCCAGGCCACTGAGCTCTCACAGTATTTAAGTGGAATAAAATTGTAGAAATTTGACAGTAACTTGTTGTCCCAGTACTGCAGCTAAGGCCGCAACTGTAATGTCACAGTGAAATACTGCTGAATGAGGTCTAGTAAAACACAGTACAGTACTGTACCATCGCAATTTATTTAAATTACACAGCAACATTTTGCTACGTCACAGTAATTCACAGGACTCGCTTACTGCAAATTGTCATTGTGGAGATGTAATTTAGCAGTAAAAAACCCTGCACTTTCTTCAGCAAGTTATTGTGAACGTACAGCACCTACAAGGCAGTAACTAACTGCAACTTCACAGTGAATTACATTTAAATGAATACCATTAAAAAAACAATACAGTGCTGTAAGTCCTGCTTGTCAGTAATTTACTGATCTTGTTTACTGTGAATCCCCTTATAAAGTTGTCATTAACCAGTCAGACACGAGAAGTCCTACTGTGAAATTACTGTGAAAGTAATGCAATTATTAACCGGGGATATACTGTAATTTCCCCCCCCAAATTTTTTTTTTTACAGTGCATGCACATCTCATAAAATTAATTACGCATGTTTTTGGATCGGTTCATAATTAAAAAGTACATATATCTGGCCGTGTAAGACATTGCTCCAAACTTTTCTTCCATCAATTTGAAAAATACAACCAAATCTGGCAAGTGTCCTGTAGCGCATAAAAGTGAACATAGTCATGTGACACGTCATGGGGGGCCTCCATGGTGTACCGGCTCATGGGCCTCTCAGTTCTTAATCCGTCCTTGGTTGTAAGGGCCCCTCTTCCGAAAATTCAAAGGTATATGCAGTACTGTGCAAAAGTGTTAGGCACATAAGATGTTTCACAAAAACATTTGTCTTAAGATGGTTATTTACAGTGCATCTGGAAATTATTCACAGCGCTTCACTTTTTCCACATTTTGTTATGTTACAGCCTTATTCCAAAATGGATTCAATTCATTATTTTCCTCAAAATTCGACAAACAATACCCCATAATGACAGCGTGAAAGAAGTTTGTTTGAAATCTTTGCAAATTTATTCAAAATAAAAAACGAAAAAAAAAAAATCACATGTGCATAATTATTCACAGCCAATACTTTGTTGAAGCACCTTTGGCACCAATTACAACCTCAAGTCTTTTTGAGTATGATGCTACAAGCTTGGCACACCTATTTTTGGGCAGTTTCTCCCATTCTTCTTTGCAGGACCTCTCAAGCTCCATCAGGTTGGATGGGGAGCGTCGATGCACAGCCATTTTCAGATCTCTCCAGAGATGTTCAATCGGGTTCAAGTCTGGGCTCTGGCTGGGCCACTCAAGGACATTCACAGAGTTGTCCCGTAGCCACTCCTTTGTTATCTTGGCTGTGTGCTTTGGGTCGTTGTCCTGTTGGAAGATGAACCTTCACCCTAGTCTGAGGTCCAGAGCGCTCTGGAGCAGGTTTTCATGAAGGATGTCTCTGTACATTGCTGCATTCATCTTTCCCTCGATCCTGACTAGTCTCCCAGTTCCTGCCGCTGAAAAACATCCCCACAGCATGATGCTGCCACCACCATGCTTCACTGTAGGGATGGTATTGGCCAGGTGATGAGCGGTGCCTGGTTTCCTCCAGACATGACGCTTGCCATTCAGGCCACAGAGTTCAATCTTTGTTTCATCAGACCAGAGAATTTTGTTTCTCATGGTCTGAGAGTCCTTCAGGTGCCTTTTGGCAAACTCCAGGCAGGCTGTCATGTGCCTTTTACTGAGGAGTGGCTTCCATCTGGCCACTCTACCATACAGGCCTGATTGGTGGAGTGCTGCAGAGATGGTTGTTCTTCTGGAAGGTTCTCCTCTCTCCACAGAGAAATGCTGGAGCTCTGTCAGAGTGACCATCGGGTTCTTGGTCACCTCCCTGACTAAGGCCCTTCTCTCCCGATCGCTTAGTTTGGCCGGGCGGCCAGCTCTAGGAAGAGTCCTGGTGATTCCAAACTTTTTCCATTTACGGATGATGGAGGCCACTGTGTTCATTGGGACCTTCAATGCTGCAGAAATTTTTCTGTACCCTTCCCCAGATCTGTGCCTCGATAAAATCCTGTCTCGGAGGTCTACAGACAATTCCTTGGACTTCATGGCTTGGTTTGTGCTCTGACATGCACTGTTAACTGTGGGACCTTATATAGACAGGTGTGTGCCTTTCCAAACCATGTCCAATCAACTGAATTTACCACAGGTGGACTCCAATCAAGTTGTAGAAACATCTCAAGGATGATCAGTGGAAACAGGATGCACCTGAGCTCAATTTTGAGTGTCATGGCAAAGGCTGTGAATGCTTATGTACATGTGATTTTTTTTTTTTTTCGTTTTTTATTTTTAATAAATTTGCAAAGATTTCAAATAAACTTCTTTTACGTTGTCATTATGGGGTATTGTTTGTAGAATTTTGAGGAAAATAATGAATTTAATCCATTTTGGAATAAAGCTGTAACATAACAAAATGAGGAAAAAGTGAAGCGCTGTGAATACTTTCCGGATGCACTGTATATCTTCAGCTTTAGTGTGTCAATTGGACATATACATTTTAGACTCCCAAACATTTCTTTTGCAAATATAAAAGAAGAACATGGAACCCTGCAACAGATGGCATGACCCCAACAGAGCCCCCCACTGAACATCGAGTCAGTCTGGGATTACGTGAAGAGATGGAAGAAATGGAGACAGCCTAAATAGATAGAAGAACTATGCCGATGATATATGTTTTTTTTTTTTTTTTTTTTTCACACAAGCAATATCACACAAGCAAGAATGCGATATGACCCTACATCAGCACTGGTAATCATAGCAGTGCTGATTTAGGGCCATATTGCATGATTGCGAGTGTGATATTGCTAATGTACAACAGTTCAATGAACAAGTAAATTTTAAAAACTGAGGAAAATCTGAGTATGGTCACAAAAAATGTGTGCATGGAACTATTTTCTTACGTGACGGATCAGAATCTGCCGTTGCTGGTTCAAACCAAATGATGCATCCAAGCCTCTCAAAAAGAAGGACTAGTATCACATCTTGGGCTGTTTATAACAAGTTATTGGAGAAACAAGAATGTACAGTATGTGTGTGTGCGTGTGTGAGAGAGAGAGAGAGAGAGAGATGGTGCGTGTGTGTTCACCTATCGCTGTTGCCACTCACAAGCAAAGATGCTGTAGTCTGTTAGTCAGCTTTCTGAAGATTATGTCATTTTTGTCAAATGCATCCTATTTCTCTCTGTGGAAAAATAGCCATCCAAGCAGGGGTATTCCTTTTTATTTCACGGTAGCCTGTGCACAATAGTCATTCACTACAGAAACCGAAATGTCCTCCGCCATTTTGAACAGCATGCCCTCTCCAATGTGGAAACTCCGGTAAGAGGTAAGCGTTTTGAGTTTGTGTATTTAATCAGTCTGTTATGTCTCTCAGCTGTGATGAGCCTTAATGCTGAAGTTGTTAGTTTAAAGCTGTTTAAAGCTATTTCTCAGTTTTAGTAGTGTAGTAGCTGAGAAATCACGAAGTACCGATAAATGAAAATACTGACTGGCGAAGTGTGTCATCCTCAGCTGACTCATTTACACAAAAATGGTCATTTGCTACCACCTGCTGTCTAAAATCTGCGATGTCATAAAAATAACATTAGCTTTTTACACATCTTCACTGCTCTTACACTTTAGTTTAAAACAGCACGAACACAAGCGGAGTGGTACAAACAGTGAATCGTCAGAGTGCTGATGTTCTGAGACATCAGTACTCATGGAACGTCTCTCGTCCAATCAGATTAGAGGACCGGAACTAACTGTTGTGTATATACTAATATATATATTTTGCTGGCTATATAAAATTAATAAATATTGTGAATTTTGCCATGAGTAATGCAATTTCTTTATTTGGCCACTATGTGCCCTAAAGTCCACATCATTAGACTTATTTCTCAGTCCTTCACAATTGATCGAAATAACATACAAATCATGGTATTGTCATATGTGATTTTTAAATGTGTGGGCGCTTCAGACTGAATGGGTAACGTGCTGTTTTGCTCTCACCCAGTTCATTTACAAAAAAATAAATACAAATATTTGTCAAAATAACATTGTACTAAGGCCAGTAGTGAGGAGAAACTATAGCTGTCAATAGAATAAAATAATCACGATTAATCTCATGATTTGCGACCAGTCTTTAGAAAGCAGAATGAAAAAGTAATGTCAAACTCACAACATTTTATATTTACTTATTATTATTATTTTATAAAATTTTTCTTCTATTTTCTTCACAGTTTTCCACAATTTTCCACCTAGTACCCACCTGCAGCCCCCTTGGGTTTCCTGGTCACCAGTTTGAAAAGCTCTGTTTCAAACCTTGATATACTCCAATACTATGCTGAATACTAAAAGCAAACCAAGCTGCACTGTAAGATGTTTACCAAAATTGTAAAATTTTAGCTTTCTGCTTTGCATTTATGTTATTATATATTGATTTCCTAATGCAGACTCTATGGCAAACAGGCATGCATTTATTTAATCTCTAGAAAGTAAACATGAATATAAAGAAAACAAGAAAGACATGCTAATACTAGTTAATTAAAAGGTCAAATGTAAAGGGTCAGTAAAGGATTTGTTCACCCAAAAATGAAAATGTCACCAATTACTCACCCTCATGTCATGCCATACCTATATGACTTTCTTTCTTCGGTGAAACCCATGAGGTGACATTTTTAAAGAAGCTAAAGACCCCATAGCTCAGTGAAGGGAAAGACATTTAGTGAATAATTACTTAAATATCAGTGTTTTAATGGTGCTTTTTTTGTCTTTTTGAAGCTTGACAGTACCCATCCCCATTCACTTATTCACTAATTATATGAAAACGAATGGACAGGATATTATTCAGAAATTCATCTTTTGTGTCTCACTAAAGAAAGTCATACTGGTTTAAAATGACATGAGGGTGAGTAAATGATGACAGAATTTACATTTGAGTGCACTATTCCTTTTACTTTAACATGAAACTGGAAAAGATAAATGTTAAAAGATAAACATTAAACGATCCACCACCTCTCTACCCGGAAAACTATAAGTTACTATAACACCAACATTATCAGTCAACAGCAAAATTCGCAAGCCAAACAAGCTAAAACAGAGATTATCTAAAGGAAATGCACTAGAATAGCACTGTCTGCATTCGTCTCCATAGCGATGACATTGAGTGACATCTCGCCCTTGATTATGTTCTTACGAGCTGCAAGTGAATCAAAAGAGCTGTCACAGCCTCATAGCAGTAGGCAACACCAGTAATCTCCACTTCTCAGTCAAATGTCCTGCGTGTCAATTTTAAGATTAAATCGTATACATCATCGTTGTGCTAAAGGCTGACATTTCAAATGCAGTCTGATTACTCAAGCATTACACACCTTATATAAAGTTGAATTTCCTAAAAGGTGCATCGCTCTAAACTAGGTGAGACAGAGAGGGAAAGAGATCTGGGAGAGTAATGTGATGTTCCCTATTTTTGGGACTCCTGCGGAATGAAGAATAAGGTGCTTTGGCTTGTTAGTGCTCCGGTGGGGAATCTGAGGGTTATTGGGAATGCACAGTCTTGTCTGCGAGTTCCCCGGAAACCACACATAGCCCTTGGCAAACAGCAGACCAAACATTCTTGAGCCTAGGGATTCTGCGGGTAGGGATGTTGTTCACCCTGAAAGGATAGGGTAAGGACAATGGGAAGATGTTTGACAGAGAATAAGAGATCATAGAGATAGAGAAAACAGAGTAGATGAGGACCAAAGGACACAATTATCGTCCAAAAGAAAAGTGAGAAGGTAAAATAAATGCAATGCTACCTGACCTCTACCTCCTCATCTCTGTGTCTGTCTGCTTTACCTGGGCACAAGGCTGAAGTAAATGCTCTGGTGTCATAGTTGGCATTTGACTACAGTTGTAAAGAAGAACAAACGCAGGGTAAAAAATCACATCATCCTTTCCATTTTTGTTTCCTGTAAATAAACACGGAATAACTTGGCTTTGATCTGTGACTACTCACTATACACACACACACATACACACACACACACACACACACATAATGATTTTTATACTGTACAAACTATAGATTCTATCCCCTAACACTAACCCTACCCCTAAACCTAACCCTCACAAAAAACGTTCTGCATTTAAATTTTCAATAAAACATTGTTTAGTATGTTTTTTAAGCGATTTGAATTATGGGGCCACTAGAAATGTCCTCATAAACCACATTTATAGCATAATACCCTTGTAATTACCAGTTTGTAACCTAAAAAAATGTCCTTGTAAACCACTTAAACCTGCCCACAAACACACACACACACACACACACACACACACACACACACACACATACATACATACATACATTTATACATCAGCCATATAAGGGAAAGTGTTAAACAGATGCGCATCTTTTTATTTTACAGATGCACAGTACGGTTAAAAAAGGTGATGAGGTATAATAAAGCAATAAGCCTCAAGAGAACAAGCATAACAGTAATTTAAACATGGGTAAGGGCTATTGTTAGGCAGGATATGACATGGTAAATTACTGTAACACACAGCCTTGAGTGGATTTTATACAATATTACATTTTATAACATTGTTTATTAAAAACTAGGGCTGTCATGACTCCAGTCAGGCTTCCTAAGTAACCAGTTGGCCCGGTTGCTAGGGTGGGTAGAGTCACGTTGGAATAACCTCCTCGTGGTCCCTATAATGTGGTTTTCGCTCTCGGTGGAGTACGTGGTGAGTTGTGTGTGTATGCTGCAGACAATAGCGTGAGCCTCCACACAAGCTAGGTCTCTGTGGTAACGCGCTCAACAAGCCACGTGATAAGATGTGCGGATTAACTGTCTCAGGCAACTGAGATTTGTCCTCCGCCACCCAGGTTGAGGCGAGTCACTACGCCACCACGAGGCACTTAGAGCGCATTGGGAATTGGGCATGCCAAATTGGGGAGAAAAAAATCAGGGCTGTCAATTTAATTAATTATTCTATGTGCCAAATAATTATTAAAATTAATCACTATGTTAAACTATCAATATTTGCTGTGAAAGGCCTCCAAATAAAGAGAAACCTGGGTGAGAACAGATCAAAATTTAAGTCTTTTTTTTTTCTTTTTTTGCTCTTAATCTCCACTTTCACTTTCACATCTGAAAGTAACATATGGTGTCTGAAAGTGAAAGTTAAAGTGGAGATTTAAGCTGAAAAAGGACTTGAATATTGTTCTGTTTCTCAACCACACCTATCCTATTGCTTCTGAAGATATAGATTTAAACACTGTAGTCATTTGGATTACTTTTTATATTTCCTTTATGTAATTTTTGGAGCTGGTCTCATCACCATTCACTTGCAGAGTATGGACTCTCAGAGCTGAGATATTTTTCTAAACATCTTTTGTTTGTGTTCCGCTGAAGAAAGAAAGTCATACACATCTGGGATGGCATGAGGGTGAGTAAATGATAAGAGAATTATCATTTTTGGTGAACTATCCCTTTAACAAACCCACTGAAGATGGCTCATATTTCAGAGGCATAATTCCTGAGTAATCACAGTTTCCTTGGACACTGAAATATCAATATCATCATCAACAAGGACAATAAATAAATAAATAAATAAATAAATAAATAAATAAAATGAGTGGTTGGACAATTTGACATGCTCCTGTCATTTACTGTACTGTAGCAATAAAATCACTAAAATATTTTACAGTGTAGAATGTGATACCGTCATAAAGATTAATAATCATAATAATAATAATAATAACTATGTTCAATTTAATAATATTAATTTTTAAAAAAAACATTATTGGCCACAGGTGGGAAATTAAAAGAAACTAAAACTGCAAACAAGACCCTGTGTGTGGTGGCATAATATGTCACACAAATAATGTCGTCCCCCCCCCCTTTTGATTCTTTTTAAAATAAAATGAAAAATGTGTCCTTAATAATGAAAAACTCATATGTTAATTATCAGTAATACAGTTACAAAACTGTATTTTTCTTTTTCTTTCTTTCTTTTTATTTTATTTATTATTATTTATTTATTTATGTATTTTTTTATAAATGGCCAATCCCCAAAATTTGCAATACAGCTAGATTCCTTCTCACAAATACTGCCACAGGCCCTTTGGCCTCTGTGTTGCTCTTGTGTGATTTCCAGAGACTTCACTATGCCATTGTGCCACCTTGTGGAGAGGAGCATCATACATTTCCAACAAGGAAAATGTATCAAGTATGAAAAACACTGTAACACACAGATGATGACCAATAGTGTACTCTGGCTTTGACTGATGTATGGCCTTTTTGACAAAGACACTTTAGAAAGGGTGGAATGCCTTTATCAACCCACTGAGTCCCCCAAGATTTAGTTTATGAGAAGAAATAAATCCTTCTTACACACATACCAACAGAAACAGGGATACAGTGCCCCTATCCAGGCATGTGGGAAGCCAGCCAAATACTGCCTTGTCTAAAAAACAGATACTTGATCGTGAAGTGTCAAATAACGGAGGTATGATTGTTCATTGTTATGTAAACAGAAACTGTTAAATAAACCCCACAGGCTGGTAGTCTCTCACTTTGTCTCTCTCTGTCTCTCTCTCTCTCTCTCTCTCTCTCTTCTCTCTTCATCTCTTGCCCTCTCTCTGTAGTACCACATTACCCAAGTGATTTCCTCTGGAGGTACACCTGTGAAAGCACAAGCGTGCGGCCCTGCTAAAAAAATATTGCATTCTATAAAACTTCTCCATAATCGGGCCAGGTGCGATAAATCCAGGACAGAAATATTAAGTGGGGCTGATATTTCCTTGGCCTCTCTCCAGCTCTGCTAGTAAAAACCAGCAGTCAGAATGACCTTAGCATTAAAGATATATCATACTGAGAGGGAGAAAAACCCCTGAGATCACTCTTGCGATATGGCAGTCAAACACAACCAAGTGTGCAGATGATTCCTCAATAATTACACTTTTTTTAATTTTTATTTATTTTTTATTTTTTTTTTACAGCAGATTCTGTTATCAATGTTCATTAAACACCAAATTGTGCTAAACACAGTAATGGAGGGCTGTAAAGGTATTTAAAAGAGCTTGTAATGATCTATGATTTTAAAGGGAGTATATAATCAAACACCCTGCTGAAAAGACCATCTTACAACAGCATGAATTTCCAGGCTGTTCCAAGTTGGTTTATACTGGTCTATCTGGTGAACCACTATAGGTATGTTGTTCACCATCAAAAAAAAAAAAAAAATAAATAAATAAATAAATAAATAAATAAATAAATAAAAATTGGTCAACAAGCACGCTCTTTTTGTTGTAGCCGGTTGACCAAGGAAGAATCATTCACCCAAAAACAAAATGAAAATTCTGGCATTTACTCAAAACGAAACCATACAAAACCATACGTCTTTCTTTCTCCTGTGGAACAAAAAAATTTACATTTCCATCATATAATGAAAACAATATTGCTACAAAACCATATGTCTTTCTTTCTTCCGTGGAACATAAAAGGAACATTTTCGCTATAGAGTATAATGACAAACAAATCATTACAAAACTTCATGACTTTCTTTAGTTCATGGAACACAAAAGGAAAAGTTCCACCATGTAATAAGCACAAAATTGTTTCAAAACCGTATCACTTTATTTCTTCTGTAGAACACAAAATAAATTTTCTTTTTGCTACATAGTGACAAACAAATCATTACGAAACCTCATGACTTTCTTTAGTTCATGCAATACAAAAGGGGAAATTTCACCATGTTATAAGAACAAAACTGTATGGCATACTTTCGTGAAACACAAAAGGGAAATTTTTGCCATATAATGATAACGAATAGTGAATCTGGACAGTCAAGCTCCATAAAGGACAAACATCATAAAACCACAGTATAAGCAGCTGATGTGACTTGTGTGATTTTCCAAGTCTTCAGAAGCCATGTGATCCACTTGTATGATGAACAAACTGAAATTGAAGTTATTCATTCTCAAATTAAATCATTAATATGCTCGAGAAACAAAAAAATGGGGACACATCAATAACATCAAACCTCACTGATTCTTGAGTCAAGATGTCATGACACGTGATCACATGAAAACTTATGGTAATTATATTTCATTAAATCGCAAGATGTGAAGCAGGTTTTTTTTTTTTTTTTTTTTTTTGCTGCACAGGCTGTAATACCTGTGCAATACCTCCCATGCCTGAGACGCCGGTTCGAATCCTGTTTGGAGCGGGCTGAGCAGGTCCAGTTGCACAAGTTATTACCAAATTTTTTATTTTTGTGTGAACTATTACTTTAAGCAAGTTAAGAAGCCTGGTAGGGACATCAGCATCAGCATGGTGAGCAGCAACAGCTGGTCTTCACAACAAAGCAGTGAGAACTCTCAAGGACATTGCAGAAAATTTTCTGCCATTCAGCAGTAGCCTACTACTCTAAGCTGTTCTACATAGATCTGTGAGAATAGTGCCACATCAGCCTCCACCTACACACTGAGACTCACACACATAATCACCCTGACCCTCTCTAACATTTACGTGTGTGAATGTTACACACACAGCAACACACCAACACACAAACTGGCTTTACATGCATCCAATTCATGCAGTCCAAGCATTATAGATAATCTTATTTCACACATATGCAGAACACACAGCCTTTGGAACCCACTTCCCTTTGCAAACGGAGAACACTAGATCGATAGCCCCTAACTTAACACATAAATAGAACACATAAAAAAATAAAAAATAAATAAATAAAAAATTGTATACAATCTAAATATATATTTGATGCCAAAAGTGCACTTTGTAATAATATGCTGAATTTATGAAGGGGAAAATGTTTTATTGATCAAGGAGATAAACACAAAAGAGAATATTTTACTCTGCATAATTTACTCAATTTGTTTCTTTAACTGGTATCAAGGGGATTTTAGTGGGTGTATTAAGTCACTTCCCCTCAGATTCACACTCCTTGCAAAGTAGTTGACATAAAGTTGATTAGCACATACTACTACTAATGATGATGATAAAAATAATTATTATTGTCCCTTGTTTATTTAAAACAAATAAGATTGTGGTTGCAGTAAGGCATTTACAGTGGAAGTAAATGGGGCCTGTTCTTCAATATTGTTATATTCAATATTGGGATTACATGGTTTACTGGTGATCTGTCTTTAAGGCAACAAAGTTGTAATAATGGACATACTGTAACATTACACAGATATGTGGTGTAAGCAATTGTACAATGCTAAAACCTTGTTAACATACAGGATATAATGTTTATGTTTTGTTGCTGTATTTTTGAAACTGTGTAATTTAATGTTTATAGATTGGCCCCATTCACTTCCATTGTAAGTGCCTTACTGTAACTGCAATTTTTGCTGCTGTTCCTTTTTTTTATGATGGAGAGTCTAAATTATTTTTCGTGATAAACAACATTATGCCACAAATGCTGTGTATTGAACTTAACTTGTATTGAACCACAGATATTCCTTCAAGTGTGGCTGACGTGTCCAAATACTTTTTTTTGGGTCCACTGTAGATTCCATGAGATGAGGGTTTTAGGGAACAATAAAATGATAAGTGATGGCTATGAATAGAGAGAGAAAGAGAGAGTGACAAAGAGTAAGGAAGAAAGATACAATTACAGTGTGAAGCTCACTAATGTCTCTTTAAGCCTTCTGGTCCCTCCCCCTCCTCTTAGAGGCTGCGAGAGAGAGCCTTCTCCGCTATCAGCCAATGCCTGTCCATAAACTTCAGCCTCTTCCTGCCTCCATCTGGCAGTGTGTGCAGGAGAGAGACGAGGGGACGGAGAGAGCATGTGCGCTTGTATCCACAGGGTTGCGAATCAGAGGCAGAGGCAGAGGCAGCATCCCTCCCTCAGACAGAGACTGTCGTCACAGACGACAGGAGGTGTCTCTTTCACAGCAGCATCACTGACGGAGACAGCATCAGCAGCCGGTGGTCACCGCAGCAACAAGAGTATCTGAGGAGTTCCAGGATTTCTTTCCAGGATTGTAGAAGCTAAGGCTGCCTTCTCGTGCTGAGGGCTCTGTGAGGGGAACTGGGGCCAGTTTTTTTATCCACTTCCTCCCTCGCTCCTTCTCCTCTGCTTCACTTTCTCGCAGAAGGACAGCTCTGAATGAACCTCCTGCTCACTGTGGGGGAGTGAGGATGAACAGACAGTGAGTGAGAGACCAGGGTAGACATAAAAGAGTGGAATCAGTGGGTTTGAGCGAGTGGGAAAGGGAGATAGAGAGAAGTAAGAGAGAAGTGGGAGTGATTGGTAGGGAAATAGTATGTGTGAGTGTGTGACAGTGAGTTAGTGTCAGTGCATTTTGGAAGATGGTGACTGATGTGGCAAGGATGATCCGAGCTCAGCCGAGCCTGAAACTGTGTTACTGTCAGCTCTTTTCTTCAGGGGGGAGGAAAGGCAGACCTACACATTGTTTCTAATACTGAGGTGAGAAAGAGAGAAAAAGAGAGAAAGCACTCTGTGTTAGAAAGTGTTTTCTATTCCTACTGTGGCTGGTATGATCAAATCTGGTGAGTGTGGCCATTTGTATCTTCTGCATGGTCTCTATTAGCCATCTATAATTGATTCTGTGCTGTAAATTGAAGTCGAAAACAAGGTTGAAAGAGAATATGAAGTGTGTGTTTAATGAAGAGAGAAAATAGTGAGAAAAGTGGAAAATACAAAAAAGAGGATGAGAGAAATTGTGATATAAACAGAGAAATTGCTCTCCCTCCTGTCTTCCCAGGTGTTGTGTCAGATTTTCTCACACCACTATTGGCAGAAGCAATTTGAAGGGCCAAGTTCTCCCTTTTTATCCTCTTCTCTTCCTCCCTGGATCAAAAGACATAGAATTGACCTTCTCTGGTCACTTTTGAAGAACACAGCTATTCTAAAAGGGAAGTGGTAATGAGACTCTGCCAATGTTTTTCCAACCATTTGTGTACTTAAGAAATTGGAGAGAAACGTTTCGGAAATCAAGGATGTGCCATTCCATCTAACGCTCTGGGAGGGATTACATACTTCATGTCGTGAGGAGCATTCGTCACTCCCTTCCTCATAGACCACTTATAGTAAGTATAGTTGGAATTTTGCTTACCTTGGACAAATCTGACCTTATATCTTACAACATTAATTTGGCTGCCTTGGCATCCTATTTTATTCTCACAGATAGATATATGCTAGGATAAACATACACATATACACACATATGGACACAAGCTCACATAAATTGGACACATTAAGCTGTTTGTACAAAAGGCTTTTTGGTAAAACTATTGGATGTTAACATTCTCTTTCTCTCTTCTCCTCTTGATCCAGTTCAGAGAAAAATAAAGTTGGAATATCTCACTATTTGGTGTCTACTATAAGACGTGATCTCCCAGATTAAAAACGAGGCACTTCAGTGCTGGTCAATTAAGTTCTGAAAGTAAGGCAATGTTGGAAGTTTCCATTCTCCACCTGGATTGGATTTTATGAGAGTTCAGAGTGGACCTTCTGGCAACATGAGGATCTGTTCCTCTTATACATAGCACAATGCACAAATGAATACAAACCTCTTCATAGACAACAGCATTCAGACCGAAATTACCCCTGAGGACATTGTCCCACACATGCACACTAAACACATGCTTCTCACACAGATACAGTGAAATGAACCACCCCTCTACTATATCGCGCACATTTGTTTCTTTTTCTTGGAGTATGTCATGTGTTTCTTGGATCTAACAGCCTAACTGTCCTTCAATGATTCCAGCATCTTCCATTTCAACCACGTCTCTCCCCGGAGCCCCGAGATGGATTCCTGCAGAACACAGCAAGAGGAGGCTTGACCCCAGACCCAGTGAGGTCTCACGGCTGCCCCGGCATTTTTAAGATGTTGAACCCTCCCTGCACGGCCCGAGCCCCAGATTGGATCAGTAGCACTGCGGCTCCCAGTGGCCCCAGACATGGATCGTGGCTCGGCTTGCCCCTGCCCTCAGCGCTCCACAATCCGGCCCGTGAGCAGCCTGTGAAGGATGTCCCAGAGCGGAGCTCCGGCCCGGGAACCCTCTGAGACCCCCAGTCAGAGAGAAAAGATCCGCAGCCACATGAAAATGGTGATCGAGCAGTTAGAAGGAATTCTCAAAGAGCTGAAAGATGTGGCACAGGAACTGCGGGAGGTAAGAACTTGTTTCATTGTGTCAACTGGGAATAGTTTTGGGAGCCAACATACCATTTTATTACACTGATGATTTATATAGCTATATATTTTTAATTCCATATAGCATTTTTGCTATGTATTTTTTGACTCTTTGAGGAGAATCAATTGGGGCTACATAAGGAATATTCATGTTTTAGGAATTGATTGGAAGGTTGAGCAAGTACCAGTGTGGTTTAGAGTGAATGTAGCATTATTACACTAAGAAAACGCTCAGTCCAAAGTGATCTTTTATTACATAAAAATATACTTTTCCTATCTCGTCCCACAGCATTTTTATTTTATTTTATTTTTTTACCCAAAGTGGGGTGAATCAGGGTGTATGATTTGATGAGCAGGTTAAAGGACTACAGTACCAAGGTTGTATAGAGTGAATATAGTCTCATTATACCAAAAACCCTGAGCCCAAACTGAGCGATCTATTATTGCAAGAGGCATATTAACCATCAACCATTTCACTCTCTGAATAGCCTGACTTGCTTATGATTGAGGAATGGTTACTGTAAAAGGGGCAGAAGTGTGTGGAAAGAGAAGAGAGAGAGCTTTTTATGCAAAGGAGAGATGACTTTTCCACTGACATGTCATGATATGTGTCGGGAATTCATTGAAATACCAAATGATAGTGTAAATGGGAACAGAGTGATTTCGCAGAGCGATGGAGGGTGGAAAATGGATGGATAGAAAGGGAGAACATAAGTGAGAGGCACAGAAAAGAAAAAAAAATAAGTCAAAGAGGTATGCTAGGTAGGAGTCGGGCTTTACAATGTAATAGTTATGTAAGCACCTTGTTATCAGTTGGATTCCTACTGTATTCTACCAACTGCCAAGGTTACAAGATGAAAAGATTCCGCTGCATGTGTGTGTATGTGTATTCCTCTCTGTGTGCTAAGGAGTGAGCTGACAGGAGAGAAAAAAGACAAATGTCACATTTCAGCTGAATAGGTGTGTGTGGGTTTCGGTGTCTAAGTGTGTGTGTGTTTCGGTGTCTAAGTGTGTGTGTTAATGATAAAGGCAAGAACGAGAATTAGATATGAGACTGTTTGTTTGAGAATGTGAAAGAGAATTTATGACATACGTGACAGGGCAGTGTGTGCGATGTATGTATAGTATGTCTATGCATGTTTGACTTTTGTATGAAAGTTCAGCTCCTTTTTATAAGAGGACATGCTGTGTGTAAGGGAAGTGAGGTTACAGGGTTGGGAGTCAGGTTTTGCTTAATAAACATACTAATAATGTCTTAACAAAAATTGTAAAATGCAGAAAGATTTGTGTAAGGGTTAGGGTTAGGTGTATAGGGTAAGAAAAATATAATTTGCTTAGTATAGAAACAATTAGTCAATACTAAGTGCCAGACACGATAGAAAAACAAAACATCCTATTTCAAGAATGTCCTTAATGAATGTCCCTCTCTCCTGATGGACATTGAATAGTTCAACCCATTCTGCCTAGCTCACAAGCTAAAATCTTCTAAAAAGACTCAACTTTTACAACCATCCCTCTTCTATCCTCTAAGCTCCCCAGGCAGGAGCGTCTGTTCCCCCAATCCACCCTAGTTCTCCAGCTCTCTTTTTGATTCAGTTCACCCCCTCCCTCCAGATTACCCCATCCAGCTTCGTTCTTCTCCTTGTTCACCTCTGACACCTCCAGACTGTATACTGTAGAGCTCAACCCTCAAGTCTCTCCCTCTCACTCGGCACCCAAACCTGATTGATGATGTGGGAATAATGCTTGCTCCGGCTATTTATAAACACAGAGACTCGCCGTGGCTCAGTAAACGGCGCTACGCCCACACTACATATGGATCCTGCTAAAAATAACAGCACATATCTAAAAAGTCTGAGACGAGGGTGCTACATTCAATGTATCTACAAAGTAAACGTGGACCAAAGAGTGTGTGTAACAGGAAATTGATGTTTGAGATTAGGGGCCTCTTTGAGATATGTAAACTCTCATGTTCTGTTGAAAATTTTGTTTATGTTTTGGGTACCCGAGAGCCCAGTGATATATACATAGTAATAATAATAATAATAAGAGTTTGGAAATGAACCTCATGTTTGTCCTTCAAATTCTTTTAATAAGTTCATGTGACCTGATTAAAACCAAGGAGGCAGATATTATTGAGGCTTTTCTCTGTTTTGCCACAAATATGCATGATTTTTTTTATTTTATTTTATTTATTTTTTATTAGACTGATATCCATTCTATATCCATTGTAAAAAATAAATATAAATAAAATAAACAACTAGCAAGAGAGTATACTGTATCTACCTTTTGAACCCCAGCCAACTTAACATGTGACAATAGTTTGCATTTATTCATGTTTTATATCTGGGGCTTCTGAAACCCCTAACATAAAATTGTAACATTTGTCATAGAGGATGGTTGAAGCATGTTTAGTTGAAATTTTGTTTTGAATAAATTCTCATAAGATTAGGAAATATTATCATGTATCAACAAGATAATTAATTGTTAAAGGGTTAGTTCACCCAAAAATGAAAATTCTGTCATCATTTATTTACCCTCAAGTTGTTTTAAACCTGTGTTTCTTTATTTCTTCCACTGAACACAAAAGGAGACATTAGGCAGAATATTAGGGGCAGTATTAGGGACAGTCACCTACATCACCTCCAGCTTTCAATGCATCTTGTTTCTATACATCTTCTTTTGTGTTCTACTGATGAAAGAAAGTCATGCAGGTTTGAAACAACATGAGGGTTAGTAAATGATGACAGAATATTTATTTTGAGGTGGACTATACATTTAAGTATATTTTGCAAGCTATTAAAATGGCCTTGATGTCTCACAGGCTGTATTGAGGATCAACAGGAAAGGATGTGCAGATTGCAAATGTCAGAAAAAAATCTTTAATTCTTTTGGCCATATTTGATGATGGATAATGCTCAATACAGAATGATACTTCAGGGATGCAGAATAATGAGGTCACATCACATGTAATGAGACTACAGACTCAGTTTCGGAGAGTGGGTGTGTGTGTGTGTGGGTGTGTACACAGGGGCGTAGATTCTGGTTGGGGGGAGGTAACCCCCCCAATAATAAAAACAAGCAAGTACCCCCAACCACCCCCCCTCACCCCACCCCATGTTCAAGCCAAATCTACGCCCTTATGTTTACTGACATCAGCAAGTAGCTGGAAAACAGAAACCGTTTTGCTTTTTCGTGTCTTATGACAGTGTTAGATCAGGACAGCTACAGTTAAACAATTTCTACATGGAGAATTTATGCTCTTGGTCTTTGAGAATGTATGTCTGTGTGTAAGTGTATATGTGAGTGTGAAAATGTGTTTTTATTCCCTTTAACCCTATTTGACTTCAAAGTGCTGCAAGTTTATGCTGAGATAGAAAAGACTTACATAACTCTACCAGTAACTTACATAAAACGGCACAAACAGCTCTGAATTAGTCATCAGTTCTGTCATTCTGCAGGATTTTAGCATCTCACATGAGCCTGAAATCTTTTCACATCTCCTCCCATCCACTCAAACTCACATTCAACCCGCAAGCTTTCACTGCTGCACTTTTTAATTAATGCTAACCGCCTCAGGCTCAGATCAGCCTTGCAAACAAACATTGAGGGAAATGCTGTCATTCTTTTTCATTTAGTGTTCATTTACGAGACGTATGTACACTTAAAAAGAAATGGTTTCGTTTAAAAAAGCAAAAAATGATGTCAACCCGTACAGTTAAACTATTCTAACTTGGCATTAGCCACTACTCTCATCAAATTAAACAAAAACAAAATCACTGTCAGAAACTAAACCAAATGGCAGAAATATTTAGTATATCAATTTAGTATGGTTTTACAGTGACATAAAAAGTAATTATTGTGTTTTGTCGGAAAATGTGGTTCCCTGTCTGTCACTCACTCGACGTTGTGTCGATGTAGTGACACTAGGAGTCACTCTTGGGAGCCCGAGACACCTCTGGTCTTTGATAAAAGGCCAATGAAAATTGGCGAGTGGTATTTGCATACCACTCCCCCGACATACGGGTATAAAAGGAGCTGGTATGCAACCACTCATTCAGATTTTCTCTTCAGAGCTGAACGGTCGATGTTTACTGAGCTGACTGTTCATTCACCTCTGCTGGATCTGACAGCGCATTTCAGTGGCTTCTCCCTCCTCTGCATTGGTGCACTGCAGAGAACGCCCCTGGGTGCTTCGGCAGAAATAAGAGAGTATATTTCTCTAAAAGAACAGCACACACGGAACATCTTTTTAAAGATGCGTCTTTTTAAAGATGGCTTTCCGTTTGTGTGTTATTCCTGGTTGCGGTCGTTATCTCTCAACTTCACGATCACGTCACGATCGCTGTCTTTCGTGTCTGGGCGCGACCCACGCAGAGACAACATTCGTGGATGGATCATGTACTCATTGCGAGAACATGATCATGGCAACGTTGCGGTCGTGGCAAGCCACCCCAGTGGCTCCTCGCCTCGGTCCTTCTACCTACGGGTATGAGGCCAGCGCGGCTAGCACTGGGGGCGATTTGGGGACCCCAATGGGACCACCTCCACCGGGTATCCCCCCACGGACCTCCCATTCCCCAGCATGCTCGTCTGCCACGATCGGGCTTCCGGATGAGTCCGCCGGCTCGTATCGTGGTGAGTTTGACCACTTGTTCGGAGCCCGTGAAGCTGATGAGCTCTCGAGCGCAGCATTGAAGAGCGGGCTCATCTAGTCGGATGTGGAAGTCTCAGCTGGGCTCCCCCCCTCGGGTACGGTCGCCCAGTCACAGGCTGATGCGGAAATGACGGACATGCTTTCCCGGGCAGCCGCGAGCGTCGGGCTATAGTGGAACCCTCCACTCTCTCCTGAACCCTCGCGGCTTGATGATTGGTTCCTGGGCTCGCGGCGCCACTCACAGCCACACCCGTTCCAGTTCCTTTCTTCCTGGAAGTGCATGAGGAGCTGACAAGGTCGTGGGAGGCAACTTTTACTGCCCGGTCCCAATCTTTCAGCTTCCCCGCCCTCACTACCCTTGATGTTGGGGCGGCCAGGGGTATTCGGCGATTCCCCCGGTGGATAAGGTGCTCATGGTGCACCTATGCCCACAGAGCGCCGCCACCTGGCACGGGCGCCCAAAGCTCCCATCCAAGGCCTGTATGTTTACATCATCCCTGACAGCCAAAGCCTACAGTGCCGCTAGATAAGCCGCCTCCATCCTGCATGCCATGGCTCTCCTGCAAGTCCACCAAGCCAAGGCACTAAAGGAACTGCACGAGGGTAGTTCCACCCCAGATTTGATGCAGGAGCTGTGCTCGGCGACCGACCTCGCTCTCCGGGCGATGAAGGTCACGGCGCGGTCTCTCGGGTGGGTGATGTCGACCTTGGTGTTTCAGGAGTGCCACCTTTGGCTCAACTTGGTCAAGATTGGAGAGGCCGACAAGGCACGGTTCCTTGCTGCCCCCATTTCCCAGGTTGGCCTATTCGGCGACAACGTCGAGGACTTTGCCCAGCAGTTCTCGACGGTGAAGCTGCAGACGGAGGCTATCTGGCACATCCTGCTCGTCGCCAAGGGCGTCCCCCTGCAGTGACTGCACCGGCTCTGCCGCAGCCCGCCCCTTCGGCCCGGCCCCGGCGTGGAGCCCACCGCAGGAAGCAGACGCCATCCGTCTCACGGCCAGCTGCCAAGAACCCACAAAAGGCTTCGAAGCGCCTCTGAGATGGGCGACCCAGGGACGATGAAACCCACTGCCTTGGAGCAGGTAAGCAGACCACTCCATCCCCTGGTGGAGGGCTGGGAGGAGAATCTTTTGTTGCCTTTTCATTTAATTTCGCCGCATGCCCAAGTGGCTGTGGTACCCAACAGTTCAGCAAAAGAGTGGCTTCCTCGTTCCCTGGGTCACATATCTGGTGTGCACGGCTGTCATCACGACCACCGTCCACCATTCCATTTTGGCAGGTTTGGGGCTCCAGCGGCGGTCTTCCCGCCCCTGCATGCCAAGCTGTGGCACAAATCCACCCCTGATGTGACAGTCTCCACAGGTCACGAGGACAGGCCTCTCCCTTCCCCGTCCCAGGCTGTTCCAGGGGTGGTCACAAGGAGCCAGGTAAGTGCTTCGATGTCCCTGAACTCAGCACGGCCACAACATGGCATGGCACCTCAGGCTCCGCCCCGCTGTGAGGCCCCACCCGCCGTTATGTCCCACGAGATTGTCCCCTTGGTCCCCCTCGCCCAGAGCTTGGACGCGTGGCTTGCGCTTTCCAATCTGTCACGATGGCTGATCCAGACCATCCGACTCGGCTATGCTATTCAGTTCGCCAGGCATCCGCCCATGTTCAGCGGTATCCACTTCACCTCGGTGAAGGGCGAGAATGCTGCTACCTATCGCATCCTCCTACGGAAGGATGTGATAGAGCCTGTCCCTCCGGCCGAGATGAAGAAGGGGTTTTACAGCACCTACTTCATTGTACCGATGCGGTGGGTTGCGGCCAATCTTGGACCTGCGATTACTGAACCGGGCTTTACACAGACTCCCATTCAAGATGCTGACGCAAAAACGCTTGCGGCGGTAGACCTGAAGGACGCGTACTTCCATGTCTTGATTCTACCTCGACACAGACCCTTTCTGTGGTTTGCATTCGAGGGTCGGGCATATCAGTACAAGGTCCTCCCTTTCGGCTTGTCCTTGTCCCCTCGCATCTTCACGAAGGTCGCAGAGGCAGCCCTTGCCCCGCTAAGGGAAGAGGGCATTCGCATCCTCAACTATCTCGACGATTGGCTAATCCTAGCTCACTATCGGGATGTGTTGTGTGCACACAGGGACCTGGTGCTCTCGCACCTCAGCCGACTAGGGCTTCGGGTCAACTGGGAAAAGAGAAAGCTCCTCCCAGTTCAGGGCATCTCTTTTCTCGGCTTGGAGTTGGACTCAGTCTCGTTGACGGCGCGCCTCATGAACGAGCGTGCACAGTCGGTGCTGATGTAACAAATTAGCTTAAAAAGGGAATTATTTATAATTAATTATAACTGGTTATAATTAATAATAAATATTTAGATTAGATCTTAGAATTAACTGTAGCAGAACTGATATTACAATTATTTGATCTGTCCGTCCAATATAAATATGTAGCAAATTAGCTTAAAAAGGGAATTATTTATAATCAATTATAACTGGTTATAATTAATAATAAATATTTAGATTAGATCTTAGAATTAACTGTAGCAGAATCGATATTACAATTATTTGATCTGTCCGTCCAGCGAGCAGACAATATAATTATTTATCAATTCTAGGAAGATTACTTTCCTGGCCAAGGAACGATAGCCTTCCTACTTATACAGTGCTAGCAGTAGTTTAGCATGTAGCAAGGAGCAACATTCAGTGACTTTGAATTGTGAGCGGAACACAGAGACAATCAATTGTGAATATAAGGGATTTAATAAATGAAACTATAACTAACATACAAACAAACTAAGCAAAACATACATATATAAAATGAAGGAAAGTAAGAAAAGGAGAGACAGAGAGCAAAGAAGGCAGTATTTCACATCAGTTAACCACAACCTAAATGAGAATCATCAGAGGCACAATTCACCTTAAAAGGGGTTCAAACTTAAACACGCATCTAATCAGTTGTAAATGGTTACTTGCATTGGTTTGTTGCTGAATAAGAGTCTTGATGCGGTAGACGAGGTTCTCGACGATTTCTTTAGGAGTGAGTTGAAGAAGTCCACAGGAAATCCACAAAGTTACTTGAAGGTAAACACTGCCAGAAGGTTAAACTCAAGAGAGAGTTTTGGAGTGTGTTGGTCTCAAGAAGAAGAGTTTTGAGTGATGATTAGTCTGCGTTCTGGAGTTTTGATAGTTCATTGCCGCACCCATTTTGTGGGTGGAGTGGCCAATCAGAGGCATGCATTTTGAGCGGGAGAAACATCCTTTGTCTCCGTTTATGGCCCATTCGCATTTTATTGCTGATCTGGACCGCTAGTGCAGCTTTTAATTCAAAACATAGTAAGAATTGTTCGATGCATTTCATGATCACATGGTGTACATTATTGTGTGAGAAATAAAGGGAAGATCATTTTGATACCAAGAAGGTAACCTCCAGACGATATTAAAGCAGAGATACACTCATACACTTGAATATAGGCATTTAACGTCTAACTAATACAAGTAAAGGGTTTTAACTAAGTTAATATAATAGGGGAATATACATACAACACATGCATATAGCAGATACATTTATAACTGCTTACTATGGCCTAAAATAGAAAAAATGTCTTTAGGTGTGTGTGTGTGACATGTATTGGAATTACTGGAGACAGACAACTGCTCTGGTGCCTGGCACGGGGGGGGTCACCCCCCTTTCTGTGGAATGTGTTTGAAGCTTGATGGAGACACTTCAGAGGAGACCTGTTTTAGCATCCTTTTGATAGTGATAAAGACCATCTGCAATTTAGCACCCATATAAATGTAAACGTGGAGGCCAGGTCAGTAATTTATAAGCAAATGTCAAAAGGCTAAAAGGTTTTTTTTTAAACAAAGTGTAATTAACCATCACTGATCTTACACAGACGTTACACTGACCTGTTTGAAGGCGTTCAGACAGAAGACAGCGGTTCCACTGAAACTGTTTCAGAGGCTCCTGGGGCATATGGCATCCTCAGCTGTGGCCACTCCGCTTGGGTTGATGCATATGAGACCGCTTCAGCACTGGCTTCAGACTTGAGTCCCGAGATGGGCATGGTGCTGTGGGACACATCGCGTGGCCATCACGCCGATCTGTCACCGCCTCTTCAGCCCTTGGACCGACCTCATGTTTCTATGGGCAGGCGTTCCCCTAGAGCAGGTCTCCAGGCATGTCGTGGTTATGACAGATGCCTCCAAAACGGGCTGGGGCTCTGTATGAAATGGGCACACAGCCGCCGGCTCATGGACGGGCCCGCGGCTGTGTTGGCACATCAACTGCCTGGAGTTGCTGGCAATTCTGCTCGCCCTGCGGAGGTTTCGGCTGTTGATCTAGGGCAAGCATGTGTTAGTTCGGACAGGGAACACGGCAATGGTATCATATGTCAACCGTCAAGGTGCTCTGTGCTCCCGTTGTATGTCACAACTCACCCGCCATCTCCTCCTCTGGAGTCAGCAGCACCTCAAGTCGCTGCGAGCCACTCACATCCCGGGCGACCTCAACACTGCAGCGGACACACTGTCATGGCAGGTTACCCTCAGGGGAGAGTGGAGACTCCACCCTCAGGTGGTCCAGCTGATTTGGAGTCAATTCGGGAAGGCACAGGTAGACCTGTTCACCTCCCAAGAATCCTCCCACTACCCGCTCTTGTACGCCCTGACTAAGGCACCTCTCAGTATAGATGCGCTGACACACAGCTGGACCCCTGGACTTCACAAATATGCGTTTCCTCCAGTGAGCCTACTTGCACAGACACTGTGCAAGGTCAGGGAGGACGAGGAGCAGGTCATCCTGGTAGCACCCTACTGGCCCACCCAGACATGGTTCTCAGACCTCACGCTCCTCACGACAGCCCCCACTCGGCGAATTCCCCTGAGGAAGGACCTTCTTTCTCAGGGACCGGGCACCATCTGGCACCCGCAACCAGACTTCTGGAATCTCCATGTCTGGCCCCTGGACGGGACATGGAAGACTTAAGCGGCCTACCACCCACGGTGGTAGACACGATCACTCAGGCTAGGGCCCCCTCTACGAGGTGCTTGTAAGCCTTTAAGTGGCGTCTGTTTGCTAAGTGGTGTTCTTCCCAACGCGAAGACCCCCAGAGATGCGCAGTTGGATTGGTGCTTTCCTTCCTGCAGGAGAGGTTGGAAGGGCAGCTGTCCCCCTCCACCTTGAAGGTGTATGTAGCCGCTATAGCGACACACCACGACACAGTGGATGGTAAGTCCTTAGGAAGCACGACCTGATCATCAGGTTCCTGAGAGGCACCAGGAGGTTGAATCCCTTCAGACCAAGCCTCGTTGACTCATGGGACCTCTCTGTAGTTCTTCAGGGTCTACGGAGAGCCCACTTTTAGCCTTTGCAGTCAGCTGAGCTTAAGGCACTCTCTTTGAAGACTGCCCTCCTTACTGCGCTCACTTCCATCAAGAGGGTAGGAGACCTGCAAGCATTCTCTGTCAGTGAAACATGCCTAGAGTTCGGTCCGGGCTACTCTCACGTGATCCTGAGAGCCCGACCAGGCTATGTGCCCAAGGTTCCTACGACCCCTTTTAGGGACCAGGTGGTGAACCTGCAAGCACTGCCCCAGGAGGAGGCACCCAGCCCTGATGTTGCTGTGTCTGGTGCACGCTTTACGCATCTATTTGGATCGCACGCAGAGCTTTAGAGTCTCTGAGCACCTCTTTGTCTGCTTTTGTGGACAGCAGAAAGAAGCGCTGTCTCCAAGCAGAGGATCACCCACTGGGTCATTGATGCCATAACAATGGCGTATCACACCCAGGACGTGCCGCCCCATTCTACGAGCCCATTCTACCAGGGGTGTAGTGGCCTCCTGGGCCTTGAAAAGTGGTGCCTCTCTAACAGACATTTGCAGAGCAGTGGGCTGGGCACCTTTGCGAGGTTCTACGATATCTGGGTGGAACCGGTTTCGTCCCGTGTAGTGGCACGCACAAGCAGGTAACTGCGGGACAGCTGGCCGGGTGTATCACTTGCGCATAGCACCTTTCACCTCCCCTGAGCTGAAGACGTGCGCTATTGACTCCCAGTAGTGTTCACAAACTGTGTTCCCTGGATGATTTCCTCCAAGCCCTGTGGCAGACAAGTTTTCGGAGAAACTCACTGCCGGCTCAGTACACGTGCTAACTAAGCCCTGTACTGGGGTAGGTGCTCTGCATGTGGTGGTTCCCCGTAGGTATCCCCATGCGACATATATCTTCTGCTAATTCGTTTCCCTGTTGGTAAACTGCGTCTTCCTTGGGCAGAGACCCATCTGCCCCAGTCACCATGTTTGTAGAAACTCCTCCCCCATAGGGTAGGACCTACCATGGGACTTCTCCACATGACATACTTCCAACAAAGCTCGGCAAGAGAATGTGACATATTTCCACTAAAAATCCTCCCCCCCCCCCCCTTGGGCAGGGTGTGGTCTCTGCAGTGTCTTCCCCTTGGGAGTGATACCCCCCTGACTAGACCTGGTGGCCTCAGTCGGTTAATTCCTTTTTTTGGGGGGGGGGAGGAAAAAAAAGAGGATAAGAGGCCATGACTGGGCCAGCCTGTCTCTATCTTTCGGGCAGTCGACTTTTCCCCAAAGGGCCATTCGACACTCATAACAGCGCTGGGGGAGGTTACATGTTGGCCTGGTGCTATAAGGCACACAGTGGTCTGCCCATCACACACCGCCAGTTCACGTAACACAGTTCAGCCAGTTTGTGGCGTTTCATTTAGGGACCCTAGTGTCACTACATCGACACAACGTCGAGTGAGTGACAGATAGGGAACGTCCTGGTTACTCGTGTGACCTCCGTTCTCTTATGGAGGGAACGGGACATTGTGTCCCTCCTGCCACAATGCTGAACTACCCGCTGAAATGGCCGGGACCTTGTCTCGGCTCCTCAGCACAAAACCTGAATGAGTGGTTGCATACCAGCTCCTTTTATACCCGTATGTCCGGGGGAGTGGTATGCAAATACCACTCGCCAATTTTCATTGGCCTTTTATCAAAGACCAGAGGTGTCTCGGGCTCCCAAGTGTGACCCCTAGTGTCACTACATCGACACAACGTCTTGTTCCCTCCATCAGGGAACGGAGGTTACGCAAGTAACCAGGACGTTACTGTTGGGCCTCATGTATTCAGATAGAAGACAAAGGCAGGCCTAACACAGTCGTAAAAACCTAACTCAAGCCCCCACATTCCAAGTCGTAAATTATACTGATAAAAATCGCGCCAAAATCAAACAAAGGGAGTCCAAAACAGACTACAAATCCCATGGAGCCTTGCTCACTAAAGGATCGAACTCTCAACTCCTATTGGATGAGGCACACAACAGAACGTTCCTCAAACATGACATCATCAGGAGTTGAAATACCTCTGAAATGCTTCCGGGATTTGCTTCCAGCAACTTTGTTTGCAGTGTGTAGACGCAGCTCATCGCTGCTCTCAGGTGCAACCTCGTGGCACAAGGAAGTAACGTCTGACTTGAAACTGTGGCCATACAATCTCGATCTCGCTGGACGAGTTGAGATTACTCTGTGTTCAACCGAACACTCTAACGGATCCGAAGGAGACCGCCGAGCAATCCGCATCTTCATCCGTTTGCCTGCAGAAGTGAAGAGATTAAAGATTTCTCTTCCATCTTCAATCAAGTCGACATTTCTGAGTTCTCCGCCAGCCCGCCGAGAATCAACAGCTGTGCCCGCCAACAGAGCGAGGAAACGGCCTCCCGTCATCACCCGAGCTTCAAGGAACCGGGTCGGAATTAAAGGACGGATGAACACACATTCTGTCCTCATGCGATTCAAGTAAGAGGTTTACGTCTGGGCAGAGATAGAATATTATAGTGTTTTATTCTTGTGTTTCAAGGTTTTTGCTTGTACAGTTTATGGACCGCCATGTCCGCTCATTATTACTACTCAAGGTATTAATTATCATGAATTTGTTTTGCTGTATTATGGTCCAACCAAATTGGACTGCTGTGCATTTTCGCCATCGCGGGTGAAACCGGCAAACTGAGTTATCCATTAAAGAGTCAAAGAACGCGGGACTTTTACGAGCCGTCCACCGTGTCTCTGAGTGATAAACTAACAGCTGCTTTCTCTCCCACGATCGCGAAATCGGCTTTAGGGCCATCACTTTATTCTCTCTCTCTCTTGTACTAACCACACGCACACACACACACCTTATGTGTTATAGGATTATTTTTAATTCCATATCTAATCATATCACTGTTTAGTTTGTAGTTGTAAGTCGGAAGTTTATTGACTGCATTGTATTAATTATTAATTGATATTACTGCATAAATAAACTTTGTTTATATTACAAAGAGAAGTGTTTTGGTTTGTTTTGCATACGCCTGTGTCATGCTGACGGGATGTCAGTGCTCGGATTCAAGCCTTCATTCATTGTTTTTTTTCCCGAAAATCGATATTCTTCGGATGTCGATTTTCCTAAGAAAACAATCTAATATTGAGACTGTTTTACTATCTGATTATTAGTCCCTGATTCCAGGGTGGTGCCCCGTCAATATTAATCCTTATTAATATTCTATTGATTTTTGATAATTGATAATTATCTTTGATGATTGTTGAATTTGAATGATCAATAAGCTAGTGTTAATTTTAATTAATGTTTCATCGATGTTAACAATTAACGATTATCTTTGATAATTGTTGATTTAAAGGATTAAAAAAGCTAACGTTGATTCTCATCAATGTTCTATTGATTTTAATAATTAATAATTATCTTTGATAATTATTAATTATTGCTAATAACCAAACTTGCTCCTAAACGTAGCACACTACATTTACTGGAGCCCCATATGAGGTTTTAATGAGTTAGATTCAATTAATTAATTTAAATATTAATTAATAACAAAATAAATAATTATTAATTATTTCTGATAGTAACACTGATTTACAATCAGTAAAGCCCTACATTACCATGGCACTTTTTAGAATTTCTGGTATCCTCATAGGTACTGTGTTATAAACTTCACTTAAAGGTAAATGTGTGGCATTTCTGCAATGCTACAACTACAACTTAACAAATGGGCATGTTTTCAAAAACATTCACTGCAAAAAAAAAAAAATATATAAATCGTCTCTCCCAAAACTTATGCAATTGGTTGAGCCAATGTTGCTGTATTGGACAGAGTAATGTTTTTATAGAACCACAAAGCCACAGTGTTTACACTTTTCTGGGAAATCAACCTACGAATGGCTTACTTACAGCTATCTCTCACCACTTAACCCCAGTTGGTCCAAGGGCACTCACTGCAATTGCCATACTGTAAGATGATCTGGATATAACATCTACAGTTACATGACATGTTAAATGACATGTAATATAATTGAGGCTATATATATAGCCTATATTTTGTGTAATGGTCATTATGTTATCCATACTGTTGTTATAACACTGGGATGGAGACAAAAAAAATGGCTTTTGTTTAGTCATTAATGTCCATAATGTTTCAAAAAGAAAACGCTCCCCCTAGAGTCAGCCAGTAGTTGCACAGAATTTGATGATCAAAACATTTCATTAATGAGTCAATTTAGTGGCTCTGTCCTCAGCGAATTGATATGTTTTTTAATTCTCTGTGGTGTGAAGACGCACAGAGCACAACATACAAACAACATCGATAACATAAACATTTTCATTACAGCAGCACCATACCTAATGCATAACAGGCCCACATGAAATGTCTATGGATTCTTAAAAAATACAAGAGCTTGAAAATGACACTTTCTATGATGCAAATGTTGGGGAAATTGTAACTTTCCAAGCTACTGTACTCATGTTGCGGCAGCCTTGTCTTTACCTAGTTCGCCTATGCCTAGAAACGGCTCTGCACACACACACATACAAAGGCTTTTGAATTAATAATTACAAGTCAGCATTAAACTTAAATGGATGCATTTACAGTAAAAAAAAAAAAAAAAAAAAGAAAAAGAAAAGAGAATACACCATAATTTAGGGTGTTAGAGTTAAAAACATTAGCAACATTTACTGTAATGAAATATTGCACTATAAATAAGAAGCAGGGACCTCTGTGCAGGGACTTAAATCAGTGAGTCGTTTTTCTAATTGCCTCATTTTAATGAACCGCTCCGAACTACTTAAAATATATATATATATATATATATATATATAATTAAGTTAGTAGCTTTGCTACTTTTAGTTTGTTTTCCTGTAACACTGCACCATCCATTCTTGGAATGTGAGAAAAGAGAGAGAGATAAAGTAGACAGAAACAGAAAGACACAATGCGGAGAGGAGACTGTGTCTCAAAACATGTAATGAGAGGGACAAGTGTCATTTGGACAGGGTACTTATCTTTGCTACAGTGCAGTGTCTGCAGCCTGGTTAAGTGTCTCTGCCTGAGCACAGTAATTTGAGAGATTGGTTTATCACACAGAAGCAGAGGGTGTGATGCAACAGCAAACGTGGCATCCTGAAAGTTGTTTGTTTCAGACGAAATTGCTTGGTCTGTTTTAATTTCGCCACCAAAAATAAAAATGAGACAACTCATTAAGAGCCCTCCAACACGATAATCTGCATATATCCATCACATATCTGTTCCAAATAGATGAGACAGGCATGTTGGATCCTTTTAGAGATCTGTAGAACTTTTAAGGCACAATCAATCCGGAAGAGATATGAAATGCCTTTACTGAACCGACCCTGATCAAATAGCATCAGTCCCATTTGCAAAGACAGTGCCTCGGGCTAAATCCTTTTCAATACCACATAAAGCATGTACAGTTGAAAAGTGGCCTTGGTTACAGTGTTACCAGTTAAAGTCATACAAGAATCCAGAAAATGAACATATATATATATTCTAGTTAGTTCTACTCTGAAATATTTCATTAGCTAGAAATTGCACTTTGTGAATGTGAAAAAATATATATATATTCTTAAGTAATCAAAAAAAAAAAAAAAAAAAAAAAAATTGTAATAGAAAAGTCATGGAAATGTCATGGAAATAAATTGGCCAGAAAGTGTGGGAACCCTGATCATACACTGATGAACTGTATTTACTTTAGGAAAGTAAACAGGGTAAATTTTGATCAACTGTGTCAACATCAAGTGCAACATATAATGGCAAAGTCCTAGTAGAACAAGAGTTGCCATCCTGGTGTCCAGAAATAAAAAGAGCCATGTTTTGTTCTATTGTAGGGTAACCACATGTCTGAAAACAGAGACATACAGCATTCTGTATCACATCCTGTCTGATCTGGCTAGATAAATAGAGATAGAGGAGAGAGTGAAAGAAAGAGAGATGAGTGATGGTAGGGGAGATGGTAGCAAGTGATAAGGATAGAGCTTGCTGTGAGACAGTGTCACACACCCACTCAGACACACACAGAGAGAGTGTGACAGGATCCAGGCAGGCAGCCTATCAATTGGGTCGGTAGCCTCTCTCAGTGCCTAGCCATGGGGATGAGCATGGGCGAATCGGCTCACGGCGTGGAGAGACCCGCAGGGGGGGCTTAAACCCTGAATCAAAGGCTGCTGCTCTCTCGCTGGGACTGTTTACTCTGTCTCCCCCTGCACATCTTCCTCTGCACGGTGGCCACTGACAAGACCGCATGGTTGTCACTGTGGTAAAGCTGCAAGTTATCTACTAGAGGCCCTGAGACTGGACAAATTATTTCATGAAGAACAGACATTGGTTTATTCAAAAACAAATTTCCAAATCTTTGGAATCTCCAAATATCCATATATTTGTTGGGGGTACTAAGATTATTTCAAGTGTATTTTTGCATGCAAAACAGAATTTTCACAAGTAGATGTACCTGGATCAACATCCATTGTTGTTTCTAGAGCAGCATTCATACCAAACAATTATTGTTCTGACCCTACCAATAAAATCTAATGGCAAGAATGTTGTTCCAGGAACATGTCCTACTTGTGCTTTGCCTGTTAAAGACCCCATAAAATCAAATTTTTGGGGGGAGTTTTGAGGATTTTAGTGCATGTCTGTTATCTTTAAGATCATATAGTTGCTAGTGTACACCTACAAGTTGACCAAATTAAGTTTTAGCACATTTACAATTTACGGACTTTCTCTTCCAGGAAAATGGACCAAAAATATTGAAGACTCCTCCTGTACTACAAATGTTTGTCTAATCAAATGCTCTCTAAGAAAGTTCTGTCCCTTTATACCACCTGCCAACGACTAGAAGTAACATGTAGCAAATCATAGTTCACGGTTGTGACATAAACTAAAGACTATTAGCCTTTACTTTGTTACTTCTTGTTTCAAAAGGAAATACATAAACACAGCAAAGATAGCTGCGTTCATCAAGCCATTTCATGGAGTTTTTAAGCATTTTTAAATATTCCAACTTGCCTGCTAAACTATTGAAACAAATAATGTAGATAGACTGACAAATTGAGAACTGTTTCATACCTTAGTCAGAGGTTACCAACTCACAAACCCTGTAACCTGCTCTAAAAGAGATGGACCTTTTCGCACTCTCCTGTTCGATCACCAATGCATCAAGGCCCAATGTTGACTGCCCACTTTGATCCAAAGCTGCCTTCTTCAGCCCTGTTCCCCAGCAGGCAGCAGGAGACTCAATTTTCTGGAGATTATAGGGAGGCTTTGGTGAAGCCAGAGGCCTGTTAGCTCTCCTTCTCTCTCAGTGAAACTCAGCCAAGCTTGGCAGAAAAAATCAGCCTCCTGCACTGGTAACCATCCAGCTTGCAGGGGTGCCCGGGCAGCCTAACCCTGCTCTGTCCGTCTTACTTTACCCTCTTTCACAGACCCATTTCCATTTTCTCTTGACCTCATTTCCTTTGTTAAAATGTATTTCTTAAATTAATGAGTTTTACCTCAGAAACAAGTGCAGCAGCTGCAACCAGTCTTCAGTGAAGTCTGGCACATCTTTTTTGGAATGTAGCACTCAATAATGTTAGCACCAACCTGTGTGATGATGAAGGATACATACAGTAACTAAAATTATTTACTATCTCAAAATATCATACTCTATTTCAAACAACCTCTGTACATAGTCTGAAAGGTTTTAGGGTGAAAACTGGAGACCCACAGCCAAGGAGTCAAGGTTTGGATGGTTAGTGTGGTCCAGTTAGCCCCTGCTAGCTGATAACTATAATGTTGCAGGTAGAAAAAAGCATCTTTCTGAAATGATGGCTATTCAAATGAAGCCATGCTTTCTAACTGTAATTTTATTTATTTTTTTTTTTTTTACAATTATTATAGTAGATGCTTTGCCAGTGACAAGTTATTTTTAGAGTAACTAGTACAGGGCTTGAGATTATACACTGTATTAAATCCAGGTGTGTTGCCATTAGCCAATTAGCATTGTCAGACATGCAGATAGTGTACTTCCGAGGTTGGCATGCATGGGCCGACCAACTTGCTGGGAGATGAATGGGAATGCTAACAGATAGCTTCCTCTAGGTATTATAACCCTCCGGACAAGTGGACAACCCTCATTTACAAACGCTGTGAGTTTCCAGCTTCATTACACCCTGCTGTCACACTGTTCGGGATGGTATTGACATCATGCTGGTAAAAGCCATGGATTTGCTCCGCTTTGGCTCACACCCACCCTCTGAATTCCTCCATCTCTAGTGGCCATTAGATACTTCCTGGTTATTGAGGTAGATTCTGTGAGAGGCAAAGATTTTAAACATCTTCAGTTTAGTTTAAGCTATGCGCTGATGTAATATTTCAAACTTGTATGATATTCACCATGAAACTTGTTTTGAAATGATGCAATCCCTTTCCAAAGGTGTTGGTTTATTCTCTACTTTGAGAAAATATACTTGCAAGTAGGAATATTTTGAGCTTTTTTGCCTTATTAAATATAACCTAGAAGATACAGAATCTCTAAGTGTTGCAATGTATACTGTATATTCCATAGCACCGAGCCACATTTTCTCCACTAGGGAGGAAAATATTGTTGCATTGTAAAGGCAGAGCGATAACACTTTGTCCCTCCAGCTGCCTACCTCCTCCTTGCTCTTGCGCTTTTCACTCCTCTGCTCTCAATCCCTTTCTTCTTTTCCTCATCATCATTTCTCTATCTCACTTTGGCTACCCTGGCTGATGATAGCATTTGAAAAAATGAAAAAAGCTCTGATAATTTGCAGCAGTTGCTCTGATGGGCATGCATGGAATGGGTCTTGGCGCATCTTTGTGCTGTGAATTAAACCACTGGGTTGAACTTAATGGGGTGAGAAATGGCAGACTAACTCTTTAGAAGGGCTAATTGTTTTTCAAGCATGCTTAGCACACAAAGAGGGACAAATGCTTTAATCAGCCTTAATTATAATGTGATCCTAAGAGCAAACACGTTTTCAAAATAAACGTAATATCTGAACGTCCATCATGTGCGAGGACTATGCTGTGCCTGTTATATGTTTGTATATAATGTCCTTGAAAATAGTACACTTTCTTGAAGCACAGAAACACACAGTGCTAAAAAGGATCTCAGGACAACAATATTACAGTGTGACCCAGTTTGCAATGATCTCCTAATGTAACCACTGAGAGAGTGAACTGTAATAGCCAGAGCTTAAGCAGCAGGGCAAAAAGCAGCCTTTAACCTTTAAAGCCTCTCAATCGGCTGTTTGAGTCTTTTATTACATCAATGTGAAAGGAAAGGTAGATGAGATTAATATGTACTATACATTGATGTTTGGACCAGTCTGTTGCCATTGGGGGTTGAATCATAAAAATAAATCAGCAGAACATTTCCAATTTCATAATAATGAAGGAGATCATTGAGACCATTATCAAATGCAACAAATAGACAACCGATCAGAAAAGAGTTTGGTCTATGTTAAAACATAAGGATCGATCATCAGCTTATGCAATGACTAAAGCCAGTCACACATTGGACAAAAAGCACAAGGCACAGGTATCTCACACAGGATGTATAGATGCGGTGCAGGTGACAGTCCAAAGTTGTAAATTTAGTCACCTTACACACAAATGTTTGAAGGTTTTTGTACTTCTCCAAGAAATAACAAAGCGATGTTGATGAGTTTGCACATTCGTTTATTAAAATATTTGACATGGTGACATTTAATATGCAATTTCTCTGTATGCAGCCTTGAATAGGTTTCATTTGAGCTGTCAAACCACAAAAAAACATACTTGCAAATGGAAATACATTGTTAAGGCTATATTAAACATATAAACACAATGTATCATCCAGTGATATCTAAAGTAAATAATCAATGGCCTTTGATAATAATTTGGGTCAAATTTAATGGAAAAATATGTGCATGGTGCTCCTTGGTGCAGCAGAATTTTGAGCAGCCTCTGGAGTTGTTCCTGGGAACTGCCAACAGACGGCAAGCAGTGGTGGTTTGCGTACATTCATAGAAAACAGAATTGTCTGAAAATGTAAACTAGTTTTGAAAGTTGGTCATTGGAACTGTGCTTTGTTTAAATTGGATTTGTTCTTTAATTTAGTTGGGCTTTGTTTGTGTATCATAACAAACACTGGCCTTTCATTTTCTTCTTTCATCTACTCTCACACTTCTCTGAGATGATGTCATTGAGCTCAGATGACCTTATTTGATTGTTCTGCTAAAGGTAGCCTTTACCTGTTACAAATTGATGTCACCGTCACGTTGTGCAGACTGGCCAACTGAGTGGGCCAGCTGGCCCTGTATGCTTGACTGCCAACCCTCCCCTGTCCTATCCCCTGTCACTGCTCTTGTTCCTGTCACTGTCTCTGGATCACAGGTGTCAGCTTCGGGCAGACCGTGATGAAAGAGATGCTGACCAGAGCGAAGATTAATTATTCAAGCTGCACCATGGTAGCCAGAGGAGGGAGTCAAAATTTCGACAAACTATTAGACTTTCTACAGGAAAAAAGTAACAAAAAGTAGCATGGTACTATTATGTTTTTGGAAATGTTACCATGGTAATATAATGTTATTTGGACATGTACCATGTTAATGTCAAGTACTTTGGAGTACCTTGTAAATGCCATGGTAAATGAAAAAGGTAATCAATTGATACAATGGTACATATCAAACTACTATAGGAATAGTTCACCCAAAATGTATAATTCTCTCATTTACTCACCCTTATGTCATCTCATACATAACCCTTATGCCATCTTGAGGAAGTGTAGTCAAGCTTTAAATCATAATCATGATGGAGACTCCATATGTCAAGATTATAGTTAAAAAAAGAGTTACATTTTGGTCTGTTTCTTACCCAAAACTGATTGTTTTGCTTCAGAACACATGCCCCAAACCTCTCTAAAACCATCAAAATGGACCAGCCTAACCAGCATGGCCAGGCTTGGAAAACTGCTTATTTTTAGGAAGCCACTAATTCTAAAAATCTTGATTTTTAGGCATACTGTCTTTTGTTTTTGTCTGAATTTAGTTTGACTTTAGCAAGCCATGACAATTGGCAATTATTTTCTGCCAAAAATATTGCGATAGAGTTCAGAGAGTCATCTACACTTGTGTATTTGTTTTATTTTATTTTATTTTTTATTTATTTTTATTTTTTTATTAAAAATTGGGTTTAAATTGCTTTAAACCAACATTGCAATTCAGCTACAGTGGGTTTCTGAGGGTTAAGCTGTTATTTTTTTTTTTTCATCTAATGCCATTACTGTATCATGGTAGCATAACATGTATCATAGCAGCTGACTTTTGTTTCATACTCTCGAGCTGTCCCTAAAAATGTATTTTTATTTTCTCTGCATACACAAACAGAGCAACACTAAATCTTATAAAATAATGAACATATAATGTTAGTTGAAAATATGTCAACAGAAAATATTTCTAAATACCACCACCTGTTCTCTGAGCAGTGCTGACATCTGTGAGCTTAGCTCACTGCATACATGCGTACTGTAGTTGCGTTACTCGCAACACTCAGCGCACAGCGTCAACTTCCAGGTGATGTGGCAGGCGTTTTCACGACTCCTTATGGATCAACAGCTGATGTTAGCAACACATCATTCTCAGGATACTTTACAGTTTGGGGAATGACGTGAGGAAACAGCTTTCTATCTTCAATTCAACTCTGAATCACCATGCACACATCAGTCATTGGTGGCCACTCTCAGTAACGGCATGTTAATTTAGTGAGAATGAGACACATTCATTTCTGCACTTGACTGTGAAACATCCTGTGAGGCTGATAATTTGATGAAAATTAACATGATGGAAAAAATTACACTGTGAACTTAACATCTAGCACAACATTGGAATGGCAAAAGTACTGGTAGTTGATCTTAAAACAATATTAATACAACAAATAATAATAATAATACAAGGATTTCTATAATATCGATTGTAATGAACACATTTACATGCATGACCTTACATGACTATGCTCAATCTACAGCATGTGTGGTCATGTAAACGCCTTAAATAGTGTTCCTATATCATTGTAAGGTCATAAATGTTTTGAGCATAAACTGATCGACACAGGTAATTTTTGTAGTTAACAGGATATTGCTGGTCATGCAAACGCACTCAATGTCTACAAATTAAATTCAATACCTAAGTGCTGTCACTGAAATGCACAGTCAAGCCAGCTGCAACAGAAGTATTTGTTTGTGGCTATAACAAAAATTACAGTAATCTCCAGTAAGAACATGGAAACAACGTTTTATGGTCTTTTTTTTTTTTTTTTTTTTTAGTTAGCCAGTAAGTCTTTTAAGCTAATCTGCAAGGTCTAAACACATTGTGATCATATACAGTATATTTGATTACTTCTATTACTTGTTTTTAATTTCTTAATGGTTATTTGAATAGTTGTTACTGCTGTTAAAGACCTAAAAAAGCACTGTTTACTTAATTTGTCGCCTATTACTTAATCATTGATTATTACCTTGAATAGTTACTCAAAAAACCTGAAGCTATGATTACTTAATTGAGAAAGACTTTAAAATCTGTATTAATTTATTAGTATTTATATTAACAATTGGCTTTCAAATAAAGAAGTGGGTTTCGCAGCATGTTAGTTTTTATTATGGCATCAAGAATTTTCAATGGCATTGGTATGGGCAACTACAGTTTTGGTATTGTGACAATAGTGCACCATACATCTTCTATAAATGGATCTTCTTCAACAGAGCAGAACACAAAACTCAAAAAAAGAAATGTAAGCCAGAACGTATTTAGCAAGTAACATTGCTCGAGCAGTGGTAGGTTGAACTTGCACCAACCAACAAGACAGTCTCATTAACTGCTATAAATTCATACCATTTGACCCATAAGAGGCTGTCACAGTACACTTCGCACTCCATTCACTCCCATTAACCCTCTGGGGTCTGAGGGTGTTTTGGGCCCTGGAGAAGTTTTGACATGCCTTGACATTTGTGATTTTTTCAGTTGCTTAAAAACATATAAATGGCTAAAGTCTGATATCACTGTATTCAGCACAAACTGGGCTACAATAATATGTGAACAACATGTATGTACATGTTTGTATTTTTGAGAAAATATAGTTTATGCATGGTTTTTGTCACTGAAATAAGGCCATATAACACATACTAAACATTTGTTCACAAGACTTTTGAGAACTGGATCTTGTAGCCTAGAGTTTTTGCTACAAAAATGATGTGAAAACCATCCTGATCACTCATTCATACAAAACAATATAGTCATTTAACTTTTGTAAGTCACTTTTAGTGTTAGAAAGGCCATATGCGAGGAGGCGTGGATGATCATGTATATTGATGTGATTCACACCTGAGGAGACAAAGACCCCTCCCCTGAGAGAGTGTATTGTTTGTAGTTTAAGTTAAAAGACGTAATCTGACTATACATTTTCTTTACATACAGACTTTACTCAAAAACTTAAGACCTACACTACCGTTTAAAAGTTTTAGATCGGTAAGATTTTTTAATGTTTTTAAAAGAAGACCCTTCTGCTCACCAAGGCTGCATTTATTTGATCCAAAATACAGCAAAAACAGTGATATTGTGAAATATTTTTACAATTTAAAATAACTGTTTTCTATTTGAATATCTTGTAAAATGCAATTTATTCCTGTGATCAAAGCTGAATTTTCAGCATCATTACTGCAGTCTTCAGTGTCACATGATCCTTCAGAAATCATTCTAATATGCTGATTTTTTAATATGGGCATATTTACAGCTCATTTTACACATTTACACCCGGACAGATATTTGCAAGCACAAGCTTTGTTGATGAGGCAGCATAAACACTAGTTAAAATATAATCCAAACATTCATATTATTTTTATATCATATTACATATAATATTTATATCATACAGCATACAATTTAAATATCTGCTTTAGCCGAAACAACATTTAAATGTAACTAAAACTTACGTATTAGGACATATTTCAAATTTCAGTACTCTGAATCCTGGCTGGCAAGTCTGGAAATAGTCTAACTAGTAAAATATGTACATGTTTATATAAAATAGTATGTCAGCTAATATGTAAGTAAAACTAAATGACTTATTCATACGAAATTGTATCCTCGGCTGGATCAAGTCGCTCTTCAAAATGCAAATGTTCCTCGTCGGATGCCCGCTCTTCTTCTGAGGAAAATGTGAACTCTTCATCACTATCCAGGACCATCTGAAGAGCTTCCTCAGCTGTGTAGCGTGCCATCTTCCAAATGCACAGAAAAGTGAATGAACTTGATGCTTTTTAAGGCACTGGTGGGGGCGTTTACTATTTGCATTGATCGCCTCAGCACATTACTGTATGAATAGCGCTCTCTGCTGGTGGGTGTGATCTCATTAGGGATAATTAGCTGAGCCAGGAGAAACTGTACATCACTATGTTTCATACAGATTACATTGCAGGAGAATATTTGTTTTAAATTTGAATTGTTTTATTTAAAAGTAGATATTCTAAGCTTTCTTTAGACATTTGTTTCATGTTTGTCGGATCAGTATTCGCTGAGTTTCAATTCATTTTTATGACGTGTTTGAGAAAGATGTTCACGGAGACAGAGATGCTGAAAGCGCACCCTGTTTATTTTCTTTATTTTAAAAAAGCACAAGGTTTTGTTGTTATTGTGAGTGTACACAATTAAAAGTAGACCTTTTATTGTCTCTAATGATGTCTTACACTTATCTGTGTGCGCAAAAATGTATTTTAAGTTGTTTCCGCTGTTATGAGGAAAAAATACAGAAGGGCGTGCCGGTGCGTCCGTTGACCCCAGAGGGTTAAAAATAAATAAACAAATAAATAAAATGTTGCACTAAGCAGCAGAGGAAAGTTCAAGATTGCATAACTTTGACCCGTGAATCTGAATGATGAGAAGACGTGAGACCAATAGAAGATTGATACATCACGCTCTGACCTCTTGGCTTAATTCAAAGAATACATACAGTATATCAAAGCTGTGTGTTTTTATTTTGCTGGAACATTTTGAATATCATATTATTTGTGATTTATTATTTATTAAAACCAGAAGCCCTTGTGCATGACATATCCTGGTCCTTGCGATGTCAGAATTAATTTTGCATGCTCAATGCCTAGTATAACCGGAGCTTTGGTCAGTTGCTAATTCTGCATGCATGTCACTCGTCCAGAGGCAATTAAACGACTAATGGGTAAAGCCACTAATTCCTGTGCTCATCTGACTAAAAGCCTGAGCTGTAAGAATAAGGAAATGGTGAATGGCTGCGACCTTCAAGTAAAAATCCAAGGCCTAAGATGAGGTTAATATTTCTAAATATGTCCAACGGATTGACACATAAAACAGTTTATAAATGTCTAGAGAATCTACAGGAGACAGCTTCATTTGGATAGAAATCTTTTATGTGCTGGGAGGATCTTAAGATACGCCGATCAGCCACAACATTAAAACCACCTGCGTAATATTGTGTAGGTCCCCCACGTGCCACCAAAACAGCGCCAACCCGCATCTCAGAATAGCATTCTGAGATTATATTCTTTTCACCACAATTGTACAGAGTGGTTATCTGAGTTACAGTAGACTTTGTCAGTTCGAACCAGTTTGGCCATTCTCTGTTGACCCCTCTCATCAACAAGGCATTTCCATTCAGCAGATACAGAAATACTAAAACCAGCCCATCTGGCACCAACAACCATGCCATGGTCCAAATCACTGAGATCACATTTTTACCCATTCTGATGACTGATGTGAACATTAACTGAAGCTCCTGACCTGTATCTGCATGATTTTATGCACTGCTCTGCTGGCACATGATTGACTGATTAGATAATTGCATGGATGATTGATGGTGCCAGATGGGCTGTTTTGAGTATTTCTGTAACTGCTGATCTCCTGGGATTTTCACACACAGCAGTCTCTAGAATTTACTCCGAATGGTGCCAAAAACAAAAAAACATCAAGTGAGGGGCAGTTCTGTAGGCAGAAAAGCCTTGTTGATGAGAGAGGTCAGCAGAGAATAGCCAGATGGGTTTGAACTGACAAAGTCTATGGTAATTCAGGTAACCGCTCTGTACAATTATGGTGAGAAGAACAGCATCTCAGAATGCAATTCTGAGATGCAGATTGGCACTGTTTTGGCGGGATGAGGGGGACCTACACAACATGATTTTAAATTTAAGTTGAAAACATATTTTTTCAGCTTGGCTTTTAATCAATCCTAGAAGTTGTGCTTTGTTTTTCTGTATTATTTGTGTGTTCTATGTGTATTATCTTGCTATTTTTACCCTTTTGTATTGTGCAGCACTTTGGTCAAAATCTGTTTGTGATTTATAAATAAATTTGAATTGAATTGAATATTAGGCAGGTGGTTTTAATGTTGTGGCTGATTGGAGTATATATATATATATATACACTGGCACCCAAAAGTTTGGTATAATGTACAGATTTTGCTCTTATGGAAAGAAATTGGTACTTTTATTCACCAAAGTGCCATTCAACTGATCACAATGTATAGTTAGGACATTAATAACGTGAAAAATTACTATTACAATAAAAAAAAAAAAAAAAAAAACAAATGTCAGAACTTCTTAAACTACTTCAAAGAGTTCTCATCAAAAATCCTCAACGTGCAGCAATGATAGCTTTGCAGATCCTTGGCATTCTAGCCCGTCAGTTTGTCCAGATACTCAGGTGACATTTCACCCCACGCTTCCTGTAGCACTTGCCATAGATGTGGCTGTCTTGTCAGGCACTTCTCATGCACCTTACAGTCTAGCTGATCCCACAAAAGCTCAATGGGGTTAAGATCCATAAAACTCTTTTCCAATTATCTGTTGTTCACTGTCTGTGGTTCTTTGCTTCACTCTAACCTTTTCGTTTTGTTTTTCTGTTTCAAAAGCGGCTTTTCCTTTGCAATTCTTCCCATAAGGCCTGCAAACCTGAGACTTCTCTTTACTGTTGTACATGAAACTGGTGTTGAGCGGGTAGAATTCAATGAAGCTGTCAGCTGAGGACATGTGAGGACATTTCTCAAATTAGAGACTCTGATGTACTTATCCTCTTGTTTAGTTGTACATCTGGGCCTTCCACATCTCTTTCTGTCCTTGTTAGAGCCAGTTGTCCTTTGTCTTTGATGACTGTAGTGTACACCTTTGTATGAAATCTTCAGTTTTTTGGCAATTTCAAGCAGTGTATAGCCTTCATTCCTCAAAACAATGATTGACTGACGAGTTTCTAGAGAAAGTTGTTTATTTTTTGCCATTTTTGACCTAATATTGACCTTAAGACATGCCAGTCTATTGCATACTGTGGCAACTCAAAAACAAACACAAAGACAATGGTAAGCTTAATTTAATGAACCAGATAGCTTTCAACTGTGTTTGATATAATGGCAAGTGATTTTCTAGTATTAAATTAGCAATTTAGCATGATTACTTAAGGATAAGGTGTTGGAGTGATGGCTGCTGGAAATGGGGCCTGTCTAGATTTTATAAAAAAATAACTTTTTTAAAATAGTGATGGAGCTCTTTTTTACATCAGTAATGTCCTGTCTATACTTTGTGATCAGTTGAATACCACTTTGGTGAATTAAAGTACAAATTTCCTTCCGAAACAGCAAAATTTGTACATTATTCCAAACATTTGGCTGCCAGTGTGTGTGTGTGTGTGTGTGTGTGTGTATATATATATATATATATATATATATAAGCACTACTGTTGATTTGCCAGATGTATACACTAATATTGACACTAACTTTCAATTGTTCAAAAACATGAGCTGATTGCTGTTTGTCAGTAAATATGATGTGATCTGTTATTTCTAAAAATGAATCATCAAGCACTGTTTACTGCAATGCTCAGTTTTGAGTGGGGGTAAGCAAAGCATGTCTTGTTGCAGCTTCAAGAACATGGTTTTGAGCTGCTAACATACTGTGTCCTATAGAGAATTATGCATCCTGTGATGTGCTTACATTTGCCAATTAATGAAAGTGTTTCCTTAATAAGCCTTGATGTATGCCACAACATTATCTCTCCCCAATTGCTATGTAAATTACAGAAACGTCTTCCTACTTAACATACAACTCCAGAAAGATCAATGAGATCTCCAAGTCTACTCTGTGTCTCTTTGCTGTTTTGAAACAATAAGAGGAAAAACAGCATAGCTCACTCAAAGTGCAACATTCGTTTTAGTGCAGACATGGTCTAGAAATGTCAGTACTGCCTTTTGTCTGAAAAAACTGTTTTTCATTAGTTCCAAGACATATATGCAGACTACAGACTTATTATTGGTTTGTGATCTTCCCCCTATTGATCAATTAGATGTTTTGAGCATTAGAAGCCAATTATAAACACTATATTGATGCTTTTGACACACAGTTGCAGTATTTGTGCTGAGATTTCTTTTGATCTTCCTGTATCTCAGGGCTTCAAGCTTTAGTGAATGTTATGCTTATATTTCACACTGGCTGCTACTGTAGTTTAAAAGGCAGATGCAATAAGAAACCATCACATCACTGAGAGAACAAAGAGTTCCAGATAAAATCCACTGCGACTAGAGAGTCTTATTATCACACTCTGCTCTAGCCAGTAAAGATTTCTCTTATATATATATATATATATATATATATATATATATATATATATATATATATATATATTATTATTATTATTATTATTATTATTATTATTATTATTAATACTGAATAAAAATAAAAATAAAAATAAAAATCACAATTAATCTAATTAATTTGGGGTGTTTAAAGGCAACAAAGAACACTGTTTGCATTAAACTTCACTTCCCTAATTGTAATTTTACAAATAATTAAAAAAAAATTACATTTTTTTAATTTATTTTTTATTTTGATGTTTCACTGTATACTGTATATCACTGCATAATTGTGACCAAAGCCTAATATACCTTCAATGTGCTTTGCTGTGGGATGCGAAAAAAGTCAAGGTATATATACCTTGATAAAGTGATACTTCTTTTTACTTAGCCATTCAAAAGCTTTCTTTTAAAAAAGTTCAAGATAAAACTCGTAGGTTGTAGCTTATTGATTCAGAAAATGTTTCACCTAAAGCTTTAAAATTTTACCTCAAATATCTTTGACATATCAAATAAATGTATAACATAATCGAGATGGATACAGTTAAACTGGAAATTCAAGAAGGACGATGTCAGATTCATAACACACAGACTGTAGCAGACACATGTGATAATTGTAACAATAAATTAAAAAAGCACAATAATGTCATTGTCTCCCATTGCCCTGCTCATATCCATATCATTTCCTGTCTCCTTTTACTCTATTTCAGTAGAGAGAGAAAAAATGGCAAAAGGCCAAAAATAGAAATTAAAAAAGTAACTTGCACTAAATAAGTTTACTGTGACTAAATTTAAATCTAAATTTAATTAATCTCAAAAGTTAACTTGTTAACTTTGACAGCCCTAAAAAAGATTAAACTGTGCTAAATGACAGAAGCGAAGAGGCCAATTGAAAATTGAGCTTAACAATAAATAAATCACACTTCATACTGAAAACAACCAACAGTGGAGTAACAGAAGTGCTTACCTGAAAGGCAGATTGCTTGATCGTGTCATGTGAGTTTAGCTTGCTCAAGCCAATCGAGATATCAGCATTAATTCTACCTCTAATTTGATGAAATATATTGAGGTAAATTTCATATTTCTGCTTACTAGATTCTCTTTATCTATAAAGTAGCCTGTAAATTAGCTATCTATCACTGAGACTGTTGGGCTTATTTATGCAATGCCAGCAACTGGGCTGGGCGATCAAAAAATCTTTATATTTATCAGGAAAAAAAAAAATAAAAATCCTTGATATATATGATAAACTTGAGTAATTTTCTATATTTAGCCTATGTTCTAATCTACATCTACTGTAGACCAGGGGTGCTCATTACATTGATCATGATAGCAAGATAACCACTAGCTGATCTCCATAAAATGTAAAAGATTGACTTTTTATTTCCTAGCTTCAGTGGCCATGTGCTCCTTGACTGACAGGCAGCTTATGTGTGTGTGCTGTGCTTTAAATGTGTGTGTGCTCAAAAAATACACTTCATAATTCCGCCAAAATGCCCATCTTCACAAGGTATTTAGTTAACGTGTCAGTTAATACTCTAATAGTAAATACTCATTACTACTCATGAGTACTTTTAAAAGAGGTACTCTTTTACTCGTACTTGAGTAGTTTTTAGGACAGGTACTTTTACCCTACTCACACTACCAATTTTTGGGAAGTAACAGTACTTTTACTTGAGTATGATTTTTCAGTACTCTGGAAACCACTGTACAAAATGCACACTTGCGGTTTCACACACTAGTGATATGAAATGGTGTCAGAGCTGTGGCCTAGTGTTTGTGCCACCTAATGCTTGTGCTCCAGACTCATGAAGGAGTGGCACTTATGTGGGAGATGTGGGTTTGATTCTAGCTTAAAAAGTTTCTAAATGCCTACAAATAAAATTATATAGTGTCGAATCCTTGGCCTATTGGTTAATGCAAGTGTTCCAGAAGTAGTAGGGCTCATATAGGAGATTTCGGTTTGATTCCTGCTTATAAAGTGTCAAAAAGCATCAAAATAATAACACAAAACATTATGATATGGTGTCAGAGTTGGAGCATAGCAGTTAACCTCACACATGGCTCTGGACACATGGAGCAGTGGTGCTCATGAGGGAAATTTTTGTTTGATTCTGGTTTGTGACATCCCTCTCTTTGCCCAACATACCCTGTCATTTCTCTACTGTTTCTATGAATAATAACAGAGCAAAAGCCTCAAAATTATATAATAATAATAATAATAATAATAATAATAATAATGTTGTCATACACATCTATTTTTCATTGTTGGCCAACAAATGAGAAAGCCAAAGAAGTGGAATGGTAACTTAAGCTCAGTGACACCTCACCACTGATGTCACAAGATTTGACTGACAGGTGGCAATATCAGCCAGCAGCATCCCCAAGGTTGCTTTGACTTTGCGTTTCAGGTGTGGATATTTGTTCAGGAATGGCAGGGGGTAGATTGAGGTGTCGCTCCAAGGAAGTGTCTATGTGTGAAATTACGCAATAAGAACTAGAAATCATACAATTAGTTAGACACAGGACAAGCACAACATATACTGTTAATTTTTCAACCAATACCTGTCTCTGCACTTAATGAATATGTATGACTTCTTGGAAAACATCACCCACCTCATCCTTGAAAATGGTACATCTGCACCCCCCAAAAAACAGTGTTGTTGTTTTCTGATATGGATGTGTCATAGCGCCTAGAGAGAAAACAATTACAAGGTACAGTCAGACATGTAACTGAAGCTATAGCTTTTTGTAAATGACAAGACTTTTTCCACACACAAACACAAACATACACACACACACACATACACACACACAAAATACAAGCTAACCAAATCAATATAAGCTACTATTTCATTCACAAAGAACCTCTTTTATGGAAACCTTGGGCAGGCAAAGGCTATAGTATTGATCTTTGACTGAACAACACTACTGAATAACCTTGAGAAAAAATAAACTTTCCAGGGAAGCTGAGAGCTGTTCTCCAATCTTAATTTTTTTTTTTTTTTTTTTTTTGGCTCTGTTGTTGAAGCCATAAGCAACTGGTTTCTAAAAAGAATAAAAAGAAAAAAAAAAAGAAAAAAAAACAGCCCTTTTGTTTAAGAACGCAAACACTGTTCTGTCAAATATCTGGCAGAAATTGGTTTTGCCAAGGGGACTAAAAGCATTGTAATGGGAGTTAACTAACAAGGGTCATTTAATTTAAAACTGCAGCCTTGCCTGCATACATTAAATAATTTATTTTGGAACATACCTAACATAACCACTGGAAAACAATTACTGCTGAGTAAAAATGATTATATATATTTGTTTTAATACTTACATCATGTTGTTCCAAATCCGTGTGACATCCTTTCATCCATAGTCCACACAATGAGATGTTAGGCTGGATGTTCATTCTGTTCTTCTCCATACAGTGGAAGTGAATTGTGACCAGGGTCTTTCAAGCTCTAAAAAATGCACCATAAAAGTACCATAATAGCAGTCCAGCAGTGTCTCCTTATACCATATGATAGCTTTATGCAACCTAGTCTCATAGAATGTTTCTATAACTACATTTTTGCAAACTGACTTTTACGTGCAATATTCTACGTTTTGCCGCAGTTTCCTGGTGAAACTAACACTAGAGGCACTACAACAACTGTGCGTTTTATTCACTTTCACACAAATCATGAGTACAATGGCTGATTATGTCTTTATAAACACTTATTTTTCACTATATTACTCACAGCTATGTTATGATATCTTTTACTTTAATGCATAATTTGAAAAACGATAAATTTTAACGCTTGTATTACAGACCCACCTCCATTTACACATTTATTCCAATGTGATTAACTTGTGTGGTAGCTCAACTGATGGAGTGTTGGACTTTGGACTCAAAGACCAAGGCTCAAGCCCAGCCAAGGATGCTCAAAACGACAGTGCTGTAGAAGCAACACAAAATGACATGGTTGCTTCAGAACATTTGCTTTTCATGTCGCTTTTGCCTTTTAAAACACTATTGGTTAGGTTTAGATGTTGGTTAAGGGTAAGGATGTCTCTTTTGTTTACCTCTCATTTATCTTTTAGGACACTACTGGCTAGGTTTAGGCTACAGTTTTATGTTAGGGATGTACGTTTTACTCATTAAAAATCCACCTAAATTCACCTTAAAACCTTGTCTTATTAAAACATCACTTCACTCGCATTTGGTGCCCCGGGCAGGACATTTCACTGGTAAACTGCAGCCAAAAGTGTTATGAAGCACGTAATTTGGTTTTGCAAAAATGTTGCCATGGTCACATAATGTTCAGGAGATCAGGCTGGCTTTATGTAAGGAACAAATTTTTCACTGAAAATCTAGCTCTCCGCTGTTGTCTTGAAATGTAATTTTCATTTCTGCACATTCAAACTTGCTGTTAAATATTTGGTTATGAGACCAATGGCATTTGGTGTCATTAGTGTTTAACCTGACATATGCCACGCATCTTGACACAATATAGATGAATATCTGCAAACGCAAATGAGTTTGCAAGCTATCGCAAAGGGGAAGAAAAGTAATTTCAGTGAATTACTAACATTTTTGTTAGCTCCTTGCACAAAGTTATCCTATGGCTTCAGAAGAATTCGAATATAGCATACAAGTTGGTTGGAATAATTTTATGCTTCTTTTTGTCATTTTAGGAGCTTTATCATTTTAGATCACCATTCAATTTAGTTGTAAGAAAAGCATCAACATGCTGCTAAACATTTCCTGTTGTGTTTCAAGGATGGCATGAGGGTGAATTTAATAATGACAGAATTTTGTGGGTGTATCTTAGGGTGAAATATTCCTTTAACCGACAATGCACTTTCACAACAGGGACAATGCACTTTCAAGCAGTGCAAATAGTTACTTTTTTTCTAACAGCATTTGTATTACTAGAGGTAGGGACCCTGGCCAGTGCTTTAGCACTGCTATAAAGGGCAGTGAGGCAAAAGGCTCCCACCGAGTGAATTTGTTTTGCACGTCTGTTGGCCGCAAACCTTCGTCAGCCAACTGTAAAATGATCAATGCCAGCTCAGCCAATATGTGAGACACAGCCTTTGGACGTGGACCATGCCGAGTCTGAGCCCATGAGGTTGCACTGAAAAAAAAAAAAAAAAAAGAACACATCTGCCCTCCATCTCAGGCATCATCTCAGTAAGAGGCATTAAGCTATTAAACACAGCGAAAGGCTTTAAAGAGATAGCACAACTGCACAGCAATGCTTGAAAGGACAAGCCAAACATTTGTTTGGCAGGGTTTTGTAAGACTGTCAAAATATCTGTCAGGAATGTCTCCTGCTCAAGGATGACTGACACATTGCTGGATGAATGCCTAATGGAAAGCTGATTTCAGAACAGTTCAAAAGGAACAGATATGGTGGACAGGATAATGTGCCGTTAGTTTAAGAGCAGATGAAGAAAGGGACCTACTGTATGCACTGAGACAGCTGAATCACAATGACTCATATGTCAAAAGAGAACAGAGGGTGAACTGCTTCAACAGACCAAAATGAAAAGAACTAAGAAATTTACTGAGACTTCAGAGGCAAAGAGAGAGCACAAACACACACATACAAAACACCCAAGACAAATGACCGGTGTTACTTTAAAATGGTAGCTATCCAAGCTTCTGTACAAGCTACCTATATATTTTTTTAAAGTTAATCTGCAGACAAGAATTCAAAAAAATATAAAATGAAAAAGTAGCTACCTTCCAAGCTAAGCTACAAACAAAAAGCAACGGATTATATAGAAGTTGTATAAGTGGGATTTCTCTTCATATTATGTCATTTGTAATTTATAGTTTATTTAGAACAGTATTTATCTGGCACAAAAGCAATGTGGGTTTTTGAATGAATCAATGAATCTTGAAAAGGGTGCACTGAATGCAATATACTGTATACTGTATATCGGAGTGACTATTTGTAATAGGTTTAAATAGCAGCTGCCACACAACACAGCTATTTGCACTCCAATAGTCTGGTGGAAACACAGAAATTGAAGACACACTGCACCCCTAGTTGCTGCAGTGGCGTTGGGTGTAACGACGGTGTAAATGTGCTTTTTTGGCTCGGATGACCTGGGTTCGTATTCCCCTTTAGTCCCACTTTTTCCCATTCTGTTTCCAGTGTCTACTCTTAATATTTCCTTTAATACTACTTATAATAATGAATAAAAAAATAAGAAAAAGGTTGATTTCCTAACAGTGATTTGGTCACGGTGAAGGTCGGGGCGTAAAGGTTTGATCCGGGTAAAATTAACCACGGTTTACTATAGTAATATTGTAGTAGTAACCATGTTTTTTGAAGGAAGCCATAGTTTAAATGCAATTAAACATGTTGTTACTACAGTAATATGCTGTTAATATAGAAACTGTGCTTAAGTTTGTGGTAACTGTGTTTTTACTACAAAATACCATGGTGATACCATGGCTCCTAATAGTAAAACCATAGTTTAATTTTGTAAGGGAAGGTCAGAGTTAGGTTTAAGGGTAGGGGTTAGTGAAGGTTCTCTGTGGGATTCTAAATAAACACAATAATTATATAACTGTATTATATATATATATATATATATATATATATATATATATATATATATATATATATACAGTGTATGGGAAGATGATTTCAGAACAGTTAAAAAGATATATATATATATATATATATATATATATATATATATATATATATATATATATATATATACACACACCCACCGGCCACTTTATTAGTTACACCTGTACATCCAATTATTCATGCGATTGGATGTACAGGTGTATTGGCCAATCGTGTGGCAGCAGTGTAATGTATAAAATCAGGCAGATTTGGGTCAGGAGCTTCAGTTAATCAACCATCAGAAAGGGGAAAAAAATGTGATCTCAGTGATTTAGACCATGGCATGATTGTTGGTGCTATGCGGGCTGGTTTGAGTATTTCTGTAACTGCTGATTTCCTGTGATTTTCATGTACAACTGTCTCTTGAGTGTATAGAGAATGGTGTGAAAAACAAAAAACATCCAGCGAGCGGCAGTTCTGTAGACGAAAATAGCTTATTAATGACAGATGTCAGAGGAGAATGGCTAGACTGGTCTGAGCTGACAGAAAGGCTACGTTCAATCAGATAACCCCTCTGTACAATTGTAGTGGGCAGAATAGCATCTCAGAATGCACATGTCGATCCTTGAGGCGGATGGGCTCCAATGGCAGAAGACCATGTCGGGTTCCACTTCTGTTTGCCAAGAATAGAAAACTGAGGCTGCAGTGGCCATACCATTTGTGTACGCAGAAATCCAGATTTGTCAGACTAGGCTATGTTTTTCCAATCATCTACTGTCCAGTTTTGGTAAGCATGTGCCCACTGCAGCCTCAGTTTCCTATTCTAAGCTGACAGTAGTGGTATCCGGAGGGGTCTTCTGCTGATGTAGCCCATCTGCCTCAATGTTCGACGTGTTGTACGTTCAGAAATGCTTTTCTGCATAGCACTGTTGTAACGTGTGGTTATTTGGGTTCCTGTCAGCTTGGACCAGTCTGGCCATTCTCCTCTGACCACTGTCATTAACAAGCCATTTCTGTTTGTAGCTTCAACCACTAAAACATATCACTACATAGCACCATCCTTTTTTTGCTGTGTACCTTACTTTGTGTACTTCCTGTAAACCTTCAGCCACAGCATGGTGAGTAGTAACTGAACTGTGTCACATAAACTAGGACACCTCTACCATGTTTTGAACAGATTAACTGTGTCCTAGTTTGTGCTGTGTGCAATGGCTGATGGGAACATTGAGTTTTGGGGCTGTAATTTAAAGTGTGTGTGTGTGTGTGTGTGTGTGTGTGTGTGTTTGCACGTGTGTTCACAGTGCGTTAGCATCTGTCCGTGCCATGCGAGGATGTTACTGATGCGTCCCCTGTGTGTGAGGGAGACAAATGATGGTTGTCTGGAAAGAGAGGAAGGGCTCATCCACTTTCAGGTCACCTTAAAAATTCCAAATAGTCTCTTCCACTGCCACATCCAAATTTTACGTCCTTATTAGACTTTATAACTTGGCTGGATGCTGCTCACACCAGGGAGGGAAATTTACTTTTTATGTGGATAGCTGAGACTCTAAATTCTAATTGGATTTTAAGTTGTTGTAAAATAACTATAAACGCACACCTGTGACCAGCACATACGATAATAATACTCCAAGTTTTTACGGCGCTTGCCAACCGCAAACAGCTTAGGTTAATGTACTATTTACTATAATGTAATATATATTTTTTGGCAGAAGAAATGTTTCTTCCAATAATTATTAATAAGAAATGTAACTGTTTCTTGTATCATATTATAAAACGGTGGAGATCATTGTGGACTTTAGGAGGAACACCCCAACACTGACCCCCCTCACCATTCTAAACAGCACTGTGGCAGCAGTGGAGTCATTCAGGTTCCTGGGCACTACCATCTCACAGGACCTGAAGTGGGAGACCCACATTGACTCCATTGTGAAAAAGGCCTAGCAGAGGTTGTACTTCCTTCACCAGCTGAGGAAGTTCAACCTGCCACAGGCGCTGCTGATATAGTTTTACTCAGCAGTCATTGAGTCTGTCCTCTGCACTTCAATAATTGTCTGGTTTGGTTCAGCTACGAAATCAGACATCAGAAGACTACAAAGGACAGTTCGGACTGCTGAGAGGATTATTGGTTGCCCCGCCACCCCTCCCCCCCACATTCTGGACCCCACTCACCCTGCCCACTACCTTTTTAAACTGTTGCCTTCTGGCCGATGCTTCAGAGCTCTGAGCACCAGAACCGTCAGGCACAGGAACAGTTTTTTTCCCTCAGGCTATCCATCTCATGAACAGTTAAATTGCCCCATTGAGCAATAACTATGTGCAATACACAGTTTAGTCTTTTTTTATATTTATCCAACACATCCAACCTCTTCTGCCATTTCATTCCTCTGAAAAAACAGATTGTATTAGATTTGCACTACCCATGTGTATGTGTGTATATATGTATGTGTGTGTCTGTACGTATGTGTATAATTAGTTTTATATATTTATTTTTTTATTATTATTATCTATGTCTTGCTGCTGTTTTTGTTTTGTTTTTGTATTGTTGTACACTGGAAGCTCCTGTCACCAAGACAATTTCCTTGTATGTGTAAGCATACTTGGCAATAAAGCTGATTCTGATTCTGATATTGCTGTTGAGTCCATGCATATGGAGTGTGCTCCTCACTCGTATTCTGCTTCGTGTTATGCCCGTTACACATAAAATCACTGTAATGCAGAGCCTTGCATGGCTTTTTGCTTTTATAATGCTTGATTTTACCATCCATGTAGATGGTTTATCAGTTGTTCTCTTATTCTCTTATTTTTTATTTTTTTTTCCATTCGAGTCCACTTTTAATGACCACTTATTCATCATTATTTTCCACTCTCTCGCTGACCCTTTAAGGGCTGCTGTGCCCTTAAAACTTAAAAAATAAATAAAAATACAAATTTAATAATAATAACTTTAGTGTGTCCTTCAGGATCAAATTTAAATGTGTTACTTAAACAAGCAAACATTGTTGCCTGCCACAGTGGCTGGTAAATGTCCTAATTAGTTCAGTTAGGAAATTCTACATGGTGCAGTCTGATAGGTTCAGTTCCTGACATATTCTCCATGTAACCCAATCAGGCATGTACAAACTTCTGTTAAATATTAAAACCAGTACTCACCACAGCAGCTTCGACTACAAGTCCAGCAGTGCAGTCTTGCTTAGCGTTCACCCTCCATGACCCCAGCTGCACCTATCTAGATCTGCTTTACCTAGGGTGGATTAACTGTTTTTGTTCAGTAGCAGTAGCAGTAGCACTAGCAGTAGTGTGTTTCTCTTGTCTCAGATGCAGCACATTTCCAAACAGCAGCAGAAGCATATAGACTAGTGTCAGGCAGCAGATTTAATCCACCAAGACCAAACCTACTCCAGTGTCATTGACATGAATACAACTTTTTATATCTACTCTGAGAGTTGTCCTAACCACGGAACTGGAGACCCCCTGGAAAGCTATTTTGCGAATAACCTGATTGGAATCTGAGCTGATGAAGATTTGAGCAGATCCCTTCCTGTTCGCTGTAACTCCACCTCGGCATACTCTTCAAGCCCTGTAACTTCACGCTTCAAGCCATCGTAAAACTGCTTACCAACCTTGACTATCCACCCCAATCCCCCACCCATCCACAATCCCGGACAAAAACGAGACACCAGTTACCACCGCCAATCACACCAACCCACCGCAACCAAATAGGCAATATTAATAAAAGGTGATAAACGTTTAATGTGAAATGATCAAGACCACTAAAACATAAAAACATCAGACAGATAGCATGGCAGAGGAATCCTGTCATCTGATAACATCACCGGGTTGAACAGCAGCAGGGTGTGTGGTGTGGGGGATACAGCACATGAGATCGGTCTTCTGGTAACTAGTAAGCGTTACAACAGAGTTTCATTTCGGATGAAATGTGAGATTGCTGTTATTGACTGGGGTGTGGTGTGTGTGTGTGTGTGTGTCCTCCACCTTGTAAATATGACACCAATATTCACTCTTGTTTTACTCTGTTCTCTGTCTCTGTATCTTTCAGCAAGTCTTCAAATTTTGGATTTAACAACTGTAGACAAAGATAAATGTATTTTCCTCTGTACAAGTCTGCCATGATTGTTCATATTCCCCTGGCTGAACAGCTAGTTCAAGTAGCCACGCCCCAAACTCACGCTGTAGGTTGAGCTAGAAAGGGATGGGTGGAGCTTAGCGGGTCGCCCAAAATATAAACATAAATGTTTTTCTGTTTTTTCTTATTTTCTCCCCAATTTGGAATGCCCAATTCCCAATGCACTCTAAGTCCTTGTGGTGGCGTAGTGACTCGCCTCAATCCGGGTGTGCAGAGGATGAATCTCAGTTGCCTCCGTGTCTGAGACCGTCAATCCGTGCATCTTATCACATGGCTTGTTGAGCGCGTTACCATGGAGAAACAGCACGTGTGGATGCTTCACGCTATTCTCCGCAGCATCCACACACAACTCACCACATGCCCCACTGAGAGCGAGAACCACATTATAGTGACCACGAGGAGGTTAACCCGACGTAACTCTACCCACCCTAGCAACCGGGCCAATTTGGTTGCTTAGGAAGCCTGACTGGAGTCACTCAGCACGCCCTGGATTCAAACTTGTGACTCCAGGGGTGGTAGTCAGCATCTTTACTCGCTGAGCCACCCAGGCCCCAATCATCAATGTTTTGATAGTGCCTGGCAGGCTCAGTGTTTATACTTGTGGGTGAGGTAAACCCACAAATGGCTTACTTATAGTTTTTAATAAACAATAATCTAGGATAGTAAAACATATTTTGACATAAAGTTACATACTTCTTCTTTAACATTGATCAAAGTACAGTCACTGGTCTTAGATGGGTTTAATGTTGGTTCTAATGCCTTTGTAGAGCGGTTACACAGGACATGCCTGAAACATAATGGGCATGAAAAAGGGCAAATGTGAGACATAGAGCATGCATTAAATATATATGAAACTTTGTATGCAATATCAAGTATCTCAATGGGATTGCAAGATAGGTCATGGTCTTTCTGTGTTTGATATTTTTTTTTAAATGTGTTGCAAGCACAGTGTGTTACTAATGTTTTATTTATGCGCTCGTTATTTTAATGCCGTTTAAGAATGTTTGGATATCAACATAATTGGAGAGATGAAACATCTTTCAGCATTTTAACTTACTTTAAAACTGAAGTGTGTCATTGTTGTGCCACCAAATGGAACTGTAAAAAATATTGACTGTTTTCAAACCGGTCTACCTTACACTCCCCCAATTTTCTATTAGTTGCACAAAACAGATAGTCCTATTCCATACTCATGGCATTGGTTTAATGAGTATTGCTATGTTGGACTGGTCAAAATTTCTGATAGGTCCACATAGCTACATTGTTTTTACTTTTAAGGGGAATCATCTCATGAATGGCTTATGTATAGTTGATTCTGCATATTAAACAAAAATCATTGTCTTCTGTGTTGATAGCTTCTCTCTGACGTGTTGGGGTAGTCTTGGTTTGACCAGTGTCAATGGTCTGTGTCTGACTGGTGAGCAGTCAGTGTTCTAGTGCTAGTGTGATGCTACTGGTCTTGTTTTCATTGGCTATATTTAGACTGGCCTGCTGCTCTGCAGATAGAATACTAATCAGGACACTGCAAAGCCCCAGCAAGGGTTGAGCAAGGATGGTAGGGGGCAGAATCTTTCTGCACACTAAATAGTATGCATGAACACACACACACACAAAACACACACACACACACACACACACACACACACGTAGGTGCGGCTATCCTTATGAGGATTCTTCATAGACATAATGATTTTTATACTGCACAAACTATAGATTCTATCCCCTAACCCTACCCCTAAACCTAACCCTCACAAAAAACTTTCTACATTTTCAAAAAAACATTGTTTAGTATGTTTTTTTAGCGATTTGAATTATGGGGACACTTGAAATGTCCTCATAAACCACATTCATAGCATAATACCCTTGTAATTACCAGTCTGTAACCTAAAAAAAAGTCCTTGTAAACCACCCAAATCAGCCCACACACACACGCACGTATGCACGCATGCATGCACACACACACACACACACCACACACACACACACACACACACACACACCACTTGTGCTTTAATGTTTGATCTTGCAATGTTCACTACAGACACCAATAAACAATCAGATTCACGTAAATGACATTGTATTTAGCCAGCAGCCTGATGGCACTCATTTACTTACATTATAAGGACCTACAGAGCTTTAACATTTTTCTAAAAATCTTTATTTGTGTTCTGCAGAAGAATAACAGTCATACACATCTGAGATGGCATTAGGGTAAGTGAATACTGAGAGAATTGTCATTTTTGGGTGAATTATTCTTTAAAAAAATAAAATAAAATAAATAAATTATTGAGAAGTGCAACTGCATAAGATATTTAAGGGATAGTTCACCGAAAAATTAACATTATGCCATTATTAACTCACCCTCATATTGTTCCAAACTTGTTTGACTTTCTCTCTTTCATGGAACACAAAAGGGAATGTTAGACACAATGTTATCCTCAGCCACCATTCACCTTAATTACATTTTTCATTGGATCTTTTTTTTTTTTTTTCATATTGGAATGCGATGAAAGCTAATGGTGGCCAACTGAGGTTGTCAGCCTCTAACATTCTGCCTAACTCTTACCTAACTATCTTCTGTGTTCCATTGTATAAAGAAAATCATAGGGGGTTGGAATGACATGAGCATGAGTAAATGACAAAACAATTTGTATTTGTGGGTGAACTATACCTTTAAGATTTGTTTTAAGAGAATGTATCTTGAATTTAATTTACCCCATCTGCAAATTGGCAGCAAAAATAAATAAACATGCTTGATTCTCAGGTAAATGCATCTTGTTTTAAGTATGTTTAGCCATTTTCACTAACATAAATACAAACATACTGATAAAGTGTTTTGCAGTAAAATAATCCCCTAGAAACATTCTTTTCCACAAGTATACCAATAAACATGTATTTATATTATTGTTATTATTATTTTAAACCGATATCTCAGCAGATTTAATTTTGTATAACGGGATTAATTTTAAATGAGAAGACTCTGATTTTGGCAATTTGGATGGAAAGAAATTATAAAGAGTGTGTAATACTGAGGGTTGTGTTTTTCATGTTAAAAGGAAGAACACATCGTCTCACATAACTAAATCAGACAGCCTCCTCCACCACACTGTCAGATCTTCTTTCTTTGTTGTCTTTTTCTACATTTTGTTCCATGTTTTTCTTGTTCCTCTCCCATCTTCTTTGTTTACATTCCCTTGTTCCACTTTCCTTTCCTGTTCAACGTTTCCTTTTCCGCTTCTTCTTCTGCATCCTTCCTACAATCCTTCTCTGCCCATTTGTACACCCTCATGCATCTCTTATCCTCCCTTTTCTCTCACTTGTTCCTTCCCCCCTCTTCTCTGGTGGACAACTTTAGCAGATGCCAAATTGCAGCATTATACACAGGCCTAGAGAAAATGTACTCGCACAGCTGTCCCTGTATCCAGGCAGGTTAGAGCACCACCATACTTTGTGTTCAGTATAAAAGGGGTATTATATACAGTATACTACAGGTTTATTGACAGACCTGTGGCCTAGTGGTTAGCACATGTGCTCCATGACTACACCTGAGCCTTGGTGATCATACAAAGAGTTGTGGGTTCAAGTCTGGCCTATTATGTGTCTAGATCCTGTTGTTGAAATTAAGTAAAATTTGCTATGCAGAATTTTAGCCAGTGGTGGAAAGAGTTCTGTTTATTATTATTATTATTGTTATTATTATTATTTTTTACTTTACTTAAATAAAAGTACTGCTACTGAAGAAATAATTCACTTGAGTACAAGCAGAAGTACTAAGAAATATTATGACTTAAGTAAGAGTAAATGAGTAGTTTGCCGAAAAACTACTCAAGTAATTATGTTTCAAGTTTACTTTATGAAAATTATATTAAATATAGTATATACGCTTCCATTTTTAGAACACAAAGACATTTTTTTTTTGTCTCAAAAAAAAAACACATGCTTCCTTTCACCAAGGATGCATTAAATTGATCAAAAAAACTGTCAAACTTATTAATTGCCAATATTATTACGGTTTGAAATAATTGTTTAAGTGGTATTTATTCAATTTTTTCTTTACCCGTGATGGCATACATATACTGTGTCACCTATTCCTTATAAAAGCATTCTAAAGTACTAATTTTGTATTCCAGAAAATGTTCTTATTATTAGAACAATTGAAAATGGTTGCTACCATGCAGAAATCACAATATAATGTTTTCTTTTTTTTTTTTTGTTTTTTTTTGTTTTTGTTTTTTTCATTTGCTGAGGTATTGAGTTCTTAAAAGTTGCTTTACATGTGCAAGTCAAATTTTGGTTTTAAAAGTAGACAACAAGAAACACATTTCTCCTGAAATTCTATTTTCTCCTAAAGTCTATTGTGATTAGGGATGAAAGCTATTCCATGCATTACTATTTTGAAAAAAATAATCTCTAACCAGGATACAGAGGGAAGTGGATGGCCAGATGCACAACAAAAAATACAAGTAAATCACAGTCTCTAGTTTGAGAAACAGACTCCTCACAATTAGCAGCTTCTAAATGCCAAAGACCTGCATTGCTGCAAGAGGATTCTTGGAGAAACAGAACATTTTAAAATACAACATTTATTTAAATAGAAATAAACATTTGTAACATTCTAAATGACTCTAAATCGTCTCTAAACTACATAATGTGCATTGTGACAGAAACTCATTCCTATTTCAGGTTTATTCTCATTCACGTTTGTTGAAGTATTTTGGTTATTAAGTTAACATACTGAACAAAATAAATATAATGCAATATTATAGAGGAAATGTATTCTCTATGATATTGCAGCAATTATCCAGATATAGAATGAAATTATTAAGCAATTACAGTGTTATTGCTTTTAGTTCTCCTTTTTCACACATACACTGGCAGCCTAAAGTTTGGAATAGTGTACAGATTTTGCTATTTTGGAAGGAAATTTGTACTTTATCTAAAGTGGCATTCAACTGATCACAAAGTATAGTCAGGACATTACTGATGTAAAAACAGCACCATCACTATTTGACATTTTTTTTATTTGATCAAATCTATACAGGCCCCATTTCCAGCAGCCATCACTCCAACACCTTATCCTTGAGTAATCATGCTAAATTGCTAATTTGGTACTATAAAATCACTTGCCATTATATCAAACACAGTTGAAAGCTATTTGGTTCGTTAAATGAAGCTTAACATAGTCTTTGTGTTTGTTTTTGAGTTGCCACAGTATGCAATAGATTGGCCTGTCTTAAGGTCAATATTAGGTCAAAAATGGCAAAAAAAAAAAAAAACAGCTTTCTCTAGAAACTCGTCAGTCAATCATTGTTTTGAGGAATGAAGGCACAATGCTTTAAATTGCCAAAAAACTGAAGATTTCAAACAAAGGTGTACACTACCGTCTTCAAAGACAAAGGACAACTGGCTCTAACAAGGACAGAAAGAGATTTGGAAGGCCCAGATATACAACTAAACAAGAGGATAAGTACATCAGAGTCTCTAGTTTGAGAAATTGACTGCTCACATGTCCTTAGCTGACAGCTTCATTGAATTCAACACCAGTTTCATGTACAACAGTAAAGAGAAGCCTCAGGGGGGCAGGCCTTATGGGAAGAATTGCAAAGAAAAAAAAAAGAAAAGGTTAGAGTGGGCAAAGAAACACAGACACTGGACAACAGATCACTGAAAAAGCTTTTGTGGGATCAGCTAGACTGTAAGGTGTGTGAGAAGTGCACATCTATGGCAAGTGCTACAGGAAGTGTGGGGTGAAATATCACCTGAGTATCTAGACAAACTGACAGCTAGAATACCAAACATCTGCAAAGCTGTCATTGCTGCACATAGAGGATTTTTTGATGAGAACTCTGAAGTAGTTTAAGAAGTTTTTTCAAATTGTAATAGTAATTTTTCACATTATTAACGTCCTAACTATACATTGTGATCAGTTGAATGCCACTTTGATGACTAAAAGTACCAATTTCTTTTCACAAAGAGCAAAATCTGTACATTATTCCAAACTTTTGGCCGCCAGTGAATTTAGGGATTAGAATATCATAGAAATTTGAAGGCGGGCTCTTTTGACATTTTTGACCAGTTAGCCATCTTTGGCCACCTTTGGCAAGCAACTGCCTAGCATCCATTCAGAACACCTTATTAACTACATAGCAACCCCCTAGCAACCATCCAGAACACCCTAGCAATGTTCCAGAGACTACTCACTAAGAAACCAACAGTGCTGGGTAGATTACTTCTGAATTGTTGTCTGATACTTATTACAAAATAAAATTCTTAAAATGTAGTCAGTAACAACATTTACATGCAACCCTGGAATAAACGGTTTATTCTAGGGTTTTTGCAGAAAGCGTCATTCTGAAACGTCATGTAAACGAGAATGCTGATTTCATTACGCCTCTTAAGGGATTAAAAATGATTTTTTTTTTTTTTTTTTTTTTTTTTTTTTTGAAGGGGCATGGTGCTTCTGCACTTATGCAACCACTTTCCTGGGACTGTAACTACATATTTCTGTCTACTGAACTATAGACAGAGAGAGCAAAGAAATGGAGAACAGGGGAGAAAGAAAGAGTTTTGCTACACACAGTAGGACTGGCATATGAGATTGAAGTTTAAAAGGATTTTATGAAGGAGAGTGAATGAGTCAGACTGAGAACGAGAGACTAGAGGAGCGTCCAGGTGCTTCATCATTCCAAGTGACAAGTGTGCAGCGGTCGTACAGTGCAAGTGTATGTCTGTGTGTTTTGGGGCATCATGTCCAGTGGTCACCTCACTACTGTCTGGCCAAGACCCATTTTCCCCTCAGCATTTGGAGCCTATCCAGACTTCAACTCTCTTCCCGATCCATTCCCACTGTCTGGCTACTACGTTGACATGAGCCTTTATATTTAGCCCACATGGAAGGTGTGAAAGTAGATGGCAGCCTGAGAACTAAAGTCATTATTTTCTTCCAACACATGACCTTCAATCAGGCTAGATGTATTCATCCACATTCCTCCTCACAAACTGTTCTCTACCCCTTATCCGTGTCACTGTAGGTATACCAGCCTTATGGATGTGGCTTACACTATAAATCTCTCAAATCCAAAACTCCATCACCATGGGAATATCACAAGGAGGCACCACAACTGGCATACCCACCCTGCCACACAGCCAATCATATTTAGCCATTGCTGAGACACTCAACCAGAGCCTGGAATTAATGAGATTCAAATCCAAGATCTCAGCAACGGGACGTAGAGTGTTCTTTCACTGCTGCTCCAGGCACCAGACCAAATAAATTTGCATTTTACTATGTGGACACACTGACAGCCCTGCTTTAGATTGTACCATATGGTCTGAGCACAGTGAATGTACTGTGCTAAGATTTTTTCCCCCCATATTTTATGGAGTTACAGTATAAAACTGTGATATATTTAAATGGAAATGTTTGCCTCTTATAAACACAAAGTGTTATTTAATGTCAAAATAAAATAAAAAATCTATATATTTTACTGAAGTAATTAGAAATAAACAACATAAAACAAACATGTGTTGTACAAATATTCAACCACACTAGATGCTCAGTTACCATTGAACTTACTTCCAAGTACTGGAAGCCACATGTGTGCAGCTGAGATGTTTCCATGATTTTATAATAAATGCATTAGGCATTAACATCTCTTTTCCAAAAATGTCATGCACATCTCATCTCATTCTTTGGAAAGTGGCATTAGGAAACTGATAATGTTTACAAACTTACAGTAAATGAATTAGTGTGGATGTGGCCTTAAAGTATAACTCTAAGGAAAATAATATACTTTAAAGCACTCAAAACATTCAGTAAAAGGTGAAAAGACCAGGGCTGCATTTCCCAAGAGCATCGTGAGCCTAAGTAGATCGTAGAAACCATGGGAAATGCAGCCCAGAACTCTCCATTCTCCAAACTGAGTGCCTGGACAATAAGAATCATAAGAGAGGGCCTACAGCCTCTCTGCAAGAATAACAATATTAGATGGGTGAAACTGTTCAACAATAGCACACACACACACACACACACACACACACACACACACACACACACACACACACACTTCATAGATCTTGATATGGAAGGGTGGAATAAAGAAACCCTTTGCTACAAAATCTCATATTGCATCTACTCTGCCCAAAGGCATGATAGACAATTTGTAAGAAGAGTCTATGGTTGAATAAGACCAAAATGAACTTTTGAGCCTTGATGCTGTGTTAGGTTTAGCGCAAACCTAACACTGCACATCACACTTAAAATATTAACTCTACAGTGAAGCATTGTGATAGCTTTGGGATATTTGTTGATGGCTTTGGGGGATATATGTATTTATTTATTTCTGCAAAAGAATTTGGGAAGCACACAAATATAGAAGGAAGATGAACTGTCATTTCAAAAATTCAGATATAAACAGTGGTGGACGAAGAACAGAAATCCTGCTTGAGTAAAAGTACAGGTACTGCGATGAAATCAAATATCAAAGTACTCCCTTGTACAATTACAAAAAATATTTACTTCTGAATGTACTTAAGGAAAAGTAGTAATCTATTAGGACTATCATTTATTTATTTAATTATTTATTTGGAATCTGATATTTATAGGTTAACTTGCAATGTATACTGTCATTTACAACCTAAAAATGATTTCCATTTAAAATATACAAAACAAAGTCACTCTCTTGGATATGCCTCTCATAATTTTAATGATATATTGGTTAAAACCAAGCTCTAGTATGTGTGTCCCTAGCAAAACTGTGTCATTTAAAGTTGTGAACATGTTTCCTGCTGCATTCAGCTATAGATTACATACATTTACATTTCTGCATTTGGCAGATGCTTTTATCCAAAGTGCATTCAAGGTATACATTTTTTATCAGGAGGACAATATAATTCTTGGTTCTTTGCTCACTCTGCTACTCTTTGCTACTCTGATAAAGTATAAACACTTGAAACATTTCCAAGTACAGTAAAGAAGTAAAAATACTTAATTACTGTCCACCATTGAATTTAAATACTACAAGTCCATGCTGTAAAAAAAAAAAAAAAACATTTTTGCACTGTAAATGCAGTAGGTACAGTAGAACAACCATGTGCTCTTTAGAGTCGTTTATGTTTAGAAATGAAGGCTGGTTGGGAGCTTCAATTAAACATACATTTTTACTATGAATAAAAGAATGAATAAAAGGGAAGCCATTCTGCAGGATGTTAATAAAATACATGTTTCAGATGACTGATGACAAAATTTTGAGCAAAATAAGAAAGACAACTTTTTAAATTTTCTCTCAATAAAATGACATTAGTGCTTGCCCGAGTAAAACTTGCTGCCACGGTGCTAGGGTGATGTGGGTGTGTGTTGCTATGCAATTGCAAAAGTGTTGCCATGGTGTTGCTATATGAGTGGTTTTTAAGGTGTTGTTTTTTTAATCATATACACAGATTGGATTTTATTATACTACAGATTGGAATACATTTTCTTCCTCTTTGTAATTTTATGTTAAAATGATTATCCGACTCAAATGCATGTTACAAAATAAAATAGAATTAGGTAGAAAGTAATAAAAAAATAATCAGATTAGATTACACCTAAAATGTAATATACAAGAATACATTACTGATAGCATTTTTTTTGTCATGTAATTTGTAATCAGTACCTGATTACAATTCACAAGTAGTCCACCCAGCACTGGGGTTAACATAAAGAGACATATGAAAATTAAGACAGCGTAAATAGAAAGCAGAACTGTGGCAAGCTTTTCAAGAAGCTTGGGACAACCAAGGTGTGTCCAGGTGTACCTAGGAGAATTGGTACTGTTTTGAAGGCAAAGGTTGTCAAACCAATTACTGAATGAAATAAAACTTAAATGAAAAATATTTATTGCATTATTTTTGAAGTCATCATCCCTACACAACATTTCTCACAAGTGCCTATATTTACAGTATATACAATATATATTAACAGATTGGCTTCCCTCTCTAGCAACAATGTTTTATTCATTATATATATATAAATACAGTATATATATATATATATATATATATATATATATATATATATATATATATACATACATACATAAACAAAAAAAAAGAAACGTCCTCTTATTTTCAACTGCTTTTATTTTCAGCAAACTTAACGTGTAAATATTTGTATGAACATAAAAAGATTCAACAACTAAGACATAAACTGAACAAGTTCCACAGACATGTGACTAACAGAAATGGAATAATGTGTCCCTGAACAAAGGGGGGGGGGCGATAAAAATCAAAGTAACAGTCAGTATCTGGTGTGGCCACCAGCTGCATCCAACAGGTCCCAGATGTGCTCAATGGGATTGAGATCCGGGCTCTTCACTGGCCATGGCAGATCACTGACACTCCTGTCTTGCAGGAAATCACACACAGAACGAGCAGTATGGCTGGTGGCATTGTCATGCTGGAGGGTCATGTCAGGATGAGCATGCAGTAAGGGTACCACATGAGGGAGGAGGATGTCTTCCCTGTAATGCACAGCATTGAGATTGCCTGCAATGACAACAAGCTCAGTCCGATGATGCTGTGACACACCACCCAAGACCATGACGGACCCTCCACCTCCAAATCGATCCCGCTCCAGGGGACAGGCCTCGGTGTAACGCTCATTCCTTCAACGATAAACGCGAGTCCAACCATCACCTCTGGTGAGACAAAACCATGACTCTTCAGTAAAGAGCACTTTTTGCCAGTCCTCTCTGGTCCAGCGAAGGTGAGTTTGTGCCCATACGTTGTTGCCGGTGATGTCTGGTAAGGACCTGCCTTACAACAGGCCTACAAGCCCTCAGTCCAGCCTCTCTCAGCCTATTGCGGACAGTCTGAGCACTGATGGAGGGATTGTGCGTTCCTGGTGTAACTCGGGCAGTTGTTGTTGCCATCCAGTACCTGTCCCACAGGTGTGATATTCGGATGTACCGATCCTGTGCAGGTGTTGTTACATGTGGTCTGCCACTGCGAGGATGATCAGCTTTCCTTCCTGTCTCACCGGTAGCACTGTCTTAGGCGTCTCACAGTACAGACATTGCAATTTATTGCCCTGGCCACATCTGCCGTCCTCATGCCTCCATGCAGCATGCCTAAGGCACGTTCACACAGATGAGCAGGGACCCTGGGCATCTTTCTTTTGGTGTTTTTCAGAGTCAGCAGAAAGGTCTCTTTAGTGTCCTAAGTTTTTATAACTGTGACCTTAATTGCCTACCATCTGTAAGCTGTTAGTGTCTTAATGACCGTTCCACAGGTGCATGTTCATTAATTGTTTATGGTTCATTGAACAAGCATGGAAAACTTTGTTTAAACCTTTTAAAATAAAGATCTGTAAAGTTATTTGGATTTTTACGGAATTATCTTTAAAATACAGTGTCCTGAAAAGGGACGTTTCATTTTTTGCTGAGTTTATATATATATATATATATATATATATATATCATAACAGATGTAAGACTCACAAAGCTGTGCTTGGCACGTCATAGCCTGGATAGCAGTACCAGAGCTTATTTAGTCATGTTGACAAAAGGCTAAACCCACACAAACCATATTTGAGCTTGATCAAATAGGCCTACATGGAATCAATTAACTTACGCACTAATTAAATTTGCTAGGCAGCATTGCCATGAAGGCAAGCAAACTAGCAAGCGTTGTGCGTTTGGGTCATTGAAAGAAGCCAATCATGCTATACAAAGCTTACAGTAAATCAGCCTAAACTGGTTTGCTGGGTTCAGCTGGTCTTCAGGCCTGGACAAGCTGGTCTTTTTGATAGTTTTAGGGTGGTTTCACGTATAGTACGTTTTAAGTGAACCAAACCCAGTTCAGTTAAAGTGAACAAGAAAGGGAACAAGCCACAAATGACCTCAGTGCTTTTGGTTTTCACAATGTAAGTTGACTTAAACGAGGACCCAGTTTCTTGTTTGGTCCTCTCCACAGCTCCTTAAGAACTCAGACCCCATTACAGCTAGGGCTGTCACGATTATGAAAATTTGGCTGACAATAATTTTTCATAAATAATTGTGATTAGTATGATAAGCAATTGTCATACAAATTGTCATACTTCTTAAGGTTCACATATGCTTATTACAGATAGTCCTACACCTTAAGTAGTAATTTATTGATATTTAACTTGAAATCATATAATAAAATGGGGCTATATGATTACTTTCAAGGCTTTAAGAAATATTGAATTTTTCATAAAAAATTATTGCACAGGGATAGAATTACATAAAAAGTTGAGGGTATGTGCCAAGACATTTGCCATTGTGCATATAAAATTAAAGTGAAAGTATAAAAATCCTTGCTTGCATTTTCGTGGGAGTTTGACGCGAAGCTCTGTAGATGGCACGCCCATCAGAGCATTTTAAAACGGTTCTTCTTAACGCATTGCTCTGATCTGAATGCGGCTGGTCTGTTCATTTTAGGTGCTCAAATAATGCAACAAGAACGGAATATGAGACACAAAAACACATCATGGTAAACATGGTATATCTATATTTGCTTAAAATTCCCATATGTGGACAGTAAATTGTGAATGGAATATGAAATATGTAATGCAGCTAAGTATGGCAAGCCATGAGGTACTTACATCATAAAATGCAAAGTGGACTGGTACCTCTTCGCTTTCAAATTGCACAAATCAATTAAACCACAAAAGGACCCACAAACGAACCGTACTCAGATCACCTCAGGTGGTTTGATTGATTTGTCATGGTAATCATGGTATATCTATATTTGCTTAAAATTCCCATATGTGGACAGTAAATTGTGACTGGAATATGAAGTATGTAATGCAGCTCTGTATGGCAAGACATGAGGTACTTATGTCATAAAATGCAAAGCGGACTGGTACCTCTTTGCTTTCACATCGCACAAATCAATCGAACCACAAAAGGATCCTTTTAGGGTGGTCGGAGACCATTTGGGTTGTTCACATATGCACGTTATACCGCTCTGAGAGTGCTTGGAGTGCTCAAACGAACTAGATGTGAAAACGCCCTTAGAGAGGTCTTGAGAGACCAGCTGTCTGACCAGCGAAACCAGCACAGCACCAGCTTTGCCAGCATGGAGACTGGTTAGACCATCTTAAACCATCAAAACATCTTAGGATGGCTTAAGCTTTATTTTTATTATTATTAACAGGGTAGGAATGATTGTGTACAATGTTTTTATCTGCTTGAATTCAATAACTTATTTGGGTTATGTAGTTAATTATCAGCATTAGCAAATTTGCTTGAAAGGCCTAAGCATTTAAATTATATGAAAGTGTGTGTGATTGTAATACATTAGTGCCTTGTCCATTATTAAAAACGATGTTGCTTCTCTTTCCACTGCTATGATGTTGGAAAAACAAAATAGGGCTTTTTGATACTGAGCTGAGACACACTGTAGGAATGATGTGCCCGCACTTTGGTAGCCTAATGGCTGACCGGTTCAGAATAGAAATGGTTGGCATATGGTGAGGGTGGCCAGATTGCAGGCTCTGAGAGTGAGGAATTACATGATTCAAAAAGATAGGACAGCAAAAAGGGTATAACTGTTGGGGGTGTGCGCGAGTGTGTGTCATCTTGAATAGGCCATTGTGTAAGGACAGGGATTGTGCTCAGAGCAACTTCACAGTCTCACATACCTTTGAGTGTCGAGGAAAGGTCAGATTCTTTAAAATCTGTAGCAAGCACGCTCATGCTTGCTCACATACACGACCCTGTGGACTGAAAGTATCTAAGGCGTGCACAGTAAGCACACCGATTCCCTTTAGGCACTGCACTGGAAGTCTTGGAAAAGGATTTTTAGGGCAAAGTTTCTATTACCCCAACCTTTTCAATTACATATTGGGTCAACAGTTGTTAATTAGCTTCTCATTCAATTCTGTTGAGTTGGTTATAAAAAATAATAATAAAAAAAACAGGCATGGACATTTTATGCGTCAATTATTCATATAAATACTACCTACAGGGTACATAATGAGACAAAATCTGTGCATGTAAACATGATCATTGAACATCTATAAGGCAGCATACAGGACGCATCACAGGGAGATTCGTTACAGACTTGCTCTACCCCCGCTGTTGAATTCTGTATTTTTGCAGGTACGATAAAGGACTTCCTGTGAGTGAAAGAAGTTTATCCCTGTGTAAATAGCTTGTTTGTGGGGTGCTTTGTTAATATGAGTTAAATTAGGCCCGAGGCAGGTGAGGCTGACTCACAGGCTGCTGTGAGACATTCAGTCATGCTTTACACTGTATCAGAGGTGAGAGCACAACTGCTTGTTTAAGAGGATTTTGCAGTTTTGCGTCTTGCGTTTTACAGAAACTCGGCACCTACTGTTGACACGATTTGTACGCACGCTGCGTGTGAAATATTCTCACCTCTGATCTTTGCTCTCAGGGTGCTGTAGGATGATGCAAACGCACACACACACACACATACACACTCTAGTTCTCCCACGCACACATACAAACACACACACACACAAACAAAACACCCATTTCCATCTAAACACACAAGAGGACATGTTGACTTTGTGCTGGTAAATACTGTGTGTAATGATTTTAACCTTTACCCTGCCTCCTTAGCACACCATGGAATCTACTGTGGGGAGAATTCACTGTAAATGAATCATTGTTTATTTGCACACACTGTCTGCGTTGTTTTAGCATCTTGTTTGCAAAAGGAATCAAGTAACTCAGGTAATGGTGCAGACATGTTAGGAAAATTTAAGTGTGAACATAGTTTGTACAGTGCAGTTTCCTTGCCTGTGGGTCGGTTCTAAGTGCTCGATTGTGGAGGATGTAGCAGACTATCGTAAGACTCTGGATCAGCTATTTAAAATACCCTGCATCTGTATATATGGCCGATTATAACACAATTTTCCATGAATTGATCATCATTTGACGAATTACTGCTGATATGATCTATAGAAAATATACACAAACATCTCTTTTTAATGAAATTTAATTTTTGTAGTAGATCATAGGCTAATGCATGTTGCAAAATATGAGTGACTTTTCAGCTCTTGTATTTTATTATTATTATTATTATTATTGTAGACTTGTCTTGCCTTTTAATTTTCAACAATGTGCTCAGAGGCAGACTGGCCATCGGGAGAACTGGGACTTTTCCCGGTGGGGCGGCTGTGAAACGGGACCGCGATATGCCAAAATGTGTCGTGATACGCCGAAGGGGGCCGCAATAAGCTGAAGGGGGCCACGAAATGTGCCGCAATATGCAAAAGGGGACAGCGAAACACATTGCCACAAACTATAGTTTGCATTTTGCCAGCAAAAAGAGTAAATTTAGGTCCCCATACGTTGTTGTGTTCCTGGTTATGGAAAAACTATATATCTGCATAGACTTCTGAAGGATCCCATTGTTAGGAATGAGTGGCTAATTAAAACAAATTTAGGATTTGAATGTTTGGATTATTTGGATTCATGAATTAAATAAATTCTTCTGAGAACCAAGGATTCAGGCTTTGCAAAGAAACTCGCACTGAAAGATGGAGCAGTGCAAACAATATTGGACTCGACAGTAATGCCTGCAAGTTACAAGTGCATTCTAATGTTTCATCTGCCTGTATTTGTTTGATATGTAAAGAATTGTATAGTCAGTTGTTTTTATCACAAAATAAACTATGATCATGACTCCAAAGAGGATTGTGTTTATTACATGGTTACTTACCAAAGAAATATTGATTTGAGATGATTTTTTTTAAATATAGCAGAACGCGGCACACAACAGAAAACAATGGCGAAGTTTATAGTTAGGCTGCCTGCTTTCTCATCTGTCTTGTATTAGCCATTTCGCCATATTTAATTGGCAAATTTATTGAGGGAGACTCCCTCTCCCGAATAATTTGAGGGAGATTCCCCAACCGGCGAACATCCCCATTCCCCAGTCAATGAGTATCAAAGCCGGGAGATCAAACAGGGGAATCCCCGGGCTGACTGTCCCTTATAATACTCTCCCTACAGCATGATACACATCTATTAACCCTTCAAATTCACAACTTTTTTTGCTGTTTAAATAGCGTTATTTTATTACCAAATCTTGTATGCCTGATAAGTTTTAGGGAGAAACAGTGTGGTGATTTTTCAGCTGAACAACTGTTGTTGTTTGATTGTGTGATTTACATACAGTATATTGCAGGGGTACTTAATTAAAATTCCAAGAGGTCCGGTCTCTACATTTCCTTCCCAGTAAAGGTCCGGATAATAGTACGTAGCTTACACGGTATCATATGGCTATGAAACTTGCCACATTGGCAGCAATAGCACTTTGTAAAAAAAAATAATTCTAAACAGTCAAAATAGTCTCTTCAAAACTGGGCAGGGATGAGGACACTGGGGGCCCAGAGACAGCCAAAGTAGTGGGGTCTGAGGAATCTTCTACCAAAAGATTATAATATTTCATCAAGACTTCATCAGTCAATGGCACTTGGATATGAATATTAAAAGATAAGATCAACAGTTCATTTTGAAGCTGAATGACAGCAGTCCAGTTTTTCTGTTTAAATATTTTTACTTTTGGAATATATGGGACATAGGAGGCCTTTTGACAGTTACGTAAAAAAACACTGTATGGGGGTTCAGGGGTGTCCCCTGAGAAATGTTTTTCATAAAAATGTAAAAGTCTGAATGGACCATTTTTATATTTTCCTATAAAAATATATTAGTAGAATCTACTAACAAACAAACAATTTACATAACAACAGTGAAGCATTAAAATACTGTATGCTTAATTTAAGTATAAATAGGCTTTCCTTGCCACCCATGCCATGATGACATCTCTGATTAATTTTCACAAAATTAGAACAAAAATCTGTTTGTTTATTATGAAAGGCTCCTAACATGCTGATTAATTAAAAAAAAAAAAAAAGTTATAGTCTAAAGACGACACGTTAACTTGTCCTGACACAAATCTGGCTTAGCTGAACCATCTGAATCACACATCAGATGATAGAAGATGCTTCATTTTTGTTTTCTGCAGTGTGTTTAAGCAACAAATGCCAGTATCTGTAGTGGAGTCTCCGCTACCGTTAAAATGTAAAATGTTAAAATAACCACGCCTGCAAATATGTACAGTGAATCAGGCTTTATGCACTGCCTCTATAGCAGAGAGTGAGGCAATGTGCGGAGAGCAGGAATAAAAGCACGTTCAGCGCTAGGGAATAAGGGCGTAGCGCTGGGCATGCTTTATTCCCACTCCGCGTGCGTATACACGTATGCTGCTTGCACAATCACTTAGCCAGGTGTCAGATAACTAGCACAAAGATTTAGATCTTTGGACTGAATTGTCCTTCGGTACTGGAGTCCGCCTATTGAGTACTCCTGGTATATTGGGACAGAGTGATTACCTGGACTGAGTGCTTCAAGGGATTTAGTAAATCGCTTGCTAGTTTTCATTCTTTCAATCTTGTAAAATACAGTTTCACACTTTTAATGGTGGAAGGTCCTCTGCTTTTCAATGATGTTAGTCAGTCAGAACAGTGGGCATGTCTTAAAGCTATAATACTGCGTTAAATGCAATGTTTCAGACAGAGAGCTAAACACAGGGTAGAAAAATGTCATGTAATTCTACATTATAACTGTTTCTGTACAAAAACACTTTAATAATATTATAAGTTAACCTCAAGAAATAAAAAAAACAAAAAAACATTTGCATGACATGACCCCTTTAACTATTTCAAATGGATTGCATATACACACAATTGTGCAAAAAGGTAATATTGTGACATAAATAGCACAATAATGTATTGTAAATTGTCTCGGTTAAGAACGTTACCTTGGTTCCCTGAGGGGAACGAGATGATGTGTATGATCGCTATGGTACATCGTCTAACTGTCACGTGGTCTGAAGCCCTTATACAATCACACCAATTTATTAGCTGATGGCGCTTAAGCGACGCACCCTAGAGAGCTACGTCACAGACTCCATAAAGGCGCTCACTTTCGCAACATCGAGTCAGATTTTCTGCAAAAGGCACGAGCCTAAGCAGCTGCTAGAGAGTATGGCCAGCTGCACAGTGTCTCGTTCCCCTCAGGGAACCACGGTTACATACGTAACCGAGAAGTTCCCTTTCGTGGAACTTGAGTTGCGTATGATCGCTGTGGGAATTAAATACATTCACACCATGCAAACAGTAGCTGCCAACTGTCTAAGCCGGTGTGGCAAGCATATAGCGACACAAACGAGCTAAAGCATCTGAATAAATGGAATTATGAATTTAATCCTGTTCCAACAGAGAGAACCTGGGAAGCAGGAGTCAAACCCTCGTCCAGATTATAAAATCTAATAAATGTATGTTGAGAGGACTACCCTGCCACCATACAAATGTCCTCTAAGGACGCACCTCTAGCCAAAGCCCATGAGGATGCCATGCTCCTCATGGAATGGACTTGAATACCTTAAGGCGAAGGTAAACCGTGTGGTTCGTAAGCACTCAAAATTGCATCAATAAGCCAAAGAGACAGTCTTTGCTTTGACACAGAAACACCTCTGTTGTGGTCACCAAAGCACACAAACAGCTGCTCTGACATACACAACTGGTTAGTACAGTCAACATAAACTCGCAGCGCCCGAACTGGGCAAAGCATGTGTAACCTTGCATGCTCCTCTGACTCAAATGGGGGAGGAGATAAAGCCTGAAAAATAATGGTCTGTGAGCAAAATGACGTAAAAATAACCTTGGGCAAATAGCACAAACGAGGTCTTAACACAAACTTTGAACACCCTGGCACTAAATCCATACACAAGGGATTGACCGACAGAGCATGCAAATCACTGACTCTCTTAGTCGATGCCAATACCACTAGCAGTGCCATTTTGAGAGTCAAAAACTTTAGTAACTGTTGTCAAGGGCTCAAATTAAGCACCCAAGAGCGCCTCTAAAACAACAGAGTTGTTTAAGTCCCATAAAGGAACGAAGACGGGACGAAAAGGTCCAAGCCTGCATACCCTGTGCATAAAGCGAGAGACAAGAGAATATCTAGCAACAGAGACTCCATTGATAAGCATGTTCAGCCGCTATAGAGGCAACATAGGTTTTAAGCATTGCCGTGGCAATCCCGGCCCCGAAATGCTCCTGCAAAAATTCCAGCATTGTACCGACAGGGCAGTGAACTGGATTTTCACTTCGTACTGTACACCAAGAAGCAAAAATACACCACTTAGAATGGTATTAACCACAGCGGGGGATAACCCATCATTCAAAAGAGGCATCTGTCATTATCACCTTGCGGCAATACACCTGTCTCAATGGATCACTTGACATCAGAAGGCAGGTTCGTTTCCATGGCATGGAGTTTGGTAGCACCCACGCTTCACTCTGAAGGGACGAAGCACATGAGTCAGTGGTTGAAGTCCCTTTGTGAAGTTCATCCAGAAAGGTCTTGCATGCAACATGCCCAGGGCAATGACAGTGGACTCAAAAAGCCTCTGAAATGTTTTCACAGGGAGAACACGTCCCACTCTGAACATTGTTAGACACTGGCATAATAACAGAACACGAGCTGGAGACAGGCACACCTCCATCGCCTGCGAGTCCAGCTCTACACCTAGAAACAGAGTCTGTTGCCCTGGCAACAGGATGCTCTTGTCTAGGTTTAAATGCAGCCCTAGATTGCTCAAATGGCTGAGAACGACATCTCGATGTTGGGCAGCAAAAGTCTCTGAGTGAGCTAACACCAACCAATCATCGGTGTGGCATGGGGGGCATGGTCATGTGTCGGTCTGCGAGAGAGGGAGAGCGGTAAGGCTCATCACCTGGCTCATAATTATCTCTAACACCTGTCTCTCATTATAGTGATGGTAGAGGAAGACTTAAAAGGCATGCCAGAGCATCAGAGAGAGAGAGAGTGACCTACAAGTCCAGAGACAGCCACGAGTGTTTTTGTTTATTATTTAGTCTGTTCCGATGGTTACCGTCAATTGTGTGTGTGTGAAGCTGAGAATTAAAAAGACGGACCTTGAATCTGCTTCGCTGTCTCCTGGGAATGCCGCCATGTAGTCCTCTGCCAACTGGACAGCTCCCTCCAACAATGCCAGGCGGTGGCACTGGACCTACTCAGACATGCTTCAGGAAGTTGGGAGATGAACTGCTCCAGTACCACCAGATCGATCACTTCCCCGACACCACGGGTTCCCTCCACAAGCAGCCATTTCCGGCAGGCGTCACGGAGCTGCTGCGCAAAAGCGAACGGGCGGCCGTCCTTCCCGAAGCTCAACGAGCGGAAGAGCTGCCGACTCTGCTCCAGGGTCTGACCGACCGTTGCTGGATGGCCTTCTTTAGGTGACTGTAGTCCAGGAGGCTGGCGGCGGGGAGTTGTTGTGCTGCCAGCTGCGCCTCCCCGGAGAGCAGGGGCAACAGGCAGGCCGCCCGCTGATCGGGAGGCCACCTCCAAACCACGGCGGGTTTTTCAAAGAGGTCGAGGAAGGCCTCTGGATCGTCGTTTGGCCCCAATTTCGTGAGGGCCAACCGGTGGGATGGGCTCCGAGGAGGTCACAGTGCAAGCCCCCTCACTGGCGATCAAGCTCTGGAGCATCTGCCGGTCCTCCGCTTGTGCCTGGAGCAGGACTTGAAAACGTTGTTCCTGCTCCCGGCGTACTTCCATGAGGGCATGGTGTTGCGACTGCTGGATGCTGGTGAGGGTTCTGAAGACTTCGCCCAGCGGTGAGGACTCCATAACAGCACTCTCCTCCAAAGCCGGGTTCTCGGCACCACTGTAACAAGTTTATAGTTTGGGGCAAATGGAGGAGTCAGGAGACAGCGAAGCAGATTCAAGGTCCGTCTTTTTAATTCTCAGCTTCACACACACACAATCGACGGTAACCATCGGAACAGACTAAATAATAAACAAAAACACTCGTGGCTGTCTCTGGACTTGTAGGTCACTCCCTCTCCCTCTCTGATGCTCTGGTGTGCCTTTTAAGTCTCCCTCCGCCATCACTATAATGAGAGACATGTGTTAGAGATAATTATGAGCCAAGTGACGAGCCTTACCGCTCTCCCGCAGACCGACACATGACCACGCCCCCATGCCACAGTCGGATTAATTCAAAATGCAGATGCCTTGAAGCCTCAAGGGCATCAGAGCTGCATCCATGCATTTTGTGAAAGTGTGTGATGCCAGTGCAAGTCCGAAGGGAAGGGTGCATAATTGGTATGCTTTGCCCCTGAAAGCGAAACTGAGAAAACGCCTGTTTTGTTTGGGCATAATCTGAATATGTTTCTGCGTTAGCATTCTGAATTGACATATCATTAGGGTGAAATTCAAACGTTTCAAATCCAGATTGGGACACAAATCGCCGTCTTCTTTCAGGACCAGAAATAACGGCTGTAAAAGCCGCATTCTCTCTGAGAAGGGGGAATCTCTTCTATTGCCCCTTTTTATATGAGAGAATTTGCCAAATCAAAAATGGGGCTTCCCAAACAGAGACGTCGGAACAACACCATTGAATACTGCTGGAGCCCGCCTGAATTGAATGACATAATCATGCTCTATCATTCGAAATAACCGGTTCAAAATGGCCTGCAACTGCTGTCAAGCCACTAGATGAGCAGACAGAGGAATTAATTCATGGCTCTCGCCTGTGGCACGACATGTAACCACCAGATGGTGCGCTTGGCTTCCTTTTGATGATTGCCCCACAACCAGCGGCACAGTGGAGGGGGCCTTTGCGCCTCTATTACTGTGGCTGGTTGAATGGGATTTAAAAATGTTTCTGCCTTTATTGTATTCAGGCATAAATGAGTGCCCTGAAATACATTTACACTGACAGAATAAATATTTTCTCTGGAATTTTGAATGGGGAAGAGTGTGTGAACATTGGGGGGAATGTTTATTTGAGAAAACTTGTTCACCACAATGGCCCCAGCATTCTTTATGGGGGGACAGCGTATGGTGCTTACATTCACTGTGTGTTTTGTGTACACTTGTACTTGATAAACTTTTAAATCTGTTATGCATGTCTTGAGACCCTTGGTCATGGAGACATATTGGTTCGGCATCACTCAGCTGGGGAACATTCTCTTATTCCAGACCCCTTGTTCTGTGGCTGGGCTCACTGATGCATGCATGCTCCCCTCCTCCGGAGCAGTGCTTTGAACGGGGAGGGGACAGGCAGAGGCCGCTCCTCTATTGCCTTATTCATGTGCATTCTCCCAGAACGACATCGAAAAAGATAATAGGAACAAAGGGGCCCATTTTGATTCCTTACCTTCCAACGAGAAATTCTGTCATATAGCATTTTTTTAATACCGACAAATGCGGTCCCTTATAATATTTGGAGAAATCACATTGAAATTGCTTTGAAATGTATTCTTTGTCAACGATGTCCTTATGTGTTTGCCACTCAAAAGGAGAAAAAATAATCCTTGCTTTGACATGAGTCACTAGAAACAAACACGGGCTTAGATGATTTGTGCATTGGTGAACAGAAAATCTGACTCGATGGTGCAAAAGTGAGCGCCTTTATGGAGCCTGTGACGTAGCTCCCTAGGGGGCATCGCTTAATTGCCTTTAGCCAATAAATTGCCGTGATTGTATAAGGGCTGCAGACCACGTGACATTCGGATGGTGTCCCATAGCGATCACACACAGCTCAAGTTCCACGAAATGGTACTATAATAAACCTAATTCACATAGAAAGGAGGCATGTTTGCACCTAAACGAATGACTTGATTTAATGCTTACAATGCAATGCTATTTCAGTGCATTTAGCGCCTTGTTAAACTGCATTCCGGTTGGTTAGTGAAGAAGAAGCCGGTTTTTGCACTGAAACACCACACACAAAAGCAGTGTATGTGTTTCCTGAAACACCTTGAAGGTAAATATTTTACCCTTGGCCTCCCTCGTTAACAAACACTAACATTCATACCAAAAAAGTGAGAAAATGACAGCGGAGCCTTGGTGGTCGCTTTCGCTTCAGCAAGCTACAGACAACGACTGTACAGAGATCATAATGAGAATAACGACAGTGTCACCAGACGGAAAGAATGGCGTGAAAAATGGAATAGCATGTGGCAGAGGGAGAGAGAGCAAGAGGAAAAATGAATTCAAGAGAGGGAGAGAGGAGCTGACAGTAAACCTTGTAAATCCAGTGGGCTTTTCAGATGCAGACACAGAGCAGAAGAGACAACGGCTTTAGGGGCCAGAGAGCAATGGTCAGAATACCAGAGAGAGAGAAATAAAGGTAGAGAGAGATAGGGAGAGAGAGAGAGAGAGAGAGAGAGAGAGAGAGAGAGAGAGAGAGAGAGAGAGTTAAATAAAGAAGATGGCAGGGGAGGCAAACAGGCAGGAGCTGTCAAGAATGTGCCATCTAAAGATTAAAATCAGGGGTTATTTAAAGGAGTGCAGCATGCATAACATGAATCCCCTCACAAACATACAAATAAACATCCACACATGCAGAATAACACACCCACAGTTCTCCTTAAGTTAACATAGGTATCCTTCCATGCATATTAACCCCTATGTCTTGCCCAATTGTTGTTTATGTGTCAGGTTAAAAGACTGTTTCCATAGCCATCCTGGAGTTTGTCGGTTAATGAACAATGGATTATCTTTCCCACTCTGTGCAAAATGCATGTGCCATAAAATGGCATCAATATACCTCACTTACCTACAATTTTGAAAAAACTCAACACACAATATTAAATTACATTAGATGGCAAATATGATTCAAGGAAATAATTTCCTACCAGATGTCTAATTAAAGTGAGCAGTTGGGTTTTAAACTAGGACGTTACAAAGTTAATGTTGTGGGTGTCTCATCATGGACATTATTATGACAGCTTGAATCCATGTAGAAATGTATGGATGTTTTTATTTGAACAACAGCTGGTGCATTCATATGAGTATATATTTGTGTGTGAGAGTCTATGAAAATGCTACAAGCGTGTGTATGTGTTCGTCTGGTGCCTCAGTGGGTTGATTAGACTGAACGCTGAAGGCTGAGTCTCGCTGTGTGGCTCGCCGCCACACTCACAGATCTTCTGCATGATGTCATCATACAGTACTGCTCACACACTGATTGGTAAGATGGAGGCAAGGTGGCATAACCAACATTCCACTGTCACTTAAAACCACCAGGGCTTGATTAGTGATTAAAAATTCCTGTGAATTCCTTCTGTGATACAGTTTTCTTTCAGTCTGTCTCTGCTTCCTCCCCTAATCATGTATTTTTTCATTTGACATTGGCTATGCCTGGAATAGAATACTAACATATTACTGTTAAGTCCCAAGTTTGGGACCAACGTTAGCCATCCAGTGTAGAAAACAAAAGTTGCAATGGCCAGGGTAAAAGGTAGTTTTATTTGCCAAAAAAAACACACAAAAAAAAACAACAGTTAACATAAACATATACAAAAACTTACACAAGGACATGTGAGCTGACTAAATAAAGCTATAAATAAGCTAAAGAGTTAGCAACTTTGTAACGCCCGATGGAAAAAAAAAATAAATAAATAAAATATTGTAACTTGTCTTGTGCAAACAGAATACAAATCTCACCTCTCTGCCCTTATTTAATAGGCAGCCTTACAAGAAAATCAAAAGCAAAAGAATAGGGTCACGTAACACTACTCTTACTATGTATACAGTTGTGCTCAAAAGTTTGCATACCCTTGGAGAATTGGTAAAATATGTACCATTTTTAAAGACAACACGAGTGAGCAGGCAAAACACATTTATTTGATTTCTTATGGGATTCATATTCAACTGTAGGTTATAACAGAATGGCATAACCATAAAACAAAACATGGCAACAAAGAAAAAAATTCAATGACCCCTGTTCAAAAGTCTGCATACCCTTAGTTCTTAATACTGTGTATTGCCCCCTTTAGCATCAATGACAGCGTGCAGTCTTTTGTAATAGTTGTCTATGAGGCCCCAAATTCTTGCAGGTGGTATAACTACCCATTCGTCTTTGCAAAATGCCTCCAGGTCATGCAAAGTCTTTGGTCGTCTTGCATGAACCGCATGTTTGAGATATCCCCAGAGTGGCTTGATGATATTAAGGTCAGTAGACTGTGATGGCCACTCCAGAACCTTCACCTTTTTCTGCTGTAACCACTGAAGGGTCATCTTGGCCTTGTGCTTAGGGTCATTGTCGTGCTGGAAAGTCCAAGAGCGTCCCATGCGCAGCTTTCGTGCAGAAGAATGCAAATTGTCTGCCAGTATTTTCTGATAACATGCTGCATTCATCTTGCCATCAATTTTCACAAGATTCCCCGTGCCTTTAGAAGTCACACCCCCCCAAAACATCAGTGAGCCACCACCATGCTTCACAGTGGGGATGGTATTCTATTCACTATAGGCCTTGTTGAACTCTCTCCAAACATAGCGCTTATGGTTGTGCCATTAAGCTCTATTTTGGTCTCGTCACTCCAAATTACAGTGTGCCAGAAGCTGTGAAGCGTGTCAAGGTGTTGTCAGGCATATTGTAACTGGGCTTTTTTGTGGCATTGGCACAGTAAAGGCTTCTTTCTAGCAACTCGACCATGCAGCTCTTTTTTGTTCAAGTATCGTTGTATTGTGCTCCTTGAAACAACCACACCGTCTTTTTCCAGAGCAGCCTGTATTTCTCCTGAGGTTACCTGTGGGTTTTTCTTTGTATACCGAACAATTCTTCTGGCAGTTGTGGCTGAAATCTTTCTTGGTCTACCTGACCTTGGCTTGGTATCAAGAGATCCCCGAATTTTCCACTTCTTAATAAGTGATTGAACAGTATTGACTGGCATTCTCAAGGCTTTGGATATCTTTTTATATCCTTTTCCATCTTTATAAAGTTCCATTACCTTGTTACGCAGGTCTTTTGACAGTTTTTTTTCTGCTCCCCATGGCTCAGTATCAAGCCTGCTCAGTGCATTCACACGAGAGCTAACAAACTCATTGACTATTTATACACAGGCACTAATTGCAATTTAAAAGCCACAGGTGTGGGAAATTAACCTTTAATTGCCATTTAAACTTGTGTGTGTCACCTTGTGTGTCTGTAACAAGGCCAAACATTCAAGGGTATGTAAACTTTTGATCAAGGCCATTTGGGTGATTTCTGTTATCATTATGATTTAAAAAAGAAGCCAAATAACTATGTGATAATAAATGGCTTCATATGATCACTATCCTTAAATAAAAGACAGTTTTTCTGCATGATCAGTCATATTTTCAAAATCAATGCCTAAATTTCACAATTTCTGCCAGGGTATGCAAACTTTTGAGCACAGCTGTATATGAATGTATACTGTACAACATATGCAAATTTCTAGTACCCAGAGTACCCAGATGACCTTCTACATGTGCAGTATACAACAAAGCAAAGTGCGAGGAATACTGAATACTCCACTTGTCAGTGTGATGAATGAACTGGAAGTAATTAAATCCACGATTTTTAACATATCTTAACTTTTTGGTCTCATTATTTGATTAAACATTTTTTACACAAGATTGAATCAAAATAACTATTTTAATTTCTAAGATGATAAGTGGATGCCACTTACATGCTGCGTATTGAGCAGAGTTTTTATAGTTTTTAATTATTTTTTGTTTAGTTTTATTTAAAATTGTCTTTCAGTTAATTTAGTTTACAGTAGACTTCACTCTATGTTAAATGTCTCAAGGCTGTCTTGTATTATCGCTGTTTAGTGCATTGTCATGTCTAATAAAGGAAGGTTGCAAAGGTATCACATTTGATAACATACGTACTATATATCAAAAACTAAAAATGTAAATAATTTGTGGTTATTTTAATATTAATATTAGTTTTGAATCATGAAAATGTATTCATTTAGTTTAGGTTTTTCCTACTATGTTTGATTTTTTTTTCAGGAAACAAAAATGTTTTTTGTTATAGTTTTCGTGGAAATTACATCATGTGACAACAATTTGGCATAATACTGTTTGAAACTATTATAATGAAATCTGCATGATCTCATGGAAAATATGTGTTTGTAGTAACATTTTTGCAAAATGACATTACATACTGTAGTTTCTTACATGTATCGGGGCAGTTCCATGTAGAAATATCCATTGAGTGGCACTAGAAGCGAGTTAAATGTTCTCTCAAACATATGAGATTGTGAAGGTTAATTCTAAGTTTTAAATCAACAAAACCAACCTCTCTACTCTAAACCAAACTCGGGTGCTATGTCGCAAAAAAAGTTTACGCTTACAATTTTAAAGTCTCTGTATACGTAAGTCAGTCATATGAGGTTTTATTGGAAAGCTTAGAATCTGAAATTTTCAGAGATACCATCCAGAGAGATCATCACTTCTGCATTTATGTTACTTAAAATAAAAAATAAAAATAAGGCCTCAAAACATTCATGTTGAAAATTAGCACCCCCCCAGAGGTAATGGGGTAGAAATATTTATATAAAAATAAAAGTCCTTCACATAGGAAATAAATGGACAAGTCATATATCAAATGGATGCTCTCGCTCTCGGGAATGTGACTTTAAAGTAAACTGTGTTGCCCTGATACCACAGTTTGAAAGTTTTTCAAAAGAACAAAAGAAATTTGAAAATGTTAAGTGTTCTTGAACTCTGGTAAGGCACTATATAAAATTAACATTATTATTATTATTATTAATAATAATAATAATAATAATAAACTAAATAATTGTGTGCTATCATAAAAAATCCTGATAGATTTATGGGACTTTCACCTGTTTGTAGGCTATATTGATTTTATTTTCATTTATTTTAATGTTTGAGTTTTCTATTTATTATTCACTGCAAAATGTGTGCTTGACATTTCACAATTTGCTTGACACCTCCTGCATCCAGAATAATGTTGTTATGCATGCACAGACAAATGAAAATTCTGTTTCATGCAGATATTAATATCTGAAATACCAGGAGAAACCACAGTTAACATATTCCACAGTTATACCCTACAAATTCAGCTTCACCTGGTAAGAAAAAAATAAATAAAAATACAGATACAAATACAGATAATGGCTTCGCTGCACACCCCTATGCTTGAGTGTAAAGAAACTCCGGCCTCTATAGTTTAGGGAGGGAAGTAGGTACTGCTCTTAGTACCAAACATTAATGTAACCTTGTTTTTATGATTGCTTTTAAACACTATTTACAGTATTTGCACATTTTGCACTTCCAACAAAATAAACATCTTTTTGGAGTGCCATTCCTTCTCTACGGAGTGATTCTCCTCCCTGTCACATATTGCCTTACAAGTCATGCGCTATAGTAAACGTTTTTTGATGCCACAAGTTAGCATTGTGTGAGGAACATGGCAAACAGTAAATGTTCATGAACTGATAATCTGCCATTTTACTTGTGATTTGTGTGTAAGTGAATCAAAGTTGTTGTGTTAGCACCTCTAATGTTTATTTTACCAGGAAACTGTAGCCACAGTTGGTAGGATACAGTGTATTCTGCACAGTATTCTGGAAGTAGTAATCTACTATTCTGTTCTGAACATATCCATTGTCTTTTTCTCCTTCAAGCCTAGCCTTCTCTTTGACTCATGCCCATCTACTCCCTTATGTCTCTCTTGTCTCTGCTCCCATCCTCTCACTTGCCTCACTCTGATTCTGCTCTCTCATTCTCCCTTTTCTCTCCTTGTCTGCCCTCTGTTTTTCTCTCCTTCGCTTTTCTTCTGTCAGGCACAGGGCCATCCCATCCATTGACTCATCAGCAGCTAGTCACTTATCTTCTTCTCTCCATCCCTCTCCCGGAAGGATAGATTTCTCTTCTCTTCCCTTTGTTTCTTTCCATTTGGGGCTGAAATTGCCAGAGCAGACACATAACATGAGGTGTCAGAGTATAGAAGCGGCAGGCAGAGACACCGAGCTCAGACCACACTTGCATGCATGGCCCAGACATAGTGCTATTCATAATTCATAAAGCCATTTCTAAGAGTGGTGAGGACCCAGTGTCATGCAGGAGCTCTGGAGAGGGCTCAGACCGTGCATGTTCACAGATGTGCAGAATCATTCACCGGCTGCCGTGGCTGATTTCAAACTGCATCCAAGAGAACATGCAAGGGTCACTCGCCATGCCACATGAGCAAAAACAACTTTATTACAGACGAGAGCTTTTTGAAGGGAGCGTCTAATGAAACTTCACTGTTTCTTTTGTCAGTTCTATCTGTGAATTGGATGTTCCGCTCAAATTCTGCTGTGTTCTGTTATAGCATTGCTAATTATGATGGAAAGTCCTGCTTTAAATGGAAAATGCATCTCCACTGAACAAACAAACAAACCTGTTGTTTGTGCGTTTGCAAATCATGCTATAGAGAAACCTATATTTCCATGTCTGTTTGTCTATCTGTCTGTCTGTCTTATTTCACATCTCTCAGCTGATCTCATCCTATTAACAGAACTAAACAAATGTTTGGCAGAATGCTGATGCCAGTGGAGATTTTTGGGTGGTGATAACTAACTGTAAAAGCACAAAGCAGCTGTTGAGCTTCATAAATCTGATCTTGTATTAGCATTCATTTTTATTTTTGAAAACCAATTTGCAACCTTTCCCACCAAGAGGGAAGGAATGAGACCCTGTGTCTTGTGGGATTTTGCTTCTGATCCCTCGACATTAGAGAGTTTGAATGCAGATGTGCCCTGGATCGTGGCTTGAGTGGTCTTTAAACATATGAAAGTGCTCCTAGGTCCTAGCATGTTTAAAATGTGCAGAAAATGTGTTTCAAAGCTGCTAAACAGGAAATGTAGCTTTAACAGAATATGATGCTCTAATGTTGGTAATGTCATTGTGTAGTTTAAGTGAATACCGAGACTGAAAATCATGCATAAAAAATAGTTATGGAATTAATTGTTTATGGAGAAAAATAACCTTGGTAGAAATCAGGGATGGGAAATATAAAGCTGAGAATCTTCAGCATAACAGTGAAAACAAATTCAATGGTTCCTGATAATGTCTCCTAGGTGAAGCCAATACAAGGAGAAAAGCAGATGACCTAATACTGAGCCCTGTGGCACTCCATACTTTATTTCTGCTTGATCTGAAAACCCCTCTTTTACACAAAGTGGTAGCGCTCTGATAAATAGGACCTAAACCATGCTAATGCCTGTCCACAAATGCCAACATAAGCCTCAAGCCTATCCAAGAGAATGATGTGATCTATGATGTTGAAGGCAGCACTAAGACCTAATAGCACTAGAAGAGAGATGCAGCCGGGGTCAGATGATAAGAGCAAGTCATTTGTAACTATGATAAGTGCAGTATCTGTACTATAATTGGGCCCAATGGACACCTAAAAAAGCTAGAGGTAGCACAATGAATGAAACAGAATGTGGGTGCCTTGAGATGCATTGAAAAAAAATTAAGTTATTCTTAACTTCTAAAAAATGCAGCGGTCCTTAGCAAAGTGCTGAAAAAAGTGAGATGTGGTGCAATGGTCAAAGATGACCGTCCAGCAAGTGTTTACATACAGCAGAAAAACAAATAAAAAACAGGGTAGATGCATGCAAAAACGTGTGAAAAGCCCCTAACTTGCTCTATATTTGAAAAAACGTACCCGCACCCGGCCCAAATTGGTTTTTGAATAAAAGCTTGTCGAAGGTTAACCAAATAACAACTATCCATGCACATCCCTAGTATGTACAGTATGTAACTTTATAATACAAACCCATTGGTATAAAAATGGACTTGTATAATTATTATTAAAATTAATGTTAACATTGCTATGACTGTGTATACTATGGTTAGAAACACAAGATGGTTTAAAACCAGACACCAGAAACACGAAGTGGCTGTGTACTTTTTAAAAGTTGAATATATAAATAAATTATAGGCATAAAAATATCACATATGATATTTGTAAATAAAATAATTTTATTTGAATTTGATAAAAAAAAATAAATAAATAAATAAATAAATAAATAAAAAGTGGCTAAAGAAAGTTCTGCAGCTCTGAAGGCCGGGCGCTGAATGATTCCATTGTAGATGGCTTCATTGATAGTAACGGAAGTGATTTATTTCTGATTGCATCCAATGTAAGAATTGGCACAGTCACTTTACAGGAAAGTCTGATATTTGTTAAACAATTACTGACTGGAATTAGGACAACTATTCTAATATCCATTGTCACAAAAATAGATTGCGTTTCAAGCCAATATTTAATGACATACATGTGAAGGCCCAATAGTTGTCTTTGAATGTACTGTATGTACAGTATGTCAACATAAACTGTTATTATTACTTTGTCATCATCTGTTATCCAGCCTATACTATAAGCCCATACTGCACGCCAAAACAATGAAAAATTTATTTGGGATTGATATGACTTGACGCCTCTCCCTGAAAAAAAGGTGGACAAGGTTAACAATAAATGCTGTTGATATAATTGCTGCAGTGTTTGTACTGTCACACTGAAGCCTACTAGAGCTAGAATGATTTTCAGTAGCAATTGTACCGAGCCAAGCTGGGCTAAGCTGCTCTCTCAACCCCGTGTGCAACAATTACTTGCTTTGTAGAATTTGAGAAAGTGAAGTGGACATTCTTACAATATGTTGCAGTGCAAGCATAGATAAACACTTACTAAAGCATTTCATTCTAGTTGGCTAATCTGAAGTGAACTAGCCTCTTTGTGAATTATGTGGTGGCAATTTTACAACTCTATACTGTTAAATACTTTCCATATAGCCAGGGTTGGGAGGGTTACTTTTGAAATGTATTTCACCACAGATTACATAATACATGCTGTAAAATGTAATTTGTAATGTATTTCGTTAGATTATTCAAGGTCAGTAACGTATTCTAAATACTTTGGATTACTTCTTCAGCACTGGTAGATTTTTTTCACTTGTTTTGACTATAAAAACTGCCAGTACAGTAAGACAAAATACACATGTTAAAAAAACATTCTCTGAAAAACCTAAATATCTTATGCAGTGTTGTTTCTAAAACAAGATACATCTAATTGATCTTGTTTTAAGGATTTTTAGATATTTTTACAGGAAAACAATACAAAATTATTATCAAGAATATGATGTTTGCCCTAATATCAAAGGTCTTACTAGAAAAAAAAAATTATGATCCAATATGACTTTTCTTGATAAAAAAATATGATCGTGCCTGGTAAAATGTGCATGTAAAGTGGCTAGAAATAGCATTTTAGCTTAATGTAAAGCTGACAATTTACACAAGGTTTATTTCTATTTCTTCTGCTCCAAATTTACTTCAAACTTACATCTCTGTCTGCTCGTATGAATGTAACACATCATAAGAAAGTGTTTCACCGCTGTTCAAATGCACTTTGGATCGCATCATTTATATGTATAAATGTTTTCCATCTGAAAGGACTAAATATTAAATTAAACAAATGACAATAAAATGCAAAGTAATCTCTTCAGTAATCAAAATACTTTTTGCATGTAACTGTATTCTAATTACCAATGATTTAAATTGTAACTGTAGTGGAATACAGTTACTTATATTTTGTATTTTAAATACATAATCCTGTTACATGTATTCCGTTTCTCCCCAACCCTGCATATAGCATATGCAAGTCAATGAAACAAACAGTACAGTGGTCCCAGAATGTATTGATACTTTGGATGTATGAATTTCATTGCATTCAGTTAAAAAAAAAATTATTTTAAAGAAAGCAAAAGCAAACCATTTGACCAAAAAAAAAAAAAAAATTATATTCTAATAGGAATAGATACACTATTTATAATAATAACAAAATGTATAATGATGAAAAATGGAACATGTAGTTAATGTCATGAACTACACTTGTGTTTACTCTGCAAGGTTACCTGAGTGAACTTGAGGGAAACGGACTTCCTGCCCTAAAAAGTTCCTTGAGACCAGCTGGTTAAAATCATTGCAAAAATGGCTGAGATTGAAGTCGTTTCTGAGAAAAAGTCTAGCACCATTTGTTTGCAAATGCCACTTTCACACAATATTTCCTAAGGCAATTTTAAAGTGTCAAAATACTTTTTTATGGCCAATGTATATGCAAATAGGCCTCTACTTAAGAAATTTACCTGATGCTGGTACACAGATACAATTCTTTCCAGATAAAGCACTCTTGTGCATATATCTTGTTCATGTGCATATGTTATCCAACATTACGTATAATTAGACTAATTCATACAAATTAGTGTGTTTCCAGTGATGTGGACTCAAACCTAGATCTTTTACTGTCATATTGGAAGATGAATACAAATGGGAAATTCCACGGAAACACAACTGGATTTGAATACACTTCAGATCATGCCAGTGAAATGCGTTATTCTTTCTTTTGAAACCGCTGACTGTTAAAAATGAACTGTTGGCTCTGACACACCTGACAGTTAATGAATGAATAAATCCTATGATGCTAATAACCTGTCAACAAATGCCATTTGTAGCTGCTGAACAGATACGCATGTCAGGATTTAGGAGTGTATCTGTGTTTTAGGAATTTAAGCAGACACCTGATAGTTCCTCGGGGGACTTCAGTATATATTGTTGCGGTTGTGTTTGCAAATAGACCCACCTTTGCTTCTTTTCCCGCTTCCATACAGATTACACCACAACCATTGATTAAGAAATCTTACAAGTCTGATAAATGGGTCACTGCTTCACTGAGGTCTTGCTGAAGAGGAAGAGAATGCTGTGGATTTAAACACAGAGAAATTTAAATGGAGAAGATGATTTTTTTTTGGGGGGGGGGGGGTATATGTGTGTGTGTGTGACAGGCTTATTCACTCTTTGTGATGGTCCATCTTACAGATTGTCTCAGGTAGGGATGGAGGGAATCTGGCAGCACTGACCAATTTTTTTGATGAGTGAAGTACAAGTACGTTATCAAGTATGTAACATTCAGCTGCTGTCTTATCTGACTTTAACGGATAGTACACCTAAAAATGAAAATTCTATTGTCATTTACTCATCCTTATGTTTTTCGAAACCAGTATGACTTGGATGAATCTGTGGAACACAAAAGATGTTAGGCAGGCAGAATGTTAGCCTCAGTCACAATTCACTTTCATTGCATCTTTTTTTTTTTTTTTTTTTCAGTAGGATGTTTCTAGCTACATAAGCTCAATTTAATGCAAAAATTTCACCCATAACATTCTGCTTAACATCAACTTTTTTTTTTCAATGATGACAATGTTTTTTGTCGCTTGCAATGCTTCGGCCAGGCACTTATTGTCTGCGTTTGTGTATTTGCTCCAAGTATATTTATGGCCTTCAAAGCAACTCTCTTGTTGTGCACGATGCACATCTGAGCCTTATTTCTGGTTAATTTCTTCTTTAAATATATAATTAAATTAGAGCACTGGCTCATCTAAACTGCTAAATCCATATTGCTTTAAAAAAAAAGAAAAAAAAAAAAAAAACAGCAGAAGAAGCCTTAAAACTCTCAGGGAATTAAGTGTTTTATCATTCTCCCAAACTGACAAAATAATTTATAACAAAACATAAACTGAGAATATTGTACCACCACCCCCAACACCCCCTTCAATTTTTTGAATAATAAAATACAAAATCAAAAAGCTTTGTTCTCTTAATTAATCAAAGTGAACAGTGTGACTCAGTTCAGGCAATTGAGGCATCACTGATTGTAAAAATTTCCTGGCTGTGTCAAGGTAATTCTGACGACTGAGGTCTTAGCTTGAACAATGTCAAAAACAAAAGAATAAAGCAATGGAAATAGAGTTGCTGCTGCTATGCTTCATGCCAAATAAAAGCGGCTCTAAGAATGGAAAAATAAATCACTTTATTTATTTATTCATGCTGCATGCCTGTATTTTCACTTCGGTATGGTAGAGAAAGTTACATTTGTTGTGTAATGATATATTGGATTTGCAAAATGAGAAAGTGGAAGCTATTTAAACAGAAGCAGTGTGGGCCAGAGAAACAGAGTAAAGTGCTAGAGACACATCAATCTGATGGCCCACATCACAGAGAGAGAGAGAGTCCATGAATAAGACAGAGAATAAGAGAAAGGGATTGTGAGAGTCTTCCTCCGATTCTCCTGCTCAATGCTGTCTTAAGCCCTGATTTTGCCCTGTGAGTGACGAAGGGCAAAGCAGCATCAGGGAAAAAAACTGTGGCCACTGTCTGACAGAAAACTGCAACAGGATTTTTTTTTTTTTTTTTTTTTTTTAAATAGGACACAACCAAAGATTCCCTGTTAAGAATTTGACAAACACTGCAGACAACGTTAAGGGGCCAATAGTTTCTACATAATTTCCCCTGCTGGAAAATTAAACATTTTTAATATGATTTCTGGATGATGCTCATTATCATTTTATCCATTAATATGGAATCCATTCATTGTATGCATAATTTATGACCATTAAGATGCTGTAAGTGATAACGACCAGACCAGACATCACTGTGAATTCTGTGACAGTTGGTCGAAAGATCTTCAGCTGAACACAGGTCTGTGCTTACCGAAATTGGAACCACTGTTTCCAATGGCCGAAGCTGGAAGTGTTGTTGAATGTAAGAGCACATGTGAGCTCTAGTTTCCAGGTTAAATATTCACAGAGTGGAACCAAAAGTGAGTTGTAAAGCTAATTATTTTTAGCTCTAAATTATGTAGTACAATCAATGGAAATGCATATTTTATATATCATATGCGCTAACCCAAACCCCAAACCTGAACCTAACCGTCAGTGGAGTGAAAATGTAATCTTAGATGGAAAATGCAACCTCAGATTCGCATTCATTATTGATTATGTGAACATGATTATTTCTTGGTTTCCATGGAACCTGAACCCGTGTCTAAGGCCACTTGCGCGAAGCACTATAAGCACCATAGGAATAGGTAAAAATGTTTGAATTGATGCAAAAATGTCTGATGGGAGATGCCGCTTGTCAGTAATTTGGTCGATGTCAGGTTACTGGAACATTGGGTAAGAACATAACAATTTCCTGTGTGATTATGGGTGCTTTCACACTAGCACTTTTGGTGTGCACCCGAATTCGAATGACATCAAAGTTCGGTTCATTTGGGTGGTGTGAACGCTGTTTTCCAAACTTCGATGCACACCCACGAACCGCACCCGAGTCCGCTTGAAAAGGTGGTCTGGGGTATGGTTCATGTGAACTCCGGTACGGTTCGCTGCTGATATGAATGCAATCATACCAAATCGTGGAAGTGAACTGCCATTGACGACGTATAATTCACGTATTTTCAGGCTTCCGATCGCAATTATTATGGTTTAATGAATTTCTCATACCAGCTTGTGTCCAAATAAATCACCTGCAGAGAGCAGCTCACATTCTTCACATCTCTTGCAATGCATCTATGGGCTCGCGGCAGACAAATGCTAATATTCTTCACATCATTGCACATTCAATACATCCGTGGCAGACAAACATAATTGTCATTTTGTGCATGTGAAGTTTTGGTGGTAAATCCAAAGAGATGAATACTTTAGTAACACAGCGAAGCTGATGTCTACTTGAGTTGTTGCCTAGTTACAGTGGTAAATAGCTTCCGCTTGTCCTCACATTAATGACGTAATCGGACTGTGGTTCGGACCCAAAAAATATGATGTGAACAGAGACCAGTGGGGGCAGGGGGAGGGGGGAGGAAACGAACTCAGGTTCGGTCCAAGCAATCAAACCAAGTGTGAAAGCACCCTAGGTTGGGCTGACATTGGGTTGTCAAAGATGTTAGAGGGTGGAGTTTTTAGAGAATCGGTCTAATTCAATGGCGTCTAAATCAAAGTCTTTTGATTGGTCGAATTTATTGGTTTACCTTCAGCAATAGTTTCTATGGATCTGTTGGCATAAGTTGTTGGCCATTTTTTGTGTTTCATCCGGGTTTATATCTCCTGGGAGCAGAGGTGGGTAGTAACGCACTACAACTACTTTTACTTGAGTAAACTTTTGGAAACAATTTTACTTTTAGAGTAGGTTTAAAAGTGGGTACTTTTTTACTCTCAGTAAATGTAAGTACATTTCGAATGAAAAACATGTACTTTTACTTCGTTACACTGGGCGGCGTTCCAGTCGTTATATTAGTGGGTTTCATTTTAATTCATGCATAATTTATTGAGAGGTTATTGAATGGGACTTTTGCGACAGTGGAAGTTCACAGCTGTGTGCGCTGTCACAGACTGTCACTCAAGTCGAGTCCATCACTGCTGCAGCATCAAACTCTTCAAAGTGAAACACTTTCTTCGCTCCACACAGTGATAAAAGTATAGTTTCATCATGAAATGCCTTCATTTAACGTGAAGACAAGTGGATATTTCAAGATTAAAATTGAAGCTCCAACTTATGGCAGCATGTTGAGGTAATTTGTGGCTCTAATGATAACGCAGGCTTTTCTGTGTCATGGTGATGGTCATTTTCAGAGTGATTCTGTAAATATGGGCTCTTGAGACATCAGTTTTTAAGTGTACATTTTTAAATCTTCAGCAATATATCAGTGCACGTTGTCCTGCATCCTGCATGTCATGAGCAGTATTTACGCATTTACCCTGCACCCTCATGGAGGTACTGGAAACTATTGCAGCTACTTATGGCTGTTTAGTGCAGGGAAACATCCTTAACATGTGGATTAAACTGCCTACTGTATAAATCCATGTAAACATCCAAGTTACAGACAGCATTTCTGTGCATGCACAGCGTGGTGGTCGCATTGGATGTTCACATTGGCCGCGTCTCAGTGAGTAAATGATGAGAGAATTTTCATTTTTGGGTGAACTATCCCTTTAAAGTGATAGCTCAGCCATAATTTAATATTCTGTCATCATTTCCCTAACCTCATGTTGTTCCAAACCCATGTGACCTTCTGTATTCTGTGGAACACAAAAAATGTTGGACAGAATGTTAGAGACTGACAGTCTCGGTCACCTTTCACTTTCAAAATATGGAGAAAAAAATACACATTCACTGAAAGTAAATAGTGACTCAGGCAAACATTCTGTCTAAAATCTCCTTATTGTGTTGCATGGAAGAAAGAAAGTCATACTGGTTTGGAACAACATGATGGTGAATGATGACAGAATTTCCAATAATAATAATAATAATAATAATAATAATAATAATTCTGTATTACATGTTAAATGTGTATTATGTAATGGAATATAGGGAAGTTAACGTCCATAATGTCATTTGTGAATGTAATGAGTATTCTTTTAATTGAATACTTTCTTACTCTTACTCATGTAATTATTTATGTTAGTACTTTTACTTCTACTTAATTCTTTTTTTAAAGTGATTGTACTTTTACTTGAGTACAGGTTTTGGCTACTCTACCCACCTCTGCCTGGGAGTTAATTACTACCTATGTGCCCTTTTTGTGTCTGCTTTCTCTCTCTGTCTCTTTCAGTCTAACATGCACACACACACACACACACACACACTGCACATATAAACACAGCTTCACACTTATTCACTGAGTAACACATGATGGGATTTATTGGATGATTAATGTGTCAGGGGAGAGAAAAATGCATGTGACTTAATTAGTGACTAATATACTTCTATTATGTCTTTTCAAATGTGCTTCACTGTCTTACTTCCAATTATACTGTCAGCCACTGAGAGTAGGCAGTAGATTTCACCATTATAGTGTACAAATTACTCTCTTTAAGCCACCATCAGGTAGTCTAAATAAACTCGCAACTGTTTCTTCAAACAGATGAAAAAAGGAGGTGATGAAAAGCGGTAGTTACTGGGGATGTACTGTATATTGCAAGCCGTATCATTCAGCCAATGTGAAAAATATTCAAATTGAAGTGTTAGAAAATCTTTCAGAAAACATACAGAACAAACATCAGTAACCTGATTCAAAAGCAATTCAGTTTACTCTGTGCTTTTTCTAAGTACTGCCATAAGTAAATGCATCAACCAATAGAGTGACTGCTCATAACTTGTTCAGTGAACACATATTACAGTGATGAAATGAAGACATTATGTCATAATGGGTTTCAATGCTAGGGAAGAAACTGATTTTAGACTAAGGCTTATCACTAGACTGCTGCTTGTTGCTTTTTGACACCTACACTCTTGGTTCGATGTGGCTCTCTTGGTATAAGCCTCTCTTTTTTCAGCCTTTTACCATAATCATTCAAGCCAAATGGGTTTTAAGGTTGTTGCTCTCATGGGCAGGGCTGATTCATTGAGTCTCATTCAATAATAATTGCGTACAAGCATTCTCAGGTAAGGTTCTCATGCAAAATTACTGCCAGATTCACAACAAGGCGTGTATGCACATTCTTCACTTTGCTCTAATGTTGATGAATCAGTATTATTCTAAATGAGTGAGTGTATGTCCCCAGTTAGTAATTAGGATAATACACACCCAAACCATCTCCATAACCTTACCTGCACAGCCATTTGTTACTCTTTGCAAACATATGCTTTTGCTCTTGACTGACAGCAAGATCTAGAAGTAGAAGCAAGTGTTCCATTCTCTAAACCAACCAAAACACAACAAACACTTTTACATAGGCCTAGACTACACGTGATGAGATGCACTTTTATACAGAACCTATAATGCACAGAATTTTTGTTTCTCTTTTTAGGGTCACTTAGTTATTCAACTTCAAAAACATTTCTTGCTTAACATATGCATCTAAAACCACCAAGTGTCTGATTTTTGCAACCTGGTCTCATTTAATCACATTACTATAACTAATTTTTTGCAAAATGAGTTTTATGTGGCTCATTATGCGTATGATGGCAACAACAATGCTACAATGAGTTTTATTCACAAAAGGCTGATTATCAGTTCATCAACACTTTTCCACTCTGTTCCACACACAAAACTTATGACATCGAAACACTTTTACTATAGCACATGATTTTAAAGGTGATACTTTTAACATTTGCATTACAAAAAAAAGAAGAAAAAAAAAATAGGTTGCATGGTAGCTCAACCTAGCTTTGTACTTGCAATGCAAGACCAGGGCACGAGTCCAGCTAAAACACCTGAGTCGACACATGAGCTGAAAGTGTTACAGGACTACCACAAAATTATGTTTAATTTTTCACCTCATATTTGCTTTTATGACACCATAGGTTTAGGTATAGGGTTTAGGGTAGGGATGTTGGTGTTTTTAATTTAAAACTCAATAAAGCATTAACCTTAAAGCCTCAACTGTTTTTCATCTCCCTTTTTCTTTTTTCTTTTTTTTTCTTTTTTTTTTTTTTAAGAGTATTGGTAAGGTTTAGGTATAGGGTTTAGGGTTGGGAGGTTTAAAACTTGATAGAGCATTAACCTTAACCTCATCTGTTTGGGAGAACATTTAATTTGTTTTTAGCTTCACACAGTGGACATTTCATCTGAAAACTGCAGCAATATGTGTTAGTGGTGCACCGATCAGGAAATTTGAGGCAGAGACCGATCACCGATTTTTTTAATACTGAGATCTGCCGATATTGATCCGTTCACTGACATTTTAAAGTGCCCTTTGCTAGACTTTTACACATTATTTACTGCAGTTATATGTTTATGCCTCACACTGTGAAATAACATTCAGTTTACATTAATTGTGAAATGCTATCATTTATTTGAATTGAAAATGGTTGTGAATATTTTCTGTTGTCACTATCAGATATAATTGTGACATACTGGCAACCAGTAAACCCCATGAGAGCATCACACACATCAGAGACATGTTCAAAAATAAGAGAAATATATATATATAAAAAGCTCCAAAATTGCTTTAGAGAGACTTTTGTGACTCACATTACATCAAGTATACTCAAATTTGTATTTGCATCTTTATTTGTTGTTTAATTTGTTTTTACATCTCAGCGAGTCAGTATTACTACTTCAATGCCTCTTGAAAATGGGCACGTTAATATTTATACACTTAATTCACACACATTTTTAAAACAAACCAGCATATTCATCTGAATTACAGCATGTCTATACTGTAAATTTGTGAATGCTTAGTTGTTTGCCAAAAACTCACCGTCCAGTGGTCGCAGTGTCATGCTATGAGGGCTGATCGAGTGCTCATTCGTTAGTTTGTGATTTTGTGCATGCAGCAATAAAAAAAAGTTTGGCCCTGAATTTAGACTCAATCGGCCGATCGCAGATTTAAGATGAAGATCAGTCGATTTAAATAGCCGGCCGATCGATCAGTGCACCCCTAATATGTGTAATGATCCAAGTAATTTAATTTAGCTAAAATTCTGCCACAGTCACAGTCATGAGATGATGCTGGATTTTTGCACACTGCATGTTTGGTTTGTGATGATTCTATATATTATTGTAAATCTAGAAAAAAATAATAAGTGTAAACATATTGATCAATCATGATTTCCGTGTGAAAATGTTTGCACACAGGATATATGCACAAATGTGTGTGTATGCCCAGTTAGTGAATGAGACACATTGAGAGTGTCTCCACATAAGCTTCTTCTGAGGCTGTCAATGCTAGATTACTCGCAACACATGAGTCAGGCTCTATGAATATCATCCTACGCACATAAATGCACCATTTATAGAGAGAGAGAGAGAGAGAGAGAGAGAGAGAGAGAGAGAGAGAGAGCACACTCAAGAGAGAGAATGCTGTTTTTATCTATATAAAAGCTAATTTAACTGCATATTATGTCTTTAACATGCGTATAAAGCAGTTATAAATCATGTATAACAGTTCTGTTACATAATTTTCATAGTAGATGTTTTATCTATATAAGTCATTTTAACCATATAATCTGTCCATAACACATGTATAAAGCAGTTATAAAGCATGTATAATGTTGCATAGTCTAGGATCTATAAGTATGTGATTAAATTATATGGAAAAATTGGCTGCACTCTAGGGCATTGGTTGGAAGTGATTTGTATGTTCAACAATTAATGTGCAACATGTTTGCAATTAACATTTCATGTATTGCCTAAAGAACCTGTACAAGCCCCCTGGTAATAATGTAATACAATTACATCAATACAACTAGAGTAGCCTTACAACTAATGGTGACAACATGAATTTGAGCTGAATATCTAGGTTTTCTTATGGTGTGCAATCCAATTTTCGACTGCCTTTATGCTTCAGGTTATGCAGTCAGAAAGTTATGTAAAAGAGCCCAGTCAGTATCACAGCACCGCTCACAGTGCCATTATTAGCCAGCAAATCCACATCTAAAGTTAGCCATGCCTATATCTAAAGATAGCCTAAGCATATCTATAGCCATGGCCCACATAATTCTTCTGCACAGCCATACCCCGCAAGTTTAAAACGACTGCACCCAGCCAGCCAAGGTTCTGGAAGAAGAGAGGCAAAATAATGACCTGTTTTGACAATTCCACCGCAATTAACAATAGAGGAATCTATGCGGCGGATCACAGGGCTTGCGGTGGCGATGGCTAGAACTCTCCGTCATTGACTGACACCCATTATACAGCTGTGTTTTTATGCTGGTTCTGATTACCCAGCTGTTGAGAGCTTCATCGCCCCACTTATGGTGTTTGTGAATATGCACAGTGTGCTAGGGTCTGCTTGAAGTGTTATTTTGGAGTAGAGATGAAAAGGAGGATGTTGTGTGCTTAATGAATGGCAGAGACCATGCTCCCATGTATGACAGGATAATTAGCCGCTAACAGTCGGGGGGAGCACTTCAATGCCACACTTCATACCCCCAGCACTGGATGAGTGACACATCTAACCAATCAGGTCTACTTGACCTAGATCAGATATGCAGTGCCATCCATACAAGTGTCTGTCTAAAGCAGATCCATGCAAAACATACATACACATTCAAGTTTAATACCTTATCGCATGACACAAAAGGACCACTCTCATCCCAGTCTAATTTAAGTCTATTATTGTGGTATAATCCATTTCAGATAAACCCAAAAGCAAAAGGAACTGTGGTTGGTTACTTTGCATGTCAGTCAGATGATCTCTCTAAAAAACATCTAAAAAACAGTAATAAAGCACAACAGTTTAGTTCCGGAAATAAATATACCATTTCTTTTTTTTTTTTTTTTCATGGGGGAATTGATTATTAACAATAACTTATAAACCTTTATAGATAAATCTACTGTGAGCTCTGAGGCTTTTAATTGATTGTACATGCTTCTGTTGAAGCTTTTGGTCCACATTATTTCAACTTCTTAACTACTTCTTAACTTCTTAATAAATAAACTTTCAAGTGAAGAACTGCACTTGCCATGATATACAGAGAAAGATCCACCAATCAGAGAATTGCCGCAAACAAAGCACACCAAACAAGCCCAGTATTGACTGCACACTCCTGTAACTAAATGTAGATAAAGCATTTGAGTCTTCTCTTCCCTACACTCAAATTACTTATACAGTATATTTGTATATGTCTGAATATTTTGCAATAAACCTAGAATGTGTTGTTTATTTACTTATAATCAACTACTTGAAATCGATAGATTTATGTTTTTCTTTTGTTTTGAATTCGATAACATAATTCGCAATGCTTCACAGAATTGTAATCAATGCCCTCATGAAAGACAATAAGTACACAGGGGTTACGTTAACTGAAAATTCGATAGCACTTTATTTTACAGTACTTTTCAACATTTACCTACTATTTAATTACAACTACAGTAATTACTATGTACTAACCTTAAACCCAACCCCAACCCTAACCTTTAACTCATATTAAATACATGTAGCTACCTAATATTACTCTGTAAGTATACTAAAAGGACACATACTGTAAAATAAAGTGCAACCGAAAGTTCTCTGTTATTTACTGATTGTTTATTGTTAATTCTAACAGATAAAAAAATAAATAAAACAAATAAGAAAAAAATTTCTCCCACACACAATAAATGTGCCCCATTTATTGTCTGGTATAGCATTAAGATTCATATTAACAGGCATCATCACCATTAAAACCTGGTAATATGCATCTCTTTTAAACAGCTGTGTTTGGATTATTAGGTGAAGGTCTCTGAATTAATGATTGCATACATCAGCCATTTTGTTAGTGTGTTACTGCATGATTAGTGTGTTAATTTATTATAATGAGATGCAAAAAAGGATAATAACAAAATGAAAGTGCGAAAAAGTGGCGCATCATTTCTGCAAATTACTTGCATTTAATCTTAAAAGTGCAAACATTACGTTTCGAGCATAATTGTCATTTTAGAAAAGTACTGTACCTGCATTAGAGTTTCACAGATGTGTGTGCTTCTCATCTGTGACACTTTATTATGATATCAGGCACACTGACAAAGTTCAGTGAAATTGTGCATGTATGTATGTATGCACATATTCAAATATTCTGATCGGATGTTTATTTCCTTTAAAAGCTGCACGTAACCGGCAAAGTATAAACAATCTTGGTTTAGTGCAGCGGTTGACAGGTAGAACTTACACCCTAAAACTCCTTGATTTCAGGAGACTTGCACTTGGGGAGTCAGAAAATGTACTATTTAAGCCTATTCACTGTCATGTGCCATTATAATGGAGGCTTATAAAATAAAAAATAAAAAAGTATGACAGACAAAAAATAGACCATAACAGAAATTTTACAACTCAGTTCATCAGAGTGACGGATAAACATTTTTTTTTTTCTAGCACAGCCTCTGATTACACGTCTTGTACTTTTGTCTTTTGGTCTGATTTTCTATTATTTATTTATTTATTTTTTTGCTTCAAATCAAAGTTTGGCATGTTGTGATTTACCTCAGAGCTTTTTTTTTTTATTTTTATTTTTTTATGAATGATTTTATGAAATCCCTATGAAAAAATAATGGGAAAATATGAAAAGGAATAATAATAATAATAATATTCCGGAACCAAAGTGGCTGAAAAAGAGGATGGGCACTGTTTGCGCTCTGTGGATTTTACTTTATGCCACAAGACAAAAGTCTAGATATGCAAAATTTCTGATAGCCTGTAAAATGATGGCTCTCGAGTGAGCACAGCAGGACAACTGTGATTATTTCCTCTTTGACACTACCTTTTCTTATTCTATGAAATCACCTTGAATATTCATTCACACTATCAGCTGAACTGGGTATCTGCAGCCTCTGCTGAAATATTTTTTTCTTTCTTTTTTCTCGTGAGCAAATTTCATAGCGATAAGGAGGATGATGAATCCGCCAGCAGAATGTAATAAAAAGTACCGAGCAGGATGACACATACCGCATGTAGACCAAAAAGGAATAAACGGAAAGGACAATGAATAGATTCCTGTGTGCTCGAAAAAGCTGAAACACTGCATGAGCGAAATACATTAAGGAAATATTTACCAACGTTACACTTTGGAATCAGCATGTGCTGCTGTTGCAGTAATTGTTTGCAGTTCCTAATCATCACATTCGGCCTCTAACTATGGAGAGGCGGTTTTAATAGCTCTTTGTTACACTAGTGTTCACATTTCAATCAGATTCTAGGTAAAATTCACACCAGAGGCTGGATATTATATAATGTATCATTCAGAGGCCTGCAAAGTTTGCCTGGCAAACTTCTTTTTTCCCAATATCTATTTACAGCAGATGGAAATTATTCTTTTTGGTCTGTGTACAGTTACATAAAGTTGACTCTTTACGGTGGTTGTTTGAGACAAAGACTGCATGCAAACAACAGTCCAAGTCTTGTTTGTTCTTTTAACCTAAGAGGGTTTCCCGACAATGTTGCAACTTAAGCTAAAACGATCACCTTAACTAACGTCGCTTGTTACTTTACAATGGAGTAACGCCTGTTTCCCAAACCAGCATGTAGATCGCTCGTTATTAAGTTGAACTTAAGTGCTTTGTTATGGGAGCTGTCCAGTCCAAAGGTGCTGATCACTTTGGCCAGTATTTCCAGGTGTTTGTCTTCTCAAAATAAAAATAAGGTGGAAATACTAACAAACATGGATGTTGTTTGTAACCTTGTCGAGGCGCCAAAATTTATTGTCTAACTTACAGAATTGAATTAAAGAAATAATTATGAATTTAGTAAGACAGAGTTTCAGATGTATTGATGCTCAATCTTAGAGATTAATGAAAGTGACGCAATATATGCATGTAGCGTATATGTGAATCATATGGGGCTCTCACGTAGCCTAAAGTTTTGTTTCTTTGGCTGGAAACTGAACAAATGTACATAGAACAGAATTAATATGATGGGCATCAGTACTGAACTACTCATAGACCTGTCTAAATATTAATAGATCATCTGGTTAGTTGAAGGTGCTGTGTACTTGTAGCCTTACTGCCATTATGCAGCATGCAGTTTGTTACTGCCTTGTAAAAAGACTAGGCGAGCTGATTTGAACCAGCCACTGGAGGAAGAAAGAAGAGGAGGAGGATGAAGAGAGTGAGAGGGAACCTCATTGCACACTCTCACTCTAATCTCCTCTGTTAACCATATTTTAATGATTTATTAAGGCATATTTATTTAGGTTTTAAACTGTATAGTCACATTCCTCACATATGTCTTCTTAATCTGTTTAATAAGAACATGTCGTCTTTCTATTGCCATTACAATTATGCTCATCAAAGTAAGCTAATATAACGTTATACTGTTACGTGTGTTGAAAATTTAGACCCATCACGTCACATGCGCAGACTGCGGAGACTGCCTATTGATTTCATAGCAATTTTTTCCAACTCTTTTTGTATCCTCTGAAATAGTTTACAATGGCTTTCCAATGATCAAAATATATGAATACAATTTAGGGAATGAAGTACGGGGGCATTCATCAAAAAAATGGCTGAGAACAACTGGTCTAAATGGAAGTGACCCCATTGTAGGACAGGGTTCAGCTAAAACACATAAAACAACAGTAGCACATGTTTCTAGTGTGTATTCCACAAGGAGTGTGCGTTGCCTTTCCAGTGCATGTTATTCACGGATCAGCACCGCAGATGACATTTTGCAGGAGGCTCAGGCATAGAGTCAGCTGTCACTCTTAAGAATGCTAACCTCTCTCCGGCTACCTGCTATAACTGCACTGCACTTCCTCAAATACGGCAGAGAGAACCTGACTTGCAATTACCCGGGCCAATCATTGCAGATGGAGCTCTGCTAGCAATCCTTCTAACGCACTCATTCGCTTACCACCTACCAGCTTTTATTAGAGGTAACTGGGAGGTGTGTGTCCAGCAATGAGAGCTGTGTAGCTAACAGTAGACCAGGCAGAGCAAACATAGAACAAGAGATGTCTGTTGTCTTGTTGACTCACAAAAAGTATAGGATTTAATGCAGTGCTTAAATAATTTATTCAAATACAACAAATGACCAAAAATAAAAACAAAACAAAACCATGACTCACCCAAGTTAGACTTGAGGGTTTAAATACATTGGAACACAAACAGCAAACACCTGAAACAAATACATAGAGGAAATAGGAACAATAAAAAAGGAATCATGAGACCTTTAAAATGTATGACTTGACGAAATACACATGAACACAAAATCCACCAAACCTGTCGCATCCTATTATTGAGTGGTCTAACACTTTTGGACCCCACCACATAATGATAATAAATGGAATCTGTTATTCCTTGACAAGTTATTCTGAATTACACACATTCCTGTTTTATTTTTGTACATATTTTCAGAGAAGTAAAATTCAAAGGCCAGTTTGGTGTCATGTGCTACCAGATATAATTGTTCCACAATGTCGGCCTTTGTGTCTCTTTCAACCTCCATGTGTTGGTCATATTGTGCTGTGTTTCCTCAAGTGGTATATAATTTCGCTACAGTGAGACAAGCATCATCTGAAAGCACCAGAGTGGGAAGAGTCATCTTTTCTGAGCTGACTAATCCATCTGCAATCTCTGCCATTATGAGGGCCGAGGCCTGACAAAAGGATGTGATTTTCACTCTATAGACTGTAATTACTATTGCAGGTTCTCATTGTGCTCCTTCCAGTTAAAACGCAATGTGTCCCAATGCTAATGACTTCTTCCTGATGTGTTCATTCATCCTTTACACTTAGGCAATCTGTTTACCCAATAATTTACTCCATAGCCCACTCACTCTCTCTGCATCTTGGAGAAAAGGCACAGGGATTACTGCTCATTGTAGCTGGATCGAGCCCATCTGTGACCTAGAAAGGTTCTGCAGACCCTTCAAGCTTGCTCTGCTATCTAGTTAAATTGCTTCAGGAAGTGTAGTGGGGGTAAGGGCATTGTCTAGGCAAGCTTATATGAATGATTTTGTTTACCCTGAGGTATGCCTGTTCCATTCTTAGAGCGAGCTGGGGATAGAATGCACTGCAGGAATGGAGGCGGATGCTTAGGTGATTACGGCGCCGCAAAGGACATTATCAGCAAAATTAGGCGCATTATGTTGTGTGTTAGCAGTTTGTGTTTTACCTCAAGGGGAGTTATATTGAAGGTGAAGTGTGTATTCTTTATGTTAAAACACATTCTCTTATCCCGGCTTAATTTGGATGGGTTACTATAAGTTAGCCATTCTTAAGATAGTCTTTTGTGGCCAGACATTTGACTAAACGGCAAAAGATCTGCACCATAATGCATCTTATTCTGGTAAAGGCAGCAAGATCCACTAGAGTAACATGTAAAACAGTGTGCCATTTTGAGGCGGGGTTAATAATATATCTGAGATATATTATAACACAATAAAAGACAGTCTCAGTGAAAGATTGCACAAAAACACATGGTTAAGAAGCGGTAAATGTGTTGCGTACAGATAACAAGTACTGGGAAATCTGTGGTCTAAGGACAATACAGAAAACAAGTACAGACATAGCCATAACTAAGAAAACAAACAGAATATAATTCTGCTAATGGGTATCTAGTCTTCTTGCTACTAAGGGCCTCAAACTAAAATCTGATTTTAAAGATTTAATGCCGTCAACCCATGTTGGTTTTCATTTTAAAAATTCAAAAATGCCTCCTCAAGCATTACGACGACCAGTTTTATGGCAGTGATGTCAAATGCTCATTGGCTCTCAAGTGTCTTGTGACCATTTGCAACTGCCGTATTCTGCAACGTATGTTTGAATTATATATGACAGCGTTGTTACGGTGTGCATTAGGAGAAGCTTTACAGCGATTAATAATTTAAATTTCAGTCTCTACCTCACAAAATGCTATTGTATGCCATCAGGGAGCACATCGGATGCAGCATGTCGACCTATTGACTACTTTTGTACTGAATTTTGCCATTTATCCGAATAAATTGTGATTAAATGTATCTGCCTGTTACATGTTTTATATGCTTAATAAATCGTTAAGGTAAGGTTAGATTTAGGAGTAGGTGTGGGATTATGGTCTGTAAAATATATGTAAATGAATATATTGTAACAAATTGTCACTGTACATTAAACTACTTGTTGCATGTTGTTATATTGTTGAAAAGTGGTTATGTTTAGAGGTTGGGGTAGGGTTTGTGAGGCAGGCAAGGAATGAGGATCTAAATGCAGCTTTTAATGGAAACCAAAGATAAACAAAGTACTCAGAAAAAAACAAAACAAAACACGGGAAACCAGGCACAGAACGTGACAACACATGTGAAGACTGACAAAGAAACCAGGGGAAAACAAGGGCTTAAATACATGGGGGCAAACAATGGAACGAGGAACACCTGTGGAAACAATCAGGGGAAAACCAATCATAAAATGAAACTACAAAAGGACTACAAACTAAAAGGAAACAGGAACTAAACAAGAATTTCAACATACTGTAAGTCAACACAAAAACAGGAAATATGTGACAGAGTTTAAGGACCGGATTCCAGATGCTCCAAAAAACAAAAAACAAATTGTCCATGGAGTGTGGGGGAAAAACAGGTAGTCAGGGGGGCACAAGGGGTAAACAGGCAGTTCAGTGGGGCACAAGGGGAGCAGAGGAACAAGGCAAAGACAGAGAGGTTTGAAACCAAGGTGGAGCTGGAGGGATGGAGAGCCAGAGCGATGCTGCAGGCTTTGAGGACCAAGTAGACCAGTGCAGATCAGGCGGACAGCCAGGAGACCAGGGCAGATCAGGCGGACGGCCAGGAGACCAGGGCAGATCAGGCGGACGGCCAGGAGACCAGGGCAGATCAGGCGGACGGCCAGGAGACCAGGGCAGATCAGGCGGATGGCCAGGAGACCAGGGCAGATCAGGCGGACGGCCAGGAGACCAGGGCAGATCAGGCGGACGGCCAGGAGACCAAGGAGATGACCTCAAGGTGGGGACTGGGTCAGGAGTCCTGGGAGGCGGCCGCAGGGCCGAGACAGGGTCAGGAGTCCTGGGAGGTGGCCGCAGGGCCAAGACAGGGTCAGGAGGCCTGGGAGGCGGCTGCAGAGCCGAGACAGGGTCAGGAGGCCTGGGAGGCGGCCAGGGGTCGTGATAGGGTCAGGAGGCGGCCGCAGGAAGAATAGTCTCTGGGAGAGGGGGTGGAGCCATGGCAGGCTCTGGGGGCAGAGCCATGGAAGGCAGAGCCATGGCAGGCACTGGGGGCGGAGCCGTGGAAGGCGGAGCCATGGCAGGCTCGAGGCAAAGAGTCCTGGATGAATGGGAAACTACCTCCGTGGTCGTGTACACGGGAAGAGTCTTGAGAACAGAAACTTTTCTTCTCCGGATGGCCGAAGTTGACAACGCAGGCTCTGGGACAGATGAGGCTGGCAACGCAGGCTCTGGGACAGATGAGGATTCTAGCTCGTTGGCCGTGGGCTTGTTGGCCATGGCAGGCGTGGGTGCAGACAATTTTTGAGGTAGGATCTTCATGGATCTACGCACCGACATCAGTGGCAGATCATACACCTTTGACACAGGAGGCCTTGGAAGGCTTCAAGACAGGGGGCCGTGGAAGGCTTTGAGACAGGGGGCCGTGGAAGGCTTCGAGACAGGGGGCCGAAGACGAAGGATTTGGCCCGAAGTTCCTGCCATAATCCACTGTATAATGGGAACCGCAAAGTTCCAGAGCCTTCTCCACATATTTGCCGAGCATCCAGTGAGGATCAGCCGGAGGCATCAGTTCCCTCAGTGCACTATTCAGACCGGCCCGGAAGAAAACCACCAGAGAGCGGTCTGGATAGTGCACTTCATTTGCCAGCTCTAAAAACTCACGGACATGATCCTCAACTGGACAGTCCCCTTGTTGAAGGAGTAGAATTCTGACAGCCGCTAGATGCATTCCTTGGTCAATCTTTCTGTGAGGAGGCAGGCAAGGAATGAGGATCTAAATGCAGCTTTTAATGGAAACCAAAGATAAACAAAGTACTCAGAATAAAATAAAACAAAACAAAACAAAACAAAACAAAACAAAACAAAACAAAACAAAACACGGAAAACCAGGCACAGAACGTAACAACACATGTGAAGACTAACAAAGAAACCAGGGGAAAACAAGGGCTTAATTACATGGGGGCAAATAAGGGAACGAGGAACACCTGTGGAAACAATCAGGGGAAAACCAATCATAAAATGAAACTACAAAAGGACTACAAACTAACAGGAAACAGGAACTAAACAAGAATTTCAACATAAAAGTCAACACAAAAACAGGGAATATGTGATGGGTTAAGGGATCTAAAATATCTATAAAACAGTAAAAGTATTTATAATCGATTAGTGTATTCAGATATATTTTTAATGGATTTGCTAATATTTTAAGTTTCTAAAACTTTAAATATGTAAAAATGTTAATGTTTTAGATGCTTCAAAACATCCATACTGTATGTTTTAGTGTCTATCCAGACGTACAAACATGTACATTTAAATGTTACCGATATTAACGTAAAAATAGCTCGGTATATTAATGAGATCAGGCTGGGTACAGTTGCAATTAATATTAAAAACAGCATGAGTCATAATAGACTTAATATTGATTAAATTATGTTCCTCTTTTGGATGACAGGGGTTTGTGAAATGTGTCTGACAGAGCCAGACTATCCGGAAAGCATTGACTGAATTAAATCCTTCTTTTGCGGGACAAGTAATCTCGTAAACAAAGCTATCTCATCCGCCCTTGGGCCAGCAATTCATCTCACATACTCAGCACCTCAGTGTGTGTTATTAAGCTAGCCTATCCTTCATTCAGTGCTGGCATGGCATAGACTATAAGTTTCCCACTCAGAGAGTCCACACTACCTTTATATTGCTCCTGCTCAAGAAGCGATGCAAATATTATTTACCGGAAATCTGGCGCAAAGACCAAAAAAAGCGTTTATTTATGGGGTTGCATGGAATGTAAATGGACTGAGGATGATGCATAGTTTGAACTTGAGATATGTGTATGTATACAGTGGCCTCAAAAAGACATGCTTAAAAATGTATGAATGTCATTGCAAGCAAATAATGCTCTTCGTAATACTAACTTCACTTTTCTAAGCCATTTTTACTTTTAAACAACTGGTCCCAAGGTCATTTTGAGTGGATGTATGAAGTTGGTTCTCCTCAAGTTGGCTACCGAGGCTGAATGTTTTCAATAAAGCACGTATATATATATATATATATATATAATCCCAAACACAGAGGTCTGGGCTAAGCACTAAATATCCACTGACCCTAGAACCGCCCCTGGTTCACAGGTGTTCAAGCGGAATAACCACAGGTAGTTTATCACATGTACTATAGACATATTTCCCTAACATTTGATAACAAGAAAGTGCTAAAATACTTTTTGTATTAATTTTGAGCAGTATTTATATTGTTTTTGCATTTAAAACCTGAACAAATTCTTTTTTAGATGTCTTGCTTGAAAAGTGTGCTTGTGCTAGATTTCTGTGCAGAACAAATTCTACAAAGAACAGTCCAGTTGCTATTTGTTTATCAGTAATTTCAGAGTTAATTTAGCTTTCAGCTGATTAGCTTAGTACATTTGACAAGGTGTCTTTAATGTGAAGTGCAAGATTTATTTGAAGGGATTCATTAATCCAGGACAGTGTAGAATGGCAGGTTCCTATTTCTCATTTATTTTTTAAAAAAATTTTTATTATTATTTGACTGGACCAATGTCCTATTCTTTGAAGATGTTTTGTGACCCACATTGTGGAACTGGTCATACACAGGCCCAAAAATTGCCCTTCTCTGTCCCTCTCTCTCTCCCCCCACATTTTCTTTGGTGGAAAAATCTTTGGAATTCTACGGAATGTATTACAACTATGTTTTAAATATAAAATATTGTGGCAGACAAGCCTCGTTTATTGGAATGGAGGAAGCGCGAACCAAAAAGACATTTAATAAACAAAACACAACATAAAACTGCTTTTCAGCATAACCAAAACACACGTCGACACACACACACACACACACAGCTCTGTGTCTCTCTCTCTTTCTTGCACTGGCGTCTCCGGCTCCTCCTTATCTCTCTCCCGCTAATTGGGGCAACTCAGGCGTCCATTGTCACGGCCCAGTAGGTTGACTTTTCTTTAACTAAAATTTCCTACCGAAATTCAAAACACTGCCCCCAATGGCCAAAGTGGTAAGAGGTATGGGGATATGTGAAGCGAGTTGTTTTCAGCTGTACAGGCTGTAATACAGTGAAGAGGAATGCTCAAACCTCAAACCTAAAGCTAACCATCAGTGGAGTAAAAATGTAATGTTAGAGGGAAAAATGCAACCCCCGAATCACACTAGTCACTGATTATTCAAACTCGATTACTTCCTGGTTACAACGCAGGATCAGGTCTCCCACACTGCTGATGCAACACGCTTTCGGTCATGCCACAGGGGAAGGTAAACATGCTAAGGGCCGATGCAAAAATGTCTGGTGGGAGATGCTGCTTGTCGGTGAGTCAGCATGATGTGGCCGATCCTAGAGTACTCAGTCTCAGAAACAACTTGCCAGATTCTGTGTGGGCTTAGTCATAAATAATGAAAAGTAACGAATTAAAACTACTCTCATTACAGTACTTTGCTACAGTTATTTTTCACCACAATTACAAAGTACTAAAAAATACATAATATTTCAGACTTTTTGGGAAGAAGAAAGTTATAAGTGCTAAATCTGTTTATAAACTAAAACGCGCTGCACACGGCATGACGGAAGCCTGCAGGGCACAGCATCATGAGCACAGCAGCTTGAATAAACTGCCGCCGGTGTCCTCTCTTCTCTAGCTTCTTCAGACTTTCTGCCCTGTCACTATAAAAGAACTGTAATACAGTGATTTTCTGCATATTTCATTTTATTCTGGAAAGGAGCTGTTCATTCAGGTACGATGGAACCGTCTGAACACGTTTAACCACTGATCAAACTTCACTTGTTTTTAAGGTAGGCAATGTTTTAACTGTCAAACATTAACACAATGTAGTTTGACATTTATGCGGGGATATCTTGTTTACTTGCTACTATATGTCTAAAACAAACTTTTAAATACCTTAGAAAGATACAATGGCAATAGTTTCTGACATTAATGGGAACTCGGGGCAAAAATGCCACCGAAATGAACAAAAATATCCACGAAATTCAAAATATGGAGGCAAAAATGCCCACACGAGTTCCAGTGTTTATTAATAATATCTGATATAGTTACAATTACTGCACATACATTGCAGTCTTCTTTTGACTTTTCACTGAACATTATTTTTTGTTTCCTCGCACCATCACGTGCAAAGATGATCTCTCCTCTTCTATCTATCTGCTTCAGCTCGGTATTGTACTCCCGCATTAAATTCCGTAACCTTTCGCCCCTCTTGTTAAAAATAAACTGTCCTAGCGGGTAACACTCTCGCTCACGGTGCTGTACTGTACTTCCTGGCCATGTGCTGCTGTTTATCTGTCTGAAAAGCCTCACTCAATAAAGGCCAAAAGTGCGCAAGGGATGTTATATAAAGAAGGTATGAGAAATCACAAAACATAATGTAACCAAATGCTACAATTTACTTAATAATAATATCTCAATATGTTAAATAGCCAAAATGTTAATTAAGATTTTATTATTACAACTGGAATACAATAATACATATACAGAACAACCACGTTTAGTGTTTGAATCAATCATATTTCTCACTAAACACTGTATGAAATGTTTATTATTTGCCTTATTTTATTCAGTTGGCATGTAGGAGTTGATAACAATTTGCTTAATAATCTCTTTCCATATCTGGATAATTGCTGCAATATCAGAGCATAAATTTCCTCTATGATACTGCATTATATTAGTTTTGTACAGATGTTAACTTAACAGCCAAAATACTTGGACATACGTGAATGAGAAATAGGAATGTGTTTCAGTCACAATGCACATGATGTTGTTTAGAGATATTTAGAATGTTACAAATGGCTATTTCTATTTAAATAAATGTTGTATTCTTAAAATGTTCTGTTTGTCCAAGTATCCTCTTGCAGCAATGCAGGTCTTTGGCATTTAGAAGCTGCTAGTTTAGGACCTGTGAGGAGTCTGTTTCTCAAACTAGAGACTGTATTTTTGTTGAATCCTGGTTAGAGATTCTTTTTTTCAAATCAGTAATGCATGGAATAGCCTTCGTCTCTCTAAAACAATAGACTTTAGGAGAAAATAGAATTTCAGGAGAAATGCTTTTCTTTTTGCCTATTTTTAAAGCCAAAATTGGACTTGCAAGTGTAAAGCAACTTGTAAGAACTCAATACCTCAGCAAATGGAGAAAGAAAACACTGTATTGTGATCTCTGCATGGTAGCACAACCATTTTCAATTGTTCTAATAATAAGAACATTTTCTGGAATACAAAATTAGTACTTTAGAATGCTTTTGTAAGGAATAGGTGACACAGTATATGTATGCCATCACGGGTAAAGAAAAAAAAATACCACTTAAAACCGTAATAATAATTTGCAATTAATGATTTTGGCAGTATTTTTGATCAATTTAATGCATCCTTGGTGAAAAGAAGCATCAATTCCTTTCAATAACAAAAATGTCTATGGAAGTGTATATACTATATATAATATAATTTTCATAAAGTAACTTGTAACGTAATTACTCGAGTAGTTTTCCGGCAAACTACTTATTTACTCTTACTTGAGTCATGATATTTCTCAGTACTTCTACTTGTACTCAAGTGAATTATTTCTTCAGTAGCAGTACTTTTACTTAAGTAAAAAAAAAAAAAAAATCAGTACTCTTTTCACCACTGATAATGGATTCTACCTGACATACAAGCCATACAGTGAAAAAATTAATGAATGCAATAAGTGAGGCAATTAAATTAAGCAAATCAGTCAATTTCCATAAAACGTTTGAGTAAACTCAACAACCGGCTTTTGGAGCACATGTTTAAATATAGGATCAACTGCTCAGTGAGTGATTACAGATAGAGATGAGGAAAAGTGTCTCAGGCAACTCATCTGTTAAATCAGCGAGCAGATCACGGAAACACAGGCCCTCCTCTGGCTTTCACTGCAGTATAATCAGGGATTTAGTGCTCCTAATTGCTCCTTTGGAGTCATTGTGCTGGACAAATGAATTAGATTTTAATCCCTCATGACAGCAGGGCATATTCATCTGATCCTTTCATGTTTATGCCACAAAGTGAAGGGAAAAACACATCTAAACCAAGAAAGAATTAACATTTGCAGAGGTAAAGTTGTGTTGCTTAAGTCTGAAAACAGTACACATTACTTCTCTTTGCTCAAGTTATAAAAGAGCCTTACACCCTGTCTACACTGGACAAAAGCAATTGTCAAAATCAATAGGACCCATTATAATCAATGATGCTGTCTATACTGGAATCGTCCATTGCAGCGCGGCACGTTGCACTGACAGTAAACGGGTGTCCCATTCCATTTTGCGCTGCATGCGTTGTCGCTAGAATTGCCAATAACACAAATAAACAGTTTAGAACATTTGTGTCGATGTGTCCAGTGTGGACAGCCTCAAACCTTTGCGTCGTGTCAACGGACATGCCCAGTGTAGACAGGATGTTTTTCAAATCTGAACAAGACTGAAGATTGAGAAAACAACATTGGTTCCATGGTGGTAAAGAAAATTTACAGTTTTTATATAGTGACCCCAAAAGTAGCAAAATCTATCTACAGTATCTACCTGTATCTGTCTGTCTGTCTGTCTTCATTTACAGTATATATTTGTTTATTTATTTATTTATTTTACAGATGCTATTTGGGTTAATATCTTGTTTTATTGCAATAAAAGTAATACATTTTCTAAGCTTGGCTTAAACGTCCAAATTTATTTTGGTTACTTGAATACTAGTAGTTTGTAATGTGCTTAACTAAATTTTATTTTAGTTCAAACAGTTTAATAATAATAATAATAATAATAATAATTGAATTATGATCCTAGGATCATTTCAGACTTTGCTTGAAAAATATATTTATGTGGTTTTGAACAGTAAACCTAATTTCACTGAATCTCCTAAGTGACCAAAAGTAAAACTGGACTGACCTTATAGGTGATGCTTATGCATTCTTGATGATCACAGGAATATTTTTTTTTCATCAGTCTCTCTTCCTTTCTTTTTACATCTCTATCTCTCTTAGGTGGTGGGTCAAATCGACAAACTCACATCAGATTTTGACTTTGACCTGGAGTCAGACGATTGGACGGTGGCAACAGCTAGCAGCACTTCAAGTAGCGAGCGTGGCCTGGGTGAGTCCTTCAGATTGGACTTCCTCAGCCAGGACATGCTCTCGGACAGCTGGGAATTTTGCAACTTCTTGGAGGCATCTAATGCAGCAAACCAGAGAGCACACAGGGAGGAGGTGGATGAAGTGCAAGGGGGGTCTTCATTAGCCACACCTACACCTGCCACCGCCAGTGTCTACTCGCAGATGAACGGGGGTCTCCCCATCCTTAACGGACCTTTAATCATCACTCCAGACTCCTCCAGTGAAGAAGCATCCAGCTCAACACACAGCCAGAAGATCTCTCGCACATCCGGGACCAGAGAGAGGGTCCGCTTCAGTGACAAGATCCTCTACCACGCCTTGTGCTGTGATGATGATGAAGATGAAGAAGGTGCAGAGGAGGAAGATAAAAGGGACTGTGGCACCCCAGACACGGACAGTGAACCCAGCCCGCTGGCTTATTCACCCACGCACCCTTTGTCCTCCTCTGACCACCCGCCTGGTCTTTATAATTGTCGGGAAACGGCTTCTGCTGGCCCCTCACCCGTAAAGGTGCCGGTAGTGGGGTCTCACACACTACCCAGGAAAGGTCTTCTTAATCCAGGCTGCCGGAAAAAACTGCTTAGAAACAGCAGCACACAAACAGTTTCAGACAAAAGCACTCAAACTGTACTGCCCTATATTCCCACCAAACAGAAGACCAAGGGCCTCTGAGAGAACACCTGAATTTAAATGTAAAAAATAATAAAAGAATGGACTAAGAAATATTGAAAATAACTATATACTATTTAATATGAAATGCATAGATAATAGATTAAAACAAAACAATACATCAGTTATTAAATAAATTATATATGGGAAACTTTGAAGACTTGCTACGGTCATTTTATGACTTATGCATTTGGAGGAGGATATCTATTGCACATATTCAACAGAGTTGAGTTGAATGAAACAGTATGTTTTTTGTGAGGTCTTGTACTTAAATATTTTATCAGAGGTTTCTTTCCTATTGAGAGGTTCAGCTCTTTTAAGGGGTTATTCAGTTTGACATTAGTTTTATTAATGCAGAGCTGTGCATTCTTCAACTTTCTATTCCTCGTACTGTAGTTAAGAAACATTTTGAACGATGTTTTGTGTGCATATGACAAGATCAATACACTCTTGTCTCTGGTGTATGGGCGGCTGCGAGGAAGAACACTGTGTGACTTGCCTTTGATTTTTTTATAAAGTATTTGAGGATCCTACCCCTAGTACAGACTGTTTAGTTTGGGTGATGGGATGAAGGGATAAAAAACGAATTATTTTGAAGTGCCTGCTTTCCACTCTGACATTTACACTCCATCTCTTTCCTCTCTGTGGGGGAGGGCAAGGTCGTCAGGGGTGATGACTTGAATTGCAGCGCACAAAGCCGAGATGCAAAAGGTTATGTCTCCCCATTCTTGGGCCCAGTGGGGATTGTATACTCAATAGTGCTGTGTTTTATTCAAAGGGATGTTGCCAATAGCACAGCTGATCGATCCAATGGGTTGAAGGCTCGGTGAGAGGGCTTCTGTGCTGAGTCCCTGGCTCCTAGCTTCGAGGGTCTTTAACAAAAACCTGGCTCTCTGTTAGAGCTTTTGGTATTTACTCTGCAGCTCAGAAACAATCCTGTAGTGGGAAGGGGCGGAGGGTGGCGAGAAATGAGTGAGTGGGAGGAACAGAGAGAGAGGAAGAGGGAGAGAAATTATACATTACAGAAAATGGAGAGGCAAATGAAGGGCAAAGTAGCCCGGAAAAAATGAGTGTTTGAAGACAGATTGTTCTTAATTACCCCCTCAACGTAATCATTTACTCGGAATCATCTCCCAGGGGAACAGAGATGGTCAGGGCAATAGATCCTGTGCTACCATGTCTCCTGCAATCTCCATCTTAACACTCATCTGCCTTTTAAATACTAAACACATTTAATTTGTGCAATCAGAACCTAGTTTGGTCAGATTTTTGATTGCAATAAAGTACACTAATTGATGACAATTGGTGTATACTTAAGAAAACAGTATATTTAGCTCATATGGAACTGTATATCTGTGTCAAACTTAAAAACTGTATGTGTTTGCAGAAGTGCACAATACATAACAGAGGAGCTTTCTAAAGATGTCAGAAGAAAAGTTTCTGCCAAGCACTACCTCAATAAAGAGGTTATAATGATACCTGCCATTTTACATTTGATAATGATAGAAAACCAGCATCTAAAAATCACAATCACACTGCACTGCACATCATAAAATCATTATTAATACCTCTTAAAAATGACCACGTTATTATGGATATCCACTAAAAACGTTCAATATACTAAGTCAGTACAATAAAACTCCAGAAACTTGGCATTAGCCACAACAGATGCACCAAAAACAGTTTCTGAAAACAATACAAGTACCAAGTACCTAGTTTTAGGGATCACCCGATACCTAGTAGCCTACTATGAGTAATTTTGTTCTCATATACGGATGTCATTCTATTTGTATTTGATATCTTGATATAGCCACTATTGGCATTTTTAATTACAGTTTTTCTCAAACAGTCTTAACATTCTCTACACTGTAAGTGCAGTTGTCACAACTGTTTTATGGGACATCACAACTATATTGCATGTCTGCTAAATGTAGTAACTCACCCAAAACATTTAATTCATGCCTCAAAACCTAGTTATTGTGTCAGTAAATTGGCCAGTGCCACCAAAATGAAAAGTTTTTTTTTTTTTTTTTTTTCCCTCTTCATTGTGTGAGCCTTACTGGTCAAAATGTTTAGATGTTTTTTCACCATGACAGTCAACCCTGGAAATGTTTGTTATATACAAATTTCATTTGTGTTCACTGATGCTATACAAGAATGTCAGTTTTGTCTAGCTGAATGCTGTTGTGTATCACAATGAGCTTTTTAGATACTGATTTCAACAGTAGGTAAAAGTTTATTGGAAATAGTCAATACTGTACAATACTTTAGTACACAAAAAAATTATATGCACATTTGTATGTATGCTGTAAATTTATTTTGTGTTACATGTAAACAGAAAATTCACATTTGCATGTCCATTTTTATACATTTCTTACATGTAAAGTCATATATAGTGAACAGAAAATTGCCACAAAATGACATCCATGAAAAAAAAAGAAAAAAAAAAGAAAAACTTGCAACAATGAAAAAACATTCCATGTCATAGATATTTATGAAATATACATGTATATATATTTTATAATTGAATGGATCATTTTGCATGTGATGGCTCACACAATGAAAGAATGTTTAGAAGTTATGAAGATTATGACAATTTCACTGAGAATCAACTCATCAGTTTTGATCAGCAAGCCATGAGCATTTAGTTATTGTGCAAATTGTAGATAATTGTACTTACTCTTTTGCACATATGTGCCAAACTGTGTGCAATTTGCTTAAATGAATAAGAAATTCAAATCTGGTGTGAACAAGAAACTAACTGTTCAGAGATTTGAATTTAATGTTTTGAAAAAAAATTAAAAATGTTTAAAACAAAAATTAAATAAAAAATTTTTTTTTTATATATATATATATATATATATATATATATATATATATATATATATATATATATACAGTATATATATCATTTGAGAATTGAGCCAAAGCGATTGAGAAGAACTGTAAAAATGAGATTTCAAAACTGCTTTACCAGGGTGTAGCATACCTTTTTAAGTAACCAAGTAAACACATACGATACGTTATTTATGCTTTAATGGTGTAGTATTAGTATTGATTGATTGTTCTGGATATGTTGCATTGAGGCTGAGAGAGTTCAACTTTCGTTTGATTGCTTTATTTTGTGTTGTTGTTGGGCTAAGTAAAAGTGACAGACCATAACTACTATCCATTTTTCCCAGCATCTTCTTTACACATAAAACATAAGATTTTTGGAGTCGCTGTGTTTAAGACAACAACAAATATCCAGCACGAACCTAAAGAACATTTTCTTTTGCATGCCCTCAAACACAAGCTTTCGGAGAGAGAAACCGCATATATCACATGAAAATGGATGAAATGAAAATTCATTTGCTAGATTCAAATGGTTTTCTTTCCTTCTTTTCTGGCTGTTTTCTATCTGTCAAATTGGTGAAAAAAAAATAAAAAAAATAATTATCCGTTAAAAAAAATGATGGATGATTGACAAGCACCTGTAAAAATGGTCTCTCGCTCACACACAGGAGTGCGAACGCACATGAGAGAAGCCGCATATACACTTACCAACCACTTTATTAGGTTCACCTGTACACCTATTTATTCACGCGATTATCTAATCAACCAATTGTGTGGCAGCAGTGGATCGATAAAATCATGCAAATACAGGTCAGGAGCTTCAGTAAATGTTCACATCAACCATCATTATGGGGGAAGAAATGTGATCTTTGTGATTCAACCGTGGCATGATTTTTGGTGCCATGCAGGCTGGTTTGAGTATTTCTATAACTGCTGATCTCCTGGGATTTTCACGCACAACAGTCTGTAGAGTTGACTCAGTATGGTGCCAAAAAACAAAACAAAAAAAAAACATCCAGTGAGTGGCAGTTCTGCGCACCGAAACGTCTTGTTGATGAGAGAGGTCAACAGAGAATGGCCACTGGAAAGCTGAGGCTGCACTGGGCCTATCATCTGTGTACCTCAGCAGAAATCGAGATTCATCAGACCAGGCTATGTTTTTCCAGTCTTTAACTGTCCAGTTTTTGTGAGCTTGTGCCCACTGCAGCCTCAGCTTTCTGTTCTTGGCTGATAGAAATGGAACCTGACATGGTCTTCTGCTGTTGTAGCCCATCCACCTCAAGGTTCGACATGTTGTGCATTCTGAGATGTTATTCGGCTCACTTCAATTGTGCAGAAGGGTTATCTGAGTCACTGTAGCCTTTCTGTCAGCTCGAACCAGTCTGGCCATTCTCCGTTGACCTATCTCATCAACAAGGTGTTTCTGGCTGATTAGATAATCGCATAAATAATTAGCTGTACAGGTGAACTTAATAAAGTGCTCAAATATTGACCTGTTTCTCACCCACACCTATCATACTGCTTCAGAAGATATGGATTATACACTGGAGTTTCTGAAGTAATTTTATGTTGCCCTTATGTGGATTTTGGAGCTTCAAAATTTTGGCACCCATTCACTTGCATTGCATGGAACTACAGAGCTGATTTATTCTTCTAAAAATCTTAATTTGTGTTCAGTAAGTCATACACATCTAGGATGGCATGAGGGTGAGTAAATGATGAGAGAATTTCCCTTTTTGGGTGAACTATCCCTTTAATGTAATATTGCTTAGATAAAAAGTTATTTAGGGGCCATGCATTGCTGTTATTATTCTGTCTTGTTTTTTCAAGATAACTCAAGAAAATCTTGAGAACTCTGTGTAACTTTTATGTTTAGAGCATGTGGAAAGAATATGATTTCATACCAAGAAACAAGACAGAAACATAATAATGTATTGATGCTATGAACTAGAAATATCTGTAATGTTCAATCATGCACTACCTATCTTGTTAATTAATCATCGCTGTGTATTTACAGACAATATTTCTCACAGGTTCTCACAGTTCCATGCCTAAAATCAATGTAGTTAAAAGGCTGCTTATTCATTTAGCTATATTTCAAGAATCTTTTTCTTATGGTCTGTATAGGAGCCATTTCAAAATTGCACACCCACGAATGTGAGCAGCTTAAAGGGAACTTTAGTAGTAACAATGGAATTTAGATGGTAATGATAATGTTCCAAAGATAGTTCCATGGAAGCAAGGAGATCTGACCTTTCATACAAAGAAGTTAAAACGGTGACTATCGCAAATTTGTCTATTTGATTAGTGATCCAGAGGTGCAGAATCCTAAATATTTCATATTCATTTTTCATCATTATACATATATATATATATATATATATATATATATATATATATATATATATATATATTAATCTTAAAACATTTAGTTTACTTCTGAGTTTAAATTACATTTTGAAACCTGGATTTTCAGTGTGGACTCAATATTGAACCCCGTTACATACAGTGCATCCGGAAAGTATTCACAGCGCTTCACTTTTTCCACATTTTGTTATGTAACAGCCTTATTCCAAAATTGATTAAATTCATTATTTTCCTCAAAATTCTACAAACAATACCCCATAATGACAACATGAAAGAAGTTTGTTTGAAATCTTTGCAAATTTATTAAAAATAAAAAATGAAAAAATTCACATGTATACAAGTATTCACAGCCTTTGCCATGACACTCAAAATTGAGCTCAGGTGCATCCTGTTTCCACTGATCATCCTTGAGATGTTTCTACAACTTGATTGGAGTCCACCTGTGGTAAATTCAGTTGATTGGACATGATTTGGAAAGGCACACACCTGTCTATATAAGGTCCCACAGTTAACAGTGCATGTCAGAGCACAAACCAAGCCATGAAGTCCAAGAAATTGTCTGTAGACCTCCGAGACAGGATTGTATCGAGGCACAGATCTGGGGAAGGGTACAGAAAAATGTCTGCAGCATTGAAGGTCCCAGTGAGCACAGTGGCCTCCATCATCCATAAATGGAAGAAGTTTGGAACCACCAGGACTCTTCCTAGAGCTGACCGCCTGGCCAAACTGAGTGATCGGGGGAGAAGGGCCTTAGTCAGGGAGGTGACCAAGAACCCGATGGTCACTCTGACAGAGCTCCAGCATTTCTCTGTGGAGAGAGGAGAACCTTCCAGAAGAACAACCATCTCTGCAGCACTCCACCAATCAGGCCTGTATGGTAGAGTGGCCAGATGGAAGTCACTCCTCAGTAAAAGGCACATGACAGCCCACCTGGTGTTTGCCAAAAGGCACCTGAAGGACTCTCAGACCGTGAGAAACAAAGATTGAACTCTTTGGCCTGAATGGCAAGTGTCATGTCTGGAGGAAACCAGGCACCGCTCATCACCTGGCCAATACCATCCCTACAGTGAAGCATGGTTGTGGCAGCATCATGCTGTGGGGATGTTTTTCAGCGGCAGGAACTGGGAGACTAGTCAGGATCGAGGGAAAGATGAATGCAGCAATGTACAGAGACATCCTTGATGAAAACCTGCTCCAGAGCGCTCTGGACCTCAGACTGGGGCAAAGGTTCATCTTCCAACAGGACAACGACCCTAAGCACACAGCCAAGATAACAAAGGAGTGGCTCTGGGACAACTCTGTGAATGTCCTTAAGTGGCCGAGCCAGAGCCCAGACTTGAACCCGATTGAACATCTCTGGAGAGATCTGAAAATGGCTGTGCACCGACGCTCCCCATCCAACCTGATGGAGCTTGAGAGGTCCTGCAAAGAAGAATGGGAGAAACTGCCCAAAAATAGGTGTGCCAAGCTTGTAGCATCATACTGAAAAAGACTTGAGGCTGTAATTGGTGCCAAAGGTGCTTCAACAAAGTATTGAGCAAAGGCTGTGAATACTTAGGTACATGTGATTTTTTTATTTTTTATTTTATTTATTTTATTTTTTTTAATAAATTTGCAAAGATTTCAAACAAACTTCTTTCACGTTGTCATTATGGGGTATTGTTTGTAGAATTTTGAGGAAAATAATGAATTTAATCCATTTTGGAATAAGGCTGTAACATAACAAAATGTGGAAAAAGTGAAGCGCTGTGAATACTTTCCGGATGCACTGTACTGTAGGTCAGACACCACTGTGAAAGAGTCAATGTTCAGTAAGTTTGCATGCACTTTAAAAGTTCGAATTCACTAGGACCTTTCTTAATTTATTTGATTATATATTGTGCCATATATACTTGGACAGAGAGATGAAGACTGTGGCTCGTTTAACTGTGCATGTAAACGTACTGACTGAAGGAAACCATCAAGTAATCATTAAATTATGCTGGTATCAGCTGTAGTAAATATGCCCGGCACACGTCTGGGCCCATGCTTGAAAACCAACAGTTTGCTCGCATTTTCATTCATCTTGTGTATTTAATGTTGGTGAGGATTTGCGGTGAAGGATGCATTGAATAACAATCAAAGGATAACACCCCGCTGCTCCAGCTGCCATTTCCTCCAGTTAGATTGAGGACCAACAGGTCATCAGACACATTAGCATAAACAAGCAAAGCACTGGCTAGTACAGCTGCAAGGAAAAGCCATCTATCACAAGAAACACAAACACAGACCAGGACCCATCAGCACTCGTTTACAGCTTATCTTTTTTTTTTTTTTCTTCCTGGCCTTTTCTATACAGTGACATATTGTATGACTCTCAAAGGGCTAAAAACACTTCAATGTTTTTCCAACATGCCATTAAGTGATCAAATTGCCATTGACAGCTTTGTCTTGAAATGAATGGGCTTGGGTTGGTAATTTAAGTGGTCCAGCACTGAGCTAAGTACAGAGCTTTGCTCCCTCAAGCAAAACACATGGATGAGTTTGCTTTTAAATGAGCTGTACAATGTATAACGGTATATCTTTTATCGTGGATCTATTTGTACACTGTGTGCGTGCGTGCGTGCATGGGCTGAAAAGAGATGTAACCATTTTACTATACTGTATATTCTCCAGACAGCCGTAGAATGTCAGTCTGCCCACCAACAAACAAGTTGAGTGGGGAGTGAGGGGGGATTATTTAACCAATTAAAGAGAATAATGAAGTGGATTTGCTGATGCAGTCGTATTGGAGACTGCAGTCCAAGAGACAGAAACTAATAAGGCTTCAATCTGAGAGGGTGGCAGAAGGTTGCAGAACATTTTTAACTACTTGGAGACAGATGAGACAGCATAATTTTACAGCTTCCAGGCCATCATTACTTTGTACCTCAGCAGAATGGGAACAATTCTTTAGTATTCGCCAGGGCTGTTCCTAGCTATAAGCAGTACAGTATAAGCAGGTGCATAGGGCCCCTGAGCTACCAGGGGGCCCTGCAAAGCAAGGAATTTTTTATATACAGTATATACTAAAAGCTGCAAGTAAGACTAAGGCATTTGTTATGGCTTAATAAAACAGCTATAGGGGGCCCCCTTGTGGCCTGAGAGGGAAGGGAGAATATAATGATCCAGTGAGGGGGTGGGGGGTGGGTGTGCGAGTGTTGGTGTTGGTGGTGGACTGCTTGGGGGCTCCAAGTAGGATTTTGCTTAGGGCCCCCATATGCTCAAAAACGGCCCTGGTATTCACAACATTTGCTCAAATGTTTATTACTGGGGGAGACTGGGGAATAGGCTAGGCTTGTATTTCCTCAGCACTTTGGCATTTGTGTGAAAAAAAATGTGTTCTGACGACACATAAATGGGCGTCTATTCCATAACCTAATCTTTACCGATCATTTGTCGCTATGCCAAAATACCTCCAAGATTTCGTGCACATTATTGTACTTGTGGAAAATATGAAACTGTCCTCTGAAGAAGTAACATGACCCCAATCAGTGTTTTTTTTTTTTTTCTTTTTCAGCCAGACATTATAGATCACTCCAGCACAGGGCTATACAAAATGTATGACAGTTGTATGTTCTGGGTGGCAAATAAGATCCCTAAAGGAAGAAAGCTCAGTCACTGCGAATACAGTCACACTGATGACTAAAGATTGACTTGCTCAAGGAAGCTACTCAGACTTGATTTGTTTCATCTCTGTCATTTATTTCTTCCATCAGCCTAAGCAAACTATTTCTGTTCTCTGTACATACATTCTCTAATATTTTCTCTCTCCAAAGTGGCTAGTGAGGTTTTTATTAATGTGTGAGTTTTGTCTGGTAAGTGTCCCTTAATATTTTGTTATAGCAGACATATACACAATGTAGCTGATTATACAGAACAAATCAAAACTGTGCCAAATTACAACAGTTGTTAATGTGCACCTGAAAACCTGAATACCTCATTAATTGAGTTAAAATTTAAGGGGAAATTTTGGATTTGCTTATTAATTTTCTTTCTAAATCTATATGATAATGCAATATGCAAATGTTATTTAAATACATTGCGTTTATGTAATTCAATAATAAAAAGGCACATTGAGAAATATACAGTAACTTGTCGTGACAGACCATACTGTGAAATGTTTTACAGATACCATTATTTTCATCTCAGAGTGTACACATTTACCATTTCAGTTACAACATGCTTATTATGGGTTTAAAGATTTTTACTCATTGACATTGGCCAGATCTGTACCTACAGTATCTGTCTAATTGGAATATTTAGAAATTGTTGCCTGCATGATACAGAAATGAAAAAGGACTGTTTTTTTTTTTTTTATTTTTTTTTTAATGGATATGTGATTAACAAAAATAAGAAACATTCCAAAAATATCCATGTCAGTAGACTATAAATTCACAAAGATGAAATGCCAGCAGGGTCAAACAAATTGAACGAATGTTGGTACTACCATAATGCAAGAACATGTTGCATTGCATGCATATTTCATCACTATTTTAGTCTTTGGATGTATACATTTTTATGGAATTGAAAATACATTTGGTATCAAAACAAAATAACAAAAATACTAAATTTCGAACAACCTTATACAAAAAATTAAATAAATAAAATCTTATTCATGGATATGATAGACTAAGAAAACAGACTTGCTTATTCAGATCAATGGTAAGGATGGCAGTTTACAGATTCAAGTACCACATTTGTACACAACAAAATCAATTTAGATTTTCAGAATTTGCAAATATATGCAGAGTACTATTTTCATATATACATATACTTATATATACACTAGTGGCCAAAAGTTTGGAATAATGTAAAATTTTGCTGTTTCGGAAGGAAATCTGTATTTTAATTCACCAAAGTGGCATTCAACTGATCACAAAGTATAGTCAGGACATTACTGATGTAAAAAACAGCACCATCGCTATTTGGGAAAAAAGTCATTTTTTATCAAATCTAGACAGCCTCCATTTCCAGCAGCCATCACTCCCATACCTTATCTTTGAGTAATCATGCTAAATTGCTGATTTGGAACTAGAAAATCACTTGCCATTATATCAAACACAGTTGAAAGCTATTTGGTTCATTAAATGAAGCTTAACATTGTCTTTGTGTTTGTTTTTGATTTGCCACAGTATGCAATAGACTGGCATGTCTTAAGGTCATTATAAGGTCAAAAATGGCAAAAAAAAGAAACAGCTTTCTCTAGAAACTCATCAGTCAATCATTGCTTTGAGGAATAAAGGCTATACAATGCTGGAAATTGCCAAAAAAACTGAAGATTTCATACAAAGGTGTACACTACAGTATTCAAAGACAAAGGACAACTGGCTCTAACAAGGACAGAAAGAGATGTGGAAGGCCCAGATATACAACTAAACAAGAGGATAAGTACATCAGAGTCTCTAGTTTGAGAAATAGATGCCTCCCATGTCCTCAGCTGACAGCTTCATTGAATTCTACCTGCTCAACACCAGTTTCATGTACAACAGTAAAGAGAAGACTCAGGGGTGCAGATCTTATGGGAAGAAACTAACCATAAGACTTTTGAAACACACACACACACACACACACACACACACACACACACTCACACACAAACACATATATATATATATACATATATAAAATGTATATACTGTGTGTGTGTAGATATACAGTATATATACACCGATGAGCCACAACATTAAAACCAACTGCCTAATATTTTGTAGATCCCCCTAGTGCTGCCAAAACAGCGCCAACCCACATCTCAGAATAACATTCTGAGACGATATTCTTCTCACCACAATTGTACAGAGCGGTTATCTGAGTTACCGTAGACTTTGTCAGTTCGAACCAGTCCGGCCATTCTCCGTTGACCTCACTCATCAACAAGGCTTTTCCATCCACAGAACTGCCCCTCACTGGATGTTTTTTGTTTTTGTCACCATTCTGAGTAAATTCTAGAGACTGTTGTGCATGAAAATCCCAGGAGATCAGCAGTTACAGAAATAATCAAACCGGCCCGTCTGGCACCAACAATCATCCATGCGATTATCTAATCAGCCAATCGTGTGGCAGCAGTGCAGTGCATAAAATTATGCATATATGGGTCAGGAGCTTCAGTTAATGTTCAAATCAACCATCAGAATGGGGAAACATTTTTATCTCAGTGATTTGGACCATGGCATGATTGTTGGTGCTAGACGGGCTTTGAGTATTTCTGTAACTGCTGATTTCCTGGATTTTCACGCACAACATTCTCTAGAATTTACTCCGAATGGTGCTAAAAACAAAACAAAACAAAAAAACATCCAGTGAGTGGCAGTTCTGCGGACGGAAACACCTTGTAGATGAGAGAGGTCAACAGAGAATGGCCAGACTTTTTCGAACTGACAAAGTCGATGGTAACTCAGATAACCGCTCTGGACAATCGTGTTGAGAAGAATAGCATCGCAGACATGTAATCATGTAGCCAATCAACTTGTGTCTGTCTCTTTTTAACATTTAAATTGTTTAATTCTGCAGATTAGCTAGTTTCACTGCAGCACACTTCAAGAGTTTTTATCTGAAACCTTTTTGAAGCCACTGTAGAAAGATAGACAGACAGGCAGACATTATTGATCTCAGAGGAGAAATTTGGGACAAACCTTTACTGCATTAATTGGAAACTTTTCCTAGACAATCAACAGCTAGGAATATCTCAAGTATTCCTCCATTCATTCATCTAGTTTTTTAATTTCATCTTCTTTTCCCCCATGTTTAATTAATTCAAGCAATTATGTCTTTAATTTGATATATTTACCCTTTTTGCAGAGAGCAGTGAGAGTCTAGAGTCCGTTACAGTTCCTTTTATGTTGTATTTACCCACAATCTCCAATACATCAGAGTACTGATCATTCTGAAATGAGAGCAATTAGTCAAATGTCAGGTCTGGCTTTCTCCATACTCAGTGGCCTGTTGACAGCATTTTGGAGGTATATCTGAAGCTTAATAGCTCAGGCATTTTATTAAGCCATTTACTTGGAGCACAGTAAGATAAACAAAAAGTGATTAAAATGTTGGCCGTTGTACCCAGGATAATTGAGACCTAGAAGACAATCACTTAGAAAAGCAGAGCTTTTAATTGTATATGGGTAAGTCATGTGGGTTGTGAGGAGTTTTTATTTATTTAAATCTTGTGTGATAATTACATTATGGCCAGAATGGTGCAGACGCTTCATAAAAAAAGGATGCAAAAGATAGGGACAATGAAAAGGAATGAACACTGGCACAAGGTTAATTGTGATCTAGAAAGTATTTGGTGGACCACACAACGAATTTGTCTAATCAGACAGATCCACCCACTTGTTTCCTGAGGTAAGGTTACTGTGAATTTCCAGGATCACAGGAGCAAAGCATTCTGAAGCTGATTGAGTTTGCCTTACCTAGACCCCATTTACACCTAGTATTAAGATGCATTTCCAAAAGCCTGAGGCAACGTTGAAAATCTGGGATTCAAACTCTATAAAAACCTGGAAATAAACAGTTTTGAAAAATGTCAAATAAAGTTAATTAATAAATTTAAAAAAATCAATGTTTTAGTGTATTAATGAATTAGAATTACTGTAAAATGCTGCACTATTCTGTTCATTAATCAAATAAGCAAATTTGTGACATTTACGATCCTGTATTCCATTGAAACACACAAAATGCTCTTTGAAATATTTTCAAATAATGTTGGATAGCATGGATTATCAGATTTGGCACAAGCCTGTGAAGTCCATGCCCAGCTCGAGAGCATGCTGTCATTAAAGTAACAAAGGTATATACCAAATACAAATAATTGAAATTAATGTTAAGTTTTCAATTCAACTTTTCACTCCATTTTTTAATTGGAATACAAAATGTATACTTTATTCAAATTAGAAAAATGCAAAATAGAAGCATTTTGTTAGTAGTCTTAGACTTGTGGCCCCAGTGTAAATGTACAGTAATGTATACTGTATGTTAAAATTCTATTTGATTATAAGATTAAATATTGTGCATTTTTATAAACGCATATAATAGCATAGCTTGTTAATTATCAAGTTCACAGTTCTGTCTTCACATGGCTTTAACCTATTTATTTAACTAATATTATGCACTATTAAAATGGCAACAAGAATAATCTTTTTTTTCTCCAGAAGTTTACATGAGATATATATTTTGATGGCTCCTGAGAGTCCTGACAGAATATGGTGACCCTACAAAACAGAATGTGGAAGTGTCGGTATGAAGATCCAACACCACTCAACTAAGACCTGGTAACTCAAAGTGAGAAAAGCCAACCGCTACGATCACAGCAAGAGACGGACTTCTCACTATATGTACCAAGGCCATGTGTCGAGTAGACTCAATCAATATTATTTAATGTCCCATGCACTCAAAAATCAGGCAATAATGATTTCCTAGACATCCTGTTGTTCAATCACTTCTAATACCTACTTGAGAGTATCCATTCAATTGTTCGTCCAACTGCTGCTGGTTTTTTCTAATGCATGCTTGGGATGTTGGTTTATTGGCCAGTTCAAAAGTACTTCACTTCTATTCATTGAAGGATTTGCCAAGATCCTGTCAACAAGAAAAAGTGGAGAGCTAAAAATACCTTTAGTGCAGGACTACTAGCAGTCCTTTAAAATAGTCCACAGGTCCACAAATCCTTCGTCGCATAATAGAGAGGAAGGAATGTTTTATTTAATTGCTAAATGGCAATGGCCCGATACAGCCACCTGCTGTTTTCTAAAGCTTTTTTATAAAAAAATCTAAATATCATGGCGTCCTGTACTTTTCTGCATATCGTGGCCTTCTTCAGCCAGTCGCGGCCCGTTCGGCATAACGAGGCAGCCCGTTTCAACTTGTCGCCACCCATTCGGCCCCATTTCGAAGCCGGCACACCGGGAAAAGTCCCGGTTCTCCCTGTGGCCAGTCCGCTGCTGGATCCAGATCCTTTCTACAAAAATTCACCTAAAACATGTCTAAATACAAAATAATATTTTCTTTCACAAATATAAATTGTACTAAGAGTAGGTACAAATAAATAGTTCTAGACAAAAGCAGTTATAAGGTAGTAATTACACTGTCATTATTGAACCAATGTAAGATTTTCACAACAGACAGTTTAAAACATAATGAAATAACTTTACTACAAACATTATATTTATTATATTTAATTAAACCACACATTAGTCAATATTATCACTATGTGGCTGCATTTCAGATGGTCAAATTAAAGGAATATTCTGGGTTCAAAGGTTAAGCTCAGTCGACTCCATTTGTGGCATAATGCTGATTACCACAAAAATACTGTAATTTCAAAGTGGACGTCGAAATTACAAAAATCAATCAATAAATAAAAAAATAACAAAATAAAAGTAAGGCTTACTTTATTTATTTTTTTATTTTTTATTTTTTTTTACATTTATTTATAAATTTTGTGTGTGTGTGCTAATCAACATTATGTCACAAATGTTGTGGATTGAGCTTAATTTGTATTGAACTCAGAAGATTACTTGAACACTTGTGTATGTTTGCATAAGTATACATTTGTGGAGTTATTTATGTCTTATATACATTTGTTTAAATATGTACTAGCCTTGGGAGGTGAGCTTCCCCAGCAGAGTCTTGACACTTGACACAGATTCTGACACTTTTTTCTAGCCTGTTATCTGCCACTGTTAATTTATAAGGCATATTCTTTGTATTGCTGCTTTGGAACAATATGTACAGTGTTGTAAAATGTGCTATACAAATATTGAATTGAATTGAACTGAAGTGCAGAAGGGAATTTACTCTGGACCTCCTAAGAGACTTATCACTAGTCCAAAGATCCATCACAATCCATCTTTTGTTCTTAAGTCTTCATACTGTTGCTTCTTATTTTTAATAGAGTGAACTGAAACTTGGCTGCAGAGAATAGATGTCTGCATAATTAATCCCTTTCCTTGCTTTATTTTTTAAAAGGCAATGGTCTGTTTAACAAATTTCAATGACAATAAACAGGCAATTAGTCACAGCTAAATCATTTTTCATAAGTTTTATGGATATGTCCAGAGTGTGCTAGAGTTCTCAAGGGGGGATCCTACCAGCCAGTTTTACACTGCCCCACATGCCTGACCATCTCCCCATGGTATTAAATCATCCTCAGAAAATTCCTCATTAATATTTTCGAGGTGTACAACCACTGCACACATGTTTGGGAGATGGTAGGCTTTGTTCACACAGGCAGCAAAAATCTTTTTTTTTTCTGACTTAGTGGCTATTCTGTTTAGTTTGTAGCAAAAAGCCTCATAAAACCTGATTTTTCAGCCTGATCTCATTAAACTTACGTGTGTGACAACATTTTTGCAAAATTAAATTACGTTTATCATTGCAAGTTTTGCTGCAGTTTCCCAGTGAAATGTCCAGCGGGGGAAGCCAAAGGCGAGTGAAATGGTGTTGTATTCAGACTATGTTTTAAAGATGAACGTTAGATGGAGGTTTTAATCAGTAAAGCACACCTCACAGACCTAAAATTTTAGGTTAAACCTAATCAAAAGTGTCCTAAAAGCAAATGAGAGTTTAACATCACAGACATTCTTACACTTAAAGGGTTAGTTCACCCAAAAATCTAAATTCTCTCATCATTTACCCTCATGCAATCCCAGATGTGTATGACTATCTTTCTTCTGCTGAACACAGTCGAAGATTTTTGAAGAATTTCTTAGCTCTTCCGGTCCATACAATGTAAAAGTTAATGGGTGCCAAAATTTTGAGTCTCCAATACTCACAAGCAAAATAAAAGTACTCCAGACAACTCTGGTGGTTAAATCCATATTCTGAAGTGATTTGATAGGTGTGGGTGAGAAACAGATCAATATTTAAATCCTTTTTTACTATAAATTATTCTCCCTGCTCAGTCAATTTCCACTTTCACTTTCTCATTCTTCTTCTTCTGTTCTTGGTGATTCACATTCTTCTTGCATATTGCCCCCTAATGGGCAGGGAGGACAATTTATTACAAAAAATGTCTTAAATATTGATCTGTTTCTCACCCACACCTATCAAATCACTTCAGGATATGGATTTAACCACCAGAGTTATCTGGAGTACTTTTATTTTGCTTTTATGTGAGTATTGGAGACTCAAAATTTTGGCACCCATTCACTTGCATTGCATGGACCAAAAGAGCTGAGATATTTTTCTAAAAAGCATAATTTGTGTTCTGCAGAAGAAAGAAAGTTATACACATCTGAAATGGCATGAGGGTGAGTAAACTAGGACAGACTTATAATTTTTGGGTGAACTATCCCTTTAAGAAACACCTAAACCTAACCGATAACGTCTTACTGTAAAAGCATATGCAACACGAAAAGCACTTTCTGCAGCAACGTCATATCATGTCGCTTCAATAACCTAGTTTCCATCCACTTTTTGTGCTGTTTTGTTATTGACAAAGTGAAAATGTGTAAAAAAATTGTTGTGAAATTTGCCGTCTTCTGCCTGTTTCCATTCAAATGGCCTTTTATCGATAAAAATGATGTGCGTAATGACATCATGCTTAAAAAAACACTTTGTCGCATAAGTTTTGGTTTTTTGTTAAATAAATCTGCCCTTAAGCCGTTTCCATACAGAAATGTGTGTATACCGCTAATTGTGTACCTTTCATGTCCCAGATGTCCCTAATCCCCCCCCCCCCCACCCCGAATCTAATCTAAAGCATTGCCATCACAACTGCATTATGTCCCGCATATTTGTCCAGCAACTTTTAAAGACCAACTGAACTTGATTTTCATCTAAAATTAATTTTAGAGTCATAATGCAATTTACATTTCTGAAGAAGCTCAGCAAATGTGAGGTAAAGAGGGTTAGATTTAAAATATTTAAAAGTTTTAAATGTTCAAAAGCTAGTTTTCTGAAAGTGAACTCAGCACTGGACAAATAGTTCTGATAGTTTATAGTCTTGTGTAGTGTAGAACATTCTGAGAATGTCATTCAGCCGACTTTTTCGTCTACAGAACAGGGTAAGGCTAATTTAAGTTTGTGTAAAGAAAAGGCTATTATATTAACAATAACAATATAATTTTTTTGTTTGGTTATTATTTTTTTTTAATTTAATGCTTTATTCGTTTGGTAATTTATTTAATTTAATACAGGGAATTTTGCCGGCATTTTTTTCAAAAGTAAGCTAAACAATAATTTTATAGAATTGGTGTTCCAAAAAAGCACACTGAAGCTTTTCTTCTGGTATTGTGTATTTATTTTTAATTTAAAACATCTTTGTGAACAGAAATAATATGTTTTTTGGGCTATTGTGGGCTAATTCCATGACTGCCGTCTATTATTTTGAATGGTGTGGAAAAGTAACTTTAATAAATAAACGGATGGCTACCACGATTAAATTAATTGCAAAGAGTGGCCATTCATGTGTTCTCTGTGCACTTGTTGATGACAGGTGCATGATTAATACAAGATATTTGTGTTGGCACTCCTGGAAGTGTCATGATGCAGATATGCTTTCAGCATCAGATCTGTGCAGGTATTCTGTTAAGACCAATCCATAACATTGCGAGTAATGGTTCACATACAATAAATTGGCTTTCAAGGATGTATACCTCATCGTCATGATTAACACAGGCTAACGAGTGGGGTAGATTCTGTCATGTGACACTATATTTTTGCATTAATGCCTATTTTCTCGACAAAAAGTGTTTCCAAACCAGTTTTTTGCAACATTTGAGGTATCGACATAGTTTATGCGCTAGAGTTAAATGGAAAAATATTAAGACATTTGTGAAATTTTAGCGATAATTTGCATTTCCATTAGCTATATCGGTAAACTTTTTGATGCGCAACACCTTTTGTCGCAAAAAAAAACCTTTGGATGGAAACGTAGTTTATGACACTTTTGTCTCACATGTCAGCTTGCGTACTTGACTGGGCTCGAGCCTCAATCTTCCAAGTTCAAAATTCAACATTCTATCAGGTGAGCTACCGCTAATGTTGGAATAAGTGTGTAAATGTAGATGCGTCTGTAATACAGGCATTAAAATGTAGGTCCTATTGTTTTTCATATATGTTTCAATATCATACATAGCAATGAACGAGTAATAGAGCAAAAAATAAGTGTTTATAAAGTTATAATCAGCCATTGTATATAAGATTTGTGTGAGAGTGAAATAAAACACACAGTTGTTGTAGCGCATCTAGTGTTAATTTCACCAGGAAACTGCTGTGAATCATAGAATGTGGAACGTAAAACTGAGTTTGCAAAAATTGGATTATATTAATTTTCATTCTGTGAGACTAGGTCGCGAGTTTCAGTCCCAATCCAAATTGCAACCATCCATGTGATTTAAAGATGATTAAAATGTACTTAATGCTGATGCTTCTAAGTCAACCAATGTGTGCTGCAGACTGATTAAACTGTCTGAACAAATTGATCAGATTTCATCACTTACAAAATGAAAATTCTTAAGGACAGTTTTTGTAACACAAATCTGATTTTATTTGTATTGTGAACAAAGCTCTAGCTACAAGACAAGAGTAGCTTTCTCTACTCCTGTGTTTGTCGAATATAGAGAGATTGACCTGCTTTTTACCACTAAGAACATTTAGTAATGCAGAAGAGTGTGGCCAGGATATTAATTAAAAGTTACTAAAATTATTGTCGAGCAGCCAAGCATTGTTGTCACAAGTAGTCGTTAAATTGTCCTTCCTGAAGAGTTCATTCGTTTACTTATGACAGTCTCTTCCCTCAAGTACTGAATATGTGTGGTCAGTTTATAACATAGCTTTCTTTGATGAGGTTTTGCTCTGATATTCTCTTATTGTCATGTGTATGCACATATGTGCTGAGGAGTGAGGTGAGTACTGGTCAACACAAAATAACTAATGATGTATTTATGAGTGTTTGTTTGCAGACATTTAAAATAAAAATATAAATAAAATAAAATGAGAAAACGAAGCCCACTTTGGCAGAGAGGAACACTTATTACACATGTGCGAAGATAACTTCATTAGCATCCCCTCTGCTGTGTAATGATTTATGTATCTCTCTTTCTGTACCTATTACTGTCCTGGAGAGCTATGAACATACATGTTGCTCTCTGGTTCATTATAGTTTTTTTTTTTTTTTAGTTTTATTATTATTATTATTATTATTATTATTATTTGTCCTTTCAATTTAGTTTAGTTTTGTTGTATTTCACTCTTTGGCTTTTAGTATAAGCAGTGTTTGATACTATAATTTCTGTTTAGTTTAGTTGTATTTATTTATTTATTCATTTTATATTTGGTTTTTATTTTAATATTAGTATTTAAGAGCTGTGAAATTTAAAATGTTTACTGATATAATTTTAATATGTTTAACTGTGTACATGTTCTCAGTGTCATCTAGTTATATTGCTATCTAGTGGCATTTTCATGTTTAATGAAGATGAGTTGTATGGGTTTGAAATAATAGGAAATAGGGCCTACTGATTTTATTAAACATTTTTATTATTTTATTTTAGTTTGTTTTAGTCATAAAATATATTTTTATTTTTAATATTTTTTGTTTAGTTTTTGTATTATTATTTATTATTTTATTTATTATTAAATTATTATTTCAGTTAAAGAAAATGTTTGCTGTACTTTTCATTAATGCTGTTAGCCCTGGTTTCTGCTCCTTATCAATCACATCCTAACAGATCGACCACAACCTATGCTCTGAATTATCCACAAGACCTCAGTGTCAGATTGCTATTTTTGTTAATGGCCTACATGGCAAATTACACTGCACTGAGAGAAATGGAAAAGATACAATACATAATGATGAAAGCAGGTAAGGTAATAGAGAGGTTAACTTATATCTCTGTAGTAGTGCTAATATATTCCAGCACCTTCCCATAAAGCAGAGACTTCAAATAATAACAATTTAACACAACTGCAAGTCTTTTAGAGGCAGTTGAAATATCCATCTGTGAAATTACAATCTGCTAAATATCCTGGATTCAGAGCTGCCATGCAAAACACCATTAATAATCTCCTCTGCTATAATGTGCTTTTTTGTTCTTTCCATTGTCTAATATAAAACTCCAACATTTGCCAACAATTTTACAGATGCCTCTTTTGTCCTTCACTAACTTGCAATTAGTTTGGAGGGATGACTCTAATTCCCTGTGTATTCATCTCTGATGGGCAGCCTCCCTGCTTTCATATTATCAGGTGCTGGAGATGAATTCAGCATTCAAAAGCTTGACCTCACTTTGTTTCACATGCATCAGTGCCAATTTCTTCTCTATTAAACATTCATCTTTCTTTCTTTTTTCTTTCTTTCTTTCTTCATACATTTTATATGTTTAGAAAGATGAATTAATTGGAAATGAATTCATGTTAAGTTGTTAGCTTTAATTTACCTTGGAGCAAATGTAGGTGTCCTCGCTGATGTTATACATGTTCATTTAGGAATGAGGGCAGACAGTTTAATCCATAGCATGCTCTTTGCGAGATTTATTTAAAGCTACACTATGTAACTTTTTTTTTTGTTGTTGTTGTTAAAAAATAACAAAATGTTATTAATGAGAGAGTGCAACAAAAATCCATCTTCCAAACATGTATTTACTTTACCCAAATACACTTTGATAAACCTATAATAATATTATTATATTATAAATATTTTAGAGCTGTTGGGATGGATTTCGCACAAAATGACATACATCGTCATTCACCCATGCGTGTTGATGTTATATCCATACACAGAGAAAATAAGTTCCGGCTACTGTAGCGCTTGTGTGGGAGTAGCTAAAGCTGGAAGTTTGTTGTCACAACGAATGAGAAAAATTTACCATGGATAATTCAAAAGAGCAAACCTCCAGGGAATCACCTGTTGTAAAAACAAAGAAACCCTGAACAGAGCAGAGTCTACAAGCAAAAAGGGAAAGCGACAGAGTCCATAATAAAACCTGAATTAACATCGGCTTGGCTTTTCAGAGGTGGCGACAAACTCCGAGATCTGAAAGGATTTAAAAGTGACCCCGAGATGGCTTTTTTCTTACTCAACAGGTAAGATATTTTATTTATATCATTTATGTATAGTTGTGTAATCACACACACACACACACACACACACACACACGTCAATACAATAATTATACTGTAATCGGTGCAGAACATTTCACTTGCAAACACTCATGTGTATTTTTCTTTATAACGGCAATAATTTATATAAATAAATCCTTTAGTCTTAGGCTTGCCAAGGACATGTGAGTCTTGAAATGATGTTGACCACTGGTTGGTAACAATGACAGTCTATAAATTTGTTACTACCTTGGTCTATTTAGCCAGAATATCCTGCAGTTATAAAAACTTTACAATGTTTGACTTCATCAGACTAGCAATCATTGTGTCTAATGTTAATGAACGTTGCCTAACTTTTGTAACACCATTTATTTCACATCATCAATGTTTCCAATAAGTCAAAACAACAGCTTAATATATGGCACTTATCTTCTCAGATGACATGTTTTCAGATATCTGTCTTTACATTTCTTTCATTATTTATTTGTCTATTCGCTCTAATAATATGTCCTGTATCCATGTGTACACCGGTGCCTCAAACCACATTCATCCATGCAGAGGAGCAGAGCCAATGCACAACCCAAATAATGTCCTTCCGCAAGACGCATGCAGTTTTATTTTTTAACCACTAGCGGACCAAAAGTTACATAGTGTAGCGTTAAAGATTTTTTAAAAAGAAAGAAAAAACACTGCATGTATTCTATCTAGGTAACTCGTGTCACTATTACAAGTAACACAGCAACAATGTTTTTTACATTTTTAGGATAATTTCGATAAAACTACTCAAACACACATTACTCCCATAGGCTCTCATTGTAAAAAGGCAAATTCATGTCAGACAGATAGTGGTGGGGCAATAGTTTCTAATATAGGATTAGTCAGAAATGCTTTAAAGATGGGGATTAGTGAAGGGTCAGTTGATATTTACTGTGTATCAACATGTACATGTACACGTTACATATGAAAATCAACAAATACAAATTAGATCATCACCCTGAAAAATCAGTTAGGCCCAACTGTTTTAAGTGTCTTCATGCCATTGCACAAATGCCAATAGAAAGACAATATGTTGATCATCTAAATAGGCTCATTGTGTTAACAAATGCTAAATCAATTGAGTGTATCAATCAACAAGAGTTGGTGGTCACCTTTGGCACAGCCTTGCACACAAAGGTTGTTGTTAACCCTTAGATCTGTTACTTATACACCATGGTGGACGGCATGATGGGGTGGATGTACATCTCAGCAGGGATATTTAATGAAATAAAAGTCAAAGTAGAAATTGGCATGGATACGTTTTCTATCCACAAATCTTGTCTTTTGGATACTGAACTGTCTGGTGATTGAATACATATCATGTGAAGGATTTGTTCGACCATAAGAGAAGCATAAATGTGCCTTGATGAGGGAATAGAAATATAAAATTAATTTTACAATTGGACTTTGAGGACATGTTCAGCATGATCATACAGGAAGTTTGTATTTTGTTACCGAATGTTACAGTACCCTAACATCTGCCCCATTCTGCTGATTTACTGACAATCGTCATCTCCTAACAGACATTTTTGCATCATTCAAGCATGCTGATAGCATGTTGCGCCAGTCTCTGGGAAACCAGGAAGTAATCACATTTGCATAATCAGTGACAAGCATGATTCTAAGGTTCCATTTTTCCTCCACTAAGTACCAACTCACTTTACAACTCACTTTTGCCATCCCTCTGTGGCATTTTCACCCAGAAACTGGAGCTCACACCTGCGCTTATGTTCAAAAACACTGCCTGCTTTGGCCACAGGGGGCAGTGCTTTAAATTTTAGACCAGTCTGGTCGTGTTTCCGCCTAGCGCCATAAATCTATCAAACATTTTTATTTATTTTTTATTTAGTGTAAATTTATAGCATTATTCTTTGTGTACATTACTCTGGAATTATTTAAAAATAATAAAACTTTACAATAAGATTCTATTTGTTAACATTAGTTAAAATGAACAAACAGTGAACAATACTTTTACAGCATTTATTAATCTTAGTTAATGTTACTGTAATTTCAACATATACTAAAACATTTTTTAAATGTTTGTATTTGCTGTATTTGTTAACATTAGTTAATGCACTATGAACTGACATAAACTAACAATGAACAATTGTATTTTTATTAACTAACAGTAACAAAGATTCATAAATGCTGTAAAACAAATACTGTATATTGTTCATTGTTTGTCCATGATACCTAATTCATTAACTAATGTTAACATATGGAACCTTATGGTAAAGTGTTACCAAAATAATAATAAAATTAAATTAGTCACTACTGCTATAATGGTGTTGTAAATAGAGCTGCTGAGGGAGTGACAGTAAATTTGGCATCTTTTTCTGTTCTTACTGCCATAATCATTCTCTCTATAATTTATTCCTGTTTTGGAAAGAAGAAAGTAATTTTTTCTGTAGTCTTCCATTCACTGCTATAGAAGTTTACTTCTGTGATCCAAAACCTGGTAATATGACATTACAGTTATCAGATTACAAAAAGCAAGCTTATTATCGAGATACTTTATCTAATCTGTCTCAGCAAACAATATACTCATCACAAAACAATTATAAAGCAGCAGAAAATTGTAGATTTTCAGATTTCCGCAGTAATGTTATCACCTCACTGAATCTTGAAACGTGCATGGGACTAAACCAGCAATAGAAGTGAGAAAAAAAAGTGAGCTTATGTACCAAGCAATTATGATGGATTAATCTGTTAAACATATTCAGAGGCATTCATTTCAGTTTTTTGGGCAACCTCCTGCTTTTTCCATTTCCTCACAAAATGTGTTTTTGTTTTCTTGATACCACTCAATATAACTCAGAAACAAAAACAGGAACTATCTAACAGGAACTAAATATGTAAACTCAGCAAAATAAGAAATGCCCTCTCACTTTCAACTGCTTTTATTTTCAGCAAACTTAACGTGTAAATATTTGTATGAACATAAAAAGATTCAACAACTAAGACATAAACTGAACAAGTTTCACAGACATGTTACTATCAGAAATGGAATAATGTGTCAGTATGTAAAAACACCAGATATTGACTGTTACTATTTAAAATTCAGGATTTACGTCATGCCGGGGGCTCCCCGGCCTGAAAGAACGAGGGAGGAAGGTGGCAGGGTGGGGGGCGGGGCCGGGTCGTGATTCTGCACACCCGGCCCCTAATTAGGCTGATTAAGCCTGAGAGGGATAGGGCCGACCGGAGACGGCAGAGCGACAGAGTGAGAGTTATGGACAGCTGTCCGACACCTACGTGTGTGTTTGTCTTTTTGGATCAGTTTATCATTAAACCTTTATTTATATTATCAAGCCGGTTCTCGCCTCCTCTTTTCCATTGATGTGTTACATTCAGGTTTTTGGAACATGATTCATGTTTATAGTTCAACATGTGTTTTTTTTTTTTTTTTTTGTCCTTAATCCTCTTGATTTTAATTAACTTAGCAAAAAATCCTTAATGGTTCTCTTTTATCTCTGCCTTTGTGAGGAAAATCCATTTAGTTGCAGAGAAGCGTGTATAATTTTAAGGAAATGGGTTGTGATGTTTGGTGTCATCTCCCTTTTGTTCTATATCAGCTGCAACTAAATAAGCAAATAATTAAAGGCAGTGGGGATACGGTGGCCTTTTGTTACATTACACAAATCACAGAACACAAGCACGTGGGAAAACCTTGTAAACAAATTTGGGAAATACAACCACTAATAAAGGAAAGTGTGCAAACAGCATTTAGCATGAAAATGTTGATCTCAAGAGAGAAACATTTACAGCCATTAAACTGCTTTATTGAAATATATTTTTAAGTAGTGGTATAACTTGATAAAAACATTGTTGGTAACCTCATGGTTGTAAACACAAACATTTTAAGGTCTTATTTAATTAGGTATTTATTTATTTATTTGTCCGCTTGTAAAGTTAGGTCATTTTTGTGCCAAAACAAATTATAATTTAGTTTTTCATTAACATGTTACACCCTCTCTCTGATCTCCTGGAATTAAGTGGCTTGTTTTTTTGGTTCTGAAACGTGCAACTAGAAACAGTACTCTTGCTCTGCTCACATTTTCAAACACTGGTTGTGGGTTTGCTGTTGTGTAACCAATAGTACCAGTAGTGTTTAACTACCTCATACTTCAATAACAGTCTCTCTGCAAAGTCTGGTATTATACTTTGACAGGACATGAAATGCGCCATTCAAACTGTTAAAATCATCCTGAAATGATCAGGCATATTGTTAGAAATAAACTTCAAAATACAATATTAGAATCACGGCACTCTACCAGATCAGGATGTGAAGATCAAATAAGAAAAGAACCGCACTCCATTCTTCTGATTCTTTAGTTATCATTTTATTTATCACAGATAAGGAAACACAGACGTTTCGACCTTACAGCTTTCCTCAGTGTGTAAAAACGAACTTCAGCCACTTGTTAGTAACGTTTGGATCCTTCAGAAGTACAGTATATGCAGAGAGGAAGGTGCTACATACAGTATACTGTAGCTATGGACAGCACAAGGTTTGGTGTATTTTTACACTTCTGGTTTTTAGAAATAATATTGCCAAATCTTGACATGGACATGGACAGTCATGTATTGATGTTGTCATCTGTCTGACATTGAACAAGTCATTGGAGCTTAGTTTCAATTAAGGCATTTTTTGGATTGGGGAAGAGGTTTTTATTCTCAAATTCCAGTTTTTATAGTGCAGTGAACTCTTTTATGTCAGGCTGCCTTTGGCTTGCCCAGTGGGTGGTTTGCAATGTACTACTTTTTCAGTTTTGTTCTGCTTTTGAACAATATGTATAGTGAAATGCACCATACAAATAAAACTGAATTTAATTTAATTGATAAGGATAATTTGATTTTCCTTCTGATTTGGTATCTTCAAGGCTGGATATTCTTTAAGATACACTGCGCATACACTGTGCAATGATTTGTGTAAATAATACAGTTTATTGCTGTTCTATCATTTCAATAGTCTATTCATCATGGTTGCTAAAGTGTGGCCTGATTTTCAGTATGAGCACAGAAAGTTGCAAACAGTGCATCAGAAACTATGGAGTGTGTTAACAGCTAAATGTTTTTTTTGTTTGTTTTGTTTTTGTTTTTTTTTTTAAATGGATGCGCTCCCACACACAAGACCAGAAAGCCGAGGCTGATGTGATGAAGCGATTGTAATTGATTAAGCATTGCCTTGTTGTTTTCTTCCTTAGTGCATACTAATGGAATTCATTAACAAAAAGAGGAGATGTTAATAACTTACTATAACTCACACCAAACACAATACAGATACCATGTGTCTATTCATATGTGTGAGCACATACACTATATTGCCAAAAGTATTCGCTCATCTGCCTTTATACGCATATGAACTTAAGTGACATCCCATTCTTAATCCATAGGGTTTAATATGACGTCGGCCCACCCTTTGCAGCTATAACAGCTTCAACTCTTCTGGGAAGGCTTTCCACAAGGTTTAGGAGTGTGTTTATGGGAATTTTTGACCATTCTTCCAGAAGCGCATTTGTGAGGTCAGACACTGATGTTGGACGAGAAGGCCTGGCTCGCAGTCTTCGCTTTAATTCATCCCAAAGGTGCTCTATCGGGTTGAGGTCAGGACTCTGTGCAGGCCAGTCAAGTTCTTCCACACCAAACTCGCTCATCCATGTCTTTATGGACCTTGCTTTGTGCACTGGTGCGCAGTCATGTTGGAACAGGAAGGGGCCATCCCCAAACTGTTCCCACAAAGTTGGGAGCATGGAATTGTCCAAAATCTCTTGGTATGCTGAAGCATTCAGAGTTCTTTCACTGGAACTAAGGGGCCAAGCCCAGCTCCTGAAAAACAACCCCACACCATAATCCCCCTCCACCAAACTTCACAGTTGGCACAATGCAGTCAGACAAGTACCGTTCTCCTGGCAACCGCCAAACCCAGACTCGTCCATCAGATTGCCAGATGGAGAAGCGTGATTCGTCACTCCAGAGAACGCGTCTCCACTGCTCTAGAGTCCAGTGGCGGCGTGCTTTACACCACTGCATCCGACGCTTTGCATTGCACTTGGTGATGTATGGCTTGGATGCAGCTGCTCGGCCATGGAAACCCATTCCATGAAGCCCTCTATGAACTGTTCTTGAGCTAATCTGAAGGCCACATGAACTTTGGAGGTCTGTAGCGATTGACTCTGCAGAAAGTTGGCGACCTCTGCGCACTATGTGCCTCAGCATCCGCTGACCCCGCTCTGTCATTTTATGTGGCCTACCACTTCATGGCTGAGTTGCTGTCATTCCCAATCGCTTCCACTTTGTTATAATACCACTGACAGTTGACTGTGGAATATTTAGTAGCGAGGAAATTTCACGACTGGACTTGTTGCACCTATCACAGTACCACGCTGGAATTCACTGAGCTCCTGAGAGCGGCCCATTCTTTCACAAATGTTTGTAGAAGCAGTCTGCATGCCTAGGTGCTTCATTTTATACACCTGTGGCCATGGAAGTGATTGGAACACCTGAATTCAATTATTTGGATGGGTGAGCGAATACTTTTGGCAATATAGTGTATGTGGGTGTAATGGCAAAGTTTATGAGAGGGTATGTGAAAGGGGGAAAGAGGAAAAAAAGGAGAGAAACTGTCTACGGTTAAATGATTTACGCTACAGGGTTGTGCACAATTTAGAATATAATTGAGAATGCCTTTAAAAAATACTGAATTAAATTCCCAAATCTGAATTGAAGTAGCAAACAGAATGCAGAATTGTAATTAGAATTTGAATTTACAGAAGTAAAATAAAATAAAAATGCAATGGAATTCAAGAAGAGAGGCAGATCATTAGTCAAATAGTTAGTTCAAATTCTTTATCTTTTCTAAAAATTATAGTTTTTTTTTCTTCACATTTTTTATTGTTTTGTTTGGACAAATGTTTTGTTAATGTGTTGAATGTCTTTGAATTGCAATTCAGTAAATTCCTTATCCTGTTAAAATTCTTAAAATTCTAATTTAATATCATTTGAGTGCAGGAGCGCTTTAAGGACCATTGTGCGTTGAACATGCACTACACGGACGCCTTTCACATTTGCGCACCTTCTCCATGTCAATAATTGCATCTCTCGCTGACAGCGTTTAGACACACTCCTCCCGCAAACAGGGATAGGGGAACAAGGGGTGTCGGACGCCGCAAGCTGGGCCCCATGGAAGTTTTTGGGCCCCTGGGCTTCAGCCCGTGCAAGCCCGTGCGTTAATGCGCCCCTGTGTGAGTGTGGAAAATTCAACTAAATTTCCAAATCATGAAATAAAAAGGATCGAATTCTTACATTCATATTTTTTTACCAACCCAGCAACAGATACCTGTAACAGATATCTATTCACATGTGTATCATGGGGGGGGGGGGGGATTATTTGAAATCTTTTACTACCAACACACCATAAAGATGAAAGTAACTGGAGAAGATTGCAGACTTTTCCTCTTCTTCGCATCTCTGTACTCTGGTCAAATATTGCTTGGTGCTATACCATTTTAGACAGGACTGAGTGGTAGAAGCACTAAATGGATTCTTTGTGATAACCTCAGACCTTGTTCCATTCCAAAATAAACCCAAATGTCAATCTGTGCTTGCCTACAATGATAGCCAGCAGCCTAAGCCTATTTCCTCCAGAGTGAGGAATAGTTCCCTAATGCTTTCAATTTCTCTCAGCCTTGGAAAGACAGGACTGTACACACTGCAATGACCTTGAGAGAGTGAAAGAGACAGATTGTCATGAAATAGGATGCTGTGCACACTGTCATAAATTCACCCCAGTTTAACAAAGTGACATCTTTCTCTTATCTGTTAGTGATGTTAGGGTGCAATGACTAGATGTGGCTTTGCAATGGGTTCTAAAATTCAGTGTTAATCTTGTGATATGATATCATGTTAATTGTATTGCTTCCACCCTCTACTGGCACATCAATGTCATTAAAAGCATCATCACTGTGTAAGTGATTTCCCTGTGGACAGTGTTCATAATGGATAATTTTATTATACATTTCAAAAGGCTCTGAACACAGAATTCACATAATGATTCAGTGGAATAAATAGTGTTGTTCATTCACAATCATTTCATGTTATTTACTATGTTTTGCTCCAAAGAAATTAATAGGACCAAAACATCTTACACGTGGGCCTGCACATTCTATTTCTTTTAGCATAACACATGAAATATGTCTTTTCATGGATGTCACTAAACATAAATGACATCCGGGGCCTTTAGCCCATTAGTACGATATGATAACGCTATAATGCCATTTCTTCACTGCTCTGACGTAGTGTTCGCAAATATTATGTAAGAAACATTTGCGAGAATTATCATTTAGGGCTGTAATAGATTTATATTGCAAAATAATTTTGCATTCGAGCTTGTCTATGAGGTTTTGTTTACACTGCAGGGGAAATCAGACTTTTCTTAATTCTGATTTCATTGATTGACTGTTCAAAATGCAAGTGACATGTGGCCTGTTCTGATTTTTCCTGTTGAGATTGAAGTCTCTTTTGCTTGCTATCAACATTGGTTGTAATAGTAATGATGCACATTTTCATCGGTTTACAATAAGTGAGATTTCAGCAATGGATGTTTTGCCATTGATTATGTTATTTTATGAGGGCAGTTTATACATTTTCATCATAGACAACAGCGTAAAACTGGAAAGGGTGGAATATGCAATGAGATGTCTTCATGCTGCAACACCTAACCTAAGAACCTGTAGTACAACGAATAATGAAAAAAAAAAAAAAAGAAAAGAAAAAAAAAAGATATAACCTTTCGGACTGCAATGCATTAATAAAACTCAAATAAATAAATAAATATATGAACAAAACAATGTTTAATCAGAGTTCAAACCTATGTTTTTCTACCTGTTCTGACTACAAATATTGAATGGTTTTGAGTCTGACAGGAAAAAAATCTAATTGCTTTCTGTCTGAACAAGGCCTTAAAGGTGCAGTATGTAACAACTTTCATGTAATATTCGCCTTTTTTTTTTTTTTTTGCCAATGTGTGAACGGCTTGTAACACAGCTTAAAAAATGAGTCCTTCCCAGACTTCCTAGGTTGCCTGTTAAAGCCTGTAGACTGATTTTCATGCGAAGGGAGCGGGTCGGTTTTGCCGGGAAAATCCAAAGGATGAGACGTTTATGTGCGCTCCCGAGAGCCTTGCCTCAGTGCTTTTCTTCGGCTATTCAACATCGACAACAAAATGCAACACTAGGTAACGTTATCTTAGAGATGGAATCCAGAAAATGGCCGGCTCCCAGCACAACACCAACTCCAAGTAAGCCAAAAAAAAAATAAATAAATAAAAAACATGTATCTACTGAATCCCGTCTGGCTAAGCGGGAACGTGATCGTGGTCGAGCGAAAACTAGAGTGAACATCGGCAGGGCATTTGATTCCTGGAGGGAACTTCGTTCGGTTTTGGGGATTAAAACCAACCCTGAATTGGCATCCTTCTTATTGGACAGGTAAGCTTACATAACTGCAAAGCATGTGAAATATAGTGCCATAAGGATTGATTTGTGTAATTTTAGCTAACTTGATCTTGCCTGCTAACACTGATGAATTGCAAGCTACCTTGCTACATAACTTTCAAATAATTTCAACGATCTTCTCTTTATACTAAAAGTCAGGTATGCTGATTCACAGTCACTGACATAAACTATGTTAATCTGTAATTATTCAGCAAGGTAAACTACAATAACACATGAAATGAATGCTAGACAATGTTCAAGATAATGCAAAAAGACCCATTCATTAGTGTAACGTAACTTGGTTATACAGAAAATATATACAATCTATTGTTATAAAACAATAGCGCATCGATATATATAAAATTGCAGGTTTGATGGAATCACATCAATACAGAATTGTGTCAGCATATTTATAATGTACAGTCTATTTTATAAACAGCTACTGTCAACATCCACCAAATTTAGCTAACAGCTATTGATAAAGCTGGCTAGCTAGCTAACGCTGACATAGGCTATCGTATAAATGCAGTCAATATATCATGCAAAGAAAAGTGATTACTTCAAACTACAGTCTCACATAGCCAGACCTATACCCACACTTTGTTTTAGCCCTGTTCCAGCACTGGAGAGTCAAATATAATATACAGTCTCAAAGTTTGTAGTAAAACAATCATAACTGTAATTTTAATTATGCTACCTCATCTGTCAGCATGATGTTGGTGAATCATGTTCAGTCTCTTTGTACGTTACGTCATTGTTTTGGTCGATGCTCGCTCGCTCGCATCCCTATGGAGTGTGTGCACGAGTGCGAGCACAAGCAACAGGTAGCTGGCTGAACTTAACAGCCACAGGTGTCATTAATAACAAGGGTTTCTGAATCTTACATACTGCACCTTTAATGACCAATAAATAATACCTTTGTGCCTCTAAAAAATGCAGGGCTGTCCAGAAAAGGCTAGTGGTTATATTTATCCAACATAATGTTAGTTTGCTTCAGCAGCATTATGATGACATGCTCTATTTTTTTCCTTTAAAGTCTTAGTGCTATTCTCATCACCACATATTCATTTCTTATAGTAAATTACAGTGATGTCAGATACTTTGATTTTCCTCTCTGTCATCACTTTTTTTTTCCAGGCTACTTTGATAGGTATAAAATATTCAAAAGCAAGGGCCCTGTAAAAGACAGCATTGATCGGGTCTTACAAGATGATGTATGACTGGGGTTAATGCTTTATTCATTAGCAAACACAGGTCTACTCTGAGACCCCCTTTACCTTGACGCTATGTCTTATCCAAATGGTGCAGCCGTACTTGCTCACAACACACGGTACAAACTTTCACTTCACACTCCATACCACTGCTGAATGTTAAAAAGCGCTGCCTTCACAGAGAGCTTTATATTATTCTTTCATTGTATGGTTCAGTGGCTTCATTAAACTTTTACTCATGCAATGGTGTTTGGAATTAGCTTGCTTTTAGCCAGAGCGATGTGATCCATTTGTGCTGAGGGCCCGTGCGCACAAGGTCAATAGAACATATTGAGTGCTATGCCGAATATGAGAAAACCCAATGGGGGAGACGTGTGTGCTCAAGAGCTAGAGATCTGATGCGGGCAAAAGAGACAAGCATTAAGTGGAGAGGATTAGCCACAGCAAACAATGCTCTTCCTGGAACAGAGATGGCCTAATCAAATCAATTTAACATAAAAAGTATGTTGCTACATTGAAAAGTTAATAAAAAAAAATAAATAAAAATAAAAAAACACTTCCTGTGAATGATGCCAAGCACCACAGTAGCAGAATAAAGAACCTGACCCCGCTTTGACTAATAATCTGAAACAACAACACTCTATGTGATATTTTCTTTGTGCTTTTAACCCCCATGTCTCTTAATATAAAAATAATTGTTTAAAAAAAAAAACCTGTGGAAGATCTTGAAAGTGATATGGCAGAGAGGGAGAGTAGCTGACTAGTGGAGGTGTGCTGAGGGAGTCTGGATCCCCAAAGAGGAGAACTCGTAAAACCAACCAACCAACCAACCAGAATCAACCAGTTTCGGTCAATTTCGCTGCTGAGTGTAGAGGGGAAGACATTTTTCAACATGGCCTCCCAAAGAGCGACAGAGTTTCTCCTCAAAAACAACTACATTGACACCCTCAGTGCAGATGAGTGGGCTTCCTGGAGTGCCTGGTAGTTTGGAGCACACAGATACTGTCACACAGCTCATCAGAGAAGCCTACTAAAACAGAGGAGACCTTGTTGTTCTGTGGTTGGACCTGGCTAAAGCATACAGGTCTTTTCCACAAAGGCTGGTTGAGCTTGAGTTACACCACCACCATGTTCCCAGTAAAATTAAGGACCTTATCCTGGACTATTAGAAAAACTTCAGGTTGAGGGTCACTTCAGGGTCAGAAACATTGTACTGGCATCAGCTTGAGAAAGTTTTAATTACAGGCTGTACCATCTCTGTCATCTTGTTTGCCCTCACCATGAATATGGTGGCCAAGTCTGCTGAGGTAGAGTGCAGAGGTTCCCTATCCAAGTCTGGTGTGTGACAACCCCGTGTAAAAGCTTTTATGGATGATCTTACCATCACGACCACATCTGTTCCAGGAAGCAGATGGATACTTCAAGGGCTTGAGAAACTTATCACCTGGGCAAGGATGAGTTTCAAACCCACCAAATCCATGGTGCTGAAGAAAGGGAAGGTGTTTGACAAATTCTGCTTTTCACTATCCAGGACTACATTTCCATCCATCACAGAGCAACCTGTTAAGAGCCTGGGGAAGCTATTTGACTCCACTCTGAGAGACTCTGCTGCCATTCAGAAGACCAACAAAGAACTCGAAGCCTGGCTTAGTAAGGTTGAAAAGTCAGGTCTGATGGGTAGATTCAAAACCTGGATCTATCAGCATTCCATCCTGCCTCAACTCCTGTGGCCACTGCTGGTTTATGTGGTTCCGCTGACAACAGTTTAGTCCCTTGAGAGGAAGATCATTGGCTTTCTCCTCAAGTGTCTGGGGCTTTCCCGTCGCCTCTGCAGAGTGGCACTATACGGGCACGGTGACATCGTGCAGCTCCTATTCAGTGGTCTCACTGAATAGTTTATGGTGTCACAAACAAGAGAAGCTCTGCAGTACAGGGACTCCTGGGACCACAAAGTGTCATCAGTTGGCATTGAGGTGAAAACCGGAAGGAAATGGAGTGCAGAGAAAGCAGTGGAGGTGGCAGAGTCAAGTCTGAGGCAAAAGGCTCTGGTGGAGACAGTGGCAACAGGCAGAGCGGGTTTGGTTACTTTCCAAAGAGTCAGGTCGGAAAGGCCCAGGATAGGGGGCAACATCATTTGATCCAGGAAGAAGTGCGAGCAGGCTTGGAGGGAGATCGAGCAGGTAGAATGGTGGGGCTCTTGCAGCAGGGGGCATGGAAAGGGTAGGCTAACATCATCCAGGCAGACTTCCATCATGGCCGGTTCCTTGTCCAAACGGTTTATGACACCCTACCAAGCCCAGCAAACCTTCACATCTGGGAAAAAAGTGAGACACCCTCCTGCCCTCTTTGCCCTCAGCAGCTGCCCAAAAGCCCCTTGTGGACGGTTGTTATCATTGGCACAAAGACCAGGTGCTCAAGGCATTTGCTGAGAGCATAGCTGCTGCCATTAGCACAAGCAAACACCATCACGCCCCAAAGACTCCATCACCATCATCAAACATGAAGAGAAACCCCATCAACAATCAAAATCAAGGTCAGGTCTCCTCCACACAGCCTATGACTGGCAGTTCAAGGTCAATCTGGGTAAGCAGCTGAAATTCCCTCAGCGCATCGTGTCAACATCACTCCAGCCAGACATGATCATCATCTCTGAGTCCACGAAGCAACTGATCATGCTGGAGCTCTCAGTGCCCTGGGAAGCGCACATTCAAGAGGCCAACAATAGGTAGAGAGCATTCAATCTGTGACCGAAATCACAGAGAAAGCCACAAGGTGTCTTTGGTTTAAGAGGGCTGATCCATAAACGACTGCTGCTGACGAAAGGGTCACCTGGGCGAGGGTGTCTGATGTTGAAAGACCTGAAACACATGAAGACCCCAGGTTGCATCACTGATGATGCATCCCAGCTCATCCAGAAGATGCATCTAGCACACAAAAGATGATCACTGATTCAGAAAATACAGAATAACACTTTTTCTGATAAAAAGAACCACATAAGCATGGTATTGCATGGCACCACACAAATTCAAACCAAACACAGTAGGGGCACATACAGTATATACCTTATATAAACAACCTCAGATTAACAATCTCAGGTGATCTGACCATAAGTGTACAGCACTAAATACATGTTTAAACATGTTTTTTGTTTGCTAAAACCAAACAAAATTCATGTGACTACATTGCATTTGTAGTGTAAATGCAAAAGCATGCTGGACAAAAGTAAAGGACCGCCTGCCAGTCGACCATTGCACTTTTCTGCCAGTTTAGTATGGCTTTAAAAATAAACAACCACCCAACTGAAAAATTCGAAAAAGCATATATATGCATGCACAAGACTTGTGTCTCTGTTTCACAAGATGTCTTATGAGTCTCCATATCTGAATGAGTACCATCCGTATGTAGTCATGAAATTGATGAATCCTTCCCCTTGATGCAATCTGATCACAAGTAGTCAAGGGATGCTTTTAAGGCACATGTACTGTAAATTCCGTGTGTAAACGTCAATCTGTGTCAGCTGATGTCTTGTGATTGGGCCACATGTACCAGGTGTAAGCAGAGCCCATACCCTCATTGTATTCAAAAAGTAAGAACAAGTTTTTATCCCATTAAACTGCCATGGGGAGTGCTGAAGAGGTGACGTTCCAATGGCAGCATTTGTGTTTGACATTTCTGTTGGACTGTGTATTTGTAGTAAGATTCCAATGTATAACATTGCCGTACGAGCCTATTAGAGCCACTTAATCAGACCTCCATTCCAGCTGTACCACACAGAATACCTGCTGGTGATAATGGCAGAGGAGCAGCTAGCACCTAACAGCATCTGACATTTGCAGTCAGTACGCTACATTAGAAAGAACTGGTTAGCGTAAATTCTATTTAGGGCTTTCACATTGAATCCTTTTTGCCACACTCAGAGAGTAGAGATATGCACATTTCATGCTACATTGGTTAAAAAAGAAGCCTCACCATGACTGTACTATGCCTGCCTTTCTTCAAACTAAACTAAATCTTTCTTCGAATTGTGCTTTACCCAATGAAAGAGGGACTATTAGATCGTGCTCCTTTATGTGAATTGTTGTATGAGAAATCTAAAGGTTTACCATTGTGTGTAACCATGACAAGCACATCAATAATTAAGAGAAAATCATCTTTACACACAGAACTTCTTCACAGCTCTACAGCTCATCATGGGTTTATCTTTCATTTTAATGGCCTAGAGATGCAAAACTAAATTATTTTGAAGGAAAGGCTGCGTGGCTGCCATTATAACATTGCTGGCATTGGCAATGATGATGACGATGACGTTACGATGAAGAACCCAAGTGCAGTTTATTTACAAAGTGAGAACCAATAACCCTGACTACAAAACAAAACATGAACATGGACTAGACTTGACTATGGCTTGACTTGACTTGACTTGACTTGACTACAAAGTTACATTCAATACTTGACAACTAGACAATCCAAACATGAGGGCTTAAATACAAGACATGGGAGAACATAAACCAGTGAACAAACAGAACTCATAACAAGCTAAATAAACAATAAACCAATGAAAACATGACACATGAACATGGAGGGAAAACAGGAATCACATGACAAGGGAAACAGGAACTAAACATTTCAAAATAAAAGACATGAATCAACAAAATACACATGACAGCCATCCTTAAAAGAGATTTTTAATAACATTCAATAGGGTAATCAGGGGAATGATAGAGATGTGGATCTCCAATGAGTTAAAAGAGCAAAAACATTTACATTTATTTATTTTGTAGACACATTTATCCAAAGCGACTTACAATGCATTCAGTGTGTACATTTGATCATTAGTGTGTTTCCTGGGAATCAAACCCATGACCATAGCATTGCAAAAGTGCCACGGAAAAGACACCAGCTACACAAACAAGAGTCTGATATAATGCCTTTGGGAAAATCAAATCAATTGTGGTCACTGAAAAGTACACACTGTGTGCCCCGTCTATTTCTGGCAAATCACTGTGAGTTCTGAGGGACAAACTAACTGCTTAATCACTGTCAAAACCTTTACACTCTCCAATCTGTTAATTGTATTTAATTATTAATTGGAAGCACAGCACTGGACATTGGCAGTTAGTTAAATAACTGAAGTGCGTAATTTCTGTGCAAGTACCGTCACCAAATGGAATTGCAAAAATAATGAGCACTTTCAAACAGGCTTTTCCGAACACTCTCCCAGTATTCAATTGGTCGGACAAACTCAGTCCATTGGTTGAGCCAATGTTGCCATGTTGGGCTGGTCGGGATGCTCAAACAAATCAAGGTTTTGATAAAACTTCGGAGACACAGTGTTTATACTTTTCAGGAAATTAAAAAAACAGCTTTCTCACAGTTGTCTCTGCATTTTTAGCAGGGATATGAGAAAGAATTTTAACATCGAAAAAAATTACACACTTATATACCATACTTCAGACATACTCTGGAGAAAAAGTCACAAATTCCCACTTGAAAAAAGTGTGTCTGAATAGGGTTTATTTTATTGCTCTTTTACATGCGTAATTCTTATGTAACATTTAGTTTTATTGCCATTTTCTGGCCTAATGGTCTTGAATTGAAGAAGCAGTTGTGTAATAAGAGAATAACACACTCCAGGTTAATGGTCAACACATTCTGCCAGGTTTCACAGTCATGATAAGTGTTAAGAGATTACTCCATGCTGCCATCAGGGGTCACGAAGGCCAGGAAGTTCATTACAGGCCCAAGTAGTTTTATATATCTTGTCTGACGGTTTCAAATAAATAAGTAATTATATTACTGGCTCATAAATTAACTGTGTTCATCTTGTTTGATGACAGTGAAAAGGACATGAATAAAACACCAGCAGGATAAAAAAAAACAACCGGTGCTTGGTTCATTGATGCTGGGGCTTCATTGCATGTTATTAGAAGTCTCTACACTGTACACATTTTGTACATTAAAGAAAATCCCATTGGTGGAGAAGTTACATCTCCACGAGTTCAGAATTAGATAGCTTTCGAATTGTGTCACAGTCTTGGGGAAGTATGAGGAGTTGTGTGCCATTCAGAATGCCAATTCAATTCCCATTCAAATACTGAATTTAAACTGAAATTGAATTGAGACAGCAAACAGAATGCAGAATTGTTGTTTGAATTTGAATTTAAGGAAGCAGAATTAAAATAGTATGAAAATTCATATAAACAATTATTGTAACTGTTCTACTGTGTATTGCAAAAAATGTATTCTGTGTTGATGCCTGTGTTATTTGACATTAGACTGTTAGAGAAATAAGTAAACATATCATAGGATTAATGAGCATAACTAGTCAATGAATATATACTGTATTTTTTTTATATATGTTCTGTTGCAAAACGTTTGTTGGACTAATATAAATTCCTCTGTTCTTTGTGTATGTGTTGAATTACAATTCAATAATCCTACCTCCTGTCATTCCAATTCAAACTTCCAATTCATCATCCAGTGGGGATCATTCAAAATAAATACATTCTGAATTTTACTCAGCCCTGGTTGTTAGTTGGGCCAAAATGAGGTAGGCCACTTCATGCAGAATGACCAACAATTTTAGGTTCAATTGCCATGCTAGAATAAATGTATTTATCCTTTTTCAATAAACTGAATTGTAATGCCACTGGATGTAAGAGAAGAGAAAGACAGTTTAAATCCTGATGCTAAATCCGATTCTCACTCTTTCTGTGTGGCTGTTGTGGACAGGTCAGAAAGCCATCCGTCTTTATCCTCTCAATCAGCTGGATAAGGACATGAGGCGTGTGATTGGCCAGCTGCTATGGGCTCAAACGTTTTTTTTTCACCTCATGGAAGCAAAAGTTGGCTATGTTATATTAGTTCGGCAGCAGAGAAGCTAGGTAGCTTTTCTACAGCACCCATACTCCTCACCTCCTCCACGAGGCTTGCGGAACCATAAAATACGATGTTCACTTGAGCATGTGCTGAATTATCCTCATTACATTTGCAGTTATGGACCATCGCGCCAGTTTGCACAGAGGCCAGCTGCATTAGGCCATGGATTATTACCATGTCCCTCTCCTTCCCAGCTCTACCAAATATTGATACTATAGTCCTTTTTCTCTTTCTGGTTTGCATGTTAATGAAGCTGCACTCTCCCCGTTCCTAAACTGTGAAAATAAATTTTCAGCATACACTCAGAATATGCCTATTTTTCAGATCTACGCATTTCAACTTCATGACAAATTTCCATCAAATTGAATCAGCCAAATTTCCATCATTACTGATCAGAAGGTTGGGGTTTCAAGCCCCAGCACTGCCAAGATGCCACTGTTGGGCCCTTGACCCTGTCTGCTCCAGGGGCACCGTATCATGGCTGACCCTGCACTCTGACCACAGCTTAGCTGGGATATGTGAAAAAAAGAATTTCACTGTATATGTGCAAATGTGCGATAAATAAATAAAATTATTATTTTATAACTAAATATATATATATTTTTATTTTCATTCATTTACCTGATTATTTTAAGTAAAGGTCTTGACTGAACTCAAACTGTCAAGTTGTCATGACTTAAAATCTGCCATCATTGTAAAAACCTATTTAGTAACTCTAAGATGTATCTACTTCAAAAGTTCAATCATGTTCAATATTATGTTCTTTACAGTATCTCATGTCTTTAATGTGAAATGTATATGGACAGAAAATGCTTTGTGACAACAGTATGTGAATAATCATCACATGAACACACACACACACACACACACACACATGTTGGTGTGGCTATCCTTATGAGGACTCTCCATAGACATAATAATTTTGATACTGTATGAACTATAGATTCTATCCCCTAACCCTACCCCTAAACCTAACCCTTACAAAAATGTTCTGCATTTTTACATTTAAGTGATTTAAACTATTGGGACACTAGAAATGTCCTCATGAACCACATTTATAGCATAATACACTTGTAATTACCAGTTTGTAACCTAAAAAAATGTCCTTGTAAACCACCCAAACCCACCCACACACACACACACACACACACACACATACACAAGCACAAACACATACACACACACAAAGATCAACACTAACGAAATACCCATAAACAACACACACAGTGTGGCTTTGTTTTTCAGCATTATTTACTTGATCTAAGAATTATATATTTTTTTACAGTGTATCCCAAAGGTTAGAGGGCAGGAGGTATTGTGAACTCCCCTCAGACAAATTCCCAACAAGCTGGCCTATGACATCATTAACCATTAATTCAGCACCTACTCTCAGGGTGCTAATGTAAGCACTAACGCAATCTGAGTAATCGTTAGGTAATTTATGCAGGTGCATGGTCATTAGAGACTAATTGTGAAAAGCTTTTCAATGAAAGTGGTGGTCAGGTGAAATTAGATTGTGTGTAAACAAATAAGCTTAAAAATATAATAAACTGCAAATAACGAATAATAAAATGTTCAACATATTAAAATATGTAATTAACTCCATTTTCTTGCAATACTGCAAACCACGAAGCTTTGACATTTTTATTTTTTGTATTGAGTCAAGAGGTCAATCTTGATGTTTAGATCCTTTTGTTATTCAAACATCTTTTCATTATGCAAATTCATTATGCAATAAAGATCAGAGTGTACTTGTGTTTCTGCTTTCTGGCATTTGCATGGAAGTGAACAAATCTAAAGTCTTGTGACTGAACCTTGATATAAACAGCAAAGAATCCCAGTGCTGTTATCCCCTAGTCGCTTGTCCAATCAGATTAGGGAATCAGTTATATAACAGCAAACATAAGCAACCCTTGAAAACAGAAGCATCACAGTGCTAACATCACTAAAATCAGAAATACATCATAGAGGTGTTGCATTGCATTGGAACAGTGATGTATCAATAGTTTATCCTCCAAAAGACAGACCGGAAACAGTAATGCTTAGTGTTGCACAATCAAAGGCAACTGCTCTAACTGCCTGTCAGGACTTTTATATTAGCACCCTGAGAGATTTATACAACATTTTATGAGACCATTTCATTGCTTTCTTATTAGACAGGAACAGGTGGAAAAATGACAGAGTTCCTGTTTAACATTGGGGGTGGGGGGTGGGGGGTGCTGAACAGGGATTTAAGATTGTGTGATGAGAATTGCTAATAGATCTAGTCTTGTCTGTAATCACTATCCACTGCTAAAGAGAGAGACACACACACACACACAGAGAGAGAGAGAGAGAGAGAGAGAGAGAGAGAGATGTCTGTATATCTGAGACTGAGTAGTGATGATTATGTATATTTATAGAAAGCCTAAGAGGTCTTCTTTGGTCATCTAAAGTGTTCTTAGCCTCCTCCTCTCCTATCCAGCTCTGAGGACCAGTAACCCCTTTGGTGTGTGGACAGTGGGAGTTCGACACATAGTGAAATGTACTCCACCATCACAGTCATGACATTCATGTGATCTAGTGAAACAAGGCACAACACTAATGTCCCGTCACATTTTGACACCACCTTGTTACAAGAGAGGAGGACACGTTTAATTTGATGGGCTAATTACGTGGCATAACTAATCATTGCCTCATGAATGGGAAATTTCCCGTAGAAACCATCTCTATCTCTCCCGGTCTCTTTGATTGTCTCTCTCCCTCTCTATACCTCATTCTCTCAGGAAAGTAAAAAAATAAATAAAAAATACAAAAAATGGTTTGCTTTTAAATCAGACTATGTGCTTATTCTGATCTGCATCATCACTGCCAGTAAAACTATGTGTTTTGTACAATATATTAATCACCATAATTAACCATTTATTGTGTATTAATTCCCAAGAGACAATCTGGAGTAAGTGAAGCGGACTGATAGGGCTAAGGTCAAATAGGAATGGGCTTGTTTTACTATAATGTGCAATGAGCCCTGTCCATCCAAATTAATTATAGGCTATGACTTACTGCTGGTATAATCAGGCAGTACTTTTATTTTGTCCAAATTTAGAATTAGCATAGACGGTGGGGTCCAAATGTCTGAGATTACACTGAAAATCTGAGATGCACTTTGGAGTATTCTCAAATCTTGCTGTTATAAGATCAGGTTTTGCGCAAACTTGTGAAATACATGCCAGCTCATTAAAGCAATACCAAATACAAAGAAATTCTGAAACCTGTTAATTTTTCAATTCAACATTTCACTCAAATAGTTTGCTGATAGTAATTTATAATGGGGGAAAAATATATATATATATATATATATTATGTGAAAAATGTGAAAAAGAAAATGCAAGAAAGAAGCATTTTCACTAGTGGTCTAAGACTTTTGAACCCCACTATAAGTCATTGAAATGCAGCAAAGTAAGCAACTTTGACAGACAGCACTGTGCAATATTTGATCCATAGTTGAAATACAAAGACGTTTCCTTAGGCCATGCCATGATGATGAGCTCCAGCTGTTCAAACACCCTTTAAGACTCACCAACTTGCCCATAGCAGAAATGGGTGTTGGTATCAGAAACTGGCACATTTAGATGTAATTTATGTCTGCTTGAGAAGAAAGGCAACTTGGCAGCTTGCATGGTGCAGTTTGTCTCCACTTTTGACTTACATTTTGTTAAAGTTGTAAAAGTGAGGTTATGAACAAGCAAGTTCCAAACGACTTCTTGTGGGAAAAAGAAAACATTATGGGCTGCACAGAGTGGGTAGTTACAGTATACATTAATGATGAGTCTTTTGTTTTAAATTTCATGACAATGTGCTGCCATCACCGAGGCAACCAGAGGACCACAACAGAGGACCTTATAGGCCACAAATCTCCAAAATAATAGCCGTATAAAAAATACTCCAAATGAGACACACAAAAAACAGTGGAGCAGTTCCACTGCAGACAGAAAAAGCAATGTGGAGGAGTGCTTGGATTACTAGGCAATTTTGAAAATGGACTGCATGTAAAGGAAAGCGATGAGTTAATAATCAATATAGTTATTAATGACAGAACTGAGTGGTTGCAGAGGAAATTCAGTTTCATCTGTTTAGCCAGGTCCACATCAGTTTGTCGGCCTTTTATGTTCAAAGTATGTGACAAAAACCTCAGTCACCCATCACCAATGCTTTTCTCGTGTTTGTACTTGTGAGACACAGTGTGACAAGTTGCAAACCGTACGACAGATTTCAAACTGGTTCACATTGATTTGAAATCTGGCAGACCAATCATCAGGTGTATCTGTACTGTACTAACTGAAAGAGGAGGACATCAAGAATAAGAAACCAAAAATGTATTTGTTTTGTCCATATTTACAGCTCTTTTCATTCTTTCTATTTCCTGTTCTATATAAATCAAATGCAAACACAAATTCTGGGCTGTAACTGCAGTCCAGAAGGAGAATGATCTTCCAATTAAGCACTTAACCGTTCACTCATAAATATAAGCAACTTGAACAATAAAGAAAGGTGCTGCATTACAGTTCAGAATAGTAGTATCCAAGACAGATTAGAATGCAACAAGAATATATATATATATATATATATATATATATATATATATATATATATATATATATATATATATTGTATGTACTGTATATATTCTTGTTGAATTCTAATCTGTCTTGGACACTACTATTCTGATGCTAGTGAAACTGTAATGCAGTGTCTCCTTAAGATGAATCGCTTATGATGTATTATTACTCTTTTGTAAGTTGCTTTGGATAAATGCATCTGCCAAATGAATACATGTAAATGTAAATAAATGTAATTAATACATTGACCAACTCAACAGAAGATAAGAAACTGTGAGTCTTTAACAGTGTTGGGGAAGCTACTTTCACACTGTAGCTTCCCAAGCCATAAGCCACTCATAACTTAAGTAATTAAACTACAGTCAATATATATATATATATATATATATATATATATATATATATATATATATATTATATATATATATATACTGTATATATATATATAATAAAATAAAATAAAAATACTTAGCTACAGTACAATCTACTAAAAAAAATTCAAACCATTTATAAAAGAAAATGTATATATATATATATATATATATATATATATATATATATATATATATATATATATAATAAATTTTCTATATATATATATATATATATATATATATATATATATATATATATATATATATATATATATAATATACTGATGGCCAAAAGTTTGGAATAATGTACAGATTTTGCAGATTTGGAAGGAAATTGGTCCTTTATTTTACCAAAGTTGCATTCAACTGATCACAATGTATAGTCAGAACATTACTGATGTTAAAAACAGCACCATCACTTTTCGAAAAAAGTAATTTTTGATCAAATATAGACAGGTCCCATTTTCAGCAGCCATCACTCCAACACCTTATCCTTGAGTAATCATGCTAAATTGCTAATTTGGTAATAGAAAATCACTTGCCATTATATCAAACACAGTTGAAAGATATTTGGTTCGTTAAATGAAGCTTAACATTGTCTTTGTGTTTGTTTTTGAGTTGCCACAGTATGCAATAGACTGGCATTTCTTAAGGTCAATATTAGGTCAAAAATGGCAAAAAAAAAGAAACAGCTTTCTCTAGAAACTCATCAGACAATCATTGTTTTGAGGAATGAAGGCTATACAATGCTTGAAATTGAAAATAGAGCATGATTGAATTGAAGATTTCATACAAAGGTGTACACTACAGTCTTCAAAGACAAAGGACAACTGGCTCTAACAAGGACAGAAAGAGATGTGGAAGGCCCAAATACTACTAAACAAGAGGATAAGTACATCAGGGAACTCACATGTCCTCAGCTGACAGCTTCATTGAATTCTACCCACTCAACACCAATTCCCTATCTGTTACTCACGCGACGTTGTGTCGATGTAGTGACACTAGTGGTCACTCTTGGGAGCCAATGAAAATGAAAATTGGCGAGTGGTATTTGCATGCCACTCCCCTGGACATACGAGTATAAAAGGAGCTGGTATGCAACCACTCATTCAGATTTTTTCTTCGAAGCCGAACGGTCATGCTCATTGAGCTGAATTCTCATGACTGTTCATTCACTTCTGCTGGATCTGATGGCGCATATCAGTGGCTTCTCCCTCCTCTGCACTCGTGCACTGCAAAGAACGCCCCTGGGTGCTTCGGCAGAAAAAAGAAAGTATATTTTTCTGAAAGAGTATATTTCTTTAAAAGAGCGGCACACACAGAACATCTTTTTAAAGATGCGTCTTTTTAAAGATGTCTTTCCGATTGTGTGTTATTCCTGGTTGCGGGCATTACCTCTCAACTTCAGACGGTCAGGATCGCTGTCTTTCGTGTCTGGGTGCAACCCACACGGAGGCAGCATTCGTGGATGGTTCATGTTCTTACTGCGAGAACATGACCATGGCAACTTTGCGGTCGCAGCTTGCTTTCGTAAGAAAGAAAGCCACCCCAGCGGCTCCCCGCCTCGGTCCTTCTACCTACGGGTTTGAGGCCAGCACGGCTAGCACTGGGGCAATTTGGGGACTCCAATGGGATCACCTCCGCCGTGTATCCCCCCGTGGACCTCCCATTCCCCAGCACGCTCGTCTGCCCCGATTGGGCTTCCGGATGAGTCCGCCGGATCGTCTCATGGCGAGTTCGACCTCTTGTTCCGAGCCCACAAAGCTGATGAGCTCTCGAGGGCAGCATCGGAGAGCAGACTTGTCCAGTCGGATGCAGAAGCCTCAGCTGGGCTCCCGCCTTCGGGGTCGATTGCCCAGTCACAGGCTGATGCAGAGATGAAAGACATGCTTTCCCGGGTGGCCACGAACGTTGGGCTACAGTGGAACCATTCGCTCTCCTCTGAACCCTCGTGGCTCGATGATTGGTTCCTGGGCTCGCGGCGCTGCTCAAAGCAGCCACGCCCCGCTCCAGTGCCTTTCTTCCCGGAAGTGCACGAGGAGCTGACAAAATCATGGGAGGCACCTTTTACTGCCCAGTCCTGATTTCGCAGTTCCCCCGCCCTCACTACCCTCGATGGCGGGGCGGCCAGGGGCTATACAGCGATTCCCCCGGTGGATAAGGCACTCACGGTGCACCTATGCCCGCAGAGCACCACCACCTGGCGCGGACGCCCAAAGCTCCTGTCCAAGCCCTGTAGATTCATGTCCTCCCTGATGGCCAAAGCCTACATTGCTGCTGGACAAGCCGCCTCTGCCCTGCACGCCATGGCTCTCCTGCAGGTCCACCAAGCCAAGGCGCTAAAAGAACTGCACGAGGGTAGTTCCGCCCCAGATCTGATGCAGGAACTGCGCTGGGCGACCGACCTCACTCTCCAAGCGACGAAGGCCACGGCGCGGTCCCTCAGGCGGACGATGTCCACATTAGTGGTCCAGGAGCGCCAACTTTGGCTCAACCTGGTCGAGATGGGTAAGGCTGACAAGACACGGTTCCTTGCTGCCCCAATCTCCCAGGCTGGCCTATTCAGCGACACCGTTGAGGACTTTGCCCAGCAGTTCTCGACGGTGAAGCAGCAGATGGAGGCTATCCGGCATATCCTGCCCCAGCAAGGCTCAAGATCCCGCACCCCGCCTGCTCGTCGCCAAGGGCGTCCCCCTGCGGTGACTGCACCAGCAAATAGAAATAACACATCTTAAAAGGAGTGAGGGGTGCGAAGTCCATTCCGCCACTAAACAGGGACATAGGTACAGTAATGCCGACGAAGCACCCCGCGCGTCAGTTCACAATTACTTTATTAGAGAAAAATGCTCTTTTTTGAGCCTCCTAAGTCCCCGGGCCTGAGCACTGGTCACACTGGAGCTTGCCCGCCACGCAACAGCACTCCAAAAACAGGAATGAAAGAGATGCTGGGGCCGCGCCCCATACTTCACTTTTTTGCGAACTCTCTAGGACAAAAAAATAGAAGAAATAGAAGAAATGATGAAAAACCCCAAACCAGCATTTCCTAATGGAAGCGGCCTGCGTGGTGCATAACAGCACCAAACTAGGCCACATGCCAGAACAGGGAGCATGTCTCGACAGCGAGAATGGTGCATCCGTCCGGAGGAAGAGAGGAACACAAGGAAAAGTCCGGTGCCTATCCTCAGTCCTACTTCTTAGGACAAGAGCCGGAGCCTCAAGGCTCACATGGCTCATTTCATTCATGATTTGACAGAGCCTCGATGAAGCTCCATCAGGCCTGTTTCACAATGCGGTTGAATCCACACACGAAATGCTCATTTCCAACGATGTCCTCACGTGTTGTCACTCAAAAGGGAGAACATAGTCCTCGCTTCGGCATGAGTTGCTAGTAACCAACACGGGCTTAGACAAATTCATGCGCTGAAGTAAGAAAATCTGGCGAGATGGTGCCAAGCACTCGCCTATATAGAGCCCGTGACGTGGCTCCCTATGGGCATCGCTTAAGTGCCATCAGCCAATAAACTGGTGTGACTGTATACAGTTCAAACCACGTGAGACCACTGACGTAGTCCCAATTTGTCATTACGCAATGTAGAAGTTTCCTTCGAAAGGGAAATGACTTACTGAAATTATTTGGTTTTCCCAGCGCTACATGAGAGAGAGAGAGGAAGGTTTAGGTGAGCATGTTTGATTACTCCCTTGGCTCCATTGCTCCATTTGCAATACATTGTGACAAATGTAGCGGTATGTGACACTACAATGCTACATGCTGGAACATATAGCTCATTAAAAGAAAAGTTACACTATTGTGAATATAGCTGAACTTCAGTCACGTTACTAAAAATATAGTTATGTTATTAGCATCGATAATTTTTGTTTACTACATTGCAATGCTGGTCTTTAAAGGGAGTGAATACTATGGGATGAATATAGTATCAAAATTATTCACAAATGTGAAAACCTTTATCCATCAATTTGATAAATGTCTTATATGCATTTTACTAGTCACACACAAATGCCTTTGAACTTGTATCTGTGAAATTCCGAATTAAATGAATGTGCAGCGATTTGTACAAATAGAGACATATTTGTAAATACAAATGTTCCTTTTTTTTTATAAATGTAACACAATTTGTATGTTTAACCAAAGGAAGACATTCCAAATTAAACACAAAATGCCCTTGTGCAGCATTGAATGTGCATTTGTGGATCAAGTGACACGTGCTTTCATTGACATGTTTTTGTGTCTATTCTGTTTTATTTATTTGAATTCTGAGACTTTTGTTTTGCTGTTTTTATGTGCAGCTATTTGTACAAATAGAGATATATTTGTGAATATAAATGTTCCCTTTTGTACAAATAATCACATTTTGTGGATGCAACCAAATTAAGATGTTCCAGATGAAACACAAAATGGTCTTGTGAAGTATCGAATGTGCATGTGTGGATCAAGTGACGCGTACATTCATTGATGTCTTTTTGTGCATTTTCTGTTTCATTCATTTGAATTTTGAGACATCCTTTCCGCTGGTTTTGCCTTGCACGATCCACACATAACTTTGTGTAATAAAAGCAGAAACCACTAAACTCATTTTACAGGTGTACCATCAGGCAGGGCATGGTTTATTTACAAGGTCACTCGGCATGCACAGTTTACAAGTGCCACTTCAAACAAACAGCATCTGAAATCAGCAGAAAGAATCTCAGTTTTTATCATATATGACCAAGGATAATGTCCTGTCACATTGTGAAAGGCGAAAAAAGCTCATTTTAGAATGCAAGTCCTGGTGACAATATGTTTGTGTGACATGTCAGTAGCTTTCTAGCTAGGATTCCAACACTTGGCTCACCGGGTCTTTGTTCCTAGTCAGTGTTAGAGTCTGCTACTTAAATCTTAACTAAGTTTCTAGACTGAAAATCCTGTCAACACAATGTGAAATATCTGTTTGTGTAGTCAAAGGATAAGTACAGTTCTTAATGTTGTAGTATCCAATAGGGCTGGGCGGAATGGTGGTATATACTGAAGGGGTGGATTTTCAAAATCCTTTAATTTATTTTTTTAAAGTTATACCTTATCTTTTATCATCCTCTTTTATTGTTATTATATTAATCGATTTTCTATTTTTCTTTTACTATAAGGTACAAGTAATATGTATGTGATTTGAGAGGTGACTGAGGGTCTGGCCCATGCCAGGAGTGCAGTAACAGTGATTATTCATTTAGTCCGGCCTCCAGAGAATGTGCATTTTATGTTGTATTGCATTTATTCCATTTTTATTTCTATTTGTGTTACATAATTAATCATATACCCTATTTAACTAGATGCAGCAATAGTGTGCTCTCTTGTGCAGTGGAGTGCCCTTTTGTTTCTCTCTGTGCTCTGTCCATATGTTCCACAGATGTGAGGCCCAGCATTCCATCTGGGTTGGGGAGAAGGCATCTATTCCGGAGGACAAGATAACAGAAAATAACACCTCCACACATTTAATGTCCAAATAACTTATGTCTCTGAATTATTTACAGTTATTGTGCCCTCTCAAATGTGACTTTGCCATAGTCAAAAACAACTTCCAAGGAATTTAATTGCTCTCCTTGGTACCCCTTTGACGTAACGGAATTAGGAGTAGCTATAACTGATAGCTAACCTCTTATATCTGAGCATAGGTTTGTTTCAACCAAGGATGGGACCTCAATTCATGTTGTGGCTAACAATTATTGTTTGCATGAAGACGGAAGCAGTCCATATTTGTAATATGTTAAAATTTTGAAGTAGTTGACCTACCAGAATGCTAGAAATTGTGGTACAATGACACCCTTAATGTAATTTGCATATGACTATAATTGCTTTGGACAGTTTGTAAAACTTCACTTCGACTTCCTGTCTTTCTAACTGTTTTATCTCATTGACTCATGATGCCTATTGAACCTGCAGAGAACAATCAGAATAAACTCTCTCATTTGATTATTGCAAAACCTGACTCTGAGTTTTATTCTTCAATATACATATTGAGGACCCAGCTGTCGCCCCCTACAATACCGTGGCGATGGAATAAAGTGTCAGTCAGCAGAAATGTTTCTATATCGTGGTATGCAAATATCTGTGCATGCAACGCTCCACTTGGCTGAAGATGACACATATAGTGTGAGAGACGAACAAACAAACATGGAGATAGATGAACAAACAGAATGCAGGATGACTCTGAAACAAGTCAAATGCAGGAGGAGGAATATATTTTTACATGAAAAGGTGTGGTCTCAAGTTATTGGTTGAGTGCCCTGTTGATGACACACTTGCACACAGCACGCGCATCAGCTGCTGTTAATAACCATTGAACCTTCAAGCTTTCCTACTGGCTATTCTCCCGCAAGCACAGAGAGAGAAGCGATCGCAATTATATCAGGAATGAATAAAAACTCCTTTGTCAACAGTGCATTTATATCAAGCAGACTTTAATTGAAGTCAGAAGTTTACATACATTTAGGTTGAAATCATTAAAACTCATTTTTTAACCACTCCACAGATTTAATTTAGGATTTCAGATTGCAAGTCATTTAGGACATCTACATTGTGCATGACACAAGTAATGTTTCCAACAATTGTTTACAGACAGATTTTTTCACTTTTAATTGACTATATCACAATTTCATTGGGTCAGAAGTTTACATACACAAGTTAACTGTGCCTTTAAACAGCTTTGAAAATTCCAGAAAATGATGTCAAACCTTTAGGCAACTAGCCAATTAGCTTCTGATAGACTAATTGGAGTCAATTGGAGGTGTACCTGCGGATGTATTTTAAGGCCTACCTTCAAACTCAGTGCCTCTTTGCTTGACATCATGGGAAAATTAAAAGAAATCAGCCAAAACCTCAGAAAAAAAAAGATTGTGGACCTCCACAAGTCTGGTTCATCTTTGGGAGCAATTTATAAATGCCTGAAGGTACCACATTAATCTGTACAAACAATCGTATGCAAGTATAAACACCATGGGACCACGCAGCCATCATACTGGTCAGGTAGGAGACGCATTCAGTCTCCTAGAGATATATGTAGTTTGTGTGCAAAAAGTGCAAATCAATCCCAGAACAACAGCAAAGGACCTTGCGAAGATGGTGGAGGAAACAGGTAGACAAGTATCTATATCCACAGTAAAACTAGTAAAACCTATATCGATATAACCTGAAAGGCTGCTCAGCATGTAAAAAGCCACTGCTCCAAAACCACCATAAAAAAGCCAGACTTAACTTTTTGGAGAAATGTCCTCTGGTCTGATGAAACCAAATTTAACTGTTTGGCCATAATGACCATTGTTATGTTTGGAGGAAATAGGGTGAGGCTTGCAAGCCAAAGAACACCATCCCAACTGTGAAGCATGGGGGTGGCAGCATCATGTTTTGGGGGTGCTTTGCTGCAGGAGGGACTGGTGCTCTTCACAAAATAGATGGCATCACGAGGAAGGAAAATTATGTGGATATACTGAAGCAACATTTCAAGACATCAGCCAGGAAGTTAAAGCTTGGTTGCAAATGGGGCTTCCAAATGGACAATGACCCTAAGCATACTACCAAAGTTGTGGCAAAATGGCTTAAGGGCAACAAAGTCAAGGTATTGGAGTGGCCATCACAAACCCTGACCTCAATGTGATAGAACATTTGTGGGCAGAACTGAAAAAGTGTGTGTGAGCAAGGAGGCCTACAAACCTGACTCAGTTACACCATTTCTGTCTGGAAAAATGGGCCAAAATTCCAGCAACTTATTGTGACAAGCTTGTGGAAGGCTACCCAAAATGTTTGACCCAAGTTAAACAATTTAACTTTTGTTTGGCAATGCTAACAAATGCTAACAAAGTGTATGTAAACTTCTGGGCCACTGGGAATGTGATGAAAGAAATAAAAGCTGAAATAAATAATTCTCTCTACTATTATTCTGATATTTCACATTCTTAAAATAAAATAGTTGTCCTAACTGACCTAAGACAGGGAATGTTTTCTACGATTAAATGTCAGGAATTGTGAAAAACTGAGTTTAAATGTATTTGGCTAAGGTGTATGTAAACTTCTGATTTCAACTGTATATAGTTACCAAAACGGTTTCCAGTATCTAATGGAAGACAAAATCCAAAACAAAACAGTGATTGAGGGCTTTGCCTCAGAATCAAAGCAAATGCTTATAGTCAAATAGAAAAGCCTATTTGTGCTTGTATTGAAAATCGATGCAGAGTAGATAAAACAGATAAAATATGATTTTTTATATTTGTTTACTGATAAATACAGGTCTTCTTTTAGGCTACAATGGGCATCATTTCAAATAAAAAAGGAACTTTTTCATAAGTTTTTGAATCACTTCCATCAAAATATGTAGGCTATATTCCATATCATACATATTATTACTGACCAAAAATGTAAATAATATTACCATATACTTTGTTGCTTATATCGCCCACCCCATCACAGGGTTATTTATCCTTTTTTTTTTTCCAGGAAAAAATATCATATTGTGATATATAGCTCTACAAGCGACTTACAAATGATGAATATATTGTAAGCAAATAAGGAGACAGTGGTGTGAAAAGTGCTGTATTACAAAGTTCCACTAGCAACAGAATAGTAGTATTCAAGACAGATTAAAGTGCAGCAAGAGTTTTTTTTTTTATTTATTTATTTATTTTTTTTATATAATTGTTTTTATTTAGTGACTGGTTAAGTGCTCATGGAAAAGATGCGTCTTTAGCTGTTTTTTGAAGACAGAAAGTGAGTCAGCTTCATGGATGGAGCTGGGAAGGTTATTCCACCAATGTGGTATGATGAAACCAAAAGTCTGGGAAAGTGTTTTGGTGCCTCTTTGTGTTGGTACAACAAGCCGCTGTTCCTTAGCTGACCGCAGGCTTCTGGAGAGATCATAGCTCTGCAGAAATGATTTTAGGTATGCTGGAGCAGATCCAGTGACTGTTCTGTATGACAGCATTAGAATTACATATGTGCATCAACCGGCAGCCAGTGAAGAGAGACAAGGAGTGGTGTAACATGCGCTCTCTTTGGTTCATTAATGACCAGACGTGCAGCTGCATCATTTGCAGAGGTCTAATTTTGCATGTAGGGAGGCCTGCAATGAGAGCGTTAGAGTAGTCCAGTATAGTTATGACAAGTGACTGAACAAGACATTGTGTTTAGTGTGTAGAGATTAGTGTGTCTGTGGTAGTGTTTACATACAGGGTGGAAAATAAATTTTCTGTGGGAAGAGAGGTAGAGACAGCAGTGGAAAGGCATGAGGGTGAAAGAGAACGGAGGTTACGGTGAAAGGAAACCAAAGGCGGAGTCTGTTTTAATATAGATGGGAGAGTCATGTTGAATTGAACAAAGTAGTGATCAGAGACATGTAAAGGAGTAACAAGAATATTTGATTTGGTACAGTTACATGTAAAAATGAGGTCCAGCTGGTTGCCCGATCTGTGAGTTGCTGTAGTGCTTAGTCTTTCCAAGTCAAACGAGGCCAGAAGAGCATGAAGTTCAGCGGCCTGGGGCTTGTCTTGATGTATGCTGAAATCTCCAAGAACCACAAGTAGCCTACCATCTTCCAGGAAGGAGGACAGCAGGACATCAAACTCCTCAAGAAAGTTTGTCAGCTGACCTGGAGGGTGATTGATGACAACAATATGTTTTTTTTGTGTGGGTTGCATTGTAGTAATAGCATGGAATTCAAAAGAGGTATTGTTACATAGAGAGGAGTGTGGTGAAAATGACCAGTTGTTTTGAATGAGCAAACCTGTTCCCCCACTCCTACCGGTGTGTCGAGGGGTGTGAGAGAAGGAGAAGTTGTTGGAGAGAGCAGCGGGTGTTGCTGTATCCTCTGGACGTATCCATGTTTCTGTCAGTGCAAGCATGCTGAGGTTGGACTGTGTGGCGAAGGCTGGAATGACATTAACTTTGTCCACAGCTGACTGGCAGTTCCTTTGTCCCATTGAGAAAGAGAGCAGTGCAAAGTGGCCGTAGGTTGTGTGGGTTGCACTGTGTCTTGCATCTATATCGTGTAAACTGTCTGTAACAGATAACAGAGGTGTGATTGAGGGCATATGTTATGCATGAAATAGACATTAGAATGTAGAAGGAAAATATAGAAAAAACTGGACATGCCTTAATGCTGCTAAGCACAACAAAGCTAGTTACGTGGGCAACCGAAACTAAGGGTCGCGTGAGGTGACAAATGCGGGAACAAACGCAAATTCAGTACAAAGCTAGTCATATTGTTTGCCACAAACAAACAATGCTAAACAACACAACACTAATGTTTTAACTTAGGAGGAGTTCAGAAATCAATATTTGGTGGAATAACCCTGATTTTCAATCACAGCTTTAATGCGTCTTGGCATGCTTCCTACCAGTCTTTTACATTGCTGTTGAGTGACTTTATGCCACTCCTGGTGCAAAAATTCAAGAAGCTCAGCTTTGTTTGATGGCTTGTGGCCATCCATCTTACTCTTGATCACATTCCAGAGGTTTTCAATGGGGTTCAGGTCTGGAGATTGGGCTTGCCAAGACAGGGTCTTGATCCGGTGGTCCTCCATCCACACCTTCATTGAGCTGACTGTGTGGCATGGAGCATTGTCCTGCTGGAAAATCCAATCCTCAGAGTTGGGGAACATTGTCAGAGCAGAAGGAAGCAAGTTTTCTTCCAGGATAACCTTGTACGTGGCTTGAAATGTTGAGAAATGTTGTCAGTACTTTATAGAATAAAACAAAAATGTTCATTTTGCTCAAGCACATACCTATAAGTAGTAAATCCAGAGAAACTGATAATTTTGCAGTGGTCTTTTCCAGCACTGTATACCATTACTGTGATATAGAATTTTGGTCATATCGCCCACCCCTACCCAAACATCTGGCACTGTTGCATCCTGTCTCACAGTCAGAAGCTGTTACTTCTTGGGCTCATATAACACAATATGAGTATCCAAACCATACTGCGTTGTTTTGAACTTTTTATTGAGAGAAATAGCACAGCTAGAAGTGCCTTTACAAAACATGAATCATGACAACAGACATACCATAAATACCTTTATATTAAGGTTTTTACAAAGTCTAATGTTGTTTTTTCATGTTATGTAAATGTATTTAATGAAAAAAAATCCAATAAGGCTATAAAAATGAATTTCAAAAGCATTCTTTAACACTTTTGTGTTATGGCAGACTGGCTCAGTGTTATTCATTAGAAAAACAAATGTTATATTTACCTTGTAAACAATGTGTATTACATGTATTCACTCAGGAGTTATATGGCTGTGAGTTACAGGAGGACCAATGATTGAAGAAATTGTGGTCTTTGCATCACAAAAAAGGGACACAGCTGCAGGGCTTTTGCACAACTGGTAAGACATAAGGCTTCATGGCAACAAGCTTGTTTCTTTCTATTATATTTTATAAAGGAATAATCTCATTTTGTATGTACTTATTAATTATCATAGACACTATTAATTATAGTGTCTGTGACACTACACCATGCAGTAGCAATGAGCAAGGGTAATCTCAAGTAAAGTGCCAAGTGTGATGTTCAATTCCATTGTGTGCATGTACATAAAATGTGTAGTTTAAGGACATTGTTTCAACCCAAACAGATTTTTTTTTTTTTTTAAACATTTCATTTTGTTTGACCTTACAAAGACTAATTCAGGGTCAAAACATTGTCTTTAAACTGAAAGGTTAGCATTGTGCAAGCATTTTCCTCCCATATTTCTATGGATATTAAGTTGCAGATGTGCACCTGCATTTATTAGCTATGAGTTTCAAATATTGCATATGTGCATATAAATTCAATACCTCTTTAGCCACCAGACTTGCATTCGAGGCATTTTTATATTGACAAGCTTTCTTAAAACCTTACTAAATTAAAATGTCTTGGTAAAGCACTTAATGAAAAATTTACAAATTTAAAGGGATAGTTCACACAAATATGAAAACTATCATCATTTACTCACGTCCTAAGAAAGGAAATGTTAGGCAGCATGCACAGAGACTGACAGGCTCAGTCCCCATTCACTTTTATTACATGGGAATAAAAGCAATGTCAACATTTACAAGTTTTTGTTCTACAGGGGAAAAAATAGATCAAATGTGTTTGAAACAACATGAAGGTGAGCAAATGATGACAACTTTCATTTTTGGGTGAACAATTATAAATGCAGCCAAAAGAAGACAATGTTAATTATTTAGGTAAATGTTTATTGCACTTTCATTTGAATACATAGGAATATTACTTAAGTCTGACTTAAGGGAATATATATACTTTTACATATCATGGAAACCAATTCTTACAACAGCAGATCTTGTACAAACCTTAATATAAAGGTATTTATGGTATGTCTGTTGTCATGATTCATGTTTTGTAAAGGCACTTCTAGCTGTGCTGCTGCTCTTCTGCATTAATGCTTTTTATTTCTCTCAATAAAAAATTCAAAACAATGCAGTAAGGTTTGGATACTCTTATTATATTATATGAGACCAAGAAGTAACAGCTTCTGACTGTGAGACAGGATACAACAGTGCCAGGTGTTTGGGTAGGGGTGGGCGATACGACCAAAATATAAACATCTTTTGATTTAATTTAATAATAAATTACACAGACACAGGTAAAAAGACATTTGTTTAAGGCCAATAACATGCATTTGCAAAGTTTTCCCAAATTGAATATGAATGAATTTAGGACTTATTCATTGGTAGTTGTTTGTGTGTGGGTCGGCCATGGTAAAAAAACAGCTAAACAAATGTCTCAAATTTCAAATAAATAAAACAGAATAGACACAAAAACATATCAATGAATGCACGCATGTCACTTGATCCACAAATACACATTCAATGCTTCACAAGGGCATTTCTTATATAATTTGGAATGTCTTCCTTTGGTTAAACACTCAAATTGTGCTATATTTATACAAAAGTGAACATTTGTATTCAAAAATATGTCTCTATTTGTACAAATCGCTGCACATTAATTTAATTCAGAATTTCACGTCACAAGTTGAAAGGCATTTGTATGTGGATAATAAGATGCATGTATGACATTTATCAAACTGATGGATAAGTGTTTACGCATTTGTGAATAATTTTGATACTATATTTATCCCATAGTATCTTGCGCAGGGTCTTGTATTCCAACGTGATCTCATGAGAATTTGTATGTATTCTTAAAAAAAAAGTGGTTCTAGCAAATGTACTGTACATATTTGCTTACCTTTTCAAAGACATAAATGTACAATATTGATATCATCTCAAATGTAATCATTTTACATATTAACACCTTTAGAAATGTACAAATGTTTATGTATACTGATTGAATTCATGAATATTGAATAATTAATTATTATTACATTTATAACCAATAAAATTTGTTAAATGTTAAATGCCTTCACATTTAAGTTGATGAATTTACCTTACCTTTTTACAATTCCATTCTATTCTGTTTGATTTCTGCAGCCCTATTCAACTCATTTCAAAGGATTATATCACTTTAAACAAGACTAAACTTTTAATGTTAAAATGAATAGAAAATCTGTAATTGTTTAATTATGCATTATGCATTCAATTTTTATTTTGTTTGCCATGGGACACGAAAGGAGTTTTCTGAATATTATTTGGTCAAAAAAAAATAAAAAAAATAAACCAAAAAAGCAGGGGCCTGGGTAGCTCAGCAAGTAAAGACGCAGACTACCACCCCTGGAGTCGTGAGTTCGTATCCAGGGCGTGCTGAGTGACTCCAGCCAGGTCTCCTAAGCAACCAAATTGGCCTTGTTGCTAGGAAGGGTAGAGTCACATGGGGTAACCTCCTCGTGATCGCTATAATGTGATTCACTCTCGGTGGGGCATGTGGTGAGTTGTGTGTGGATGCTGAAGAGAATAGCGTGAGCCTCCACATGCACTATGTCTTCACGGTAACGCGCTCAACAAGCCACGTTATAAAATGTGCGGATTGACAGTCTTAGTCTCAGGCAACTGAGATTCGTCCTCCGCCACCCGGATTGAGGTGAGTCACTACGCCACCACGAGGACCTAGAGCGCATTGGGAATTGGGCATTCCTAATTGGGGTGAAAAAAAATAAAAATAAAAACACAAAAGCATTATAAAACAATTAAGAAAGTAATCCATTGTATTCTTTTTTTTTTTTTTTTTTTTTGCTATAATCCAAGTCTTTATATAGCTCTGCGTGAGGAATACTGCAGGCCCAAATTCCATCAGCTCTCGCACTGATTTCATAATTCAAATGGTTGTTTGGCTCTCACATGACTTGTGACCACTTGCGACATGCCATAATCCATGTTGTATTCCTTTGAATGAAATATTAAGAGCCTTCGTGGATGGATCAGGAGAAGATTTTTAGCAATTAATAATAACTGAAATTCCATTCTCTACATCACACAAAGCTATTGTTTGCCATCAGGGAGCACATTGAAAGCAGCACATTATTGTTTTAACTACTTTTGTATTGAATTTTGCTATTTTTTCTGAATAAATTATTGTGATTTCATTTATCTGATAGTTAAAATAATAAAAAAAAATGTATGTGGTTAAGAAATTAGTGGCTCTAAAATGTATATCTGTGTAGCCAGTGATCGTAAAAAAACAACACAGGATAAAAAAATATATTTTTGAGGTTTTATTCTGATGGCTGATTGAAAAAAGAAAAAAACAGCGGTCGATGGAACCGTAAAATGAATACAAAAAATGAAATACAAAATTGAAATATTGCACAATGAAAAACGTAGAGGCTAATGTTAAATGAAAATACAAACAAGGCATTATCCAACCCATATACTTCAACATATACTTAATACTTGCTCAAACCACTCAAAGCATCATATGCATTTAACACATATATGTTAAATATGTAACATATATCTCATTTTCATTTCATGTGTGCAAAACGTGGTCAAACTCCACACATGTAATCCATATGCATCCTTCAAAATTAACCCATAACAAACACTCAATTTTAACATATGACACTTCTGAACACATATTTAATGCAATACATGAAATTTCTTCACTTGGCTACAATTATTAAAACATATATTGTAACCGAAAGCATTGTCACTGTACATTAATCTGCCTGTTATTTTATATTGTTCAAAAGTGGTTAGGTTAGGAGTAGGGTTAAGGGATCTAAAATATCTATAAAATAGTAAAAATATACAAATACATTTATTTACTATAAATTAGGGCTGTCGATTTACTGTAACAATTATAAAAACAAATAAAAATAATAATGCATTAATAATGGCCTCTGGACCGTAATCAGGAATATTCCTACCAACTAAACAATTTAAGCTTAAAGTACCGATTAATAAAGTGGCATATCATGTAATTAATTGTATAATTTTTTTTATAGATTGACAGCCCTTCTATAAATACAGAATAAATGATTTATAAAAATATATTTATAATGGATTTGAAGATTCAAATATTTTAATAGATTTGTAAATATTTTACGTTTCTAAACCTGTAAATATGTAACTTGTTTATGATTAAGATGCTGTCAAAATGTCCAGATTGTATGCTTTAGCATCTATCCAAACATACAAAAAAGTTAATTTAAATGTCACATAAAAATAACTATGTATAATAATCAGATCAGGCTCTCTTGTCTCTTTCTTGTAGTGTGTGCATTGCATTTGTTGTTGTAGAGATATTTATTTTTTTTCACAAGAGAGTCATATTATGAGTCCCCTAGTCATATTTTGCATAAATTCAGCCTGGCATGAAAAACACTTCATGACAAGATAAATGTATCTTTCATTTATTAGCATGCATACTGTATCACACTGCTTAAAAGGCTCATTTTCAATAAATGGATGTCGGCATGAAGACAGATAAGGGGACATTTAACGCAAGGCATCAACTCCATCTGAAAAGTGCTATCCGGTCCAGCAGATCAATAGAAAAAGTCTGGGAAGAATCAAGATCCAACAAACAACAATTCTATTCAGCTGTCAGTGCTGGATTTGATCCGTCTGCTCCTCTCCAGCTGATACGGATCAGATTCTGATTACTCAGCACCTAGATCAATTTCAGGTGTCTCCCAACTGTGCCCATCTGCTGTGGTGAAATAAACAAGTAATTACTGTCTATATGTATGATTACCCTCAGACTATGAGCTGCTTCCAGGAATGATGATGTGTGGATGCATTTAAATAAACTTGATAAATCATGCGGGTTGATGGGGTTGTATCATTAGTAGGACTACAAAGTTGAAGTTGAACTATACATTGGAAAACTGACAATTTAGTCTGTCACAGTAAGCTGAGGAGCTGGCCTATTCCCTGTTAAAATTTCATTGATAGGCAGAGATAGCTGGGAGTCGCTGGTATTAACATGATAAACTACACTCAATGCAGAGTTTAATATCAGTCAGAAAACAGGCAAGATCCTCACAGAACCTTGTTCAACTTTTATTAGCACCAACACCTTGCTCAATACTAGGGCTTTCATCGTGGTTACTCATTTTTACTAGTCAACTGGTCACCCAGAAAAGTAATCGACTGGTCAATGGGTCAGTGCTAATGTTTAAAAAAAAAAACTCACCCCATGGTGTGCAGAATCTGTGGTCTGCACTATTCAATGCTGTGTTGCTGGAAAGTGAGTGGAGAGAATGTAATGACATTTTGGAGACCATGGCAACATTTTTGCAAAATTAAATTGTGGTTCATCACACGTATCGCTGTAGTTCTGAGGTGAAATGTACACAGAGGGGCGCTAAAAGCAAGTTAAAAGATTAACTTTAAGGTTAATGCACTAGAGTTTAAAATCAACAAAACCTACTTAACTACCGACACCTTAATCCAACGCTCTATCAGTTGAGCTACCATGCAATTCATTCACACTGGAATCAGCTTGTAAATGTAGTTGGTTATGTTATGCAAGCATTAAAATGTATCTGTCCACTACCATTGTACTGCAAAGACGAAGGGGGAACTTCATTTAAATACCTTATTTTGAGTTTCGCAAATGAAAGTCAGTTGACTAGCTGAGTAGTTAGTACAACTCCTAGCAGAAATCTGAGTTTGGGTTTCGAACATTTCGAAAGTTTTGTGTCGGAGTCAGGCACAGTATAAATAAACAACAAAGCAGTATTGCTTCATTTATTTTCTAAAAAATAAACCGTTCCTAAATGTTAGTTAACAATAGGCATTAAAAAAAAAAAAAAGTCATGTGACAACATAAATATTATATTCTGGAGGTCTAGATTGTCACAACAAAAACAGCATGATCCAGATGAGACCTCTTAAGGGACAATGTCTTGATGGTAATGCTCATTTTTATGTCTATGTTATGAAACATACTTAAGAGTGTTGTAAAATATGATGTTTCTCAATAGTAAACATTTAAACTGTACAATATGATACAAGAACATTGTTGGCATTTACAGTGTTTCTCCTTGTATGAGGTATATGGTATAATAAAAAAAAAACTATTTACCTACAGATAACATCTAATTCCAAAGTAAATAAGGAAAGGCCTGCAAATGGCAGCATTCATATACAGTACACAACACACTTGCCACACCTGAATGCATTTCAAATATCTGGGGATCTGGGGAGGACCCGCTCTCTTTGTCTTCTCGAGAGAAAGTGTGTCTCTAATCGCTTTTTTCCACCACGGCCCCCATTTTACAATGTAATCTCCTGCTCTGCTGATTTAAGTTAGCAGATTTGCAGTTTTATTAACACAGAAAGATGCTGAAGTGTGGAATATGCCAAAACAAACTCTCTTTACAGGAGGTTCTGCTCACACAGGATGAATCCATCACTTGAACAGCTGACAGAAAGTTGTTGGCCAGTTTATGGGCTGCAATACAATGTTGCAGCTTGATAGAGACCCCATAAAAGCATGATAACCTAACCATCACACAAAGCCATGAAGTTTATGTGACATCAAAGATGATGGGTGTGAAAGAGTGGCCATTTGCAGGCATTGGGCTGCGATCAGTGACAGTATTTTGCAAGGGGATTAGAAACTGCAGGAGGAGAGGGGGAGAGAGAGAGAGCCTGTTATTTGACATTCTCTTGAGGAATATGAAATGGTGAACAGGCGGTCGGGCAGCTCCGTTTTGGAGTGTGCATCCCTTTGATGGCTGCCAAGATCAAAGACGAGGGATTTGCAGCAATCTGCAGTAATTTTTGTAGTCACCCCCAGTTCTCCTATCTGCTTTTTAATATTTCTTCAGAACATGAATGGTTTTTGTGATCACAGAAAGGGGTGCCGAGGAAAGCTCAAGATAAGACTATAAGGCTAGACTGCAGGGGCGTACACCCCCCCAATAATCAAAATAACAAGTACCTCTCTGTACAATTGTAGTGAACAGAATAGCATCTCAGAATGCACAACACGTCAAACCTTGAGGTGGATGGGCTACAACAGCAGAAGACCACGTCGGGTTCCACTTCTGTCAACCAAGAACAGAAAACTGAGGCTGCAATGGGCCTACCTTCTGCATGTTGAAGCAGAAATCGAGATTTGTCAGACAAGGCGATGTTTTTCTAGTCGTCTGCCATCCAGTTTTGGTGAGCCTGAGCCCACTGCAGCCTTAGTTTCCTTTTCTTAACTGATAGTAGTGGTACCCGGAAGGGTCTTCTGCTGCTGTAGCCCATCCACTTCAATGTGTTGAATGTTCAGAAACGTTTTCTGCGTAGCACTGTTGAAATATGTGGTTATTTGGGTTACTGTCACCTTCCTTGGATCAATCTGGCCCTTCTCCTCTGACCTCTGTCATTAACAAGCCATTTTTGCCCACAGAACTGCAGCTCGCTGGATGTTTTTTTGTTTTTTGCACCATTCTCTATACACTCTAGAGCAGGGTTCCTCAATAGGCGGCCCACGCTAAAGGCCTGTTCACACCAAATCTGTGACGATTTTGTGAGACAAACTTCAGACGAAAGGTCTATACACACAGAGTCTGTAAATAAGAATAAAAATGAAAAACAATTTCACCCCTGTACAGTAGTACTGTTGCTGTTCTACAAACATTTATACCAGTCTCCTGCCATGCTCAGGCTAGCTGTCAGTGCTAGAGATTAATATACTGAACGCTGTTAAGGCATTTATTTACCTAATTTGGCATAACTGTTTCATTATGTTTTACCACCATGTTGATGCATTCTAAGGAGTATATAATCTGTGTTTTTATGCGAGTGAGATGAGTAAAGAGTGCTGTTGCATAAATATACGTCCTATTTATATTTGCACCTATATTTTGCTAAGAGTATATTCCAAATGGACTCCTGAAGCCAACTACTATTTTTATAATGCCTGGATAATATAAACAAGGTAATGTGATACAAACACACGTGGAATAGTGCACATTAAGAATAATATTTTATAGGGGAAAAAAATGGATGCATAGCCTAATATTAAAAATTATTTATAAGAAAACATTGGCTCACGGTCTTTATTTATTTAAATTATTGAAATATTTTGTTATATCATCCTTAAAGCTACATTTTGTAACTTTTGGCCCTCTAGCGGTTAAAAAATAAAACTGCATGCATCTTGCGGAAGGACATTATTTTGGTTATGCTTCGGCTCTGCTCCTCTGCGTGGATGAATGTGGTTCGAGGCACCGGTGTACACATGGATACAGGACATCTTATCAGAGCAAATGGACAAATAAATAACAAAAGAAAGGAAAAGACGGATATCCAAAAACATGTCATCTGAGCAGGTAAGTGCCATATCTTATGCTGTTGTTTTGACTTATTGGAAACATTACTGTTTTGAAATAAATGACGTTACAAAAGTTAGGCAAAGTTCATTAACATTAGGCATAACCATTGATAGTCTGATAAGGTCAAACGTTGTAAAGTTTTTATAACTGCAGGATGTTCTGGCCAAATAGACCACGGTAGTATCTAATTTATAGATTGTTATTGTTACCAACCAGTAGTCAACATCATTTCAAGACTCGCATTTCCTTGGCAAGCCTAGGACTAAAGGATTTATTTATATAAATTATTGCTGTTATGAAGAAAAATACACACGTGTGCTAGCAAGTGAAAAGTTCTGCAGCGATTACAGTATAATTATTGTATTTCACTACACACACAGACATCTGTTGACATTTATGTACAACTATACATAAATGATATATATAAAATATCTGTTGAGTGAGAAAAAACCCCATCTCTGTGTCACTTTTAAATCCTTTCAGATCTCAGAGTTGTCGGGTTTTATTATGGACTCTGTCGCTTTCCATTTTTGCTTGTAGACTCTGCTCTGTTCAGGGTTTCTTTGTTTTACAACAGGTGATTCCCTGGAGGTTTGATATTTTGAATTATCCATGGTCAATTTTTCTCATTCATTGTGACAACAAATGTTCGGCTTTAGCTACTCCCACACAAGTGCTACAGTAGCCGGATCTTATTTTCTCTGCACGCACGGGCGAATGACATATGTATGCAATTTCCCACGAAATCTGTCCCGGCAGCTCTAAAATATTTATAATGTAATATCATTATTATAGGTTTATCAAAGTGTATTTGGGTAAAGTAAATACATGGTTTGGAAGATGGATTTTTGTTGCACTCTCTCATTAATAACATTTTGTTATTTTTTTACAAAAAAAAAAAAAAAAAAAATTACATAGTGTAGCTTTAAGAACAATAACAATAGTATGGCTAATAGGTCTAATAATTGAATCAGCAATTAGGGAAAGAGCAGGGAGTAGATCCCATTTGGAGATGAGAAAGAACAGTTGACATGGAGGACATGGAGATCCAGATTGTTCATTAAAGTTGTTGTTTTGTTTTTTTGTAGTTTTGTGTATCAGTATACAAACAAAATGTTCATAATTGTTTAAATAAATAAAGCAGGCTACTAATACTGAGAGAAAAAACTAAGAAAAAATCTGAATATTTATGCATGACCCTTTTTATAATAAAAATAACAATAGTAATAATAATAATAATAACAATAATAATAATAATAGTAACAGCAGCAGCACAAACACTTTGTCATTACATCTAATTGGGGAATTAATGCTCTAGAAACTGTTATGCGTGAAAATCTCAGGAGATCAGAAGCTACAGAAATACTCAAACCAGCCTGTCTGGCACCAAAAATCATGCCACGGTTGGAATCACTGAGATTGCATTCATTTCCCCATTCTGATGGTTGATGTGAACATTAACTGAAGTTCCTGCTCACATCTTTATGATTTTATACATCGCACTGCTGCCACACATTTGGCTGATTAGATAATTGCATTAATAAGTAGGTGTAATGGTGTACCTGATAAAGTGGTCACTGAACATTTTAAATTTAACTTGAGATGGCATAGTGCAATTTACTGACATTTAAAGGCATTCCTTGTCTGATAGAATGTTTAAAATCTTAATAAAATGTCTTTAAAAATCACTTTTGAAATGGAAAAGGCTCCAATTTCATGTAATGACCCATTTCATGTGTACATCATTTTAAACATATTTTTCAAAAATACTATTAATTTCTTTCCATTTAAAAATTTAGCAACTAGCAAAAAAATAAAAATATAAAATAAAAATTTAATCAGTGTCCACCTTTAAAATGCAACAATGAGCACACCTCAACAACTCACACTGCTTCATTGCCATACAAAGAATGACATAAATTGACACCAAAGCCGTTCCTCTTCAATGGATTTTTCCAACAAGACTATGATTGTGCTCCTTGTGTGTTCAGACTGTCTGTAATTTTCCTTCAGTGTTCAGGGCTGGCAGAAAATAGAAGATCTCATTTCAACATCATGGTGGAAAGATAAGGCTTTCTAGTCAATGACAGGTTTCTCTCAGTGTGTGGATACAGAGGGAAATCAGAGTTACACAATTACATTGACGTCCACAAGCTGCACTGCACGAGTGGCTCCATAATTGGATCCATTTTAAGGGCCACCTAGATCGCATTCAGAGGCAGAGGAAAGAAATTTTGCTTTCACTCCATGTGTATCTGTCTTTAACTTCTTTGTTCGCTCCCTCACTCCATTCCTTCAAAAACCATAGCTTGCAATCATTGCTTTAGCAAAGCAAAGAACAGCAGCGGTGTTAAAAGGCTTGTCACATACAATTCACACAAAGCTGAGCAGAAATGACACCACGTCCCTCAAAACACATTCACCCCTTAGCCTCCTGCTAACATAGCACACTCTTCTTCTCTGTGCTGACACAGGGTGCAGTCAGGGAGCTGATGTTAAACTGACAGCCTATCAAAGGAATCTGTTCTCAAAGTCTTGATAAAACGGAGAATTTCAGTGTATTTTCTTAAGATGTTTTATTTCTGCAAATGCAGACTCTTCGGAAATACTGTACATATTTTTTTCTTCAAACACACATTCATGAGAGACCCGATCATTTTCATGAGGAAGTGATTACAAGGCTTTGGTTCTGCTTTGCAGACCATGAAAGTGCTTTGGTTCTGCTTTGCAGACCATGAAAGAGCTGGAAGACTTTTAAGGTGTGCGATGGTATATTTTTTGCTCTCTCATCTTCCTTACCTGTCAGAGAAAGAGATAAAGAGGGGACAAGTTGGAGAAAGCAGAACTGATCCTGAATCCATTGGGACGGTCATTCTCAGAACTACTCAATCTTTTTTTTTTTTCAGCTCCAATAAATCCTGTAAAGCAAAGACAGATGTTTAAAGCTTGAGAGAGATGCCTCAACATAAAGCCGGCAGAAATTAAATTCTGGCCTAAATTTCATCCTGTTTTCACCTTTCTGTAGCAGTTCACAAGCAGTGCGATTAAACTTCAACAGGACTGCTAACCAAACATCAATGAGAAATTGAAAAGCAGCAACCAAGATAGTTGAGAGAGAGCAAAGCATTTTATTATCTTTGCATGGCCCTTACAGAATTTTTAAACTGTTAGTTGTACTCAACTGGTGGGCCGCGATGCAAATATTGATCACAGGTCTGATCTAACAAGGTTGCAGACAGCAACGAAAGGCAATGCTAAATTCAAAAATCAAAATGCATCGTTATGTGGTAGGGTGAGCAATGACATACATACAGTGGGTGTGCTGTCAGATAATTGGAGAAGCAATTATTTAAAATAAAATGACAACAAATATAATAATGTGTAAAATAAAGTGTCCATGGGCAATACTTGAGAAACTAAAAGGGGTCGTGTTGTCCTCATGATGACTGGGCATCGGGAAGGTCAGGGAGCGCTGAGAGGTGTTTGGTCCATGTAGGGGCAGGGCCAGTGACAATGACTTGCTCTAAGGTCTGGGACGTGCAGGGCGGTGGCTTCTCTTTGCAGTTTAGCTTTCCTAAATGCATCTAGGACAGTCTTAGGTAAATGGAGCGCTCAGCATTTAAAACAATGGTGATGAGCACTGCATGAAAAGAGTTGTATCTTGATTAGGGTACTTCCACCACTGAATTTTGAGTATCCATGAGTATTACGGACCACACATTTCAAATTCCAGCAGTACATACACTTCTATAGACCTTATGCAGCGCCATCTTTGATTTTTGATGGTAATGACACAGAGGCTATGAGGGATAGACGTACAGTCTATAATGATACCAATTTGGATGAAGGTATCATTGACTTCAGGTGTGCCTAGTTACATGCTGCCAGTAATATACAATTAAGGCACCCCTTCTCTCTCATGCCTGCTCCAGTTGTGTCCACTCACACGTGGTGAGCGAAGCAGAGCATGCATATTCTATTCATTCCAATAGGAGCCGAGCACTCCACTCAGCTCGCAATGTGGATTTTTCATTGAAATTAATTCAAAACACCCACTTAGCTTTGCTCATCACGTGCTAGTGGACATGTACCATTAGGAGTCTGGCTGCTGGGCGGCGATGGATGGGACGACCCTGATGAAAGTGGAGGCGTGACGTTTTGTGACAGTTGTGTTCACAAATGAAATAGGCTTATCAAATTTTAAGTACAATAATAATAAGCCGGTCAATTAATAGGGCTGGAATTGCCACAGACCTCCCGATTCGATATTTCAATGATATTTTCTAGCTGACTTGATCATTATTGCAATCTGATGTTTTGATATAAAAACTTATTAAAAAGTTTTTTTTTTTTTTTTTTTTTTTTTAAACGTCATTTTTCTCAGAAATAAATGTCTATTGAAGAACAGTTGTGTCTGAAATGACAATTGTTTACACTAATATATAATTTGCTGGTAAAAGGTTCTGTCAGTTAAGCCAGTGTTTCCCAACCACTGTGCCGCAGCACACTAGTGTGCTGTGAAAGATTGTCAGGTGTGCCATGGAAAATTAAAAAATTCCACAAAATAATTAAATGCATAAATAAAAAAATAATCGGGGTTCAGACTCCCGCTTGATTACAGCAGTAGTCTATCACGTGCTTGGTAACCACAGTCTTGCAGAGGCAGATCGCTTGATTGGTTACAGCTACGGCCAATCGTGCGCTTGGCTGCAGCAGCGTGTGCACAGTGAATCGGTGTCTGACAGGATGGAGCTTGAACTCTGAAGAGGCACTCGTGAAACTTCTCATTTGTAAACAAGCTGAATGACCTGGGACATGTACCGACTGACTAAATGAGAGGGGCATGTTGTTCACTCACTTCGCCATCTTTAGTCTTCCTTGTTTATCAAAGCTACGAGTAATGTGTAAAAGTTCATACACATTGAATGGAGTGTTGACACCTTGACTCAACTCATGTGAAATGCGCTTTACATTGATGAAAGGACATTATTGAAACTAAAAATTATTATTACTAAGCTGTTATTGTCCTCTTTTCTGATAAGTCATGCTCGGCAGTTTAAATCTGTAGGAAAATGATACCGTAGATCTGCTTTGTGTTTATAATTCTTAAACATTTTACTGTCAGTAGATTTGTAGTCATGCAAGTTTTAATGAAGGAGAAGGACATTATTGAAAGTGAAACTCACTATTATTAGAATTATTGTTGTCTTTTTGGATGAAAAATCATGCTCAAACTGATGGAAATCTTTAGATCTGCTTAGTTCTTTTAATGCTTAAACACTATAAAATCTCTTGGTAGATTTTGGTCATGAATGACTCAAAATGATTCAGTGACTTGCTCATACCACATAAGATGCTCATTTGTCGCCACCTATTGACATTTCCAGAAGTGTTCATTGAACTAATCAGTTAATAAAATTGAAAAAATTTGTGACACAGAAGCAAGCCACACCAAAATACCCTTTATTTCTTCAGCTAATTCTGCACAATTGTGCAGTAAATTTGGTATATTTGAATCATTAAAATAGCTGAAATTGTTGCTTTTAGCTAATTCTTTTTTTTTTTTTTTTTTTTCCCCGGAAAAAAAAATGTTCGTGGACCAGAGATTCTCTCACCTTTTTTGCCCTTCATGAGTTTGCATTCCTGTAATTTGCTGTGGCATTGCAAGAATTAATTTGCAAGAATAAATCTACAAATTAAAAAAAATTATCAAATTTGTTGTTATTTTTCCATTACCCAATTAGTGCTCTTGCCACCTGTGACCTCATTACACAGCATATCTACGTGACTTCAAAGTGGTGTGCCGTGGTATTTTTTATTTGTAAAAAGTGTGCTGTGGCAGAAAAAAATGGTTGGGAAACACTGGATAAAGCCATTAACTGATTAGGCAGCGAGCCAGTTGCCCAAAACTTCTGAATGCAGCCATTATAGTTTTTCTAAAGTACATGGTAATGGAAATAGTTTTCAAAATGTGAAAGTATTATTGTGGACATGGTCTAATTTTACAGGCTTTCAGTGTTTCGGTACATATGTGACATAATTAATATCTGAATGTGCACTAGACAGCATTCAGACAGTACACGAAAACGTCATGGTTACTGGTGTAACCTCCGTTCCCTGATGGAGGGAACGAGACGTTGGTGTCGATGTAGTGACACTAGGGGTCACTCTTGGGAGCCCGAGACACCTCTGGTCTTTGATAAAAGGCCAATGAAAATTGGCGAGTGGTATTTGCATGCCACTCCCCCGGACATACGGGTATAAAAGGAGCTGGTATGCAACCACTCATTCAGGTTTTACGCTGAGGAGCCGATATAAGGTCCGGCCATTTCAGCGGGTAGTTCAGCGTTGTGGCAGGAGGGACCAACGTCTCGTTCCCTCCATCAGAGAACGGAGGTTACACCAGTAACCATGACGTTCCCTATCTGTCACTCACTCGACGTTGGTGTCGATGTAGTGACACTAGGGGTCCCTATACAAAACACCACAAGGCTGAACTGTGTTACGTGAACTGGTGGTGTGTGGTGGGCAGACTTGCTGTGTGCCTCATAGCCAGCACAGCAGGTCGACAAGTAACCTCCCCAACACAGTTATGAGTGTCGAACGGCCCTTTTTGGGGACAAGTCGACTACCCAAAGATAGAGACTTAACCCAGTTGTGGCCTCTTTTCCCCCTTCTCTTTTTCCACTCCCTAAAAAAGAAGGGGGATTATCTGACTGGGCCGCCAGGTCTAGTCGGGGGGGTGTCCCTCCCAAGGGGAGGACACCGGGGAGACCACACCTCGCCCCAAGAGAGGGGGGGATATTTAAGTGGAAGAATATGTCACATGGTCGGATGAAACGGACCTTGTCTCGGCTCCTCAGCATAAAACCTGAATGAGTGGTTGCACACCAGCTCCTTTTATACCCGTATGTCCAGGTGAGTGGCATGCAAATACTGGGAGTGATCATGTCTACCACCACGGGTGGTAGACCGCTTAGGTCTTCCGCGTCCCATCCAGGGGCCAGACATGGAGAGTTCAGAGGTCTGGTCGTGGGTGCCAGATGGTGCCCTGTCCCAGAGAAAGAAGGTCCTTCCTCATGGGAATTCACCAGGGGGGCTGTCACGAGAAGCGTGAGGTCCGAGAACCACGTCTGGGTGGGCCATTAGAGTGCTACCATGACGATCTGCTCCTCGTCCTCCCTGACCTTGCACAGAGTCTGTGCAAGTAGGCTCACTGGGGGAAACGCATATTTGCGCAGGCCAGGGGGCCAGCTGTGTGCCAGCGCATCTATGCCGAGATGCGCCTCGGTCAGGGCGTACCAGAGCGGGCAGTGGGAGGATTCTTGGGAGGTGAACAGGTCTACCTGTGCCTGTCCGAATCGACTCCAGATCAGCTGGACCACCTGAGGGTGGAGTCTCAGGGAGGGAGGAGCTTGCTCTTTTCCCAGTTGACCCGAAGCCCTAATCGGCTGAGGTGCGAGAGCACCAAGTCCCTGTGTAGCAAATTAGCTTAAAAGGGAATTATTTATAACTAATTATAACTGGTTATAATTAATAATAAATATTTAGATTAGATCTTAGAATTAACTGTAGCAGAATCGATATTACAATTACTTGATCTGTCCGTCCAGCGAGCAGACAATATAATTATTTATCAATTCTTGGAAGATTACTTTCCTGGCCAAGGAACAATAGCCTTCCTACTTATACAGTGCTAGCAGTAGTTTAGCATGTAGCAAGGAGCAACATTCAGTGACTTTGAATTGTGAGAGGAACACAGAGACAATCAATTGTGAATATAAGGGATTTAATAAATGAAACTATAACTAACATACAAACAAAATAAGCAAAACATACATATATAGAATGAAGGAATAGTAAGAAAAAGAGAGAGAGAAGCACAGAATGGCAATATTTCACATCAGTTAACCACAACCTAAATGAGAATCATCAGAGGCACAATTCACCTTAAAAGGGGTTTAAACTTAAACGCGCTTCTAATCAGTTGTAAATGGTTACTTGCATTGGTTTGTTGCTGAATAAGAGTCTTGATGCGGTAGACGAGGTTCTCGACGATTTCTTTAGGAGTGAGTTGAAGAAGTCCACAGGAAATCCACAAAGTTACTTGAAGGTAAACACTACCAGAAGGTTAAACTCAAGAGAGAGTTTTGGAGTGTGTTGGTCTCAAGAAGAAGAAGTTTTGAGCGATGATTTCTTTGCGCTCTGGAGTTTTGATAGTTCATTGCCGCACCCATTTTGTGGGTGGAGTGGCCAATCAGAGGCATGCATTTTGAGCGGGAGAAACATCCTTTGTCTCCGTTTATGGCCCATTCGCATTTTATTGCTGATCTGGACCGCTAGTGCAGCTTTTAATTCAAAACATAGTAAGAATTGTTCGATGCATTTCACGATCACATGGTGTACATTATTGTGTGAGAAATAAAGGGAAGATCATTTTGATACCAAGTAGGTAACCTCCAGACGATATTAAAGCAGAGATACACTCATACACTTGAATATAGGCATTTAACGTCTAACTAATACAAGTAAAGGGTTTTAACTAAGTTAATATGATAGGGGAATATACATACAACACATGCATATAGCAGATACATTTATAACTGCTTACTATGGCCTAAATAGAGAAAATGTCTTTAGGTGTGTGTGTGACGTGTATTGGAATTACTGGAGGCAGACAACTGCTCTGGTGCCTGGCACGGGGGGGTCACCCATTATGGTGGAATGTGTTTGAAGCTTGATGGAGACACTTCAGAGGAGACCTGTTTTAGCATCCTTTTGATAGTGATAAAGACCATCTGCAATTTAGCACACATATAAATGTAAACGTGGAGGCCAGGTCAGTAATTTATATGCAAATGTCAAAAGGCTAAAAGGTTTTTTTTCAAACAAAGTGTAATTAGCCATCACTGATCTTACACAGATGTTACAGACTCCCCCTTTTTGTCTGAAGATGCTCTGAATTGAGACATCATCAGACAACAGTGGATCATGATGGTTAAATGGCAGGTGGGTGGTGAAGGCCGGATGGCAGGTGGATCCTGATGGTTAGATGGCAGGTGGATCATGAAGGTTAAAAGGCAGCAGTGCACCTGTTCATGGACCTTTGCACCCCATTGACTCTGTTAAACAGGACAAAGGCAAGGCTGAGTGTCAGGGTGTACCCAATTGCTGTGGCGAGGCTCGGCGCCCTCTAGGGCAAGTTCTGAACTCTGATTAGTGACAGGATAGATTGTGGGGGGTTTTCCCATCTTTTCAGAAGCAGTTCTTTGTTTGGCATAGGCCTTATGGCTTAAGTCTCGCAGCTGTTGGGTGGACATAGTCCGTGGGCAAGCCAGAACCCCCAAATGGTGACTCACTGTTGGGTGCAAGTTCCGGAGGAACAGAGTTTTGAAATTGAATTCTTCTTCCATTCCTGGCTCATTCCGTGCTCCGAAGTATGGTTGTCTGAGCCTGTTGTAGAAAGACTGCGTGGTTTCCTGTCTGCCCTGTTTAAGGTCCATGGCCGTAATCAGCCCTTGCTCTGATTCTGGGTCATAGAATTCTTTAATCAAAGCCTGCTGCAGTTGCTGGTAATCCACTTTGACTGTTTCTGGCTGTCGGTCTAGAAAGCTCCGGACTTCACGGCTGGCGGTGATTCTGAGCAGGTACAATCTGTCTCGTGTGGTAACATTGGCAACAGTTTGCAAGTGAAAATCAATGTCTTTTAAATAGTCGTGCACATCGTGGCCTCCTGCAGGGCTTGGAGTGAAAGTGGGAATGTTTCTAGCCAGCTTATCCAATTCTTTAGGTGACACACCGTGACTGGAAGACAGCCTTTGGAAAGGCTCCCACCCCCTTTCTGCTGCTGGGGGTTCTGGGATGCTGGCAGGTGATATCTTGAGCAGTGGGCTCTCTTGTCTAGGAGGTAACAGTCTACTGGTTAGGGGAAATTCTGTGGTGTGCATTTCCCTTTCAGAGTCACTTTGCAGTCTATATGAATGTTTAAGCTCTCGGTGAACTGTGTCACATTCTTCTTTCAAATAGTCTCTTTGTTGGGCCAGGGCACTGACTTCAGCCTGGGCACTTTGCAGGTGGCCCTCACAGGCCTTGGCCCTGGCTTCTCTTTCTTTAAGTTCAGTCTCTGCTCTCCTCAGGAGAGCCTCAGCTTGCTGGAGTTTTTTACTCAGCTCCTCTCTGGTGTCCTTTTCCTGCTGCTCTCGTCGTGCTGTATCTACACAGAGATCAGTCAGGGCGTTCTGGAGTCTCTCTACTTCCTCCTGCAGCTCTGGGTCCTTTTCGTCCGCTGTCCTGTGCTGGTGCTGAGTCTCCGAGGTTAGCTGGTCCAGTTGACTCTGAGCGCGCATCCAGTTTCTCTGAGCTTCCTCAGCCTGGAGCTTCAGCGCTGCTGCTTCCTGTTCCTGGCGGGAGATGCTTGCTTCACTCAGCTTTGCCTGGCCGAGGAGGTTATGGGCCAGTGACCCGACGATCTTGGCCAGCTCTTTGTGGCTGTAGTCCTGTGTCGGATCGTGGGCCATCAAGGTGCTCAGGTTGTCGTCGAGCTGTTCCCGGCTCATGTTCTGCAGGTCCCCGGCGGCTTCAGGAATAAGGGTGCTAGTCAGGGCACTCAGCCAGGTCTCTAGTCGATCCCAGTGGGCATCAGGGCTGGATGATCGAGACATGTTGGCTCACTGGTGAAGAGAGAGAGGGAGAGAGAGAGAGGGAGAGAGGGGGAGGGACAGCACACAGGCCAATGCAAGTTCTTATAGCGTTAGCAGGCTACAATTATAGTGATTTTTATGTTCTATGCTCGGTCTGTTTGATGGATACAAACAGTTAACGGAGGGTAGACTTGGCACCTGTTATCTCAGCCGTGAATGGCAAGGTGAGTCTAATTGTTGTGGGGCACTGGAAAGGATCTAACAAAAGATTGTTGACGGCGTGATCATCTAAAGACTTTGGCAGCTTGGGTCGTCAATCTATTACTCGGCTTTCTCTGATGATTCTCAAAGGTTAGGTCTCTTAAAGGTTGAGGAAAAACCTGATTTTGGGGTTTCGCTAGTTGGAAGGGTCAGTATTCTATGGGTTAGGCTTAGTGATGGATCGAGGTGATCCAGTCGGGATCCCGTGGCAGCTCACTGTGATCCGCCATGGGGGCCACCGTCGCTTCACCAACTAAGCACTAGAGGGAGTGTTACCTATAGGTGCACACAAATGGCTAGAATACAGAGATTAATTTTACATTTAAATTCAAACACTGTTTGAACTAAATTTAAAAGTGGGTGGCTAAGGCAAGAAAGAAAGAGGCCTGTATAATACAGAATGATAACAATAATTTAAAAAAAAAATTAAAAAAAAAAAATTAAAAATTAAAAAAAATTTACAAAAATAAAATTTTTTTTTTTTTTTAAATGAATTGTTTTTTAAAAATAAAATAAAAAAATAAAATTTAAAAATAAAAATAAGAAAATAAAAGGAGAAGAATAAAAGTTATGATAATAAAATAAATTAAAACAAACCAAGGAAGAATTGGAATAAGTTTTTCAAATGCAATGACAGGGCTAACCAAGGAAAACCAACCTACTGAGAATGGCCACAAGGTGGCGTGGGTGAGCCACCCAAGGTTCAGAGGAAAGCAAAAGGGTAGAGGTGAAATTTGAGAAGTGCTAGACACTTAACTAAACTGCCCTCTAGTGTTAATCAAAGGTACTGTGATTAAATCTGAACGCGTCTAGTGTGATTGCTCTCGCTCTAGCGGCTGATTTACTGCAACAATCACAAGTACAATGCAATTTGATCCGAACCGAATTTTAGTTTGTGCAAATTAACTGCACAAAGGTGTGTGGCAGGGTTTCTTCGCTGCCTGTTACACAATAACAATTATAACAACAGGATTTCTTCGCTGTTATTACACAAGTTATCAATTATGAACGAACAGGATTTCTTTGCTGCTGTTACACAAATTATCAATTATAACAGGATTTCTTCGCTGTTATTACACAAATTATCAATTATGAACGACAGGATTTCTTCGCTGTTGTTACACAAATTATCACTTGATCAAGGTTTTTAAAACTCTCATTTACATACCAATTAGATATGATTAGATTTGAATTAGGCACCCATTCGTACGTTAATGGTTAACCCGAGAGAGTCACGATCATCTAGTTGAATGAAATTTGCAACACAAATAACTTCAGTCTAGCGATACAATCACCTAAGGCCTTTAAAAGATGATAAGAGGAGCATCACTCAAATCCATCTTTATCGCAATGAAGGAAGTTTTCTTCGTTCCAACAGGCGATTTTGATAATATTAAAATGTAGTGCAAAGAGGTTTCTTCGTCTTTACAGAACGATTTTAATATTATGAACTGCAGTTTACTTTTACAATTACAATTAACAGTGACTAAATGTTAGACAAATAGAGGCTGTTAAAAATACAGTACTGGAGGTGGCTTTAACCATCCGATCAAAAGAGTGAGTCCGCGTTGCGGCTTGTCTCACTCTGAGCGCGCATAATACAAAAACACAAATAAATTGATACTGAGTTTTCTCACAAACAAAGTTTGAATGTGCCCGCGGTTCTCCACCATTAATATATGTAGCAAATTAGCTTAAAAGGGAATTATTTATAACTAATTATAACTGGTTATAATTAATAATAAATATTTAGATTAGATCTTAGAATTAACTGTAGCAGAATCGATATTACAATTACTTGATCTGTCCGTCCACCGAGCAGACAATATAATTATTTATCAATTCTTGGAAGATTACTTTCCTGGCCAAGGAACAATAGCCTTCCTACTTATACAGTGCTAGCAGTAGTTTAGCATGTAGCAAGGAGCAACATTCAGTGACTTTGAATTGTGAGAGGAACACAGAGACAATCAATTGTGAATATAAGGGATTTAATAAATGAAACTATAACTAACATACAAACAAAATAAGCAAAACATACATATATAGAATGAAGGAATAGTAAGAAAAAGAGAGAGAGAAGAGCACAGAATGGCAATATTTCACATCAGTTAACCACAACCTAAATGAGAATCATCAGAGGCACAATTCACCTTAAAAGGGGTTCAAACTTAAACGCGCATCTAATCAGTTGTAAATTGTTACTTGCATTGGTTTGTTGCTGAATAAGAGTCTTGATGCGGTAGACGAGGTTCTCGACGATTTCTTTAGGAGTGAGTTGAAGAAGTCCACAGGAAATCCACAAAGTTACTTGAAGGTAAACACTACCAGAAGGTTAAACTCAAGAGAGAGTTTTGGAGTGTGTTGGTCTCAAGAAGAAGAAGTTTTGAGCGATGATTTCTTTGCGCTCTGGAGTTTTGATAGTTCATTGCCGCACCCATTTTGTGGGTGGATTGGCCAATCAGAGGCATGCATTTTGAGCGGGAGAAACATCCTTTGTCTCCGTTTATGGCCCATTCGCATTTTATTGCTGATCTGGACCGCTAGTGCAGCTTTTAATTCAAAACATAGTAAGAATTGTTCGATGCATTTCACGATCACATGGTGTACATTATTGTGTGAGAAATAAAGGGAAGATCATTTTGATATCAAGAAGGTAACCTCCAGACGATATTAAAGCAGAGAAACACTCATACACTTGAATATAGGCATTTAACGTCTAACTAATACAAGTAAAGGGTTTTAACTAAGTTAATATGATAGGGGAATATACATACAACACATGCATATAGCAGATACATTTATAACTGCTTACTATGGCCTAAATAGAGAAAATGTCTTTAGGCGTGTGTGTGACGTGTATTGGAATTACTGGAGGCAGACAACTGCTCTGGTGCCTGGCACGGGGGGGGTCACCCATTATGGTGGAATGTGTTTGAAGCTTGATGGAGACACTTCAGAGGAGACCTGTTTTAGCATCCTTTTGATAGTGATAAAGACCATCTGCAATTTAGCACCCATATAAATGTAAACGTGGAGGCCAGGTCAGTAATTTATATGCAAATGTCAAAAGGCTAAAAGGTTTTTTTTCAAACAAAGTTTTTTTCAAACAAAGTGTAATTAGCCATCACTGATCTTACACAGACGTTACACCTGTGTGCACACAACATGTCCCGAGAGTGAGCTAGGATTAGCCAATCATCGAGATGGTTGAGAATGCGAATGCCCACCTCCCTTAATGGGGCAAGAGCTGCCTCTGTGACCTTCATGAAGACACGAGGGGACAAGGACTGGCCGAAAGGGAGGACCTTGTACTGATACGCCTGGCCCTCGAATGCAAACTGGAGGAAGGGTCTATGTCGAGGTAGAATCGAGACGTGAAAGTACGCGTCCTTCAGGTCTACCGCCGCGAACCAATCTTGATGCCGGACGCTCGCCAGAATGCATTTTTGCGTCAGCATCTTGAACGGGAGTCTGTGTAAAGCCCGGTTCAGTACTCCCAGGTCCAAGATTGGCCGCAATCCACCGCCTTTTTTCGGTACAAAGAAATAGGGGCTGTAAAACCCCTTCTTCATCTCGGCCGGAGGGACAATCTCATCAGACGTACCAGTGGGTGGGGCCTCGTGGCGGGGCAGAGCCTGAGGTGCCACACCGTGTCGTGGCCGTGCTGAGTTCAGGGACATCGAAGTACTTACCTGGCTCCTTGTGACCACCCCAGAACAGCCTGGGACGGGGGAGGAAGAGGCCTGTCCTCGTGACCCGTGGAGACTGTCACATCGGGGGTGGATTTGTGCCACAGCTGGGCGCTCAGACCTGCCAAACAGAGTGGTGGACGGTGGTCATGATGACGGCTGTGCACACCGGATATGTTACCCAGGGAACAAGGAAACCGCTCTTCCTGAACTCTTGGGTACTGCAGCTGCTTGGGCATGCGCGGGTTCCAAATAAGAGGTCAAACTCGCCGTGAGACTAGCCGGCGGACTCACCCGGAAGCCCGATCGGGGCAGACGAGCATGCTGGGGAATGGGAGGTCCGCGGGGGAATACCCGGCGGAGGCGGTCCCATTGGGGTACCCAAATCACCCCCAGTGCTAGCCGCGCTGGCCTTATACCCGTGGGTAAAAGGACCGAGGCGGGAGCCTCTGGGGTGGCTCGCTTTCTTACGAAGGCGAGCCGCGACTGCAACGTTGCCATGGACATATTCTCGCAATGAGAACATGACCATCCACGAATGCTGTCTCCGCGTGAGCAGTGCCCAGACACGAAAGACAGTGATTGTGACCATCAGAAGGCGAGAGATAACGAGCGCAACCAGGAATAACACACAATCGGAAAAGCATCTTTAAAAAGACGCGTCTTTAAAAAGACGTTCCGTGTGTGCGCTCTTTTAGAGAAATATATACTCTTTTAGAGGGGAAAAATGCTCTTTCAGAAAATATACTCTCTAGTTTTTCTGCCGAAGCGCCCAGGGGCGTTCTCTGCAGTGCACCATTGCAGAGGGGGGAGAAGCCGCTGAAATGCGCCGTCAGATCCAGCAGAGGTGAATGAACGTAGTATTCAGCTCAATGAGCATGACCGTTCGGCTCCGAAGAGAAAATCTGAATGAGTGGTTGCATACCAGCTCCTTTTATACCCGTATGTCCGGGGGAGTGGCGAGTGCAAATACCACTCGCCAATTTTCATTGGCCTTTTATCAAAGACCAGAGGTGTCTCGGGCTCCCAAGAGTGACCCCTAGTGTCACTACATCGACACCAACGTCGAGTGAGTGACAGATAGGGAACTAAGGACAACGCTTACGAATGCTTTAGCAAGATTAAAACTATATATTTTATTTTTCAGGGGATTTAATTCTGCCCAGTGAATAAATGAATGCTGGCAATTGAAAGCAACGTCAAAGATAAGCACATCTTGTGATATGTCATAATATTTTATTCTGTTAAAAACCTTTTTTATTGGTAGTTCAAGTTGAGGGTGGATGCCATCCCCCTTGTTGCAAGAAACACCAAATACCATCCCCTTAGTAAAACCACCATCCCCCCTTTCAATCCCTTTAGATCAGTTGTGTCATGTATTACATAGAACTAATCATGCAAGAAAAATATTTAATTCTCTACGTTTGATAAATAAGACTTTAAATATTGGCGATTAGCCAACCAGAATTAGATTTCGACATGTTTGGGGTTGCCAGATTTCAAGAGGTGAAATCCCCCAATCAGATCTTTACACTTACACAGTTTGGAAATATTTTGCCAGTGTGATGCTTTAGTTGTGCTATCTGGCAACCAAGAGCACGCAAGCACTCTATCCACCGCCAAAAAAGCGCCGGTTTTCTGAAAACACCGGCAAAGAGGTATGTCGGAGTTTAGCAATGATGTGTTGACTTTTCCTTTTCAGTGTTCACAAGAAACTTAAGCCACTGAAGGTAATGCAAGTTTTCAAAAGTTTCGCAGACTTGCAGAAATGGCAAAGAGAACAGTTAGAGGAAATCTTTCGTCTTTCTTTAAAAAGAAGAGAACAGATATTGCTATGACAAATGTTCAGTTACAACAAGAACATGTTTTTAATTCAAACAATTTTCAGGGTTTTACCCATAAATGGCTTTTGTGTGTAGAACAACGTTTTGCACCACTGTTTAAGCATACTTCATATAAACAGCCCAAACTTCCCTTATAGTTAGTTATTGGAGTACATTTATACATTTGGCAGACACTTTTATCCAAAGCAATTTACAGTGCCCTTATTACAGGTAGCAACCTGGAGTTAAGTGCCTTGCTTAAGGACACAAGGGTGGTGGCAGTGGGGATTGAACCAACAACCTTCTGCTTACCAACTCAGTGCTTTAGTCCACTATGCCACCACCACTCTGCTTAATCATAAAATACAATAACAGAGGGTAACAGGTGTATATTATGGCCATGTTTAAGGGTCAATGACATAACGCTCATTTTATTTTATTTTTTTCCAGATCTATTAAACTAAAAATACATAAAATGCAATTCACACTAAACATTTACTTGAATACACCCTTTGAGCATATTTTTAATTTTTTAATTCAAAGTCATATTGTTATTTTTTTCTGGGGCTTAAAGAAAAATATGTCATGTGGTGTCCAGAAACAGAAAAAAAGGCTCATTAAAAGCTGAACTTCTTCAAATAATAAATGTTAGCATGACTCCTGCAGAATAATCTTTTATTGTTATTTCTTTGAAAAATAAGCAGTGAAACAACTGTTTTAAAATATGATTTATTTTTAAAAACGCTTTTGTCCACAAAATCAAACTCATGTGGTGTAACCAACATATTTGTTGTTTATGTTGATCATAAAACAGAGTGAACACCTTGAGACAACAGCAAGACAAATTTTTTTTTTTTTTTTTTTTTTTTTATGAAAAAGGCACATTTTGTTATGGTCATGTGGTGTAACTCTGAGAAAATGTAGTGATATTTTTGACTAAATAATTCATCATATTATCATTTTTTGTTTTGGGGTTTTTTTTTTACCTAGAAAATGTTTCAATTTTTTTTTTTTTTTTTTTTTTTATTAAAGATTAAGTTGTGTATCCTCTCATGTATTCAGGGTGCAAAGAAAGTATTACATTACCTTCTACTCTATGGTTAGACCACATGACATTTTTTTAAATTTTAATTTTTTTGTAGAAAATGCTGTAAAGGTTTTTTCAAAAATGTATAAGACCAGATTGAAAACAAAGATTACATTTCTAAGAACTGGACAAGTGTTTTAATTTAAACTAGATTTTTTAATAAAGATTTCTTATTTTTAACTCAGACAACCTTATTTGTCAATGAACCATAAGCATTTGCGACCACCCTGAAGATGATCCTAGGCCAGTGACTCTTGGGCCTTTGGCCACTGGACAACTGACCAAAACTGCACTTGTCACAATACAGAAACATGCAAAAAGGTTTTCCCCATCAGTGAGGCCTCAAAACTTGTAGGAATCTGTTACTCAGAATTCTCCGATCCTGTTCAGTTAGAACGGTTTCTGAAATATAACAAAGACTTCAATGACTACATTGACTGTGTCATCACCACAACTGTGCAAGACTATGACAAATTTCAAGTTCATGTTGCCACTGAAGTCACCCTACAATTCATCAATGTTCAGCCTCCCCAGATTGAAAATATTCAGGTGAGCACTGCAGTAAATCTCTCACTAAATCATTCATTCATATTAAATCAAGCATTCTTAACAAATCTGTTTTTAATTTAGCATTATATTGATCCATTATTAGGCCGAAGACTCTATGCCATTACAGTCCTTCTTGACCAGGAAGGTGCCTGATATAATGGCTGAATATCAGTGCACAGGTGTGTTATCTACAGAAGTAAAAAGATCATCATTATCAATATCGGTGATCTTGTTGCAAAACATGGATTGCAAGTTTTTCATGTTTCAAGAACAGAAAACCTGAATCCATTTATTATTGTAACTGTATTACTGTATGACTTTGAGCAGCCACATGTGAACACCCACATGATAAATGTGGGTGTGGCGAGATTCAGGAGATTCAAGATATTCAGCTGTATAATAATATAAAAACATTGCACACATTATGTAACTGTATGTTATTCATCATTTGTTTCTTGTTGATCTTCATAGTCATTTCTTACATGTGTCTCATTATGTTTTTGTCTCAAACAGCTACCCCTCCACTGCAGACAAGCTGAATTTGGCTAAATCCTTGATTGCAGTCTTTCCCTCTCTGAATCTCAGCATTTTTGGAGAGAGTGAAGGATAAGTATTAAAATTGAATGTGGCATAATTTAGCTCACAGTTCTGCTGAAGTGTGTGAATATTCTATTGGCAAAAGGTTGTTGCTTACAAAATTCCACTTTTCAATTAATATGTGTTTGTAGGAGCATATATATGACCCTGTGTCCCATAAAGGATTCATCAAAATGAAGCTTCGAAATATGAGGTGACTTCTTGAAGAGGACAGCGACGCTATCAACGAGAAAGGAAAGTTCCCTGCAGTGGTTCAGCAGGAGCATCAGTTATCGGCTGATGAAGACCCAAATTAATGTTTGACCGTCATTAAGATAATGAAGCCATCATCTGAGAACATCGCTGCCATCAGAACCACAATGGAAAAGACCTTCAACCATCGCAGGAATTGGATCAGCATGCAGTCACCAACAATTGGTGACATTTCCCAACAGTACCCCCGTTTCATCGACATGGCATTCCTGGTAAGAATTTTCATTGAATTTTATCAAATGTGGTTGCACATTTGATTGTGTGTGTTTGTAGTTATCCTTAATATGTGCAGCATGTAAAAAGTAATTGTCATTTTTTTCTCTGGGTGTTTCTTTCCTCCTTCCTCTAATGACTCCCTTTACCCATTTCATTGCATTGTCTCCTCCTTGTCACCTCTCTCTTAATCTCTCTTCCTCTCCCTCCATCTCTTTCACAATACTATACAAAATATCTCTCTCCCTCTTCATCCATATTTCTATATAGTGTGGAACCAGAATCTCCTCTCTATGTGACACTGGTGACATCGCCACAAGGGGCCAGCAACCACAACTAGTCTGCATTGGAAACCTGACCAGTGAAGCCCGCCAGTTTGTCATTGTTGCCAAAATCGACAAAGTTGTCATTCCATTGGAAGATGAGAGCCTAACCTGTGCCTTGGATAAGCTGTTCAAGTTCTACTGGGTCTACAACCTTGCGTATCCTCCCTAGATTGCTTCAGTTTTCATCTTTCTGGAGTATGTATATGATTTGCCAATGTCTAAGACTGCAAGAAGATCTAAAGTCTCGGAGATCATTAGCAAGCTTCAGGCTTTACCCTAAATCAGCTTATCATGCACTGTTGTCCAATATGTAAAAAGCCAGTTAGCTCTGAGATCAGGAGACTACGCTGACATTTCGTGCCATACATTCGATATCTGATGGACAGGACTACACCATATTTTGCAGCCAAAATGGCTGTCAGCATTCATACCATAACATCAGCTCCTATTCTAAGCATCTTGCAAGAGAGCATTCATCAGGGGATAGTGTACTAAACATGGCTACCCAGCTTTCAGAAAGAGATGTGTCAGACAACCTTTTAGAGGACAACAAAGCAAATATCAGCGACAGCATTCATTTGACACCTGACACAACATCAGATGATGACGAGGATGCGAGGTTTGTGTTCTTCTAAGGATGCAGTGTCAGTCACCAGTCATGCAGCTACATTTGCTGCAAAGATGTACTCTTGTTCTCATATAACATTGAGTGATGTACAAATAAGGGTAACTTGCACTAAAGAACTTTTGGACAGGAATATTGACAGCCTTCAAGCATCTACCACTGCATTGTTTAAAAGCTTGGCTGTTCCAGATGGCAATGAGGGGTTTTGTTCAATAATGAAAGAGATTGAGACTGCTAGAGAGTGCTTTGAGAATATAGATAACCCATATAAAATGGCTAAATTCTTTGCAACTGAGTATTCTCTTGTTAAGCCAACAGAGATCTTCTTAGGTCACAGAACTGACACCATAAAAAAAAAAAAAAAAATGGTATTGCACAACAAACACTTGCAGCTGATACATTTCAGTATATTTCCATCCTCAAAACACTAAGATTTATCTTGCGTAATGAGAAATTTCAAACCCTGTATTTGCAGTCTCATAGAAGTACAGATGGAAAGATGTGTCACTATTGTGATGGTGCACATTTTACCAGGCATGAACTGTACAATACATCCCAATGCTCTACAGATTCAGCTATACTTTGATGATCTGGAGACAATAAATCCTCTTGGGTCAAAAACAAAGATTCATAAAATGGGAGCAGTGTATTTTTCATTGAGAAACTTAACCAGAGTATAATTCAAGATTGGCAAACCTTCATCTTTTCCTTCTTTTCAATTCTATTGACAGAGAAAAATATGGCTTTGCAAAAAAAAAATAAAAAAAAAATCAGACTTTTTAGATGACATAAAAATCCTAGAGAGTCAAGGCATTGACATTAAGATAAGAGGAGAGACACACATAGTACATGGAACAGTCTGCCTTTCGACTGCTGACAATCTTGCTTGTCATGTGCTGTGTTGATATGTGGAAAGTTTTTCTGCAAATAGGTTCTGCCATATTTGCCTTGTTGATAAAACAACTTCACAATGTATGTTCAATGAAGATGTTCTTGAAAAGAGATACAGACTCAATTACCAGCAGCATGTTGTGTTGAATTATGTAACTATTACGGGAATCAAAGAAGACTCATGCTTGAATACCTTGGAATACTTTCATGCAACTGAAAATGTAGGGTTCAACATAATGCATGATGTGGTTGAGGGTGTTGCTCCTTTGGAAGTTACGCTGGGTTCACACATCCTCCATGAGCGTGGCATGAGCGGTGCGGTCACGTTGGACGTTCACATTGGCTGCGTCTCTTCTGTGAGAAACAGCAGTGCCTCTGCGCAGGAAAGAAAGTTATCTATGGGGTCCTACGCCAAATCTTTTATTTAATACGTTCGTAATAAGCTGAGGTTATTGCTTCTTCAAGGATAACAGCAGGCAGTCACTTGCACTTCATCTTTATCAGCACACTTGGTTGTGATTAGTTAATGTTGTGTCTAAACTGTACTCCTATATACACAGAATGGCAAAATGTCTGGCAGTTTATTAATTCTTATTTTTTGAGTTTACTTGCATGCAGACATATAAATTGTAGTGTTCTATAGGTTCGATTTGAATAATTTTGATTTGCTTTTGTGTCTTTTCAATAATCTCCTGATGATTTTAGTGTTGTTCTGCACCCAGAGCCACTGAGTTCAGCGTGAGGCACACAGCAAAAATAGGCTCAACGCTGAAACTATCCATACACTGCCGCGTCTGGGACGCTTCACCTCGCGACTCATGCTTGCAGCCTAAACAAAAATGCGCCACACACGCCCCGCTCATGGAGGATGTGAACCCGGCGTTAAACTTTTACTTCAACACTACATTAATGAAGAAAAACTGTTGTTCCTGGAACAGTTGAATGAAAGAATAGCCAGCTATGATTATGGGTTTTCAAACACAAAAAACAAACCAAGTGTCATCCTTAACCTGAAATCTGGGACAGCAATCAAACAAACAGCAGCACAGATGTGGTGTCTCATACAAAACTTGCCTTTTCATCTGGGGGACATTGTCAATCCTGAAAACATGCACTGCCAGTTGTTCATTTTGTTATGAGAGATATGCAGCATTATATTGTATTTGCTCCTGTTGTGACCAGAGGTCTTGCGGCGTTCCTGAAACAGCTTATCATGGATCAACATAAGTTGTTCAAAGAACTCTATCCTGTTCAAAACATCATCCCAAAACACTACTTTATGATACATTATCCAAGTACGTTGATTCAGTTTGGACCTTTGTTAAAACTGGTGTATGGGGTTTGAAGCTAAACATAATACCCTCAAACGGCAAGCACATGCTGTTTGCAATTTCAGGAATATGTCAAAGACTCTGGCTTGCAAAAACCAGGTCCAGCAAATGCACTGTGGAAATTTGGGGATTCATTAGATCTTAAAATATGTGTACCAAATGCATTTCCTGTTGTTGTTCGTTCTTTGGAATATGGTGACCAAATAAGTGAAGAACTGAGCTCCTTTGCAGATGAGGCAACAGAGACAGTTCAGTGTCAAACTCAGTCAGTGTAGGTGGACACACACATACAGAATAGGGAGCATTCTGATGTTGTCAACCAGTTCTGAACAGGAACCAATCTTTGGAGAAGTTGTTAATTTATTCCCAAAGGTGGAGAGAAACATTGTGTTGGCTTTTGTTAGGACTGTTAATGTTAAATATGTTGGTGATCACCTTTACTCATATGCTGTGGAAAAGATGGAGGAGTACAGACTTGTAAAAATTCCTTCTGGTGTGTCAGATTCCCGACCCCTTGATATTCAGACAAGTTGTTTGGATGATCAGATTTAGATCAATCCAAGATACAAAGTTTTGAAATAAGTGAAATGATGTAGAATGTGGGGTTATGTGTCATGTTGCCTAATGAAATTGGAAAAAGAACTGTTTTATCCTATGTTGGACATTTCCTTTATTACTTCTTAAAATTGTATTGTTATATTCTGCAGTTTACGTTTTATTGTTAATATTTCATGATAATTAATATGTTGAAATTGTAATTTTTTTTATTTTATTGTCATGAACTTATTTTGTGTCAAATGATAACACATTTTTGTGTAGGGTTTTAGGTAAGTTTTTTAACACGTGTGTAGCCAAGGACAGCACATAATGTGTTAATATTACACATTTACACATCTCTGTGTTAACCTTCCTGACACATTCACTGTGTTAAAATCATTAACACAGTGAATGTGTTAAAATTAACACAAGCATTGTCCCAAAACTCACCCATTGATGTGTAAGAATTTAACACTGTTTGTGTCAGCTTTAACACATCCTTTCTAAGAGTGCACATTGATGCATTTGATGCGCAAAATTTTCTTACGGGGGAGCAATTTTTTTCCCCAGCCCTATCAAATAATGCTACCCATATCTTTTTTTATTGACATAAAAGGTTGTGTGTTGATCGAACTCAGCTCTTTATTGGCGCATATGAATAAGGTACTATTTAATATGGTAAATACAGCCTAATCTCATGAAAATTATGTGACTGTGACAACATTTTTGCTAAATTAAATAACATGGTTCATAACACGTATCACAACAGTTCCTAGGTGAAATGTCCTCTATGTGGCGCTAAAAGAGAGATAAATGTTCTCCCAAACAGGTGATTTTTAAATAAACAAAACCAACCTCCCTGCCCTAAACCTTAAACCTAAATCTAACTGCTAGCATCATAAAGACAAAAAATGCAATTGCTGAAGTAACTACATCATTTTGTGGTGCTACTATTCAGCTCTCATGTTGACTTGCATGCTCTTTGGTACTCGTACCCCGGTCCTTTACATTGCAAGTGCAATACTCTAACAGTTGAACTACAGTTTAATGTGATTATGCCCGAACAAGCTTATAAATGTATTTGGTTATGTACTGTAATGCAAAGGTTAAAATGTATCACCTTACAAGTCATGCGTAACTATAAACCATTGCTTTCGGTAAACTTTATGAGAGGTAGGAGTTCACTCGGTCTCTCGTGTGACGTATTCGCATTGGCATGTTATGGACGTAATCTCACATTCTTTTCTCTGTTGAGACATCCAGGATAAGAACACCATTGTGAGTAAAAAAAAAAACAGATACAAATAGAGGTCTAAACCAAAACCAACGAAGCTTCTGTACAGCGTTCCTTCTACACAGTTGTAAACAGCGCTTCTCTTCTGGGTGTTCTGCATTAGGGATGTGCGAGACTAGTCGACTAAACTGTTCTGATGCTGCTTGTTGACACTGGAATTACTAGTCGGTTAGTATTTCCCCCCATTAAACTGATCAACATTTTTACACATTTACATTTGGCTTTACATTTTTACAGAGGCTGCGCTTAAATTACTGTCATTTTTTTAAACAGAATTAATAATACAAATATTATTAAGAATAAAATTAAAAAAGAGGATATCTGGAGCAGATACAATGTTTCATTTCACCTCGGGCTGCACGTGCTTCTTCCCTCTCTCATTCGCGGCGCGCGCAGGAAAATGTCCTCTCGCTAGACAAGCAAACTCAGCAAAGTAGTTATGAAATCACTTCGGTGGTGCGGTAATCGGATTTCCAAACGTTTGAAAGTCCCTATGGATGTTTTCACATTTGTATCTGTGCATGCTTGCATGTTATTTTTCCACTGTGCAGGCTTTTTCAAGGATAGCAGCCTCAGTTGAGTCAAGTCCCGTCTTTCATAGGTCGACATGTTAATTTTGCTCATCAAAAAATGTATGCTTTTGAGTAATCAAGCTAGAAAATTACCATTTAAGGCTAGGTATGCCATTTTTTAAATCTGCTGATTAGGGATGAAGGCTATTTTCAACGAGGTGCCGACTGCTTAACAGGTTCAACTATCTTTTATTCTGTGTACATCATGTTTAGAATTCATTAGGTTTATTGTAGGCTACATCACAGGCCTATTTTTTTCTATCCTATGGCTACTTTTTTATTTTTCAAACTGTTATTGGTTAACGTTCTTTACCGAACAGCTGTCACATTAGTTCAATGGCTAATGCATGACTGCATGTTGTGAAATACGCGCAACTTTTCAGTGCATTTGTTTCTTGTAGATTTGATTTAGTCTACCAGTTAATTATTTTCAACAATGTCCTGACTGTTTTAAAATGTTATGTCACATTTACTTGGTGAATTCCGTTTAGAACAGGCTGGGTTGCTCTGTTGGTCCTGCACTATTCATTCAACTGTTTTCAATAAATATGCCTGTTAAATATTCACTAACGTTGATTCCGTGAATACGTGTCATGTTCTATATTTAATGTACAATGATCATAATACAAGGCATTTTCAGTGCAATTTAGCATCAGATTCGGAATAGAATAAGTATTTTAAATGGTTCGCATACATTTTATTTATTTATTTATTTATTTATTTATTTTTACTGTTTTCTGAAGGTTGGTTTCTTTTTAGACTAGTCGACTTCAAAATTTTCGTTTTAAACGTCAGTGAAATTAGTCATTCTGCACATCCCTATTTTGCATGTGTGTCAGTTCTCACGTGCCAACGCGATTAGTTCACACGCTCACACCACTGCTGACTGAAAGAAATTAATTATAGTTAAAAATTACTTATATATTGATCTTTTTCACACCAAAAGTGATCGTGTCACTTTAGATAACATTAATTTAACAGCTGGAGTCATATGGATGATGTTTATGCTGACTGTCTGTTCTTTTTGGAGCATCAAATGTCAGATCACCATCCACTAGCATTTTAAGGATTTACTGAGCTAAGATCTTTGTATCCCTTTGGTGACAGGTAAGTATGCTATTGTTCAAGTACAGTATTATAGGAAACCTGGGTGCCCAGCTTTTGATGGGGAACAGGCGGGATTTTTCTCTGCAGTTATATTACTGGGAAAATTTAGTTTTACTAATTAATTAATTTAATTAGCACGGTGCCTCCAATTATGAAAAACTATATGAATAATATATTTTTGTCTTTTTCAATAAAATAAACTAATTTTTGTCTTGTGTGTTCTTTGTATTTAAATGTAAACCTTTAATTAAAACACTTAACAAATTGTAGATTTTTTAACACAAATAAAATAAACTGAAATACAATAAATAAAAAACACTTGTTTATAAATTCACCCCAAATATAACAATTGAGATATTAAATTCCCTTCTCTTCTCTTGAAAGGTTCAAATGTATTTAAATGACTCCCTTTTTCTTTCCTCTCCCAATATTCAAGATCAAATGTTCTTTGAGTGTTCAAACTCAAAACACTAAGCTTCGGATCAATTCCAACCGAATCACAAAGCAAACAATGATCCAAAAGAACCAGTATTCACATTCAAATGAAGTGAATCAATAACAATTAATCAATTAATCGAATGACACTCTTAATCCATAGATAACTCTCAAAAGAATCAGTGTTCAAATGACTCAGTTAATCACTTGTTCAATTGTTCAAAAGTTTAAACGATTCAATCGTTCAATGATGCAAAAATAACCAATTGTTCAGAGTTTTTGACTGAAACAAGCGCGTTTACTCTTTTACGTTGGAGCCCATAAGAAATACTCCTTGATAGTGCAGTTTAAGCAACTTACGATCACTTAGCGGTGTTTGTCTCCGTTTCAAGGCAAGTGTTGTGTAAAGCAGGAAGATGACACACACTGAAGAGCAGATTCACTCACTTAGCTCAAGTGAACGTGACAATCCAGATTAGAGAATGATGAAGAGAATTATAGACGATGATGCACAATCTTGAAAGAAAGGAACAGCAAACTCTACTCCGTCGAGCAAGGCCACACGCTGTTCGGGAACAATATTCATCTGAAAGACAGTTCGTGGGTGCCTAAATAAGCTCATAGTTCCTTCAAAGTCAAACAAAAAGCGGCAGTTTAGTGTCCAGCTGTTTGTTAAGCAAATAAACTCGAAACACTCAAGTAAACTTGCAAAATAAAATTACTAGAGGGAGAAATCACGTTTTAGCACTGAGAAATATTTAGGTGAACTGTATTTGAAATTCCAAATCTTTTGACTTTTTTTCAGACGCTGCTCTTGGACATCTTTCATACTCAAATCACCTGTGCGTTCATTTTTTTTTTATTTTTATTATTTATTTTTTTTTCCACAGGGTTTTGTTAGGGAACACATTCAAATTTCTGATTGGCCCATTACATGCCATCAGTCATCCCAATATGGACATTTTACTGGTTAGGAGTTTCTAGAACAGAGAAATACTTATTCATATTCAAGATATGTACATTTAAGCACATCACATTTCAAAGGTAACTTATATAGGCTAAGCACAAAATACATTTAAAACAAAAACATTAAAGCAAAAATAAAGATGAAAGTGGGGGGGGGGGGGGTGGTGATGTTTGATGTTGACTGACAGTGCTGCCAGGCACAGTGAAGGGGCTGTTTGCATGTGTGCTAGTGGTCAGGTTGATTAATGGGGGGCTGTGGAGCAGGACTGTGCTGTGATTAATTGGGCTCAGGACCTCATCTGCAATGTTTGATGAGAATGAAGAGAGGAGAAACAGGCTGGGCCGCTCGAGTGAAGGTGCCACAGCACCCTAATGAAGCTCGGCAGCAAGTAACTGTGGGGACTTGATTGTGTGTGTGTGTGTGTGTGTGTGTGTGTGTCATTTCTCAATATGCTGAGATGAAATATTTCAAATACTCTTGCAATGTCTTTTCTTGCTTTTGACTCCAGAGGCGACACATTATGATTCAAACCCAGGCCCAAGACCCTGGGTCAGCTTAAATACTCTCACCTTGGCTTTGGTACTCAAATCGTTGGGTTTCCATCTAAATATCCTTGTTTGGAGGAGTATTTTATTAAATTCATGTTTGTTTGTTTTTTTACTAGTAATGTTGTGGGACTTCACAAGGGAGTAGCAGATTTGATAGGTGATAGAAAAAACATTTGTAGCTTTAATAGAGGGGAGCTAAGGGTCCGGTCTTGAATCCCATACTGGCAAACAGCTATTATCACCCAGCATGACCTTGGGAAAATCACAGTCTAAAGATAAATCAAAGATACTGTATGACCCTTAAGGTAACCTGTGAAGTGGCTTAGACACCCTGCACACCTGTTCATTTCATATTATACATGCTACAAGCTCAACTTAAAACTATATTAACTAATGTCTGGAATAAAAGAATAGGCCACCCAAAAATCTGTTATCATTTACTCTCCCTCATGTTGTTCCAAACACTTGTAATGAAAGTGAATGGGTACTGGTGATGTCAAGCTCTAAAATGATGAAAAACCACCATAAATGTATAATACAAGTAGTCCATACAGATTTTTGTGCCACATTCCAAGTCTTCTGAAGCCATATGATAGCTTTTTTGACAAACTGACCAAAATATAAATAGTTCAAATCAAATGAAACACGGTGCCATTCGCAGCATCACATCAGATTTGACATTTGGTGACACACAAGAACCAATGAAGTTTAATGCCATGGGTGCCAAATCCTGACCCTACAGTATATTTGATTTAAGAGCTACAGCAGTGGTCACAAGTCATATGGAGCTCTTTTGTGATACCTTTATGGTGCTTTATTTTCGTCTGTTTTGAGCTTGACAGCATACATCCCCATTCACTGTTGTATGGAGAAAAAAAGCTTAAAAAAAAAGGATATTCTTAAAAAAAAGAAAGTCCAAGGGGGTTTAACATTTCATGAGGGTGAATAAATGGAGACATATTTTTTTTTTTTTTTTTTTTTTTTGTGAGAACTGTTCTTTAACAATTAAAAAAAAAAAAAAAAATATGTAGAGCTTACAGGCATATAGCACTGTAATTCTATCATACAGAAGTTGTTCACTAATGTACGCAGCACAGAACCTTAATATAAGATATGCTGAATCTGTAATTCTGCTAGTCCTCAAGTTTAAGTGTGTCCCCGGAGAAGTGAATTAAGTAATTCTTCTCTGTGCCTCTCCAGTGGTACAAACTCAACTACTGCTCTATTTGCTTAGGTCATTTACTTGTGAGGACTGTTTGAGGTAAGATTACCCATGCAGAGTTCTGAAAATTCTCTCCTTTTGAATGGGCTCTGAATAATTTAACAATTGATATTTATGTATTATTTCTTGCCTTCCTTTTCTGAGATATTCTCTTTAATGTAGGGGTGGCGGCGGCGCTCCTCTGGGCCCCATCTCAAAGATTCAGTGTGGAATCTGCAGGGTGCTGCGTTTTTAATCACAACTCAATTGGAAATTTGTCCTTATATTCAGCCTCAAGGCCAAAACATCCTAAAACCACACAACACAAAATGATGTGTGTATTTTGATTTTTTTTATTATGCCTTTCACTCTCTCAAACACATAAAAATCAATGATCAAATAAAGGAAGGATTTGTGCAAAAGCAATAGAAGAGCATTTTTCTTGCCATTCAAAGCTGATTTTACTTGTACTTTAAGCAAGTCTTAAAAATGTTATCGCTCGGCTTAAGTCTAAGGCAGATTTTTTTGTTGTTGTTTGTATTGTCTTAATAAAATGTTTAAAAAAAATCATTTTAGTTACTGCCAATTTCTTTCAAGCAATGAAACTTTAAGCTGTTCCAAGAATATAAAAAGAAATCAGTCAACTATTGCAAAAGCTGGTTTGCCCAGCATCATCGTTGGAAGAATGTGTGCTCCCTCAGACAGTTGCTGTCACTAAATATACTTTGAAAAATCTTTATATGTGAAAAAGGAATGAGTTTAAACAGCATTTTCCTTTGTTTGTTTGTTTATGACTGAAGATGACATAGTGCTGCAGGGTAGAAATGAGATTTGTGGATTTTTGAGGAAGCCAGGATAATTCAGCCTCCAAAAATGTTTACTGAACATCCCATTATAGAGTCGTCAGATAAACACAGACAAAAGCCATGCAAAAAAAAGTAATCAAACAATATAGAAAGTGTTTGAGCTGAGCCATTTCCAGTTTGAAAAGGAGATTTAAGAGTGTTATTATTATTAATATTTTTATAGTAATCTCAAGCTAAATTAATGTTTATATATTAATATTTTCTGAGTAATGATAATTCATATAAATATATTAGGATATACATAATTTGATTTTTAGAAATATTTGTACCAAGTAATGCACTTAAAATAAATTACCTTAATTATAAGTCAGTAACTGTAATATGATTACAAAAAATGTAAATGTAATGTGTTACCCTATTTCTTTTAAAAAAGTAAATAAATTACAGAAACAACTTATTTTACAACTCTGATGGTAACAGGGTTGACGTATAACCTGCAGACACAAATTCAAGACATTTTAATAATTCATTTTGTCAAATAAAATTGAAAAATATATATATAAAAATACTTAGCCTATATTTTAATATATTTAATTTATCAAAAGTTGGAAACACAAGGTTTGAGTCAGGACATTAAATAAAAGAAAAAGAAGCATACTTAAAGTTACTGGATTTTTATGGATACATTTAGATGTCTATTCACCTCTATTCAATGTTAAAATCAAAATTTCACATAAGTAAATAGCACCCAATATTGTAGAATGACCCAGGGAATGATTTCATGATCTTTCTGATCACCATCGAACAAGATGAGGGACAAGAAAATTGTATCTACGGTGTGATCAAATTCAGTAAACAGCAAACAGTGATTGCGGAACAAATACATTACTTATAACTAAGCCTCATGTTATTCTCCTTTCATTCTTAATTTCCAAGCCCTGTTATGCTGTGCTATGAGCCAGAGGTCTCTGTGCTAAAAAAAAAAAAAAAAAAAAAAAAAATGAGAGTCAGAAACAAATTAAATAGCTGGCTTATGCACATAAAATTAATGTAAGTCTATGTGTCAATTTCGTTTAGGAACACTAAGAACACAACTGCAGTGGAAAATGGTACACACACTCTCTCAGCCTGTTACAGGCCTAGAAAGCCAGTAACACTCACTCTACTGTTTCTTCTGAATCTCAGCCCTATCACAGAATTACCCATAAAACCCCTGCAGCGATGGCTGAGGCACATGCTGCACAAAAAGAGAAATAGAGACAGAGGGGGGAAAAAGTTTAAAAGAGGGAAATGGAAAAACAAGAGATTTCAGTCAGGCTTGGTCATAGCATTATGTTCCAGCACCTCAAGCCAATTATAATTGATCAGCCACAACATTAAAACCACCAGCCTAATATTGTGTATTCTTCTCACCACAATTGTACAGAGTGGTTATCAGAGTTACCGTAGACTTTGTCAGTTCGAACAAGTCTGGCCATTCTCTGTTGACCTCTCTCATCAACAAGGCATTTCCATCCACAAAACTGCTGCTCACTGGATGTTTTTGTTTTTGGCACCATTCTAGACACTGTTGTGCGTGAAAATCCCAGAAGATCAGCAGTTACAGAAATAATCAAACCAGCCCATCTAGCACCAGCAATCATGCCACGGTCCAAATCACTGAGATCACAATTTTCCCTATACTGATGGTTGATGTGAAAATTAACTGAAGCTCCTGACCCGTATCTGAATGATTTTATGCACTGCACTGCAGCCACACGATTGGCTGATAATCGCATGGATGATTGTTGGTGCCAGACAGGCTGGTTTTTCTATAGTATTTCTATAGTATTTCTGTAACTGCTGATCTCCTGAGATTTTCACGCACAACAGTCTCTAGAATTTACTCAGAATGGTGCCAAAAACAAAAAACATCCAGTGAGTGGTAGTTCTGTGGACGGAAATGCCTTGTTGATGAGAGAGGTCTACAGAGAATGGCCAGATTGGTTCAAACTGACAAACGTCTACAGTAACTCGGATAACTGCCCTGTACAATTGTGTTAAGAAGAATAGCATCTCAGAATGCTATTCTGAGATGCGGGTTGGCACTGTTTTTGCGGCATGAGGGGGACCTACACAATATCAGGCAGGTGGTTTTAATGTTGTGGCTGATCAGTGTATTAGAGTCAAATGTTGCATATGGGATTAAAGATGGTGGGCAGGTTTATCAGCCTTGCAAAATTATGACTTGCACGGATGCTGTTTGGAATGAAAGTGATATTCCAGGCAGTCAGCATTGGTGTCCATAAATGTAAGAAATTTGGCCTTCAAAGTGATAATGTTGTGCTCGATAGTTTCAGTTCAAATGAGGCATTGATTAACCACACCTTTTAAAAGGTCAGCAGTTTTGATTTGGTGCAAGTTTGCTCACTATCATCAAAAAATTAAATAAATAAACAAATAAAAAATTGCGTCACCCCTGTTCCAGAGGAGCAATAAGATTGATTTTCTGTTGCATTAGTAGAACAATTTTTGTTTTGTTTTATTTTGAATGAATCAGTTGAGTCCATGATAGAATGACTCACTCATAATATAAAAATTTTCATTTGTTGTCACCGCTACTGGCATAAATGGTCGCTGAAAGAATCACTTAATGAAATAAATAAATAAAAAAAAGATAAATCAAAATCCAGAGTGCTCATTTTGAACATTGTGTATTATTCTATAACGCATTTTTGTGGTATTATGAGAATACTTAAAACTGATTTCATCTTAAACAAACACAGCCTGTAAATTGACTTATAAAGCAGAAGATTTAAAGTTGTACTCCCTTGCGCTGACACCTAGCAGCATCATGCAAAAACAGAAGTTTGAAGTTTCCACAAAAACAGTTATTGTAAAAATGTGCTATTTACAGTTAGCCATGATTAACCTGTTCCATGAGTGAAAGTGTCCAAATACAGTGGATTATTGAGACTGAGCCAGTAATATTCAGCTGATCATATGATCTTAATATGACAGCACTCATGAATAGCGCTATATATATACCCACCACTATATGGAGAATAAAGCAACTTTTTCTCTGACTGATATGACTTAATCTCAGGTGAGTGTACATCATTTTAAACATATTTTTTTCAAAATACTCTTTTGCTATTACTATTTCCTTCCGTTTAAAAGTTTTGCAATGAACAACAACAACAATACAAAAAAAAGAAATAAATATATAAATAAAAAATGCCTATTGCACTTTTAAAAGCATTGAATGCAAATAGACTAGAACCAGATGCTTTTTGGATAACCAGTCACTATGTGGAAAAGAAACCTCAACCTATCTCTACGCCAGAAAAGAGATGCAAATCACAGCGTGACTTACCTGGTCGCATACAATTACACATCATTCTTTATGGCATTATTCAACAATAACATCCCACAAGCAAACATCGTTTTGTGAGAGTTCTCATCATTTCAACGAGAGGTCAGTGTGTGTCTGGCAGAGATACCAAACAATTACTTGAGCGGGAGCATTTACATTGTGGTGCTAAGCTAGGCAGCATTGTCATAACTGAGTCGTCGGATTGCTCAGGTGTTGTCAGATAATTTATTTAACATGGAAATTATTCTGCTTTCAGGCAAATTTCAATTACTCCGCTCCACCAGGGGCAAATGTAGGTTTGACTAAAATGAACATGATGCAAAGATTTTGCTCAGCTGCTGTGGCTTGATTAAAATACAAAAAAAAAAAAACAAAAAAAAAAAAAAAAAGACCAAAGGGAAGAAGACATTTACAGATTCCATTCTCTTCCAGTAGTATAACACAGGGAGTGTTTGTCTCAAGAATGTCCTTTCTTAAACATACACAATTCTGTATTATACTGAAATAGGCTTTGTTAGCACTGTGTATGTCATAATAAAGAGCCAGTTTATTAATATTATTTAGGATACAAGCATACTTCGTGAAAAGTAACAAAGATCTGATAGTACTTGGTAGGATTGAGGTTGGCGTATGTTGGGTTAGTGCATGTTGCGAATTGATAATGCACATTATTTGGATTGCATGGTGCCCAAATCGAATCATTGATTAAAACTATGAGAATGTACAGTTGGGTACAAATGTCTGAGAGGTTTAGTTTGGAATTTTCTAATTTTATATATATATATATATATATATATATATATATATATATATATATATATATATATATTAATTACTAATTATATTATCTACATAACAATGTGAGTAAAACATTTTTATTTGATTATAACAATTCACATGAATTCCAGAATTTCATAATATTTTCTACTATAATATCTCCCTTTTTACTTTAATGACTGCATGCACTTGAGCTGGCAACTCCATAAGTTTTTGCATAACTTAATGATCCGTGTTATAACGTCATGAGAATAATTTTTTATATATAATATGTTATATATATATATATATATATATATATATATATATATATATATATATATATATATATATATATGCAATTCTACATAGGCAATGTCAAATATCATGTTCATGCTCAGATATATATTCAGTAAAATAAATAAACAAACAGCAAGCTTCCATTTAGCAGATGCTTTTATCCAAAGTGATTTAGAATACCTTTTTCACAGTGAGTCGTGGAGCAACCTCAGGTTAGGTACACAGATGCACCATCTAAAATATCATATTGTAATTGTAAAAATAAGGAGTGTTATAAAGAAAATGCACCTAACTGTCTTCCAGCTTAAATTAAAAACTAAAAAATAATTGTCTAGATGTGAGATCCAAAACTGTGAATGTTTGAGTTTGGATAACGAAGAGTGCAAGAAATAAAAATCCACCTTCATTTATTGCAAATAAAGCTCTACCTGTCACGTGACTGACTTGATTTGCAGAAAGCTGTTTGTGTATAATGGTTTTTGGAGTTTCATTCCTGTTCTAGCATGTCCTTGAGCAGTCTGACTTTCCTTAACGCACTTGTCCTATGATATCTGTGTTTTAATGAAGTTTCTCTCCTCAGTGAGAGAGGTAATTAATGGAATGGAGCGGATGAAGAAAAGTCGTGCTGGAGTCTTAAATTACAATTTGCACTTCAAACCGGCTTCTCCCATAACCCACTATATTTGCATATGACAAGACAAAAGATGCATCAATGTCAGGACGAAGACTCTGAAGACTCATCTATAAACACAGAGTCTTTTGCTGCTTGCTGTGAGCCTCAGATGGACAGATCTCTCTCTCTCTCTCTCTCTCTCTCTCTCTCTCTCTCTCTCTCTCCTCTCATTGGTGTGAAAGAAAATAGTCTGATAGAAGAGAGACAGGTTGACAGACAGTTAAAATGCTGAAATGTGAAATAACTATTTTGAGTGTCAAAGAACAGCCGTTTTTGCCTGTGGCCAAATGAAGGTGTGATTTACATTATTAGAGACTTCAATTGATTTAACCTTTACATGGACATATATTTTTGCACATGGCTCCACTATTATCTTCTGTGTACCCGATGAGTCTACCCTCAAAGATGGAGTTGGGGTCGGTTGCTATTTTTTCTTCTAGGTCCTTTGACCAAAACCTCTGTCTAGAACAAGACTATGGGAATCATAATAAATGTAAAAATACTGTTTCCGTTGTAGCAGTGTGAACTTGTTATATTTCACAAAACTTTATTAAGAATATAAACGTTTTTCTTTTACTGGTTCAGAGAGTCCCAAATGAAGGGTTGAACCGTTTACTCAAGAGGGGGTGAGAGTATGAAATTACATTGCATGATAAATGTAGGCACCTATACATCATTGGAACTGATGTGTCTACATTATGCCATAAATTCAATACTACTTTATACTACATTGCTTAGGTTCCAAAGAAGGTTTATGTTTTGTGTTGGCAATTTAGTACAATATGATCAAAAGATAAAGCAACAATTTGTAATATTTATTTTATTTTATTTTTTATTAAGGAGAGATTGTGAAAAAGATCAAAGAAGATTGTTGTAACACTGTCCCATCTTAAGCTTGCAGTAAACACTCATAAGGCATTTGTGTCCTTATTGGGAGGTTGATCCTGTGGCGTGAGTTCACATACGCTACACCTTAACCATTCTTTTAGTATTTTTATCGGAAGCAACCCATCCTACTAAAAATACTAACCAACACATCCTTAAACACACCTTAAAATGAAACCCGAACCTGACCCATGGCCCGACCCAACCCAACCCGAGCAATACCTTTAGATTTTAAGCCCGAACCCGAAATTGCTCAGTCTCATTATAATTTCTTTATGAAAGTATCCAAGGCAAAATTTGTAACAATATCGTAACAGTAAACACATAGTTAAAACAAGGCACGGCACCCCTCAGCACACTAGAGCAGAAGGGAAAAAAACATTGGCTTTCCGTTTTTTAAGCACCAAAACTTTGCTTGGTGCAGAGCAATCAGGAATAACATTAAACAATGTAACATTCACCTCTTTGCAGCCTGATATTGTTCATAACATTAAATCTTTGTGACACCTGTGCCAAAAACAAACTAGATGCAGCGCAACGATTGAAAAAGAACTAGGTGTCACGACATGCGTTTTTGAAACTTGAAGTTTTAAACTGACACAATGTCTAAAAATGTGCTAGTCCTGTGAAACAAGTTAGATAGTCCTGTTTATTATTATAATTTTTTTTTTTTTTTTTTTTTTTTCATTAAATACAAACCCAAACCCGACCCAAACCTGAAGTCATACTTAAAACATTTAACCAAACACATCCCGAAACATGGCGGTTTCTTGGGTCCCATCATGCCCGGGTCAGGTTGCAGACCTCTGCCTCAGTTCTTAAACTAATTTAAATTCACAAGTCTTCTTATTACTTATTGAAGTGAAATGGTTTTCAATTTCCAACCCTAGAGGGTTAAACATTTAAAAGTGTACACTTTCATTCAAAGCTTGTTCCTACATCAATCTAGATCATCAGTCTGAAAGGGCAATACAGTTGTTGCAGTTCATCCATAATTTATGTAATTGTTGTCCTTGGAAGAAAATATTAAAGATTTGGAAAGTTAGAAAATCATCATGCTGTGCCATGAAATTCTTAATATTTAACACATGTAGTCTGTTATTGTAAAGACTCCAACTGCTGGTGCTGCTCTACTTCACTTTAAAGAGCAAAACACCATTGATTTAAATGTTAGATGACGGGAAAGTGGTTTGAAATCCAGAAGTCATTAAAGATTGCAATCACAACACAGTAGTTACAACCTAACTGCCTCACATGCATAATCTTTCCTCTCCGCTGGTGGGTTATTGCACACATTCCTCCCCACAAAAGTAAATAATTAAATACTCTATTTAATTACTCCAAACTGATGGAAGTCACTGAAGTAATAAGACACTTGATTTAATGAGTATTTGTAGTTATATTTCTGTTATCCATTAATTAAATGTAACTATCATCTGTTATCATCTTTCATATTTGTTTGTACCTGAAAATTGGGGACGATTCAGAACAATAGTGTGTAATTGTTTTTAATTAACTGAAAACAATTATGGTGTTATTTCATGTATATGGTGGAAAGGTTAGAGGCAGAACCGGTATTTGTTATTTATTTATTTATTTATTTATTTTAATTATGTATTTTTTTAGGCAAAAACACTTTATTTGGAATTCTAAGATCAGGAAATATTAATATTATTATTAATAGTAGTAGTAGCAGCAGTAGAAGTAGTAGTTTATGGCCCAATTCCCATCGCAATAACAGAGGTGAGAGACTAATCACATGCGCAGCCCCCACACACATGAAAGAAATAATTTCTGTTCATTTATTTTCAGTCATTACCAACTCACTTTTACTTTTTATTTTACTGGTTTAGCTTAAATTAGCTATATATTTCACGTTCATTCAAATGGCATTTCAGTCTTGTTTAGCTTGGGAAAATATTGTCATGTATTCCTTTTCATTATTATTGGGAATAAAATGGTCGTACCAAATGTGGTTCCTAACTAGGGATGTGCACTGATAGTTGACATTCGGTTAACTGTTCGACGTGGCACTATTCGAATATCAGAATCACTAATCGGTTATTCTACTATTGCAATACAGGTCTACAACCTGACGAGCTCGATGAGTTCCGACAAACCATCAGGTTTTCCTGCTGGGTTTGGGTCAGTTTTTCAAGTATAGGGCGAGTTAGGGGCTGTTCAAACATGCTTTTATGTGCATTTGCGCTGTTTATTCTGTTATAGATCAGTGATACTGACACACGCTGGATGCAGTGAGCAAAGTTTCAGCGCTTGATAAACGGTAAGACAGTGTCTTTCCCCTTTTGCTCTGGTGTGCATATTTAATACAATAATTAGACAAGTTCAGTGTAATTGGATTTTTTAAACCACTTAATCAAAGCACCCCAAAGACGCTATTTAACCGCAACAGTGTGACTCCACACAAATGATAATATTTGCATTTGATGCCTCATGGATGTGTGAACCTGCCCGGGGCAGAGCGCAGAAACAAAAATTTGAAAAGTTGGTGAGTCAGGGTCTTGAGTAGCCAGACATTTGACTATCGGCATAAAGGCTGGTCTAATTTGCAGCTTACTGTACTCTGGCTAAGAACCACCCATGTAAACAAAAAAAAAAATGTCTTTGGAAAGGTCTGTATGACATCAGAGCAACACATCACAGTCATTTAGGGGTAGGTTTATGTGAAATTGCTGATACCACAACAATCATGAAAAAAATATAAAATATAGATATATAGGGGCCAGGGTAGCTCAGCGAGTAAAGACGCTGACTACCACCCCTGGAGTAGCGAGTCCAGGGCGTGCTGAGTGATTCCAGCCAGGTCTCCTAAGCAACCAAATTGGCATGGTTGCTAGGGAAGGTAGAGTCACATGGGGTAACCTTCTTGGTGGGGCGCATGGTGAGTTGTGCGTGGATGCCGCAGAAAACAGCGCGAAGCCTCCATACGTGCTATGTCTTTGCGGTAATGCGCTCAACAAGCCACGTGATAAGATGTGTGGATTGACGGTCTCTGACGTGGAGACAACTGAGAGTCACTACGCCACCATGAGGACTTAGGGCGCATTGGGAATTGGGCATTTCAAATTGGGGAGAAAAAGGGGAGAAAAAATTAATAAAAATAGAGATATATATATATACAGTTGCTCAGGAGTTGCAGGCTATACATAAAACAAGAAATTAGCTGAAATGTGAGCAGACTTCTACCTTCTATCAATCCAAAGTACTAAGAACAAATTATTAGTGAAAGCGCGAGTCTCATCGGACATGCTCTGAGGCCTAGCTCGGCAGCCATTTTCTGATGAACAAGCGTGTGAAAGAGTTACCATGCGTGTCTTGAGCCATCGCTTAAAACCACTGTATGAGATAATTAGTCCTAGAAGGTAAGGAAACAAATTCGCACCTTTGTCCCTATTGTCTTTTTCTGTGTCGTTCTGGGAGAATGCACATGAATAAGGCAATGGAGGAGTGGCCTCTGCCTTTCTCTACTCTCCCCTCCCCATTTGAAGCGTATTGCTCACGGCAAAGGGGATCATGCATGGACCAGTGAGCCCGGCCGCAGAATGAGGGGGCTGGAATAAGAGCATATTCCCCAATGGAGTGTTGGCGAACCAATGCGCGGGCTCTTCGTCTGTGCCATTATTCTTTTGGGATGCTATCAGGAGATGTGAGGTATTTTAACTCAGTTTTTATTTTATTTTTTTTTTTTTTTTGTCTTTCGCCCATTCATGGACCACGTGGGCGTTCTGGCGAGACAAGAGACGTGCACTGCTCTCTCTGCTCAATGTTTCTGCGGCGGCATGAATATCATTCTTTGCAGATCTATACACAATGGTTTTGCAGTCCAACCAAATGCATTGCGTTAAGGAATACTTTGAACTATTATTGGCTCCATTTTGAATGTCCCTAGTTTTTCCCCCCGCAGCTCGCGCTGGGGAACGGGTTGGTCAAGGCGATGCTTCTGTTCGCGTGGGTGAACTGGGTACTACACATTGTTCCCCCATTATATGTTGGGACCGGTTAAGTTCTAACCCATTTTTTCAGTACACCAATTTAGCTCAGTCTCCCCCGTAATTTAAGCTGAGTTTAAGCTGAGTTTTGGGTCTCAGAGCATGCATAATTTAACTCAATTTACGATAAAAATAGATCTACATACGAGCCTTGCTGTGTAATGAAGGATGAGCCCCTATTCAGTGAATGAAATTGGACTGTATAAACGTATCCATTTCTCTCCTGTTTGCCCTTCGTCAGTATCGGGATGAGTATACCATTGTCATGCCTCGAATGTCCGACAACCAGAATATGGTTCAGTTTTCACCCGCAGCTTGCTGGGGAGTGAACATAAAAATTTTTTTAAAAATGCTTCACAAATTCAGCCTCTGTCTCCATGACCAATGTTCTCGAGACATGCATAAGATAATTCGATGTTCATCAAGCACAAGTGAACACAAAACACACAATGATCATAAACACCACACGTTGTCCCCCCATAATAATGCTGGGACCATTGTGGCAAGCCTGCTTGCATTCAATTTCCCTCCATGTTCGCACATTCTTCCCTGTTCTATGCTAGGGAAGATGGTTTATCTGGCGTCCTCTGCTGTAAATACATTCAGAGTGACTGCTTTTTATAACTGCCTGATCGGATTCGGCCTCTGTCTCCATGACAGAGACATGCATAACAGAATTCGATGTTAATTGAGCACAAGTGTACACAAAACATAGAGTGAACATATTCACCCCCATAAAGAATGTCGGGCCGTTGCAGTGAACCAGTTTTCTGAAATAAACATTCTACCCAATGTTCAATTATCTTTTCCGCTTTCAAATATCAGGGAAATGGGTATTCTGTCAGCGTTCCTGCTGCAGATACATTCAGGGTGCTCATAATTTATGCCTAAATACAATAAAGGCAAAAACATTATCAAATTCCCTTCAAGCAGCCACAGTATTAGTGGATCGAAGGCTTCCCTCCACTGTGCTGCTGTTTCTGGTGCTTGGCAGCAGTTATAGGGCATATGAACGATAAAGCATGGTTATGAAATTCAATTCAGGCGGGCTCTGACGGTGTTCAATGGGGTTGTTCTGACAGATGTTTCTGTTCGGGAAGCCCTGTTTTTGATACAGGAAATTCATTCTCTCTTAGAAAAAATGGGCAATAGAGGAGATTCCCCCTTCTCAGAGAGAACGCTGCTTTTACAGCCATTATTTTCTGGTCCCAAAAAAAAAACAAAAAAAAAAACTAAAAAAAAAAAAAAACTGCGGCTTGCATCCCATTCTGGATTTTGAGACATTTCGCTCTAATGAAATGACAATTCTGAATGCAACGTGCAGCTGGGGAACTGGTTTGTGACAATAGATTTGAACGTTTATTTCCATATTCAGATTGCGCCAAAGCACAGTTGCTTCCTCAGATTTGGTTTCGGGGGCAAGCGTATCAATTTGCGTCCTGCTATTCAGACTTGCACTGGAACCACGCACTTTCACAAAATGCATGGATGCAGCTTTGATACCCTTGAGGCTTCAAAGCATCTGCATTTTGAATTATCTCGACGAATGGTTGTTGTTTGCCCACTGAGAATTTGGCTGCCCAACATCTAGATGTCATTCTCAGCCATTTGATCCAAGGCTGTGTGTAACCTAGACAAGAGTGTCCTGTTGCCAGGGCAACAGACTCTGTTTCTATGGGTGGAGCTGGATTCACGTGCGATGCAGGCGCGTCTGTCTCCAGTTCGTATTCTGTCATTTCGCCAGTGTCTAGCGATGTTCAGAGTGGGACATGTTTTCCTGCAAGAACATTTCACAGGCTTTTGGATCTCATGATCATGGCTTCCGCTGTCATTCCCCTGGACATGTTGCATGCGAGACCTTTTCAGTGCTGAATGAACTCCACAAAGGGACATCAACCACTGACGCATATGTTCCGTCTCTTCAAAGTGACACGTGGGTGCTACCCAACTCTGTTACCATGGAAACTGACCCACCTTTTGATGTCGGGCATTCCGTTGGGACAGGTGTGTTGCCACAAAGTTATAATGACAGACGCCTCCTCCACGGGTTGGGGCGCTGTATACAAGGGTTGTCCAGCCTATGGGGCTAGGATGGGCCAGCGAAAATATTGGCACATAAACTGTCTGGAGATGTTCATGGTGCTTCTGGTTTTAAAGATTTTTAAAGTTTCAGGACAGCCATGTCCTCATCCAGTCAGACAACAGGACGGTGGTGTCCTACATCAATCGCCAGGGTGGAGTGCATTCTCATGCCGTGCTGAGACTGGAACGTCACATTCTTCTGTGGGCAGAGGACAATGTGCTGTCTCTACAAGCCGTGCATGTCCCGGGCCAGTTGAACTTGTGGGTGGATCTCCTGTCTAGACAGGGCTTAATGCCCGGAGAGTGGACATTACATCCTCAGATTTGGAACAAATTTGGTTCAGCAGAGCGGAAGTGGACCTGTTTGCTTCGAGCGAGATGTCACATTGTCTACTCTGGTTTTCCCTCTCACCTCCGGCACTGCTGGGCATCGATGCATTGGTGCATCAGTGGCTGACAACATGTCATTACATGTTCCCACCAATCAATCTGTTGCACGCAGTTCTGCAGAGAGTTGGGGAGGATCGGGTTTGGCTTCTGTTAGTGGCACCGTTTTGGCCATCTCAAGTATGGTTTTTGACTCTGGTCTCTCTCCTGGAGGAAATGCCTTGGGAGATTCCAGTCAGAACAGACATATTGTACCAGGCTCTGGGCAGCATTTGGCACCCCTGGCCAGACTTGTGGAAGTTATGGGTATGGCCCCTCAATAGAGCACTCTTTTGAATAATGGGTTATCCGCACTGTTGTTGATACCATACTGAATACTAGAGCTCCATCATTTAGGAAAATGTATATGTTCAACTGGCATATTTTTGCTTCTTGGGGTACAGCGCAAGATGAAAATCCAGTTCACTGCCCTGTTGGTACAGTGCTGGATAATTATTATTTTTTATTTTTTTGCAAGAGTGTTTAGGGGCTGGGGTTGCCTTGGCAATGCTTAAAGTCTATGTTGCCACTGTAGTGGCTGAGCATGCACTTATCAATGGAGTCTCTGTCGGTAGACATTCTCTTGTCTCTCGCTTTATGCACCAGGTATGCAGGCTTAGACCTTTTCATCCCGTCCGTGTTCCCTTATAGGATTTATCTGTTGTTTTAAAGGTGCTCTTGGATGCTCCGCTTGAGCCCTTGGCAACAGTCGCTATAAGTTTCTGACTTTTAAAACAGCACTGCTATTAGCATTGGCATCATTTAAAAGGGTTGGTGAGTTGCATGCCCTGTGGTATGGATTTTGCGGCAGGGTGTTTAAGACTGGTGTTAAGACCTCGTTTGGGCTATTTGCCCAAAGTCATTTCTACATTATTTCACTCGCAGACTTTTAAATTTCAGGCTTTCTATCCTCCCCCATTTGAGTCAGAGGAGCAATGTCCAAGCAAAGGCTGTTCTATTGGCTTACTAATGCAATTTCAAGTGCTTACGAAGCACGTGGTTTACCTTCACCTTCAGGTATTCGAGCCCATTCTACGAGGAGCATGCCATCCTCGTTGGCTTTGGCAAGATATGCGTCATTGGAGGACATTTGTAAGGCAGCAGGGTAGTCCTCTCCGCATACATTTGTTAGATTTTATAATCTTGATGAGGGTTTGACTCCTGCTTCCCAGGTTCTTTCTGTTGGAACAGGAGTAAACTCATAATTTTCTCTGTTTTATTCAGATGCTTTCTCTTGCTTATAAAGCTACCACTATATGCTTGCCACACGGGCGTAGACAGTCGGCAGCTACTGTTGTCATGGCGTGAATGTATATCGTTCCCAATGCAATTACACAGCTCGAGTTCCTAAGAAAGGGAACATCTCAGTTACGTGAAATGTAACCCTGGTTCCCTGAGTGGGAACGAGACACTATGTAAGCTGGCCATACTCTCTAGCAGCTGCATAGGCTTGTGCCTTCCTGCAGAAAATCTGACTCGATGGTGCCAAAGCAAGCGCTTTTTTTTTTTTTTTTTTTTTGTGGCTTAAGTGCCAATAAACAGGCATGATTGTACAAGGGCTTCAGACCATGTGACACTCAGGGCATGTCCCAATGCAATTATGCAGCTTCTCATTCCCACTCAGGGAACCAGGGTTACTGAGACATTTTGTGTGCTATATGCATCAGACCTTTCATTGAACAGACTGTGGGCGATCCTTAGACATGCCGTCCGAGGCTAAAACTAATGAAAGAGCAGAAAACTTCACAAATTGCTAATAATTCACATAATCTTTAATCAGTGAGCCAAACTCTATTAATTCAAGAGCGCACAATTTGCCAGTTGGCTGACTTGCAAAAACGTAAACTTGACAGAATATTTCATTAGTTGTTCTACATATTTTATTGGAGCACTCTCTTCTTCTCCATTTGTGACCAGTGTTGGGGAGTAATGGAATACATGTAATGGGATTACGTATTTAAAATACAAAATATAAGTAACTGTATTCCACTATAGTTACAATTTAAATCATTGGTAATTAGAATACAGTTACATTCAAAAAGTATTTTGATTACTGAAGAGATTACTTTGCATTTTATTGTCATTTGTTTAATTTAATATTTAGTCCTTTCAGATGGAAAACATTTAAATGATGCGATCCAAAGTGCATTTGAACAGCGGTGAAACACTTTCTTATGAAGTGTTACATTCATACAAGCAGACAGAGAAGTACGTTTGAGGTAAGTTTGGAGCAGAAGAAATAGAAATAAACCTTGTGTAAATGTTCAGCTTTACGCTAAGCTAAAATGCTATTTCTAGCCATTTTACATGCACGTTACCAGGCACGATCATATTTTGTTTATCAAGAAAATTCACGTTGGATCATAATTTCTTTTTTTCTAGTAAGACCTTTGATATTAGGGCAAAAATCTTATTCTTGATGATAATTTTTGTATTGATTTCCTGTAAAAATATCTAAAAATCCTTAAAACAAGATCAATTAGATTGATGTATCTTGTGGTATCTATATATCTCTCTTTCTCTCTCTTTTTCTTCTCCACACACAAATTCACAGCTTTGTGTCTTAACAGGTGTGGCTATCCTATCTCCATGGCAACCCCTCTCTCTCTGCTCCCAGCTTTGCATTCAATTACATTATTTTCCCCCATCATTTTGGTGTTTGGCTGTGACCTAGATCTACATAAGAACAGAAATCAGATCACACAGAGATCAGATTCCGAGTTTGCATAGCTGATCTGTTTCCATCACCTTAATGGAGACAGAAAAAAAAAAACATGTTTTTAAAGCTTTTGAAAGCAACCTTATTAGCAAATTTCCATAATGCATGTGTGCCACTTCTGTTTAGATGACTGCAGTGTTATATCTCCAAGCCTTTTTTGTTATTATAATTAATTATTTGTGTACAACGCTTCCACATGTTTATTTATGAGGCATTTCCAATTGGCTTCAGCATCCCATATTTTAATCCCACTCTTGAATAAAGTAATTACAATAGGAATAAGGGCTCGTGAGAGCAACTAATCACATCATCTGGATACGTTATATCTTAGTAAAATGGACAAGTTATATCTTAGTAAAATTATAACAACCAATTATTTCATTTGTCTTTCACACAGCAACTCACAGACGAGAGGAGGTTGGTTAACCCTTAATCCAGGACATAAACACACACATCTGCTCACGATAACATGTTGGGGGGGGGGGGGGGGGGGTTGTGTACTGCCACCCAGATTTTCCTTGTGCCCCCCTAGGAACTTCAGTTGTTTAGCAATGGAAAAGCTATATACAAGAATGGTGACACTGAGAAGTATACTTAAACTTACATTTTGGCAATTTGAAGCAATGTTACTGCTCACGAGAGCCGCAGCAAACCCATGGCAATTCAAAAAGCAGCACATTTGGAATTTGCGGTCAAAATCGGCCGGCCATTGAAAATAAATGGGAAAGACCAAAAAAACAAAAAACAGAGCATTTTTTTTTTTTTATCTGTCAAATACAATCAATAAGTCAGCCACAATCCAGAAAATAACAAATAAAAAACAACAGAAATTACAGGGTGAGATTTAAAACATCCGCAGTGCAAAATGTACACCCCCACTCACACACAAACACACTACCTAACCTAACCCTAACCCACACACACACACACACACACACACACACACAAAATGAACTGGTGAAACTATAACCAGAGCTTTTTTTTTTTTTTTTTTTCAAAAATTAATCACAATAAAATTAATCACAATAAAATCAATCAATGAATCAATCACAATTCTAAACACACACACACTCAGAAATGAAGGGGTGAGACGATAACACATTCACAATGCAGAACACACACACACCAAGAGAGAGAGAGAACCAGGGCAACAATAAGTTGAGCTCTACAGTCATCATTTTGTCATTGTTGGCATTACAAGTTATCTGTTGTTTTCCAATCTGACACACACACACACACACAAACACACATATATTGCAAAATACATTTTTACTATAGAAAGTTTGAAATTGCAAAATGTTTACTCTGATTCTTCTGTTTTATACTCAATTGAATTTTCAGAATTTGGCAATTTATTTCTGTTTCTTGATGTTCATTTTCTTGACATTTCTATGCATTAACCTTGAGTTAAATTAAAAAATATTAAAAAATTATTGGTTGAAAAAACGATCAGGTTTGATTGCAAGCTTAATGACATTAACTGCAAAAACTGGCACTTTGACAAATACTAGTTTGATCATGTCTAAATATATATCCAAATGCATATCTTGTTATAAAATATAAAATTAAGTTACAACAAGCCATCTACACAGTAGGTGGCTACAGCCATCTACTGGCAGTTACTGGCAGGACATGGTTTTAAAGTCATGTTATTTATATTTTGTTCACCAGATGGAAGCAATCTGCCTCCAATTTATGTCACATTCTCATATTTTCTTCACGTTTGAACTTATAGAAGTGTAGGTTCTGAATTTTATTTTATTAATTTTTTTCAAAAATGTGCTTATTTGTATATTCAAATTAATGGCAAAATGTAGAAATTTACATGTAAATAAGATCAAAATAACATAAAATCCCAAAAGAAATGCATAATTTTATCAAAATCTTCTGGTCAAATACCAGAACACCAAAGGGAGGTGCCAATATTCAATACCATAGGAGAGTTAAGGTGTGGTAATGGTATGAACTGAATAATTGACACAGGCCCATTGCAGTATTAAAACATAATGCACATCTGAGGTGTAATGGCCACTCCGCTGTGGGTCATGACCGCATTACCACTTCGAGGTTTGCATTATTTTTAAATAATTGACGTCGGACCATTTATTGAATGTCAACTGTTCCTTACGTATTATAGATCATTTCAAGCATGTAGACAATTACAAGGAATTCGAATGCAAGTTTTCCTGCAGCACTTCTGGTATCATTAATGTATCCTTTAAACAGGGCTCTGAGTTAATATATTTTCCTCAAATAACATCAAAAACGTCTTTTTAGGAAAGTCAGGTCACTCGGCGGACATCTTTGGAACATTCTCGGGTAGCTATTTTCTATGTAAACAAGCAGCATATAAGAGAAGCTCCTATCAACTCGAATGGGAAAAGACCAAAATCCCCAAAACGGTTGGTCAAGGTTACCATCAAATAACATAAGGTGACGTATTTTGGTTTTCCAAAAAGAGGACACCTTTTTTTTTTTTTCGCCGGGGTGGGGGGGGAATTGTGGTGGAATAATAGGGTTCAAAACAGTGTTACTATGAATGCAAAATTTAATACAGTGAAAAAGGCACTCTATTAGCATAACACAAATATATATAAATAAATACAAATTTCCAACATTCTTTTGAATGTCCATGTACTAAAATAAAATATTTGATGCCATGAGTGTACCTTCATTTAATATTACTATTATTTAGAATGGCCATGGAAAATGAAGCAATGTGATAATTTTACCTGGTCACAAAAAGTAGTCCGTTAATTTACCTGATGAACTACATCTCCTCAGGTGCACAAACAAGGACTTTTCAAACTCTGCTGCCTTGTGCTTCACAGAAACCTGGCTGAGTGAAGCCATTCCGGACAGCGCGTTACATCTGCCTGACTTTCAGCTGTTCAGAGCAGATCGCATCGTGGAGTTAATGGGGAAAACGAGAGGCGGTGGAACATGCTTTTACATCAATGAAAGTTGGTGTACAGATGTAACAACGTTAAGGAGGATGTGCTGTTCTAATTTGGAAGCGCTCTTTATTAACTTTAAGCCATTCTACTCGCCGCAGGAGTTTTCCTCGTTTATTCTGGTGAGTGTGTATATCGCGCCAAACGCGTGTTTGAACACAGCGCTGCAACAGCTGGCTGATCAAATCACTGACATGGAACAACAACACCCGGACTCAGTTATTGAGCTCACTGTAAAACAGGCAGGTGATCCGACCACGACCGCTTCGTTGGTTTGAGTCTTTAGCTTCTTTAAACTTAGCTTTAAGGCTCTTGACTTTTCGCTGACACTGCAGCCACGTTCTTCTGTGGCCACGTTTGGCCATTTGTTTCGCTATGCTCTCAAAGACAGACCGTTTACGATACGACCCCTCAAGTTTTGCTTGGATAGTGATGTCACCCCAAATATTTATGAGGTCTAACACCTCACTGTCCCTCCACTGACTAGCTTAACAGTTGTCTTCCATATTGCCGAGTACCCAAGTATGACTTCCGCCAGCGCAGAATTGTGACGAATGTCGATCTAGAGTGACCTAAAAGTCACATGAATTCCGATTTGACTGTTCAGACTGAGGTCGCATTGCAAAAATGAAGACCTGTATCTGATTTAGGACCACATATGGAAGTAGCACAGATCAGATTTGAAAATGTCAGTTTCAATGCACTTTGGGCAGTTCACACTGTCATCAAAGTAACAGACCTGTGTCACATGTGAAGGAAAAAATCAGATTTGGGCCACAGTCAGCTGCAGCATGGTAAAGATTTCTTTTTTTAATAATTAAACTACCTTTCTTGTCTCTTTCTTCAGGATAAAAGCATCTGGTAAATGACTAAATGTAAAAGTAAATTAATTGTGGCGCTTAGTAATCGTGTTAAAGTTACTTTGAATGAAGTGCCTTGCTCTGTTATTTTGAATAAGGGTGCGTTTTATTCAAGTAATCATCCCTATGCACTTCAAAAACTTTAACATTCACTGTGAGAGCTTTGAAAGGCTAAAAGGTGTGGGGCTCAAAAATAAGGGTCATTTGGAACTCACTTTTTAAGTAATTTTTATCGGATATTCTGTTTGAAGCGATCTTACTGCATGACTATCAGAACTGTTCTCCCTTGAAAGCGCACTTCGGAGGGTGATTTATCCCATTTGGAATGCACTAGATCAATTACCCAATCAATTATTACAACTTCGATGGAGTTATAGAGACATATGGAGAAAATTCAGGAGCTCCAGTTTACAGCATAAATGCAGGCGTACACGGTGCGATTTTCGGCTGTCGTGCGAGCTCCCGACTGATTCTTTCCAGTTGGGAGAGATCACATGGAAATCGTGGGAGCTCGCGTGGTCGCGGCTCGCATCGTGTGAGAGGAATTACAAGTGGAGCCGAGCAGCTTACGAGCAGCTCATGACCTCCCGATTATGCCTTTTTTATTCGGGCCTATTTGTCAATCTACTTGAAGTTGACAAATCAAGAGAAGGTGTTACAACTCACACGATCAATGCAAACTGAGTGTTCATGAAGCTTTTACACATTTGGAGAAAATTGTCTTGTTAAAACTGTTTTCCCCATAATATTCATGACCACATGACTGGGAAGGATTCTGCAGAACTGCCATGCTGTTCTCTGCTCTATAAACAAATCATTTCCCATACGGGTTGCGCTAGAAAACAATCTTTATCACTCTGATGGACAGTTTTCACATTTCTGTCATGGTCTATTTTTATTCATCATACTTGCATTCATTTTAGTTCTAGGATGACATGTAGGGGGATATAGCATCTGTTTTAATTGTATATGCACACAATAGTGGCTATGTGATAGAAGATTTTTTTTTAACTCTCCAAGCACGTGTCTAGTGAAACAAAGGACTTCTAGGTTGAAAGTTCTACCTGTCAATCAACCGCTGCACTAAAACAAGATTTTTAAACTTTGCTATGTGCGGCTTTAAAGCACATTCACATGGACAAGACCACACAGATCTTCTTCAGAATGTCTGCTATCAACATGCAGTGACACAGATGAGAAGGACATAGCCTACATCTAAAGCTGACTAATACAGGTAGCCTACTCCACTAAAATAACTCAGAATTCTGCACTAAACTTCATGTTTGCGCTTAAATTAAATCCAAGTATAACCAACAGAAATGGTGCGTGAATTTTCCACACTTTCTTTTTAATCTTGTACATTTTGGGCACTTTATTATCATGCAGTAACCGGCAGCAACACACTGATGTTATGATTGATGTATGCAGTCATAAAATCACACAGCCTCCCTTCGAAATCTGAATCTGTCAATTGTTGGACAGCATTTGTAATAATTATCCTTTTTTTATTATTTTTATCGGCAGATGAGTTTTCAGCTAATGCAGACCCCATGCCAGTCTTCTTTTTTATTTCTAAATTGCAAGCTATGAGGAATTAAGCAATTTCCTCCTCTGGGTTTATGTCTTATAATGATAAATAGCACGAAAATTTGTGCGATTGCTCCGGAATTCACCAGGTCGTTTAGTCATGTCATGTACAATTGCACCCGTACGATTTTCAGATAAACTGACTTGTAATGTGTGCAGGGGCTCATGACCTCCCGAGTGTCAGAAATCGCACCATGTACGCCAGGCCTAAAGGTAGCCTCAATGGACATTTTCTGTATTTACTTGCTGGCCTTAGCATCAGTCTTGCTTGAGGCCACATTGCTGTATTTTCACTTCAATTTCAAAACCATTCTTTTGTTAACTATTGGTACTGGAGTTAATTAGCTACTTTTGTAAAAAAAATTAATAATAATTTCTGTAATACATCACTGGCCCAATCTCGTGGCAGATAACAATATTAGGCTAGAATGTGTTGAGCTGGGAGTAAGATATAGACTGCTTCCGAAACCAAATGTAGCTGTCTTGTTGCCTCGCTGCCCTATCAGTCAATGACTGAACAGACAGCGTTTGCGTACGAAGGTACCTCCAGAAACTGGTTTTGCACAGGCTACTGAGGGAGAATGTCACATCGTTGCTAGGATACCAGCAACTGATTATCGCCATCTGGTGTCTACTAAAGGTAATGCTTCTTCTTCATTCATCCAACCGAACCACAATGGTCTAATCATCTAGAACAAAATCAGTAGAGTTTTGGTGAAAACCAAGTGTATATTTCATAAATACAATATTAATTTCTCACTAGAAATTGAATCAAAAGTTAGAAAAAGTGGGAAAAAAAACGTACATTTATTCACAAACTTGCTCTTAACCACCTCTTCGGCCACCATTTTTTATTCTTCAGCTCAGCTGCCGTGGATCCGCACACAGTATTGCGGGATTTCATTGGCAGTGAAGGATACATCTATCCTGCCTTCAAAAATCGATCAGATGAAGGTATCTCACAAGACAGGATGTGACACAGAAATTGGATTGGACGTGCCTTGATCCCTTCCTACCTCATTATACCACCTCCGGAGGCAGCATTTTCCTGGTTTCGGATGCAGCCAAATATCGTGTGTTCTTGTACGACGTGTATGGATGAGACATGTTCTGGCTCAAGTGATGCAGTCCTTATATTAATGAAGTTAGTTGGAATAATTCGGTGTTAAATCTATGTAGGTATTTCCAGAAATATGTGTTGTTATATACAGTAGGCTACAAAATTATGAAGTTGCTTTTTAGGCTTTTTTACTTCCTTTGTTTTAAAACCTAGAATCGCCTATGTGTTTAGCCAATCAGAAAAATGCATCTTGCATTTAACTGAACTTACTTAATTGTGATTGGCCAGTTCAGTCAAATAAAGCAACGAGACAGCGCAATAAAATTTGTGATTACGGCTTGACCGCTCTTGACTATTCTTTCGGAAGAGCTCTCAACAGCATTATTTATTTTTAATTTAACTCAAATCAAATTGTATATGTGTGCTCTGTTTTAATCACAGGGCTCGCTTCAAATTGCTGGCTAGCTAACTGGCTTGCAGAACATTTTTCATTGACACGTTAATTCACTCATCACCATGCAAAGGATTTTAATACTCTTAAAAAGCCTGATGAAAGCACGGATTACATAAGGGTGGCCTCTTCAGAACCCAACCTGTGTCATGCTAGCTGTGCCACCCCAAGCCCAGGTAGACCTTGCCTGTTCTCCAGGTTTAAGCACCACAGAGCACACTACTGTACAGTCTGCGCGGAATGAAGGGGTGGATGATTTTAGCCATGGGCTGAAGTACACCACGGGTGTTAAAAGCTTACCCTAAATGCATGTTTGGTAGCACTGCCAGAGCTCTTAATTTCAGCTGGTATCATTCAAGGCCTTGGTTGGAATGTTCTGTGAAGCTTGATGCATGTTTTTGTGTCCCTTGTTGCAAATTTGGAATTTGAAATTAAAAAGACCTTGTTTTCACTCTGCCTGGATACACAAATTGGAAGTCCACATTGGAGACAGACAACAGCAGGCATCCTGCCAGGGCACATACATGCTGTGGCATCATGGGCCGAGTATGAGCATAGAAACCATCTTGTCTGTTGGGGCAGTCACACATTGTGAAAAAATGCTATTATGTTAAGTCAGTGGCTGAGGTTATTCTCTTCCATTCTGTCATTGTGTATCTGAAAATGCAGATTATAGCTCTGGGCTCTTCCTTAATCTTTTTGAGTATACTTTGATGAAGGACACAAAATTGGCAGAAATTGCAAGTACTATACCACAAAATGCTAAATACACATCAAACCATATGCGGAACAAAATTATTGTCACTTTAGAACAATTGGTGCTGAACAAGATAAAAAGAAAATATGAAAGTTCAGACACAGCAGAATTCTGAATAAAAAGTGACAGAACTCAAGATAGGTGTAATGTGAAGAACTTGTCACTGGTGATGAGGTTTGAGTGTCACTTGGTTCCAGAAGAGCACATTATTGGCCTGCTTGATCTCAACCAGATAGATGCAGAGTATATTACCTCCCAAATTCTTACAGCCCTGGATGATCAAGGCTATAGTGCTGAAAAGATCATCATTAGCTGCATTTCCACTGTCGGGCCAAATGAGGGCAAGCTAGGGTGTGTCAGGGCCAGTTGCATTCCCACTGTCACTTGTCCAGTGGATTTTTGGCCCACTGATTACCCTTGGGCCAAAGAAGGCCAACTGGGGATTGATGCAGGGTCAATGTCAAAGGTGGAGTTTAGCATGTGGGATATTCCTACTTGAATTCTCCGATCTCCGACCATTGCCAGATGCTTTGAAAATTATGTTTAAATGACCAAAACTGCAACACTCCCATTAGCTTAACAGGGGTTTGACTGTCACCTAACCCACACACTAAACCTAAATCTAACAGAAACATTTTTGCATTATTAGAATTTTTTTAATCATAATTTAATTTATGTATGGATCGTTTTTCCAAATGAGGATGTCCCAAGGGAGGTTTTGTCCGATTTGCTCACTTTTTTGTACAATTGTGTCAAATATAGGTACAAAAAAGTAAAATATGAATCTACAGTAATGAAAAACAATGGACATGGTTCCCATGGTTCGAGGAAGAACTACTCAAGAAAGTGCTTCCCAACCAAAATGTCTGATATGTTTAAATCTTGGGTTTTTAAATCCATAAGGATTTCTTTCTCAATAGCGATAGTGGCAGTGAAAGCTGACGTCAGCTGGATCTCGTGCTCTAATATTAATGGGGAAGTTTCACATTCATAAAATGAAATGGTCTGGCTTCAAGTCAAATTTTCTTCACTTTATAAATTATTTCAAACAGTATTGTAAGGTTTTAAACAAATGTAATGGTAAAAAAGCAATTAGAGCCTGTAATATTGTAAGCAAATATGACATTGTTACATAAGTGGCACCCTTTTTCTCTTTGTATTTTGTTGTATTATTTATAATTTATTTCATTATATTCTGGCACTTGTTTAATTTTACTTTTGTTTGTTTTGTTTTTTTTCATCTGAATGAACATTTCAGATTGTTGTATTAAGCAAAAAAATAATATATACTGTATATATATATATAAACTGGTACATATCCTAAAGACCACACCCACCAAGAACACATAAATTAATCTGATTGGTTGATGAATCTGACAATCTGACTTTGGACACCTTTTCATATGCACTGTTGAGGGATTCAGTAGAAATTCTGATGGCCTAATGGGGTGGAGCTCAGACTCATGCGCTGCTTCGGCTAACAAGGCATGCAATGTCAAACAGCCATCACTCTTCGCTTGTAAGCATTAAGGAATAAATTCTGATTGGATAAACTTTTCATTTTTTTGCTATTCATTTGTAGATTAATTAGAAGTGGAAAGCGATTGAAAATAAATAGGCAAAAAGGTGAATGAGAATGAAACGATGAAAAAAATATTTATTTATTAGTCACGTTAGGCTAGCAGAGAAGGCTTTGCTGGCCCTGAGAATTCACCACTGAGTACCACCGCAAGTATCACCATGATATAGCAGCAGCTGTTGACTACAGTAGCTAGTTAATGATTACGGGAAGGGATGACTTCAGTTTTGCTGTGTTATTTTAGCACTTGTCCCTTTGTATTTACCAGCAATGCTTTACACACACAATGCCACTTGCGTTTGTCAGTTGCCGATGCATTACAAGAGATGTGAAGAATGCAAGGTGCTTGCTGAAGGCAATTTATTTAGAGACAAGCAGCAAAGAGAAATGCTTTATACTATAAACCGGTAACATGCAAAAAAGATAAAAATTATAAACCATGAATAGCACTTCACTTCTGAGTTAGGACTGATTGCTATCATATCAAATGCAAACTGTACCGTTCACATGATCTGTACCCCAGAGCACCTTTTCAAGAAGACTTGGGTGTGGTTCACACATTTCACACCAGCCAAACAAACCAAAATCTGTTGTAAAACAGACTTGAGTCCGTACCAAAATCTCTAGTGTGAAAGCCTCCATAATCACACATCATTTTCATTTATATTCCCTAGCAAGATATAGAGGAATAGAGATGTTTTGACTGCACGTACTGTAACAATATCACATATCTATAGGGGGACCATCATGGCAGTATTTCACATACTGGCAAAAAGTAGAAAGAGCAGAGCAGAAATCTTGCAGCAGTTTTGTCCTCCTGGGAGAGAGATTAGAACATCCTTTTGTCTTTGGGAAAGCAGTGGATAATGTTTGGATTTGGCCCTTGTTCGCTGGATCCTGGAAAAGACACTGAGCAGAGCACAGTTTGTGGAGTCAGCACAGCTCAGACAGACTGCTACAGGCTGCTCATCTGTTCGCAGTTCAGTCAGATCAGAGGGGGCTTGACTCAAGGCCTTTTTCTATGCAATACGAGAACTGGATTAGCCTTAAATATTTCCTTGCTTGTGCAAAAAACGTATAGCTTCAAAGGTAAATGCTGTTGCTGAAACGTCTTGGTTACTGATGTAAGCTCTGTTTCCTGATGGAGGGAATGAGAAATTGTATCGATGTAGTGACACTAGGGGTTCACTCTTGAGAGCCCCAATCACCTTTGCTTTATTCAGAAAAGGCCAGTGAAAATTGGTGAGTGGAATTTGCATGCCACTCTCCACCCCGGACATACAGGTATAAAAGGAGATGGCATGCACCACTCATTCAGATTTGTGCTGAGGAGACGAGAGAGAGTCCCGGCCATGTCAGCGGTTGGTTCAGCCACTGGGGATGACCCTATCTACGGAGAGGGTACACAGCAACAGTATCCGAGGCAGAACGAAGCTCTATCAAGGGGAAACACAGGGTTCACCTGAGGGGAAACTGAACAGTGGAAATGCATCATACGGGATTATCGAGGGGGGAATCACCACGAATGGAGCACTGAGCCCAAGTACACAGGCTCACCTGAAAAGTGGCATACCACGAGTACTGGGCCTGATGGCGTTACTCCTCCGCCGAGTTCATCACCGAACAGTGCTTAAGAAATTAAAGAGCTGTCCAGTGTTCACCAGTTGCGGGGAACTGTTGTGGACAAGATAGCATACATTATCACCTTGAAAGGGGAAAGGCGCAAATGCAAGCGATACACCCTAATGGCTGCCCGGCCTACCTGTTGTTACCCCGTAACACTTGGGTCAAAACCGGTTCTATGTGCAGGTTGTAGAACCTCGCAAAGGTATTGGGTGTAGCCCAACCCGATGCTCTGCATATGTCTGTTAGAGAGGCGCCCCTCGCCAGTGCCCAGGAGGATGCAACACCTCTAGTTGGGTGCGCCCGGACTCCCAAAGGGCACAGCAAGTCTTGTGATTGGTAAGCCAGAGAAATAGCATCCACAATCCAATGGGCCAGCCTCTGTTTGGAGACAGCTTTCCCCTTCTGCTGCCCTCCAAAACAGACAGAGCTACTCCGAGCGTCTAAAGCTCTGCGTGCAGTCCAGATAGATGTGCAGGGCAAGAACTGGACACAGCAACGACAAGGCCGGGTCTTCCTCCTCTGAAGGGAGCGCTTGCAGTTTCACCACCTGATCTCAAAAGGGAGTGGTGGGAACTTTGGTCACGTAACCGGGCCGGGGTCTCAAGATCATGTGAGAGTGTGTCCAGGCATTCGCTGGTGACAGAGAGCGCCTGTAGGTCCCCAACCCTCTTGATAGAAGTGAGTGCTACCAGGAGGGCCGTCTTCAGTGACAAAGTTCTGAGCTCGGCCTGCTCCAGGGGCTCAAAGGGGGCTCTCTGTAGGGCAGGTAGGACCACAGAGAGACCCCAAGAGGGAATCAGGTGCGGCCTAGGAGGATTCGATCTCCTCGCGCCCTTAAGGAACCTAGTGATCAGGTCGTGCTGCTGTGAGGATATCCCATTCAGTGTATCGTGAGACGCTGTTTTAGCAGCCACGTACACCTACAGGGTGGAGGGAGACAGCCGTCTCTTCAGCCCCTCCTGTAGGAAGGACAACACAGACCCGACAGCACATCTCTGTGGATCTTCCCAGTGGGAAGAACACCAGTTTGTGAAGAGATGCCACTTCAGAGTGTACAGCCGCCTCGTGGAGGGGGCTCTGGCCTGAGTGATCGTGTCTATCACCACTGGCGGAAGGCCTGCTAGGTCTTCCGCATCCCGTCCAGGAGCCAGACATGGAGGTTCCAGAGGTCTGGCCATGGGTTCTGGAGTGTGCCCTGCTCCTGAGTGAGAAGGACCTGCCTCAGGGGAATGTGCCACAGAGGGGCTACTGCCAGGAGCATCAGGTCTGAGAACCAAGTCCTGTTGGGCCAGAACGGCACAACCATCAGGACTTGCTGCCCATCCTCCCTGACTTTGCACAATGTCTGTGCAACGAGGCTAACTGGGGGAAATGCATACTTGCGCAGCCCCCGAGGCCAGCTGTGCACCAAGGCATCCTTGCCGAAAGGAGCCTTGGACAGGGAGTACCTAAGGGGGCAATGAGAGGACTCTCAGGAGGCGAACAGGTCCCCTTGCACCTCCCGAATCTCTCCCAAATTAGCTGGACTGCGCAGGGGTGGAGTCTCCACTCTCCACGGAGCATTACCTGCCGTGAGAGTGCATCCGCTGCACGGTTGAGGATGCCCAGGAGGTGAGTGGCTCGCAGAGACTTCAATGTCTGCTGACTCCAAAGAAGGAGGCGGCAGGCAAGTTGAGACATGTGATGTGAGCGTAAGCCGCCCTGCCGGTTTATGTACGCAACAGTCGCTGTGTTGTCTGTCCGGAGCAACACGTGCTTGCTCTGAATCAACGGCCAAAGTCTCTGCAGGGCCAGCGACACTGCCAGCAACTCTAGGCAGTTGATGTGCCATTGCAGGCGGGGCCCTGTCCAGAGCTCCAATACTGCCTGCCCGTTGCACATGGTGCCCCAGCCCAAATTCCCTTAGAGACCTGCTCTAAGGGAACCCCTGCCCGTAGAAATGCCAGATCTGACCAAGGGCTGAAAGTATGGTGGCACCGTGGTGTGATAGTCACACCTCGGGACTCGAGTCTGTAGCCAGTGCTGGAGCGGTCTCATATGCATCAACCCGAGGGGGAGTACCGCCGCCGAGGATGCCATATGCCCCAGGAGCCTCAGAAATTGTTTCAATGGCACCGCTACCTTCCGCCTGAAGGTTTTCAGGCAGGCCAGCACCGACTGTGCACGCTCGTTCGTAAGGCGTGGTGACCGAGTCCAACTCCATACTGAGAAAAGCGATGCTCTGCGCAGGGGAGAGCTTGCTATTTTCCCAGTTGACCCAGTCGGTCGAGGTGCTGAAGCACAAGGTCCCTGTGTGCACACAATAGATAGCAAGTGAGCTAGGATCAGCCAGTCGTCGAGATAATTGAGGATGCAAATGCTCTTCTACCTTAGCGGAGCCAGAGACAGATTTCGTGGCCATCCGGTGGGGAGAGATAACGGCCACACCCAGTAGCACAAAGGTGAAAGGACATCTTTAAAAAGACGGCAATCGTTTTGCGAGCTCTTTTAGTGAAAATATACCCTTTTGAATATACTTTTTTTTACACCTGTAGACTCAGCCGCCGAAGCGCCCATGGAAGCACACCACTCGACCGTGCGAGGGTGACCGCTGATACGCACTGTAATTCCAGCAGCAGATAGCAAGGTGACGGGACGAACACACACATGCGCTCGGCTCTGAAGAACAGGTCTGAATGAGTGGTGCACGCCATGTCCTTTTATACCCGTATGTCCGGGGCGGAGAGTGGCATGCAAATTCCACTCGCCAATTTTCATTGGCCTTTTCTGAATAAAGCAAAGGTGACTGGGGCTCTCAAGAGCGAACCCCTAGTGTCACTACATCGACACAACATTGAGTGAGTACCAGACAGGGAACATTCTTTCAGTGTTGCGGAAGCTAATTTGAAGCTATTTATTGGCAAGTTACAAATTACTCGCGGTTAAACTAAACTTCAAAATATGTCTTGTCAGGTAACTTTAGAAATTGCTTCATGTGGTGTCATGTAAATTCAGTGTTTTTATAAAAAGAAATATTGAGGAAATCTCATTGAGGAAATTACTGCAAGGAAAAAAATTATCCTTGGGAAGCTTGATAATTGTATCACAACAGAAAGTAAGAGGAAGGGAATGGTAAAGGGTGGTGAAGCATAGTCTCAGCTTTCTCAAACTTCTTAAGCTTCAAAACACTTTTATTGTTTGAATTTGATGATAGCATTTACATGGTTTGAAGCTGAAAATTAAAAAGCATAAAATAGAACACAAAAGCATCAAAAAACGTGTTTTGGTCTAAAATCACATTTCTACACGAACAGCCCATTACGATTTCTGACTCATCATGATGGAACGATTAACATTTGAAACAACCCAGTACATTAATTTAACATCTAGCCTTTTGGGATTTAAGACAACTGTGAGGTTATCCTAACTTTAAGATGAATTTACGACGATTTCTAAGAACATTTTTCCTTTTCATCATTCATCTCAAGAAAAAAGATTTTTAAAAAACTTTACGTTTTTTTTCCTCTGGAAGACAAAATATAATTTTTTTTCTAAAGTTAGAAATTAAGAAGTGGTTGTTCCGTGAATCTGGCCACAGGTCTCAAGCTCAAGCCCTCCATTATGGACAGCAAGCCAAATCTGTTCACCTCTTTTCAAGGATTACACATGTGTAACAAATTATTATTATTTATTTTATTTTATTTTTTGGTTCCTGGGTAGTAAGTGTTATTTCCTAATTGCTTATGCCTCAAAAGTATCCCCACAAACTTTGCTTTTGTGACCAGGACAGTGATATTTTGAAATGTACCTATTTTCCAGAACATTCCAGATAGATTCAGTGCTGAGCAAACTTGGAGTAACTTCTAGAACTTTCCAGTAATATAAATAGTAGTATAAATACAGGGCCTTAAGCCCACCAGTTCAGTTTATTTCCAGCTGCCTAAGTGGATACATATCTGCGTTTTTCTGAGATGGCGTCAAGAGGCTGCAAGCATCCGGAATATGCATTTTGCTATGTCTGCGGCCAATTTATCAAGATAAGAGCAAATAAGTACTCCGTGGAAGCATCTGCTAAGATGTGTGAGGCCTACAAAGCATATTTTGGCATGCCTATCGGGGATCAAGACAAACCCTGGGCACCTCATTTCACCTGCGAGCACTGCAAAAAAACTCTGGAAGGTAAGATGGACAATTGTTGCTCGGAATTTTGTTATAAAATTTGTTAATTTTTAAAATTATAAAAGTTTTTAATTGTTTTAATGTTTTACAATTTTCAGTGTTATTGAAAAAATATATCATATATGAAAAATGTTGCGAGAATCTCTTACACATTAATCATGGGTGAAATAAATGTTTTTTTGTAAGATGGTACAGAGGGGAAAAGAGAGCCATGAAGTCCGCTATCCCAAGAATTTTGCGGGAACCCACTGACCACTCAAGCAACTGCTACTTCTGCATGGTGGACCCTTCCAAACATCAGACTGGCAAGAATGCACCTGCTATCACGTAACCGGACCTTCCTTCATTCATCGCCCTGGTGCCACACTGCCATGAGCTCCCCGTACCCACTCTTCCGGAGAGAGAGCAGCCATCTTTAGAAGAGAGCAGCAAGTCAGAGAGCGAGGAAGACATTGTAGATCCAGATGACAATTTCAGAGGTGGAGCTGAGAAGAGAAACCCATACTACTCCACCCAAAAAGACCTCAACGACTTTATTAGAGATCTTGGTCTCACCTAGTCCAATGCCGAGCTTTTGACATCTAGGCACAAGCAGTGGAACTTGTTGGATGAAAGTGTGGAAGTCGCAGATCAGAGGAAGTGTCACCAACGTTTTTCCAGCTTCTTCACCCGTCGAGATGGGCTCTGCTTCTGCCACAATGTGACCAGTCTGTTCGAGGCCATCGGAATCGCCTGTAACCAGAATGAGTGCCGCCTCTTCATTGACAGCTCATCCAGGAGCCTCAAAGCCGTGCTGCTCCATAATGGTAACAAGTACCCGTCTCTTCCCCTGGCTCACTCGGTGCACCTCAAAGAGGATTACAAAAGCATCAAGACATTGCTGGACACTTTGAAGTATGATGAGTACATCTGGGGCTGATTCATGAAAGTGATTTACAGTATTATCCAAATCTCGAAAAACTACTCACTTCAAAATCTTTTGTAGTCATTTTTATATTACTTTAGTATAAATACATGTTAATTTGGATTCATATGTTGTTGTTTTTTTTCTGACTTTATGTGAACGAAAAGACACAAATTCTCCGGTTTTCCCACTGGAAATAGGAACATTTCAAAATATCACTGTCCTGGTCACAAAAGCAAAGTTTGTGGGGAATAATAGACATCTTCTATACTTTTGAGGCATAAGCAATTAGGAAATAACACTTACTACCCAGGAACAAAAATTGTGTTACATAGTGTTATTTTAACATGCGAACTCCTGAAACTAAAAACTAGAGTACACTCTAATATACATTATTTATATACAGTGTATATATATATATATATATATATATATATATATACAGTTGTGATGAGGAGGAGGGTGTGGCTGGGCCATGAGGATGCACGCCTGGCACTAAGTTGCCCCAATCAGCGGAAGAGAGAGATAAGGAGGAGCTGGGGACACCAGTGAGAAAGAGAGAGTGAGAGAGAGAGTGTGTGTGCGTGTGTGTGTGTGTGTGTGTCTGTCTGCGTGTCAGTGTGAAGCAGTGTCTTTATATATATATACACTGTATATCAGGGGTACTCAATTAAAGTTCCAAGAGGTCCGGTCTCTACATTTCCTTCCCAGCAAAGGTCTGGATAGAATGTAGCTTACATGGTGTCAGTAGTTATATGTCTAGGAAATTATGCATCTTTTTTTTAATAGTTTTTATAACTTGCCATGTTCACAGCAATAGTACTTTGTAAAAAAAGAAAATCCTGATGAGGACATTGGGGGCACAGAGACAGCTAGTGGGGTCTGAGAGATATTTTCTACCAAAAGATTAAAATATTTCATCAAGACTTCATCAGTCGAGGGCACTTGGATGTGAATATTAAAAGATAAGATCAACAGTTTGTTTTAAAGCTGAATGACAGCAGTCCAGTTTTGTTTAAATATTTTTACATTCAAAATCTATACCTATGTATGGGACATAGGAGGCCTTTTGACAGATAAAATACTGTGGGTTCAGGGGTGTCTCCTGAGAGAAAATATATAAAAATGTAAAAGCCTGAATGGACCATTTATTTTCCTTAAAGTGAGAATCTACTAACAACAAACAAACAATTTACATAACAGTGAAGCATTAAATATTTGTTTGATTAATTTAAGGATAAATAGGCTGTCCTTGCCATGATGACATCTCTGCTTAATTTTCACAAAAATAGAACAAAAACCTGTTTATTATGAAAGGCTGGTAACATGCTGATTAATGAAGCTAAATTTAGATGGAAAAAACGTTATAGTCTAAAGCCGGCACATTAGCTTGTCCTGACACAAACCTAGCTGAACTGGCTGAATCACATATCAGACAGATGAAGATAGTTTCACTTTACTTAATTTTTGTTTTCTGCAGAATGTTTAAGCGAAAGATGCCAGTATCTGTAGCGGTGTCTCAGCAACTGTTGTTAAAATAACTGCACCTGCAACTCGTACGTACAGTAAATTAGGCTTTATGCGGCGCCGCATGTCTATAGCGGGGAGAGAGGCAACGCACGCAGAGTGGGAATAAAGTGAATAGCACTGAACGTGCTTTATTCCTGCTATAAAGAGATATATTTCTCTCTAGCACTGAATGCTATTTATTCCCGTATGCTTACATAATCACTTGACAGGTGTCAGATAACTAGCACAAAGTTCAGAGCTGGGTCCAGATTTAATTGTCCTTCGGTCCGGATCCGGACCGGAGTCCGCCAATTGAGTACCCCTGCTGTATATGATGAACAGCAGCATTAAACTAAGTACTTTGCTTTAAAACTGTGACCTAAAAACAATGTAGGGACTGTGCAATGGTCTGAATCTCTAAAATGTGTTTTTGAAATGGTACACAAACCTTTTAAACAAAACTGATTCCCTAGAATGACTCAGACTTTCAAACGTTACATACAGTATGTGAGAGATGACAATATAGGAGAGTGTGTTTGTGCCTTACAGGTTAGCGTTAAAAACAGTGATGTAGTCATTTGTTGAGCTACACCATTACTTCTTGGTAAAAGTAGCTTGTTACTGAAAAAGCTACGGCTTATGGAAAACAACTAAACTACTGTCAGACTACTAAGAATGTAGTTGAAGGGGTTGAAAGAGGATTATATTTTTCATTAGAAATGAACAAAATACCATTATTCAGCCAATACATAAAACCGCGTTCTTGCCATAAAGGGTAAGTTCACCCAGAAATGAAAATTCTCTCATCATTTACTCACCCTCTTGATATTCCAGGTGTGTATGACTTAACGAGAGCACTGAATTCATGCGGTCTCTCATGTGACACATTCACACTGGCATGTTACGGACGTGATCGTACGTTCTTCTCTCAGTTGAGACAGGATAAGCACACACAAATGCATCATTGTGAGTAAAGAAACAGATACACATACAGATCTAACCAAAACCAATGAAGCATCTGTACAGCATTCCTCCTCAGTTGTAAACAGCGCTGATCTTCTGGGTGTGGTGCACGTGCGTCAGTTCTCGCATGTCTCACATGCCAATGCAATTATATCACACGTGCATACCGCTGCTGACCGGAAGCAATGATTTATAGTTTATAGTGGATGAAGTTTATGCTGACTGTCTGTGATTTTTGGAGCTTAAAATTTCTGATCTCCATCCACTTGCATTTTAAGGACCTACTGAGATAAGATATATTTTTTCTATTTTTCTTCAAAGGTGTTCTGATGAAGAAAGAAAGTCATGCACACCTGCAATATGAGGGTGAGTAAATAATAAGAACATTTAAATTTTTGGGAGAACTATCTCTTTAACCCAAGTAACTTTGTTAAGCCTACAATAATGATTTTACATTCAGAGCTGTTGGGTTCGATTTGGTGGGAAAGATTTAGACTACGTCATGCCCGTAAACTAAGAAAAGAAGGTCTGGTGGTAGATATGCTACTTACTTGCTCCGAAGACAAATTCTTGTGCCGAAGCAAAATGTATGTAAATATAAATTGTTTCTCTGCAAGTAACTTGCAGTTTTATGTTACCACCACAGATGTTGATAGTGTTGATAGTATTACAGCTCTACAGGCCTTCTGACATGGGGACTTAACTAGAAATTGACACATTTCCGAGAGAGAGAGAGAGAGAGAGAGAGGGGAGCAAAGACCCTATTGTGTCTGAAACCTCAAGTCCTCCACATCAAAGAAGATGATAGTGACCATGGTCTTACACAATGAAACTGCAGAGAGCAGCAAAATGTTATGCTTTTCTTGAATATTAATTTAAAATGCCCTATGATACATGAGGGTTTTGCTAACATTCAGGCAGGATCTCACCACAATTAATCACTTTGTTTATCTTTCCGGCTGTTATTCTAGTCTCTAGCAGCTTGGCCAGTCTGCACACATTGTTTCAAGAGAAAGTGCTTTCCTCCAATGAATTCTTATTAGCAGAGTAAAAATACCCCTTCATTGCTAGAGAGATAGAGGCAGAGAGGGAGTTGTTGAATGAGTGAGAGAGGGAGAAAGGAAGAGGTAGCAGTAATAAAGAGAGAGGAAGAAAGATAACCATGTATAAACTAAGTGTAAAGGTACAACTCTGTCATTCTGTTCATGTCATCCATGTTAAATTACCTTAGGAAGTACAAAACATTCTGTCTGTCAGTGGAAAATCAGCCTGAGTGGGAACTGAGAGGGTTCCTCTTTTAACTGGCAAGTTCAGAACTTGTTTCAATGGCTGTACTGCTAATAGAAATAGCTCTGCCTACAATGCTGTTAACTAAAAATCCACCCTTATTGTATTAGGGTGTTTATACACTTGGTTCATTTGATGGCAGGAGTGGTTTGCAGAATGTTGTTGTGGCAGGGCGGAGGGCGGGGCCGTGCCGTGATTCTGCACACTGGGCCTCTAATTAGGCTGATAAAGCCCGAGAGGGATAAAGCCGACCAGAGATGTCAGTGCGAGAGAGAGAGAATTACAGGCAGTTGACCTGTATGTGTCTGGTTGTGTCTTTTTGTTTTAGTTAATCATTAAATATTGTTTATGTTGTTAAGCCAGTTCTCGCCTCCTCCTTTCCATTGAATGTGTTACACTGGTACCAAAACCCGGGAAGGAGGAGAGATGCACCATAGTAGAGTCCTTGCCATTACCATCCACCCCAACGGAGCAGCCGTGGCCATTCGCCGGGGGACGGAGGAGCCCGGCCACCTGAGAGCGGAGGAACGGCCGCCGACCGCAAGGGGAGGAGGGGCTCCTAACCAACCGCCTGGAGTGGTCAGGGCCGCTGCCAGGGGTGGAGGAGACCGCTGACTGCGAGCGGGGATGGGCTCCTGGCTGACCGCCTGGAGCTGGAGAACCGCTGCCAGGGGCAGGGGAGACCCCTTCCATCCACTGAAAATGTGCCGGGGCGTTCCGTCCACCAAGGGCCAGAGGACTGCCTCCGATCCGCCCGGAGAGGCATGGCTGTCGTCCACTAGAGGCCTTTCCCTCTCTTTTTAAATATTAGTATTGTTTTAGTTGGGTATAATCACCGTTAAGGTGTATAAGTACCATGTTCTTTTTTATTTTTTATTGTTGTTTCCCTACCCCTGTCCCCTCCCAGATACAGGAAGGCGGGGATGACCTGCTGGCAGACGGGGCCAGAAGGGCACGCCTCCCCCCAGGGAAGGGGGGGGATGTACGTCATGTCGGGGGCTCCCTGGCCTGAGAGAATGAGGGAGGAATGTGGCAGGGCGGAGGGCAGGGCCGGGTCGTGATTCCGCACACCCGGCCCCTAATTAGGCTGATTAAGCCCGAGAGGGATAAAGCTGACGAGAGACGGCAGTGCAAGAGAGAGAGAATTACAGGCAGCTGACTTGTATGTGTTTGGTTGTGTCTTTTTGTTTTAGTTGATCATCAAATATGATTTATGTTGTTAAGCCAGTTCTCGCCGCCTCCTTTTCCATTGAATGTATTACATTTGTCTTATGTGTGAACCACACAAACTTATACCGCATAAAGCAAAGTCAGGTTTTTAAACAGACTACCTTTCAATTCAGCATGAACGTGAAATAATAACAAAAATGAATTGCTGTTGTACACTATTTGGCCAAAAGTATGTGGACATCTTCATGCAATTTCCTTATACAAACACTTTAAGTGGAATGGGGAATACCTTTTCTATATGGAATGAATCTATTTGGATTCTCTCTCACAGTTATTATCAGAGCAGTGTAGATCAGGTCTTAAAATTTGAAAATGTAAAACATAAACATTTATTTACAGCAACTTGTATTGACAGTTTTGTTTTCATGCTATTTTGATCACAAAGGACAACTAACCTTCCCATGTCTTAGAGTGTAAAAGACCCTCTATTTGTATGAATTCATGTTTATTTAAATGGAGTTTCATTAACAAACTTAGGGAGGTCAAGTTCATTTAATCTGATCAATCACACTGCCAGAGTAAGCGTATATAAACAGCTGCTTACCTCTACATCGCATCGAGTCTTCCGGCATTTGGCCCCGCCCATTTTCCCACGAGCAGACCCACGCGAAAGATTCGGATCGTCGGATGCTACTTCGCTGCAAAGCATTTGCCCTTATTAGATCAGCTCTTCTGTCTAAATAATCATTTTATTCAACAGAAGCTGCCACAGCAGCTCATTATTTTACTGTTTTTTCGCAGCATTGACTGCTACCACTTTAAGTGCTATTTTTACTCTGTCTTTCTTTCTAATCTCTATTCGCCAAAGCAGAACATAACGTGAAGCTGCTTCCACAAACTGGCTGCTTTGGCACTGTATACATGTCAAACAGCTCCCTATGACTGTTCACATGTTCTCTTATCTAAACTTTCCACCCGGAGTGGTCCATTGCGTTAGCCAGCCTCTGCATACCGACCACTTCGGCACTGTATACATGTGAAACAGCCCCCTACGACTGTTCATATGTTCTCTTATCTAAACTTTCCACCCGGAGCGGTCCATCGCAGGAGCCTACCTCCACAAACGGGCACTGCTCCAGCTTCATACCACTTGAGCTCTATAACAGCTTTAATTGAACGCGAGGGAAACAAAAAGACTAACTATTCAATTCAATCATTATTCCAACACTCCCCAGCGTTTCAATCCAGTTCTCCTGCACAGGTGATTCCTGTCAGCCTGATTACCTCGCAGTGCAGCTCATTTAGGGCGCGTTCCATTCAGTGATTCCATTTGAAGTCATCTTCCAACATGACTATCACGATTGTTCTCCCTTCAAATGGCTCTTCGGTGTGTGATTTATTTCATTTGGAACACAGGGGCAATTATGCAACGAGCGAACTTCCTTTCTACTCTAATTACAAACATCTTTCCAAATCAGCGCAGACATTTATCACGCATCCGCTCTGACCATGCTACAGCTCACTACATCTATATACAGCTTCTGTCCAAACAGACACGAGTCAAATTCGGCTCCACAAGAGGCGGGTCGCACTCAGCGTCACAACTCGTTCACGAATCATTCCGCAAATGTGTCTTGCCTCTTCGCAGCATTTGAGCTCGCCTCACCAAGCAGCTCCGATAACCATGAAGCAAGCGCTTCTACAAACTTTGGGTATGCATCAAATTTAGAAATTTAGACACCGTGTTGACTTTTCTATAATCCACACTGAACCGTACAGACAGAACTAGAACAACCGGGCTGGACCAATCACTGTGGGATTCCTCTATTACCCCCTATCGAGCATTGCATCCAATTCTTCCCAAGCTATTTTCTTTCTGTGCTCGGGCAAACGGTAGGGACAGCTACGTATCACCACCCCCGGCTCGGTCTCGATGTGGTGTTGGATGAGGTTCGTACAACCCAGTAGAGGGGAAAACACATCTGTAAATTACTGTTGCAACTTGGCAACATCTGCGACTTGATACGGTGAGAGGTGGTCTCTGCAAGTGACCGGGGTTATTTGATTGTGTTTTGTATTTACCTCTGGCCCGAGCTCCGCCCTCTCCGGAACTACCATAGCCAATGTCACAGGGACCGCTTCCCTCCACAATTTCAGGAGGTTGAGGTGATATATTTGACGTGCGCCCCCTCTATCTGTTTGCTTTACCTCATAATCGAGATCTCCACTCGTCGTGTGACCTCAAAGGGTCCTTGCCACTTGGCGAGTAATTTGGAGCTCGATGTGGGGAGTAATATGAGTACCTTATCTCCCGGTGCAAATTCCCGCAGCCGAGTTCCCCTGTTATACAGTCGGCTCTGTCGTTCTTGAGCTTGGAACAAATTCTCCTGTGTTAGTTGCCCCAAGGTGTGGAGTTTTGCTCGAAGATCAAGAACGTATTGAATTTCATTCTTACCGGCTGAAGGTTCCTCCTCCCAAGCTTCGAGTATGACATCAAGCACACCGCCCATACAGCAGCTCGAATGGGGAAAACCCAGTAGAGGCTTGCAGGACCTCTCGTACTGCGAATAACAGGGGATTGAGCCATTTGTCCCAATTTCTAGCGTCCTCGTGCACGAATTTACAAATAATGTTCTTAAGGGTTTTATTAAATCGCTCCACCAGGCCATCTGTTTGTGGATAGTAAACACTGGTGTGAATTGACTTAATGCCCAATAATTTGTAAAGCTTGCATAGTGTCTGTGACATAAAGGTTGTGCCCTGATCGGTGAGGATTTCTTTCGGAATCCCCACCCAGGAGATTATTTTAAAGAGTGCCTCTGCAACACTACGTGCTGAGATGCTGCATAGAGGCACTGCTTCCGGATATCACAATGCATAGTCCACTAGGACAAACACAAAGTGATGTCCGCGTGCTGACCGCTCTAATGGCCCGACGAGGTCCATGCCAATTCTCTTGAAGGGGACCTCGATCAGTGGAAGGGGGCGCAATGGCGCTTTTGGGGTGGCGGTGGATTCACCAGCTGATATTCGTGGCATGCCTTACACCATCTGCGAACATCGCCGCCAATAAAAACGGGCTATTAGTCGGTTCAGTGTTTTCCTTTCCCCTAAGTGAATGGGCTGCATATCACAGCTATATCCATACCAACCTTCTCCACATAAAAAAGGCACAACAAGCCCTTATCAGCTAATCACAAAAACATTTATAGTTGAGTCCAGGGGGCACTTACTCCATCCTTGTCCATTCACTAGGACGGCCCTAACGTTTGGACGAGTACAGGAGCTCTCCCATCTCAAATCACTGTGAGGGTCCACCTGCTTAAGCACATCAAGGGCTCTCCCATTCTAATGCAGTGTGAGCTAACTCACGTTTATTTGTATCATGGGCTGTCCCGTTCAAAACACCAGGAGGACTCCCCTGTTCGAATGCAGTGAGGGCCCCCGTTCAATCACAGGTTGGGCTTGCTCACTCGAGCAGTAGCCGAGCCCCTCTCCTATGGGGTTCGCCCATTTGCTGCACGGGCTCATCCCGTCGAACCAATTGCATCTGGAGGGGGGCTTAAAGTTGGGTCCAGGCAGCTTGGATTCACACTGCCCGGAGCGATCCTGCCGAGCCATGGGGGCGGCCCCCTTGTTCGGGTGTAGCAGATCCCTCCAGTGCAATAACAGCTCCCGCAAGAGCTACTTTCCATGCAGCTGTAACCGCCACTGTCCCTTCAGTGCTTCAGCCTGTTTTCACTCTCCATTTATACCTGTCCTGCACCTCACAGTTTCCTGTCCCCCATGTGGACCCTAGCGTGTAGCTGCCTCCATCTCACACAAGGCTTAGCAAGCGTTTCAGGTTCATCTTTTTTTGCGGGGAAATAATAGGCATTGTAGTAAATTTAATCTCTTCCCAAACATACCACTTCATACCACAAGTCTCCATAGCTAACAGTTCACTGTCCCGTATTTAAGCTAGGGTCAGGTCTCGAGCCTCAAGCCCTTTGCCCAGGACAGCGAGCCAAACACGTTTTCACTATCCTCAATGCAGGATTACATTAATTGCGAACTACTGAAATGGAGTTTCATTAACAAAGTTATGGAGGAGCAAGTTCATTTAATCCAACCAATCACACTGCTAGAGTAAGTGTATATAAACAGCTGCTTACCTCTACGTGGCATCGAGCCTTCCGGCATCCTTCCACCTCCCCATCTCCACCTATCTATTTCATCAACAACTAATCTAAGTCCAGGGGGTATTCGAGCTTGGGTCAAGTCTCGAGCCATGAGCCCTTCGCCCAGGACAGCGAGCCAAACACGTTTACACTATCCTCAATGCAGGATTACATTAACTTGCGAACTACTGAATTGGATTTGTGTATTAATTTCATGAAAGGTAGCTGCTGTGTTTTGAGCGATATATCCAATTTTAATCTGTCAGTGGAATTACAGGCTGGAGGATAATTTGATGATACCGCTGTCGCTCAGAAGCCTTGATCTGTAATCTAATTTAGAGGATGATTTCCTGCTGTGAGACTTTTCACATGACAAAGGTTACTTGATGAGGAAAAAGAGAAAGAAAGAAAGAAAGAACAAAAGAAAAAAAATCATGTTTTGCTTTTGATGTAGGGGAAAAAGCAGAGAGCATGATTGATTTGATTCTTATTTGCTGATGCCCAAGCTCACATTTTGCAGAAGAAAAAAGTACAGAGTTGTTGTGTGCACAATGATCAGATATTCAGACAGAAATAAACAAAGCTTCTCCTTTTCAGAAAAACAAACTTACTTGTTCATTACATCTCTCTTCTTTTTCATCCTTGTGCTTATTTCTCATTTGTACCTTATCTAACATTCTGGAAACACAAGGAACCTGTGGCCATCATTAAATGCACTGCTTTTAGGTTGAAGTAAAACATTTAGATGCAAGCCCAAGATAACCAGTGTCACACTGACAGCTAAAATACCCCACATGACTTTCTTCATTATTCACTGTAAAGCTTGACATCTTTTCTCTCTTTCGCACATTCTTGAGAGTTCATGAGGAAAGTTGCAATGTCCGTTTTGTGAATAAATAATTTTTTTGAGGTGAATTGTTTCAATCAATCAATGATTAACAACACATAACAACTTAAAATTTTGGTCTCTTCCTCACACAAAGTTAGCATCTGGCTTCAGGAGACTTTGAATATAGCACACGAGTCATACGGACCACTTTCATGATGCTGTTATATTGCCTTTTTGTCATTTTTGGAGTTTAACATCCACAGTCCTGATTAATTTTTAGTATGGAAAAGAGCAAAAAAAAAAAAAAAAAAAGGAAGAAGTCAGTGGAGAATTCATACGACACATGCAACAATTACAGCCAGCCCAGCGGGGTCTTTCAGGAACTGAAGCTCAGTGCACTTCTATCCCTCCTCCCCTCCCTTCTCTTTTGTTTCCCCCCAGAGTGAACATCTGTCTGGTCCAAGAAGTGTCCTGGCACATCATGCAGACATGCACTCTTCTGATTTTTCAAATTGTATGTGATAACACAGATTTTCGAGACTGTTATTCCAAGATCTTTTAAATCATTAATAGAGAAAAAATTTTTACAAAAAAAAAAAAAATAGATAAATGTTTTTTTTTTTTTTTAATTGGAACATTCTGTTCAGTGTCTAATTCAGTAGATTTTAATGACATTTTCTTTGTAATCCACTTGGCATTTGTTTAAACTTCCAGGCTAACAGGAAAAAAGTATTATCTATTGTATTAACATCAAACAGTACATTCTAGCTGTTGAAGCTATTGAACTTGCTATTGAATAGCAAACAAAAACAGCACACGCAGCTCTGTTAAAATTATTTAATTAATGATGGCAGTATTTAGAGTACAATTAGAAATTTGTGTTAGTCAGTCTCCAGATACAATATACAGTAAACTAATTTTTGCATCCTATTTGCAACTATTTGTTGTATGTCAGCAAACGCTGTGGAGAAATTTACACCAGTTGGCAAAACCCCAGCCCCTATTACCATTTGTGGAATATACAGCAGCAATATGCATTGGTCAATAATGTGTATCAGCCATGCTAAATAATATAATAACAGAACCGGTTCACCTAACTGCTGTGAATATTAATGCCAATAAAGGCCAATATATGTCAGGGATTATGTCTTCTTGCAGAAGGTTGAAATTTAACACATTTTAATGAAAATTTGTGCCTTTCATATTTTTATGTACAACCATGTTTAAAAACTACCTGGAGTTGTAGAAACATGTTACTATACATTTTGCACAATTATTTTTACATAGCTTTGTTGTACTTTTTGTGGCAGATTTCTGGTGAAATGAACACTAGAGGTGCTATAACAACAATGACTTTTATTCGCTTTTACACAAATCAAGAGTAAAACGGCAGATTATCACTTCATGAACATTTACTTTTCACCCTGTTCCTAACACAATGATAGCCTATGACATCTAAACACTTTCACTATAATGCGTGACTACTAAGGTGATACATTTTAACATGTGTATTACATAAACAACTGCATTTATAAGCTTGTGCAAGCATGATTAAAGGAATAATTCACCCAAAAATGAAAATTCTCTCCTTATTCACTTACCATGATGCCATCCCAGATGTGTATGGCTGTCTTTCTTCTGCAGAACACAAATTAAGATTTTTAGAAGAAGATAGAGCTCTGTCAGGTCCTTATAATGCAAGTACACAGGTGCCAGCACTTTGACGGTCCAAAAGTCACATTTAGGCAGCATAAAAGTAATCCATGCGACTCCAGTCGATCAATGAATGTCTTCTGATGCGAATCGATAGGTTGATGTAAGAAACAATTCAATAATTATGAAGTTTTTAACTTTAAATTGCAGCTTCCATCCAGGGCTCTGATGCTGTCTGAACTCTCGCGTGACGTTCGTTCTTCTGTTGTAAATAAGCGCCACTTCTGAATTCTCGCGTGCACTCGCCGATGCGCTTACGTCACACGACAGCTATGTGATGTGTCAACTGCTAGCAGGAAGTGCTTTTTAAAAGTTAATAACATTCTATTTATCGATTTGTTATTTTTTTTTTATTTTTTTTTTTACACAAATGTATTGATTTGCTTCAGAAGACATTCATTGATAGACTAGAGTCGCATGGATTACTTTTATGCTGCCTAAATGTGACTTTAGGGCCTTTAATGTGCTGGCACCTGTGTACTTGTATTATAAGGACCTGACAGAGCTCTATCTTCTAAAAATCTTCATTTGTGTTCTGCTGAAGAAAGACAGTCATACACATCTGGGATGGTATCAGGGTAAGTGAATAATGAGAGAATTTTCATTTTTGGGTGAACTGTTCCTTTAAGTTGTGTAGTAGTTGATATAGTGTTGTATGTGATCAAGCACAAAAAAGCAAGGTACAAGAGGCTATGCAATATTGTGAATATAGTAATGACTGAATTGGCTGCAGAATCACCACCCTTTATTGATATGACTGTATACACAATACAGTGCTGCCTCTCTTACCTTATTACTTTATGAAATGCTCTCTTTCCAGATTCATTAGGCCAGCAACAGCATTTTTGCATCATTCAGTGAACCATTTTGAAAATCACAACTTGAGATTTGACCTTATTTGTTAACATACCTCTAATCCAGATTTCCAAATTGCTGCCAATAGGTCAGACTTGTAATTTAATCAAATTAATTCTAATCTAATATCCCAGGGAAGTGTAACCTATCTCTTAGCACTTGCCCCTTACAGCACTACCCGTATATATTCTCACACACAAATAATCTGCAACTTTGACAGTAGGGTAATGAGAATTATTTAAAGTGTAAAAGAGCGACTGAATTGTGGGCTAGCCAGTGGCATCGCCCGATTACTGCCTCACAGCGGTTAAATGTATAAGGGGTTGCAATCTCCATGAGGCATATATCACCGCTACAAACATCAAGGTAATTACTTTCCAAATAGCCAAGCTCCAACTAGTATTCAACTCTGAGGCTGATTGTTTGCTTCATCATTCAAAATGGGCCTGTTGTTTTAATTAAAGTTGGTTGAAAACCACCACAGTTCTGCATTCAGGACAAAATATTATCAAACTGAAATGCTGGATGTCCTGTGCTTCTTAACCATGGAATCATAGATCTGAATGTTTACAGATGTCAGAACAAAAAGTGATTAATTTGTCTTATTAGTTAATGTACTGCTACAAGCAAAATGAAATTTAAATGTAGTAATCCATTCAAGGCGACCATTCCAATCCTTCAATGGAACATGAATAGTCAGGATCCACATGAAGAGAAACACAGAGTTTAGTCAATAAATGAGTCGACAACATCCCTGCTTTGCAAGCGACATGCAATCCCTACCCTTAACACAAAACAAATTGAGTTCCAACATTTTCTATTTAAAGCCTCCTCATTTCCTTAGGAATGGAGAATATTTCCAATTCCCCAGTCTTTTGCCAACAGCTTATTGTGACATATTGCTTATCTGGTTATTATGCAAGTTATCAGGCGTCTCACTGTAACTGCAGCGCAGCAGATATTACACTGATTTCATGTGCGCTTCGCCGCAATAACTCTGCAATGCTGAGCAAATGAATGGCTATGATGACTGTTGCTCCTCACCCAGGAGCTGTTTGGGTGCTGCTGCTGTTACAGGGATGACTTATTGGTTTATGTCACTTCAAAAAATAGCCCATGGTACGTGGAGTGGATTAGAAGCTAAACAGAGATGAAGACAATGTTGTTGGCTGGTTCGGCAAATGTCTATCTAGTCTTCTAGTGTGTGGTTGAGCAGATGATTAAACAGTAAATTAGTTAAGTCAAACTAACTTAACTAATTTACTAGATGACTAGACTGATTCATATTCTATAAAATACTGTTCTAACATATCAAATAAAATTATGATGTCATGATGCAATCAGGTTTGATGTTATTGACATTTCGCCATATTTGATTTGTGGTCTGTGTACAGGGGTTAATCAATGGTTTGATTTGATGTGAGAGTGAATAACGACTTTAATTTTGGTCTGTTCATAACACAAAGTGATTGTGTGCCTTCACTTGGAATATTACCCACAAGTCACATGGACTGCTTTTATGACACTTTTGGGTGCTTTTTTTTTTTTTTTACTTTAAAATGAGTCACTATCAGTATCAACTGCCTTAGTATTGAAATCAGTGAACAGAACACCCTTTAAATATATCTCCTTTTGTGCTCCACAGAAGAAAGAAAGTCAAGGGTTTGGAATGACATGGGGGTGAGTAAATAATGCACAATTTAAATTTTAATCCTAGTGTATGCATAAAAACATTTGCACACAAATTTGACAAACAAATGCAGTATGTGCTTGCGTACACTTAGTGAAGGAGACCCATTGTGTTTGTGAAACTGTCAAAGTAGGTAGCTATGGGTAAGTTGTTTCATCATGCCAATGAGCTTCCCATCTGTTTTGTAATCGCTCAGTGTTGATGAGGCTTTCACTTTTGCACTGTCAGCTAATTAAGGACTGGACACCTGGGCAAAATCAGAAAGTGCCTTTAAGGAGGGTTAAAAAGAAGACAAGGCAGTCAGGCCAAAACCCTGTGAATAAATAGGCTGGGACCCACTGAGGATATAAATTGTATTAATGATTGTAGAATGTGCCATATTGATCTTAACCTCCTCTGGTGCCCACATTGTTTAAAGAGAAGAAATTAACCTGGGATTTCACACACATCTGTGTATGTGTGTTTTCCTTTAGCAAAAGCAGCATGGGGGGGTTGACAAATATGTTTACATAACCGTCCACAAACTGCCCTTTTTCAGTTTTCCCTCCACTGTCCACTTATTTGTCAAGTTTTGTCTTCCAGAGGAATACATATAACATATATAGAAAACGCACTCCCACGCATTCCCTTTTTTATGTTCTCATTTTTTCCTCAAGTGTCTTTTGTCAAACCTGCCCAGGGCTAGCAGTTGAAAATTAACTGTAACATCAGTCACGGAAGATCACGTGGCGTTTGTTTTCTTTATTGCAGACAAAGTGTAATTCAGATAGACAGAGGTTTGAATTTTACAAATAATAACCAGAAACATTATTCATTTGAAAGGGTTATGTGTTGTCTGCTATGCATACAAGAAGAAACTCCAATAAAAGCCCTTATTATTTTAATACTATTAAAGGAGTGAGTATTTTTAATCATTTTTAATTGTTAATTTTATGAATAAACATGATTTTACTATGACAAGCATAATATAACATGATATAAACATGATCATGGATTTGATCATGGATTTGTGAGAGTTTAGTGAAACTGGAGGGGTCAGAATAAACACCTTGGTAATGGCATACTACCAAACTACTCTTATTTCTGCCATAGACTGATATAGCAAAAGTAGTAATAGGGTGTAGTATGCCATTACATTTGCAGCCCATTAAACAGACTTCACCGTTGTCACGTTGTGACGCTGGCCATTCATGAATAAGCTGTTTCATCGTCAGAGCTTGTGCAGCTGCTTTGTAGCAACTGTAGCGGCTGAGCCAGGAATCTTAAATCGCTTTCGCGGTACATTGATGGCATATGTCACGGTGACGCGCCGGTGGCATCATCTCAAGTCGGAAAAAATTGCTAACCGACATGAACTTCTTCAAGTCCAAAGATCGGTCTGTGCAGTGCTGCATGAAGTCGAACACACCTATCTTTGAACTTGTTATCTGTTTGCCAATCAGCTTGATCACATGTGATATGTCAAGCCAATCGGCTGACATGGTTTAAGCTGACAGGTCCTTTGATGTGTAATCGTGTAGCCAATCAACTTGCATACTCTCTTTGTCTAACATTTACATTTGCTCATTTTGCAAGTAAACTCGTTTTACTGCAACGCGCTGCAAGGGTTTTCTCTGAAACCCTTCACCTCCCCAGCTCCAGCTCTCTAGATCTGTTGCATGAGTTCTAATTGTCTAATGTCTAATTGTGCAGCAGCATGTCATACATGCTTGATGCAGCATGTCTTGTGTTTTTCTAATTGTGGAGTAGTAGCATGTCCACATGCTTAACTCAACAGTGTGTCTGTATACTGTAAGTTCTAGCAAGTAAGTCTCCGTACTTGCTCTGCAGCAGCAGTGTAGCAGATCTAGCTCGCCAAGATCAATATCCTATCATTATGCCAAACCCACATTTTCATGCTAAATATTTCAGAGAGTTGTCATGACTGAAGTCTGTTATTTATAATTAGACTAGAATAGATTTTACAAGAGTGGGATTTGTTTGTGAAAACTCGCCGCCATGATGCGAGGGTGCTGTGATTGTTTGCTAGGGTGTTACTGTGCAGTTGCTGAAGTGTTGTGGGAGGTTAAGAGGGCATTGCAATGCAATTGCTAGGAGGTTCGGGGTAGTTGCATTTTCACCAAAAAGTTGAGGTATTTATTTTAAATCAGCAGAACTGACCTTCCTTCCCTAATCTTTCAATTTAAACTTAACCGATAGGGTCATATGTCATTTTGTGGTGCTTCTATGACACTTTCGGCTCATGTTTCAATTACCCCAGTCCTTTACATCTGAAGTGCAACACTCTATCAGTTGAGCTACCAACCGATTAGATTGTGCCTGAACAAGCTAGTAGATATAGTTGGTTATGTAATGCAAACGTTGAAATATATCACCTTATAAGTCATGCTCTATAGTACTCGTATATTACTCATGACTTGTGTAAAAGAGAATCAAAGTTATTAAAAGTGTTAATTTCACCATAAAACTGCCGCAATATATACAATGAGCCATGCAAATATCACTTTGCAAAAATGTTGGTAAAGTAACATGGTTCTATAAGACCAGGCTGCTCATTCAATGTAAATCGATGGGATTTGTTCCTATTTTATTGTCCGCCAGGAAAACATCGTAAGTCTGATTGCTTAGAAATATAACAGAGCAGGATGACCCACACTTGTGTGCTGTTTTCATTTGTAACTGAAACATAAATAGGGTCTTAACAGTCTGCAAGGCAGATAGACAGTTTTTTCCTCCTTAACAAAGAATCTGACTCTGCTGTGATATAAATACTAATCTAGAGTCTGCTTATATTTATGCATGACAAGATGAACAGGACATCCGTGTTACCTGAAAAAGCACTCCTCCAGTTCATCCACTCAGTGTAATAACAAATGCAAATAAGTGCATCAGTAGGACATTATTTGATTGGTGTTATCTCATTTAGCAGAGACAGACTATAGGTTAACAGATCCCTGTTTGAAGCAGGACAACTAAGTGGTTGGCACATTGAATTCTCATTATAATTAGAGTGAATAATTAAATATTTATCCTGTGCAAGTCAGCAGGGGATCATTTCAGCCAGTGTTATTAAGACCTATTTTAATTATTATAGCTCAGTAATCTCAATGCTGCACCTCGCAAACATACTGTCATCCTCTTCATCATCAGCAGCACTTACATTGCAGCAACATATCTTTCTGGGAAATGGGTTTGTAAATGGGTTGTTTTCTTTTGGTTTTGTATAAAGCAAAACAGTTATTTTTGCATGTGTGTTTAACGTTACGCTCAGCAAACCATTGGAGCTAAGTCAGTCTATTTCTTGTTGCTCGGAACGTAACGTAAATGCAAAAACATACAAAAGTGTCAATCACTATGGCTGCATTTACACTGCAAGGCCTAATTCACATATCATAGACTATAGATTTGTTTGTGTTCTCTAGATTGCACACGGCGCTGTGTGTAGAGACAGCTCAAGTTGTGTGCTCCATATTCGGGGAGATTCACAGATTGCGGCTATCGTCCGTTCAGCTCAAAACCTCTCATTGGTTAACAAAAATGGGGACATAACGGGTATATTTTTCATCGCAGCTCCCTATGCTTTTACTTACACATCCGTCTCACTCCTGCTGCTGTCTGCACCATAGAAATAGCAATCTACCCATGAAAAAGTCTCTTTAATAGAAGGCAAAAAAGGTAAATTGGTTATAGCACCATACAGTTCAGGTCAAGTCAATCAAATCACAAAATAATATGTACCCCTTGCCAAATATAGTCTATATACACTAACATACAGTTTCTTAATTACAATTTTCTAAAAAAACAAGAGAATAAATAAAAAAAAAAAATGTGCCCATTGAGTGTTTGAATTGTGTTCTTCATCACTCTGTTACGAAGTACACACAAGTGATAAGCAGTGCTTCAGGGGGTTTTGGTCTGGCAGTGAATGCACTAAAAGAGAAAGCTAGAAGAACATTCTATGCTATTAAGGGCAAACTTACCCAAATAGACATTCCAGTAACAATTTGGTGTAAAATCTTTGATAGTATTATTATGCCTATTCCTCTACGAATGTGGGGTTTGGGGTCCACTCTGTCTGGCAGATAACTCTAGATGGGACAAACACCCCATAGGATCCATCCATGCAGAATTCTGTAGAAACATTCTAAGAGTTCAGAGAAGAACACCTACAAATGCATGCCGGGCAGAACTAGGCAGATACCCCCTAATTGTACATATTGAAAAATGATCCCTTAAATTCTGGACACACCTAAATTTAAGTTCCCCTAACACACTGCAACATGAAGCCCTTAAAACCCAAGAATTGAAGCCTAAAACCAGTCCACTTTGTCAACTGGATCTGAAACTCACAAACACACTAACAACTAACAAACACCAGTTTCAGACCAGCACTGCTGAACAAAACCAAATCAGAATAAACCAAATCATAAAAGAAAGCAAAAATTCATATTGGGACAATTGGTAAAATGAAAGTAAAAACCAAAGCAAATTGGAATGTAATCGGACCCTAAACAGAAAGTATAATCTGGTAGAATATTTCCACACTGTAAGAGATCCAAAACAGAGATGGATCCTCACCAAATACAGGCTAAGTGATCACAGTCTGGCCATAGAAAAATGGAGACACAGACAAACATGGCTTCCAAAGGAAGAACGAGTCTGTGCTCACTGTGACACTGATGAGGCTGAGAGAGAGACACACTTTCTCCATCACTGTGAGAAATGTAGAGTTGAGAGAGAAATACTTTGACAAACACTCAAACCTCATGCCACAGTTTTCCAGTTCAGCAGAAACAAATGAAATGCAGGTGTTACTGGGGGAGGACAATTATGCATCAGGTTGCAGCAAAATTCATTTTTGAAGTGCACACCCTCAGAAGCCAATTACTGCCTTAATGTACTTTAGTAATTAATGTATTTTTGTTGTTGTTCATAACGTCTTATTTTCATATTGTATAGTGTATATTGTTATTATAGTTGTAATTTTATTTTATTCATTACCTGGCACCTGTCACATTCTGTCTTCCTCATGTCTTCAAGGACTCTTATTTTGAAGTTTTCCCCTGCACTACGTTTCCCAGAAATCACTTCTATCTGCTCATCGTCATCCGCACCTGCCTTCCATTTCCTCATTAACTTCCTTGTGTATAAATACCCTTTAGTTTTTTTTAAGCATTTGTCAGTCCTTGAAGTGTTGTGTTTATGAAGTGCTACGGTGTCTTTATGTATTGCAATGTTATTTTGTTAAGTTAGCTCAATCGTTTATTCCACTCCAGCATTTATAATTAAAGGATTTAAAGATTCCACTCCTGTGTCTCCTCTCTTCCACTCCTAGACACCAACATTACAGCACCTTATTTTAATTTTAGTTTTTTTTTGTTACGGTTTTATTATTATTTTTGTCTTGTCATTATCTGTTTTGTGTATTAATGCTTTGGCAATATTGTATGTAAATGCAGTCATGCTAATAAAGTACTTTAAAATTGAAATTGATGAGCCTTGTAAGTAAATTACATTTATATTTTTATTCTATAGTTTAAGAAGTTGATCTTTTATTTAATCTTATTTTAGTCTATTTTGTAGTAAGGTAGAAAGGTTTGGAATAGTTTTATGGTTTTGCATGTAAAAAAGCTGTGAATTGCCCAGTCCTTCAACTTGTTTGGTTGTTGCTTGCTGGCCCAAGTCAAAAGAGCCCACCCCCAAATTGTTATCCCTAAATATTTGGGTCACTCATTAATTATAAGTCGATTGGATTTTTTGCCTATATATTGTCCCCAGACAGAAATCGTATAGGTCTGATTGCTTAGAAACGTAGTAGCACACCCCTCCTCATTTTACACAACATTAGTAAAAGCTTTTGCTGTTATTTATTTGAAACCAGAGTCTTGAACAGAGCCACACAGAACATGTTAACGTGGGTTTTGGATGGGATATCTGGATGCAGCTCAGTGATGTCATATGCGAGTCAGTGGACTGTGAGGTTTCTAGGCAGACAGCAGCGTCTGGCTCACGGTGATGATGTATGGCCACAGACGGCGAAGCGAACTAACCGCAAACTAGTCATGCTGCACTCTGCCCGTCATCCTGATACATCATGTGCCATGTGCTAATTAGGACTGTCTGTGTCTGCAACACATTCCCGCATATGCTTCCTCTCTTTCTGAGGTGATGAATGTAGCTCTCACCACACTGAACAAAAATGCTTTTTTTTTTACACAGGTTCATTAATTACCCACAATGCACTCTGTCACTTGGCTCCCCAGTGTCAAAGATGGCATCAGTAAGCCAGCTGTTCATAGGTATGGTTACTGTATCTGAATAACGCTGATCTTTTGAACCCTCCATAGAGTGTTTGAGGTGAAGTTGAGAGAGTCAGGGCGTGGGCAGTGATGAGCCTGCAGTCTTAATGAGGTTAGATGACACTGCAGTGTCTCGGAAGGAAACCGTAAAGATTATGTCAAAAGTGCTGACTCTGGATCAGCTGTAATGCTTTCCTCATCACCGTTCAGATTAGGACTATGAGAATGCTGATCTCAGTTCTGCTGTAAGTGCTGAAAGTAACTGGAGCAGAAACCGATGCCCATGTTGGTGAGAACTAGGTGCATCAAAAACAGATCAGCACATTCAGTGTAATGCAGGTTCATCTGAAGGACAGAAGAAGGTTGTTTAAGAACATAGGCCTTGTTCTAAATGGCACTTTGATGTGAATCAGTGGATTTGAAATGGCACAAGAGACAGTAGGGCAGTGGATCACACTGTGAAATTGCGACAGTTTTTCTGTTGAAATTGGTCTATGGTTAACAAAACATGGATCACTGCCCCTGGTGGCTGAAGCTGGAAGTGCTGTTGGAAGTATCAGCACTTGTGAGCTCCAGATTGCAGGTGAAATGTCCACAGAGTGCCGCAAAAAGTGAGTATTTTTCAGTGTTAGGGAGTAGCTAACTACAAGTAGCGATGCTGCTTTTAAAACAGTGTAGCTTTTCCAGTAGCGCACTACATTTTCGTTTGTGTGACCAAACGTTACATCCTGTTTTGGTCAGATTATAACTAATAACCTTCTTTATTGCGTAGATTTCAAACTTCTACCAGCGAAGTGTCTGACAAACTGGCAGCGTATTTCTGGCTGCTCACAATCAGACAGTGTCTGTCTTCTTCTTCTTCTTTTGTAATGACAGATCACAAACTAAAATAGCACATACCGCCACTGGCATCTTACTTGGACAATAAGAGTCTGTCTGAATAATATGTTAAAAGTGACCAACCACATTTTGTTTAGTTTTACAAGACATACAGGGGTGGGTAAATCTGAAAATGATAAAAGAACACCATTCTATTCTATGAAACAAAGAATGTTTCAAACACTTGGTTTTTAATATAGACCACACAACTTCTTTACTTTTTTAAATAAACTAATTCAGTAAGTTATTGCCTTTTAAGGGATTTATTTTCTGTTATATGTTTACAACACATTTCATATTTCTGAATATGTTTATTTCGTTTCTCATTATCTGTGCGTTATTGGGAGCAGCGAGAGAAATAATTCCTATCATGAATAACTATTTGAAAACACATTTTCTCTGTTTCTTAGCATTTAATTAACTATTATTTTCATGTCAAATAAATAAAATTACTGGTTAAATAAATAATTTATTATGGCATGTATTATTACAGGGTGACTATACATAATTTTTTCCCCCCTGGACATGTCCTCTTTTGGGACCTGAAAAAAAGCTTTTGGACAGGATTTTGAAATTGCCTCTGAATATCCGGGATTTGGATTTGTCTTCATATTGATGTGCTTTCTACAATACATTCTGTGTATTTGATACTGTGCATCAGCTTACACACGTACATTTGTCCTTATGTGATTATTCTGGCTTTTTACACGTTCTCTCTTACGCTCACCCACTCGTTTTTGCCAGATCACTCTGCCAGCAAGAAGCATCAATAACCTAAGTACACTTTTAAAAGGAAGTTTCCTGTACATAAAACAGCTGTTTTATCAGTCTCACGCTTACTATTCAAAGTCACTTTTAACTGAAAATGTTGACTATATTGAGATAACATAAAACAGCCTTTACTAAGTTTCAAGGATATTTAAACTAATATGACAGATGAAAATAGACCATGATGGAAGTTTTACAACTTAGTCCATCAGATATTTGCAGTGCAACCTCTGTATGTGACCTGTAAAGCTGGCACTTACGTGTCAATGGCAAACAAAATGTCAGAAAATACAATGGACAAGAACACAGGTGAGGGCAAAAACAAGCCCAGAGTCTCTATTCTTATATTATTCATACCAAATATTAAGTGACAAAATGTCAGGCCAATGAGAGTTTGTCATACAAATGTGATATTTAGGGAAGTAGGCTACACCTGGCCACAGCAGGAGAAGTGTGAAGTATATCTGTAGAATAAAGATAATTTTTTTTTAACCCCTGTGCAACCTTCGGGACATTTTTGTCTTTTTCATTTTTGTTTTTTCCTTTGTGTTAATGCCAACTGCACAAATTTTGCCAAAGGTGTGTATTTTTAGGGGAATTTTGATATTTCAACCTCAGTTCCTATAATACCTCTATAATACACGGTGTACACAAAATAGTTACACTCAGGACCTTCAGGACAAAAATGTCCCCATTGAAACCCATTAAAACTGCAGTATTTGATCCCAGTGCCATTAAAGCTTAAAATCATGAATTCTATGATATCATGCTTTCATTCCGGAGCCCTGGCTTCAAAATGTTTTTTTATATTTTCCAACAGATGGTGCCATTTTTCTCATGTTTAGCCTATGGAGCAAATACATGCTTTTTTCATATTTTCTGTTTGCTGTATTATAGAGCACTGCAGGCCAATTGAATAAATGATGCAGCTAAAATTGTGTGGGTGTGTTTTGTATGTGTGTACTGAGAAATGTGTGTGTGTGTGTGTGTGTGTGTGTGTGTGTGTGTGTGTGTGTGTGTGTGTGTAAAAAACAACAGTGGCACTATGTTAACAAACTGGCATTTAAAGGGTTAAAATCCTGCAAATAAATGAATATTTGGTAGTTATAGTGGAGGAGGAGTCGTTGTTTGCAAGAGAAACTTGTGCCGTTTACAAACCAAAACAGTCCAAAACAATTTCAAAACAATATAAAATAAATTAACAATAATTTCCAAATAATAATAATAAAAAATAAATAAAAAAAAAACAATGTAAACAATGACGGGCTTCCTGACTCCTCCACGTGACATGTGACCTTACCAACGAGCTTACGTCATCCCTCTCATGAGCGCACGTCACAGTGATGTACGGAAGTGAACATTTGTAGTTAAAAAATATATAAGTATTGTTTTGTTTCTAAAAATAATCAATCATTTGCGTTCAGAAGACCTTTATTTGTCGACTGGAGTCGTGTGGATTATTTTGATGCACCTTAAATATGCATTTTGGACCGTCACAAAATGGAGTACACACAGAGGAGGAGGCCTGAAATGAAATCCTAAAAATCTTAAATTCTGTTTTGATGAAGAAACTCAGATACATCTTGGATGGCCTGAGGGTGAGTAAATTATAAGCAAATTTTCATTTTGGGGTGAACTGTTCCTTTAATGCCATTTTTAATAATATTTTCTGTGTTTTTTTATTTTATTTTATGGCCATTATAAAATGCATTAATGTTACTATTCATTAAATGTATTAAATACATTAAATGTATTTAATTAAATACATTTGTTGTATTTAATTAATATATATATAAATTAATAAATGTTATTATTGTACATTTTGTTAATATTATTACAAAAATATCGCCTCATTAATTAGCTTCAATGTAGCTAGCAACTTTTTGAAAGTAGCTTGTAGTGTAGCTAACTACTTTTTCAAAAGGGTAGCTTGACTGTAGCTTAACTACTTTAAATTTTGAGTAGATTGTCAAACTACAGTTTCAAAGTAGCTTCCCCAACACTGGTATTTTTAGTTTTAAATTATGTAATACAGTCAGCAGGGATGCATATTTAATTAACCCTGCCCCCTAACTCCAACCCCAATTCTAAATCTAACCATTGTGAAGTAAAAATTAAATTTTTCATTTAATGGTTTCCATGGGACCAGAACTGATGTCTCTGAGATTTTTCTCCCAATGCACTAGCAGTAGCTCTAGAGCGACAGGTGTTATAGTTGAACTGATGCAAAAATTTATAATGGAGGATGGTGCTTCTAACTAACACAGCAGAATAGGGTCAATTTCAGTGTACTTACGGAAGCAACATGTCAATTTCCTATAGTAATGAGCTAATGAGTTGACTCTTGTTAAATAACAATAACAATTGAAAACATCTGCCATAGGGTCCCATTTGTCATTTTATGATTCTGAAGGGTGCTCCCCTTTTTGATGCCCTATTTCTGACATATGCATGTACACATACAGTTTTTGGAAGATTCAGAAGGATACAAAGTATTAAGGCCATTGTGTTATTAAATGTACATTATTTGTGTTTATTTAACGTACAAACAACAGGGGGTGTCCCATTTTAATGTGACAGTCCAGCTGCCCAGGAAATGAAAGAAGGAAATTGCTATTCTGTATTTTACTTCCCAAAGCACTTCAGATAAAACAAGAGGCTCTGTTTTTTTCTCTAGAGTAGGTTCATAGAGCTATTCTCAATCTCTTGTTTTCTCCATTTATCACTTTCTTAAAAGGAATGATACAGAGTTCTTCTTTCATTTCATGGTCCACATTGATCTTTTATTTACTTATGAGAATTCTGCAATAAAATTATCATCAACACCCTTTTCATCTAACGTTTTAATATGTCGCAGAGAAAAAATAAACAGGCTTTCACTCACTAAATATAGCAGCCATCATCATTAGCAAGTGGAAAGCCATGAGCTGAACCAAAATGGATTGATGGCAAAGAGGAATCAATCTATAGTCTGTGAAGCGGCAAAAGAAGATTAAAATGTGGAAATTGAGGCCATTTCTGGATAGATTTCCCTCCCGAAAGCTGAACGCAGAGACCAAAGCTCTACTGCCCTCAGGCATGCAGTCACCCCTATAATTTTCATCCTTTCTATATCTTCTGCGTTTATCTTCACATTACAGGAAAATAACATTTCACATAAGTGTCTTTTTATGTTTCCTCATAATGTTCTTCTGTCTTGTGACTATTGCGGCAGCATTGTATTGTACATCCCGCAAAATTTATGCTGTTTTGTTTCATTTGCTGCAGCTGTGAAAGTCAAATATGTAAAATTGCAGTGGCCCCATTTCAAACAGCCAACTAATAAGCTTGGATTCTCAAATCTATTTAATTTGTGTTTTTATTGCCTTAGCTTTCGCCTAAAGCTCAAGGCAAACAACCGGTAGGTTGCTGGTTCGAGACCCACAAGAAATTAACGATGAATCATCAACCTGTGCATTTGAGCAAACCACTTAACCTCAGGTTCAAGCAGGTGTATTTTCACTCTAACAAGTTCACTGGAAGTGGCTTTGGAGTAAAGCACCTGCTTAATGATTACATACTTTCTCGCTATTATCAAAACTAGCACTCGAGGTATGGGAGACTAGGGAGTGTTTCTAACATGGAGCGAGTTGTAAAACCATCAGTTTAACCTATTAGAAATAACAGTAGCTATAGGGTTATCTACAAGGGTGAAATTACTATCGTACATAACACCATGCTGAGGTGATACAACTTGATATACAACTTGAAATATAAAGAATTTATGGGACAGAAATTATTCTGAGGCAAAACAGTAAAAATTCATGTCTGATTTATAATTTGATTTGCAATCATGGTAGTGGATGTTAAATGACTGAACGGAACACTCTTTGTACTTGGCAAAATTAACAGTTCAGGGAAAACTTGTAAAGTTCTAACTACATGAATTGTTAGCAGATAAAATATGGAACTATTATATCAAAGTTTGAGACACATAGTGTAAAAAATTAGACTCTTTGATCTCCTCTACTATAGCAGAAAATCTTCAGAGAACACAAATTACGGGTAAAGATGCAGAATCCTCTTTACACTCTAACTTACAGAAATTGTCAGAAAAAGAAGAAACCTTACATCCAGACCTATGGAATAGCATTTGTAAACCATATAATTCACTACAGGAGAAGTGAAATGTTCTTTGCATCCACACGCAATAATTTCTCATTCAAGGTGTGGTGTGCTTGTTAATGGGACCAATCATCTGTGGTCAAACTGTGATATTAATAAGCTTTTGCTCGTCTGGACTCAGAAGCTGTGTGATTACCTGTCATACTTCATTTGTTGTTTATAAAAAACGCTACATGACTCTTTCCTGGTTACCACTTAGCAGCAATCATGTTCAGAAAGTATCCCTGCAGCAGAGCCACCTCCAATCTCTTTGGCCACCTTTTCACCAAGGTTGGGATACTCTGGAAAATCCTTTAATGATATTTGGGGGACCTTTTACATTAGACATCCGTTTAGTGTTTAATAGGTTAACTTAACAGACTCCATTTGGTGTGTTTCAGATTAGTGTTTAAATGTATTGTTGGCACTGTTACATCTCGAATTAAAAGGATGGTTCATCCCAAATGAAAATTCTGTGAAACACAAAAAAGCTGAAGGTTAGGGACTGACAGCCTCAGCCACTATTCACTTTCATTGCATATTTGCACTTGGCATGTTTAGAACTTTTCGATGGAATGTCAATTATAGAGTTACAAAACAGACCCACCCTTCAAGATCACATGCATTGCAGAAGATGCTTTTGATACACATTTAAATATCAGATTTTAATGGCAATTTGTCTCACCTGAACACTTGTGATCATCCAAACCTCACTGGGTCATTAAGGCTTAGAAGAATAGTTTGTACAGTATGAGTGGCAAAATGTATAGACTGATGTTTTAAAGAAAGAACTACTGAAAAAGAATGAGATACAGAGAAGTACAGAATCTGACAGAGAGAGTAAATAATGGGAGATGGTATAAAAATTCTGCAGGTTAAAAGTGTATTAAATATTCTTACATCAGAGATGCGGAGTTACCATATCTTTATTAGTAAAGCTCAAATTTGCTCATCATTATCCTTTTAATTACCACAACCCAATATTGAGCCCTATTATAGGCAGGTAATTAATCATGTATAATGCTGCAATTGGATATTGTGTTTGGGGCAGAAAGGTTTGGAGCGGGGTCATTTTGTGCAAACATGGAGCTAATAGCAACTCTTCTGAGTTTCATTATTTGCACATGAATACACTCATTCATCATAATGGATGAATGGCTATGTAAAGGGACAGCTAGCGGAGATGAAACCATGGGGTGAATTTACTGGTCTTTATATAATTCCGAATCATTTGGCCACTGCAGTTCAGCCCAGATAGACAGAACTTTTTAAGGCTGTTTGTCTAGTACAATTTGTGTTTACTCAAAGTTAATTACAACATGCCACACTTTTAAAATATTTAATATGAGGACAGATTAAATAAAGGTTCTAATACTCTAAGCACCAGGTGGCACCGGAGCTTAAATTACTATAGATAGAACTTTTTTTTTTTTAAACCAAATTTCCTTGCATCTCCTCAGCTGCCCACACACCACCTTACATCACATCACTAACAGTGATCACTGACAAGGGATTGACTTTCAAAAGTTAAAATTTTCCAGATCTGGAAAAGAAACGTTGATTTCAAACCAGTGACACTCATATGACACTTGCTTTTGTTCATGAACAGTATGGACAGGAACACCAAGGGTTTGGTTTTTTGTCTCCAACAATATATCTTTTCCCTGATCAATTCCTTCAACAATAAAAGAATAGTTCACCCAAAAAACTAATTATGTCAGTGATGTTTAGCTCTATTCTCTTTAGAGCTAAAAGCAATGCAAGTTCTTACGTCAAGATTATCACTGAAAAACGACAAACATTTCAGGCAAACAATGTTGTTTGCCTTAAAAAGACTTTGAATATGATGCGAGCCACATTCACATTTATTAAGTTACACTTGTGTTACACTTTAACTTGTCACCTACTATTGCATTGTACTGGGATATTCTCTTTTCCATTACGTATATTGTATACTTTCTGGGTGAACAGGCTTCTTATAGTTCTATGAAATGCACTGTCAATTTTGTTTGGTTAAGGTGTTCATTTGGTGATATTTATCCTGTTCACAAACATCCCTGAAATTCTAGACCTAGGAGAACTTGGCTAGTGATGATTGATGACTGATTAACTATCCAAAGGTATGGTTCGGACGTGACATTCTTTATTACTTATTTAATAAAGAATTACTTACTGTTTGCCTAGGGTCCTTTAGTTTGTTCAGGAGAATTTTATTTGGTCCTCTTCTGTTGTATAAATTAGGCTTAAGAAAAGGTATCATATGGGTTTGGAATAACATGAGGGTGTGAAAAGAACAGAATCAGGTGGGTGAGCTTAATTTATGGATAACCCTAAAAGTAAGAAAATGAGATTGTTAATAGAGCTACAGCAAACACATGGAACAAATGAATACAGCCAATCAGTATGATAATAAGATGCTTAATGGCAAACGCTAAAGGCGTTGCTTTTGGCAATTTCTGTCAATGAATAAAATCTGTCTGTTTTTTATAGTTATTCATTTAATGTTTGCTCTAATTTGTAATCCCAACAAGACAAAAAACTAAAAAAAATTTTTTTTTTTAAAATTACAAAAAAACTGACATGGATTCTTTAAGATTCTTTCATGGAATTATTTGACTGATTCGGACACAGCTGTGCTGATATTCAGTACAACAGCACGACTGTGAATGTGATATTGCTTTTATACAAAAGTTAAAAAAATAAAATAAATAAATAAATACATAAAAATAAATTTAAAAAAAAGCACCTTACATTTAAGTGACAAAATGGCTAGTTTTCTTATTTTTATTCCATCAATAAAAGAGCCCCAAAAGAAGTCAAAGCAGGGTCAGCTATGGGTGGAGTGTTACAAACAGTAACTATAAAAGTGCTGTTATAGTAAATCAAATTACCAACTCACTGTTGAATGAAATATTATGAAACGTAAATTAATGAATATGGCACTGTGTGTTGTCAGCAAGTTGTCAATGTATTTTTAAAGAATACTTAGAATTCATATTCATGTTATGCCCACATGTATAAAAACAAACCGAAAAAAAAAAAAAAGAAAATAAAATTACATTTTACTTTTGCTTTATTCTGATTCAGCACTGCTTGAGCAGTCTGGCCCTAATTAAAGCTTTCCAGTCCATGGCACGGCAGACGTGATGCCAACCAGAGGCTATTTCATTTCCTCTAGTCTTTCTAGACTGATTACTGCTGTTTACAATGGGGAAGAAAGAGAATAATAATAACAACAGCTATGGTCTTAAAGGTTACACGTGAGATAACATTTCTGTGATCCTGTATGGTTTCTCACAGTCATGGTCACAGGACCCTGTATTGGAAAGTGTTATTCTCATGATCTATTGAAAAAAAACATTTTAAGTGTGGTAGCCTATTGATGACAGTTTAACTCAATTGGCTATATGTTAAATTGGTGGCATGCTCTGCATTAAGCTTGGTAAGTAATCTGCACTCAAGATTTAACCACTAGTAGAGCACAAACTACTCAAAATAATAAGACAGTGAAACTCTAAAAAGGTCTGTAAGTCAAAAACTGGTTCCTAATGTACTTTATGCTAAAAACATGTCATTATAGGCCAGCTGTATTTCAATTCATTATAAGCGCTTTAGAATATAAACTTCACTCTTATGGCATCCTACTCATAGTTAATGATACAAATGCTAATGAATTTTTAATGTTAAAAGCTTAATATGCCAATTATATTTGAGGAGTGCAAAAACATCCAACCATGAGTAAATCCAAATTGTATAATCAGGATATTTAAGCAAAGCTCTTTTAAGTGAAAAAGAGAAAGAAAAAAATGGTTCAGTTTATGATTACTAGCAAATTAGGTTGTATGTGCTTTGGATTTGTTTAATCAAATAGTTTAATAAAAAGCAACGTTTTCCATTACTTTTTATACTTGTTATATTTCAAACTAATTTCTAATTCCATGCTCAACTCAAACTGGTTGGCCAACAGAAGTCTTTAATACTTTAGTCATTCCCCACATTCTTTATAGTAACAGGAGAGATGCTTGTAAATTCATAGTTCATGGCAAGTGGCAATTCAGCATAAGATTACTGTGAACAATAACACTGAAGTTAGCTCTCCCAGAATACTTGTTTATCTCCAAAGCATTAAAGAGGATGCACATTTCTGAAAAGGTCCCAGTTGTCTGTCTGCTTCTCTAAACACTTTACCCTAACAGGGGGAAGAGCCCTGAAGTGTGGTCTCAGCTAGGGGTTCATCAATTTTTAAACATACTGCATCTCATAAAGCATGTTACATTTTCATAAAGGAGAGCATGTCCCCGGATCCTCCTAGATATAAGGTTTATTAGGCAGATTTCAACAAAATGGTCAGGCAAGACAGATCGCACCAGGTAGTAATATGCATCTCCTGTTATCATATTTCTTTGAGGGGAGGGTCTTTGATTGCATGACTGCATACACTGTAATACACACTGTGTCAGTGTATCGCAACATGAATTATGTTTAATAAAGCACAGAACACCTTTGGTCTAAAAAAATACAGCACTTGAATTTGAATCTTGACACAAAAGATGTTTTGAGCAGATGCTGATAGTTATTTTAGTCAAGTGCCTGTTTCAAATAAACTTTCAGGAAAAGTTCACCCAGAAATGAACATTCTTTTATTGCTTACTCACCCTTGTGTTGTTCCAAACAAAAATGACTTTCTACTTTGTAACATAAGAAGAAAAATTCTATGGAATGTTGATGCTGCTCTTTTTTTCCAGTGTAAGTGAATTTGAATTCCACAGAAGAAAGTCATACAGTTTTTTCCCCCCCAGTATTTTTTAAGTAAAAGTGTGCTGTGCTGTGGACTATCACTTTAAGATGTGCATGCTGAACATTATCTAAATTGATTTATGTAACAGACACATAAATTAAAATCTAATATCAAGTCTTTATATGTATATGAGCTGTTCTGAATTTTCAGCTGCACATAACAGGGAAAGTTTAACACATTTGTTTTAGCGCAATGGTTGATGGACAGGTGAATTAGTGCTCCTTCACTGTTATCCTGGATGTATCCAAATGGATTAGCATTTACACAAAACAATTTGATGTTTTCATGTGTTTTCAACTACCACCGAATGTGGTTTGAGCGATTCGATCACAAGACGTTTACACCTGTAATTAGCACTGTCCACTTCTTATCGGACTGCCCGAAACATATGCTAAATTCCAGGTGTAAAAGGGGTCATAGTTGCCTAAAAAAAAAAAAAAACAACAACAAAAAAAAAAAAACACTCTCTAGAGTCTAGTACAACTTACTTTGGAAATCAATGTTAATAAAGGGAAAATGAGGTTCTCATTTAAAAACTGATTAATGTGGACATGACCTAAACCTTATTCTTTTTTTGCTAGTACTTATTGTATCATTTTACTACAACATGCATAACAATTTTCATATAATATTTTCAAAAATGATAACTGATTCTGATCAAAGGATAAAAAATGATTGCATCTCCTTTGTCTTTTTTTAAACTGCTGCACGCAAAACGTGAAAGTCCTTCAGCTTTTACATCAGAATCCCATTGTCTTCAAACGGATTCTTCAAAATGCAATTAACAGTCAAGGCTAAAGCATCTCTGGACTTTAGCTTTCAGAAATAAACAGACAACTTCTCCAAGTTTATTAAAATCAGCTTTGATGACTCTGAAACTCACGGCCAAATGCATACACAGTTTGCCAGCTGTTAAATATAGAGGAATATTACGGCAAACGTCATTTTACCCTTGATGCAAAGGCATTGTATGTTCCTGTTTCTGGTGATGTCCCTTGCAGCCAGGCTTAACACACAGAGCAAACACTTAAAAGAGATGTTTAATACAACTATTTCAAGAAGGGCATTTCTTTCTCTTTAATCCTATGACATTTGCCCCATCTTAGAGGTAAAAAAAATAAAATAAAAAATGTAATAAACACTTCTCCAGGGTTTTTACACTAATCTGCCATTTACAGTATTTTCTATCAGATATATGGACCACAAAAATGGCCAACAGGGACAGACAGGGCACACAAAGACAGATATGTGTGCAAAAGATAAATATACAGCGGCCCCAAAAAGGGACATTTAAGCTGCACAAATTCATTTCAAAGATATTAACATATCACACCAAGTGGCATATGCTAACACATAATACTAGAGCTTATCTAACTTCACTTTTCTGAGCCATTTTTGCTATTACCTTTAGCTGGCCCCATTGTCATTTTTAGTGGACGCATGAAGTCCAATTCAAAGACATAAAAAAACCCCACTGATAACCAGGTAGTCATAGGAAACTCCAACAGTGACAACACAACTGATAGAAGGAACGATTTTAATTTACATACGTAATAAATGACAGGCACAACATTTTTGCAATAAGACTTGGCACATATCCAATTCCAAAACTTCCAATATTTCAGGTACCTGATGAGATTATGAAAAAACAAAGAGTTTAAAGATACATCATCCCAGTACGTAATAAATTCCACCTCGCAGTCTGTGAGTTGACGTGCATTAACACTACCAATCTCAGCACAGTGCTGCCAGGCAAGAAGCAGGGTGTGTCCCATGCACCATTTGTAGTTTGCTGGAGCTTAGCTGGTGTTCCATCTAAATTGCTCCTCAAAGTTATTGGATTTTTGCGAGGCCAGGCAGACGCTGACAGCTACAAGTTATTTCATGGGCAGGCATTAATTAGGCCGGGATTGGGCGATTGTAAGGAGCTAGTCAGAAAAAGTGAGAGGGGGAAGGAGAGAAAAAGAGTGCCTTCCTCATCTGAGATGCTGACGGTAGGATGTTTGCTGGCTGCTTTCTTAAACTACTCACTTTCCATTAGGTGAAGAGATGTTATATAGGCCTTCTCCCCTAATGCAGAGTAGAAGGTAGCTAGTGTCAGTTGTGGAGCTGTGAGCTTGTCAGACCCTATGGTCTTCAAACAGATTTTCTCTTTAACACGTTCTGCATACAATTACAGGCTCATTCCATACATTTCAGACAATTGCCGCTTTGAGAGAAGGTGGGAGAGACAGGTAATGAGGACAGGCTGGAGAAACGTCTTAGTTTATCACTCTGATGGTGTTTAGAAAAGCTGCAGAGAAGTGTTTGGAATATAAAACAGGAAATGAAGAAGTTATGGGAGGTTCAGTATTGTCTTGGCTGCACTTCATGTCTGGTTTCTCATACTTGTGTATTTACAATTTATTCCAGTTTTGAGAACGACAAAATAATTTCATCTCAGAAGATGGGCAGGTTGTCAGGATCAACCAAGGAGTTCTATCTAAGCAAAAATTATTGCTTTATTTCACCCGTTATATGACTTCCCTTGTGCACACAGGAAATAAATTGAGTGAAATGTCATATGTATAACTATCCTTGGGTAAAAAACAAATGTACAATATTAGGCCCTTTTGATAAATGCTAAGGAAATATATCTGGATCAGACAAGGCTGGATTTGACGGAATGGTTTCTCATGGCACTCATCGACTTCTGGCCTCAACCCTGCAACAAAAACAAAGAGAGTTTAGAAGAGGGGACTCAGCTGAATATGTAAGCAACCAATGGGATCCATTTAGTATTTAGAGGTATTTATGCAAAACATGTTCTTCCAATCATACATTTTTATACATACTGTATACATATACAGTATTGTGCATAAGTCTAACACCCTGTTCATACCCAGGGCTGGATTGGTAATCCGGCATACTGGGCATTTTTCCGGTGGGCCAACGCACGTTGGGGCCGATTAGGGGCGGACTGGCCATCGGGAGAACCGGGACTAAGCTGAAATATGCCACCGTGTTATGCAGAACGGGCCACAAAACGGTGGCGCGATATGCAGAAAAGGACAGCGACACCCCCTGCTCAACAACTTTTGGGCCAGTTTCTATGTAAAATCCCAGGCCGATTTCTCTTCCCAGTCCACCCCTGTTCACACCAGATGCGAGTGGTGCAGCATGTTGCGTCAAACCCATTATAATCAATGATGCTGTCTACACAGTAAACGAGTGTTCCGTGTGATGATCGGTGATGATTAAGACCCAGTCATGGCCAGCCCAATCTCCAGACCTGAACCCCATTTAAAACCTCTGGAATGTGATCAAGAGGAAGATGGATGGCCACAAGCCATCAAACAAAGCTGAGCTGCTTGAAGTTTTGCACCAGGAGTGGCATAAAGTCACCCAACAGCAATGTGAAAGACTGCTAGACAGCATGCCAAGACGCATGAAAGCTGTGATTGAAAATCAGGGTTATTCCACCAGATATTGATTTCTGAACTCTTCCTAAGTTAAAACATTAGTATTGTGTTGTTTAAAAATGAATATGAACTTGTTTTCTTTGCATTATTCGAGGTCTGAAAAAACTGGATCTTTTTTGTCATTTTGACCAGTTGCCATTTTCTGCAAATAAATGCTGTAAATTACAATATTTTTACTTGGAATTTGGGAGAAATGTTGTCAGTACTTTATAGAAAAAAAAAAAAAAAAAAAAAAAAAACGTTTTTCCAGAGAAACTGATAATTTTGCAGTGGTCACTTAATTTTTCCAGAGCTACACTACCGGTCAAAAGTTTTGAAACACTTACTCATTCTTTATTATATTTTTTTTCTTCACATTTTAGAATAATAGTAAAGTTATCAAAACTATGGAATAACATAAATGGAACTATGGGAATTATGTTGTGACTAAACAAAATCCAAAATAACTCAAAACTGTGTTTTTTGTTTTTTTTTGTGTATTATTACATTTTAGTTTTATAATGAAATAAATTAATATGGTTGTACAATTATATTTTTGTCTACAAAATTAAAGCATACGCCTTCAGATCAAAAGATTTTTAAGATCATGAGAAACATTTCAGTCAAGTGTTCCAAAAGTTTTGACCGGTAGTGTGTGTGTGTGTGTGTGTGTGTGTGTGTGTGTGTGTGTGTGTGTGTATATATATATATGTATACACACACACACTGCTGTTCAAAAGTTTGGGGTCACTTGACTGATATATATTTCATGATCTTAAAAAAACTTTTGATCTGAAGGCGTATTCTTAAATGTTTGAAATTAGTTTTGTAGACAAAAATATAATTGTGCCACCATATTAATTAATTTCATTATAAAACTAAAATTTAATAAAAAATAAATAAAATAAAATAAAGTTTTTTGAAATGGATGACTTTGACAGAATAATAAAGAAAAGCAGCCAATAAGTGCCCAGCATAGATGGGAACTCCAATACGGTTTAAAAAGCATCCCAGGGTGATACCTCAATAAGTTGGTTGAGAAAATGCCAAGAGTAAATTTCTGCAAATTCTAGGCAAAGGGTGACTACTTTGAAGATGCTAAAATATAACATAATTTTGATTTATTTTGGATTTTTATAGTCAAAACATAATTCCCATAGTTCCATTTATGTTATTCCATAGTTTTAATGACTTTACTATTATTCTAAAATGTAAAAATAAATAAATAATTAAAAAAATTAAAAAATGAAAATAAAGAATAAGTAAGTGACCCTAAATTTTTGACTGGTAGTGTATGTACACACACACACACACACACGCTCACAATTCTGTAAAGGTGTGAAACACATTAATATGACACCATAACTTTGACATAATTTACATTTTCGTACATACATACTTTCACAAATTTCATTTATTTGTGCTTAAATGATAATAACATTCAGCCAAACAAAAAGTGCCGATGACTAATATGTTGTAAATTACTTTTAGTCCCATCTGGATAAATAAACTTTCTTAGACAAAGTTTCTCCATCATTTACTAATAAATTAGTCCCACTATGTCTGATTGAACTAGGTCACCTGTGGCACCACCCTCACTAAAGTTCCAGTATTTCCAGTTCCAACCAGTGATCAGAGGACTTTTAAAGATTTGTGTGGCTCTAAATTTGTACATATAAATATAAAAGTTTTATATTTTAGCTGTAAATAGGTTGAAAATGTACATTTCAGTGGCAATCCAAACATTCATAAATGTACATGTAACGCCTACGAATATGAATATAAATTAAATCAACCTCAAGCAAAAAAAAAAAAAAAAACAAACAAAAAAAAAGCCTCATGAGTGACTGCAGCACTCAATTCAAAAACAAACAACAACAGAGGGGAAAAAAGGAGATCCACACACACAAAAAGACATTTACAGAACCTTCATTGTTAAAAACAGATGACATCTGTAAACCTGTTTTGAAAAGACTGGCAGCCCACCACGGCAGGCTTTTAATCATTTTTTTTTTTCTTTCATAGAGTTTTGCTAGATCCTAGACATACCAACATACCTTTTTCTTGTGTAATATGTTTTGTTGTATCGATCAGTTGAATCTGAAACTTTTAAAATTGGGTTCCTTAAAGTTCTCTTCAAAGACAAACCCTGCACAAGAAAACAAACTTTGGAAACCTGCTATTGGGAAACATCAAGTGTGGTTGGTCATTATATATGGAAGTCCATACTGTATAGCCCAATGTCTTGGTAGTCTTTAAAAGATGGTTGAACATGCACAGTTTAGATAGCTTTCATTAGGCACCAATTTTCCAATCTTATCCAATCACAAATTTCTAAACCATTACAGCAGGTAAGTCCAAACTTTTAATACACTCAGCTCCACACTCAATTCCCTGCAGAGCACTTCCCCTGCTGCTAATGCTGCTAGAGGAATAGCTTTAAATGCATCATTAAACCTGCCAGAGCATTAACGTGGACAGAACTTAATTATGTCACACACAAGGCCCTGCTAGTTGAATATTTGAGGAAAACCAATATTGCTGGCTAGAGTACGAAGTTGGTTAGTTTAGATACATAATTAGAGGCAATCAGCCATGTACTGGCAGTCTGTTTTGAGATTAGCAAACAGAAATAAAATTTTTTCCATAAAATGTAAAATGTCCAAAAAAATGTTTCCATGAGCAGAAGTGTGTGCAATGTTTTATTTTTGAAACTTAACTTGTGCATTTTGTGAAACGCTTGCTTGTCTTTTGGACAAAAAGAGCATGTGACAGCATTTAGTGCCACAATTCATGACTTCAAGGATATGAAGAGATTTTTTTATTATACTAAACAGACAATACATGCGATTCGACCTAAGGAAGCAGTGTTCTCATTATAATTATACTATATGTAGATTCCTCCCAGAAGTTAGGAGATACAATTTCATCTTCAAACTTGTTTTCTTCATATTCGCTTCACAACAGTCATTAAGCAATATTCTCTGTTTAATTATCAACAATGCCAATAACATCTGTTTTATGTCAGAGTACAAATACATGTTTTCATAAGAGATGAACAGTGAAACATGAACTCCTGTGTACTCAAGGTGTGTGTGTGTGTGTGTGTTTGGGGGACTATTCACAGATGCATCATGATTCTTTTTCAGATTATTCTGGATTGATCATCCAAAATTCATAATCGGAAGTGTTAATTAATTATTGATCATTTTGTTTCTTGATAAGCATATGCAGGAGAAAAATTAACAGATATAATTGACTCAGGACTATATACACAATGTATCACATGCTAAGTAATTATTGTGCATTGCCACAGAAAACGAGACACACAGTCTTAGAAAAGGGTTCTTTAGGGTTCTATATAGAACCCTATGGTTCATTACTCAGCTCCAAAGAACCCTTTATGCCAAAAAGGTTCTATTTACAAAAAAAGAGACCCTTTTTGCACAAAAGGGTTCTTTAGGCTGACAACTGCTTAATGTATCTATGTGTATGTATTTACTTTATTAAAAGTTGTATTTATAAATAGTTTTAAAGACTACACTACATTACTTTTGTATTCCATACCATGCAAAAAAAAAAAAAACAATTTGAATTTACTTCTTCAGCTTTGGGTTTGATTAAAAAAAGATAAATGACAGATGATCAGATCCAATGTCCTTTCTCTTTAAGACGACTGTTTATCTCACTATCAATGTACAAGCTATGGTCCAGTCTATTCTTGACTCATAATTCAACAACAGATGCATAAAATTGTGTTTATCATAAACAGCAAACAACGTCAATGTGTAGCGCTGTTTTGCCCCCCTCCTATCTACATAGCACAAAAGTGCATTTAAGCCGTGCACTCGCAGATGTGCAATTTGCGCAAGTGGTCAAAACGAACGAGCATCCTATTTCAAATTTAAACCATCACGGAAAGTCTGTTGAGCAGAAAGCTTGAGGGCGACGTTACCCTGGTAAGTAAGAGAAATACATTAATTTGTTGATTACTTTTAAGTTATTTTTATTTATTTCAACATATCTCCTTGCCATTTATGACTTACACATTTATTTCAGCAAGCAAAAAGCAGAAACGTCGACAAAACTGTTTCGTCCGGTAGTAATTTCACACTTGAAACACTAAAATTTCTTCTGTGGTTCGACTAGTAATACTGATATGTTATGTTATTATTTACTTTTCTTTGCACCTAGAACAAATGGGGGGAAAAACAAAACAAGTTTCCAGGAGCACATCACAGCCAAACATTGAATTAAGCCAACAGCACTGATATAAAGAGATGAATCGAGCTCTATTCAAGAGAATGTCAAATGTCCAATGTCAAAGAGAGGAAATGATGGAAATATTTAAATTTTTCAACTTGTGAGTATTTGGTGTTTTTAGTTTTATTGTAATTTACAAAAATATGATGACGCGATATGATTAAAAATGAGAAGATAAGGGAAATGTTAGGACCACCAGTCCACTACTATATACAACAACACCAGATCAGATGATACGGACTCCTTTGCCGTATGGACCTGCACCAACTGGCCCACAAAGCATACAGCAGCAGAAAATCTGGATACAAGGCCAGAGGACGACCAAGAAAAACCTGGATAGAGGGCATCAAAGGAACACTGAAAACACACAGCACTCCACTTGTCAAGGCCTTCCGACTGGCTGCCAATCGTCAACTTCTTCTCCCTGTGACACCATATGGCATAAGTGGAAGGATAAACTAAAGTACAAAAATATGATAATTATGGATTTTTTTATTGAAGATGCCATATTAATTTCACATGGGTTTTAGCAATAACCTTCACCTAACTCAGAGAGCACTACTGAAGTTCTGACCACCAACATTATCAGAGCCATGAGAAGTGAAAGTCACAGGGGACATCTGATTTCAAAACAATGATATTAACAATGTCATAAAACGTATATCTTTTCCCATAATTTCTCATTATTCTGCATGATACTAAAAATGGTTCATTTCTGTTTGCAGTGGCTCTGGAGTGCATCATTACTGGTTTGATCATCTTCATACAGATAAAACACAACACTCCTCCTTTTCATGTAAGTTTTAAGAGGTAATTTAGAGAGATATGTAAGCGCAGCGTAGTTCTACCGGGAAGACTAGCTGCTGTACATCATCGCTCCATTAGCTAGGTAACTCCTAGCCAATCACATGTAAGCCATTGCTTTATAAGTCTGCATCACATTGCTGTTTCAGTGTGCTAACATGGCATTTTCATAGGTCATTTGTTTTTATTTATTTATTTTTAGTTAGTTAAATGTACTTAGTTTTGTACTTATTAATGTTACTCATAGTTATAATTGTAACTTATGGTTAATGTTAAACAATTTAATGTTAATAATTTTTTTATAAATAATATTGCTACTATTTAGACTTTTTGCTTATTATTACAAACCTGTGGATTTATTAAGAAAATGTTTATAACTATTGCATTATGAATTGTGTAATTAATGGCTTATGTTGTTGTAAATTAATAAATGTGTTTTATATGGTTATTTCACTTTCTTATACAGTATACACTACCGTTTTGAAACACTTATTCTTTATTATATATATATATATATATATATATATATATATATATATATATATATTTTTTTTTATTTTTTATTTTTTTTAACATTTTAGAATAATAGTAAAGTCATTAAAACTATGGAATAACATAAATGGAACTATGGGAATTATGTTGTGACTAAACAAAATCCAAAATAACTCAAAACTGTGTTATATTTTAGCATCTTCAAAGTAGTCACCCTTTGCCTAGAATTTGCAGACATGTACTCTTGACATTTTCTCAACCAACTTCTTGAGGTATCACCCTGGGATGCTTTTTAAACAGTATTGAAGGAGTTCCCATCTATGTTGGGCACTTATTGGCTGCTTTTCTTTATTATTTGGTCCAAGTCATCAATTTCAAAAACTTTTATTTTTTATTTTTTTATTATTACATTTTAGTTTTATAATGAAATAAATTAATATGGTGGCACAATTATATTTTTGTCTACAAAACTAATTTCAAACATTTAAGCATATGCCTTCAGATCAAAAGATTTTTAAGATCATGAGAAACATTTCAATCAAGCGTTTCAAAACTTTTGACCGGTAGTGTATATATATATAAACTGTTTAATTCACATATCCATAATCTTTATTCTGGTAACAAAACTAAAACAAAATTTAAAAACTAAAAAAAACAAAAAACAAATGTTACCATATGTTGGAAACCCCTAAAATGTTCTATATAGAGCCTTGTCACCAGGCTCAAAGAACCCATTAGGGTTTTTGTTTTGTTTTATAGAACCCTTAAAAAGGGTTTTATGGGTTCCAAATATGAAGCGAGTGATAGAACCCTGTGGGGTTCTATATGGAACCTTTTCTTCGAAGAGTGCACGTTGATTGACAAAGTTGAAAATGTTACGCTCTGAGGCTATATTTCATTTGCACACATTTACTTTTAAATTGTAACATAGATAAACTCTTAGCATGTACAGAATGATGATGTATCATCCAACATATTATCAAGGGATATAAATAGAAGCATTTGCTAATTTTGTTGTCATAGCACAAAATGAAAAATGATGAAAAGGGGCAATCTTACCCCACTACTAGGGTACAGCATATACATATACAAATATATATATACAATGGTATACGTTTTAGAAGTCATTTAGCTCCCTGCATCTCTCCTCTTTAACTGTCAAACCATTTCTGCTTATTTTGATTTTGATTCGACTTGATCTGATGACGAGAAAGGAAAAAATACTAAGCGAATCTCATGCATGAGACGGAAACTGTTTTTCTGTCCCGTCATCCGTGTTCAAATCAACTGTAGCGCCTTGAGAGGTTTCCGACTTTCGTCTGTTCTGTGTCCTCTGTTAACTTGCACCAAGAGACTGCGTGATCAGAGGATGGAGGTGATGTGAAATCTTACTGCCATTTCTATACAGTTTACTCAAGTACATAGAGATTTTTGTCTGTCTGCCAATGTATTACTCTGATATAAACACAGACTCATGGAGCCACACACAGACAGCAGATCATAGCATTAGGGTAGCCAATGTATAGTATGTCATCCTTCAAATCACTGCACATGAATCAAGCATCCAGCCCAATGGTGTTTAGAAGACAAAGATGCCATTAGCAAATGTTTGCAGTAAAGAAAAAAATGCTTCTTTCAAGAGACCATGCACTTACAATGTGTTTTGAAGACATTCTCTAGTTATTACATACTGTAAATACAGTTGCAAGAAAAAGTAAACCCTATATAAATTTACCTGGATTTCAGCATAAATTAGTCTTTAAATTTTATCTGATTTTCACTAAGTTACAACAAAAACAAAAGACAAACACAGCCTGTGTAAACATTTGCAGTGCAGGGTGGACAAAGTTTGTGAAACTATGGACTAAAACCTATGGAGTCAAGAGCCAGCAAACCTGGAGTCAACTGTTTTATTAATTTATGCAGAAATACAGGCAACTGACCAGCCCAGCATAGCAACATTGGCTTAAAGGTGCATTCAGTAGTTATTTTTTTTTTTTATGTGTGTTGTTTTGGATTTACAATGACACCTAGGGGCCTGGATGCAGCATCATTAAAAATCATTAGTTTTCGGTTTCAGATCCCATTGTAGAAATTCACTATTTACAATCAGCCATGATTAAGCAATGAGTGAAAGTGTACAAAAACAGTGGTTACTGAGTGAAAGTGTCTAAAAACAGGGCTGAGATTAAGCGAGTAGTATTCGGCTGGTCATGTGATTCTGACATGGCCGCCCCCATGAGGGGACCCTCTCTATGTAGAATTAAACAGTTTTTATAGTCTTTTTTACAGTCTATAGTCTTCATTTCATGTGAGTGATCATGATTTTATACATATATTTCAAAATTGAAATGAACTTCTTTTGGAGTAAAACAATTTTAAAGAGGAAAACAATACTGAGTGCACCTTTACTAGCATGAATTTGGGGTCAGGGTTACTGCAGAGTTTTTTTTTAATCAAATGTAAGACTTTTAAGACCTTTTTTAAGACCTGAACAAATAAAATTAATTCAGCAATAAAATTTGATACTACAGGTATCATAAATTTTGCTTCTTTACCTAATATTACGCTAAAACACGCAATTATCCTGGCTTGTATAGTAAGTTGCTTGACAGGTGGTGTCTGTATATAAAAGGTGATTGGCTCTTTTACCTTTTAAGATGGGACTTCCTTTCTACATCCGTTGACCATTGAGTGCTCAGAGCTCCTTGGTTGGGCGTTCCAGTTTCTCCCATTCATTTATATAGAAGTGGCCCGTATCTGCTAAATAGTCTCTGGCTATATTTACATTTACATTTATTCATTTGGCAGATGCTTTTATCCAAAGCGACTTACAAAAGAGGAACACACAAGTGAATCATCTTAAGGAGACAGTGGTATGAAAAGTGCCGTATTACAAAGTTTCCCTAGCATCAGAATAGTATTCAAAACAGAATAATTGCAACAGGATTTTTTTTTTTTTTTTAATGACTGGTTAAGTGCTCATGGAAAAGATGTGTTTTTAGTCGTTTTTTGATGACAGAGAGTGAGTCAGCTTCACGGATGGAGTTGGGAAGGTCGTTCCACCAACGTGGTATGATGAAGCTGAAAGTTCGGGAAAGTGTTTTGGTGCCTCTTTGTGTTGGTACAACAAGGCGATGTTCCTTAGCCGACCGCAGGCTTCTAGTGGGCGCGTAGCTCTGCATAAATTATTTGAGGTATGCTGGAGCAGACCCAGTGACTGTTCTGTATGCCAGCATCAGAGCCTTGAATTTGGTACATGCATCAACCGGCATCCAGTGGTGTAACGTGCTCTCTTTGGTTCATTAAAGACCAGACGTGCTGCTGCATTCTGGATAATTTGCAGGGGTCTAATTGCACATGCAGGGAGGCCTGCAATGAGAGCGTTACAGTAGTCCAGTCTAGTTATGACAAGTGACTGGACAAGCAGTTGTGTGGCATGTTCAGAGAGGAAGGGTCTTATCTTCCTGATATTGTAGAGTGTAAATTTACATGATCTTGCAGTCTTTGAGATGTGGTCTGTGAAATTTAGTCTGTTGTCAATGGTTACCCCTTGATTTCTGACCAATTTGGAAGGTGTTACTGTAGTTGCACCCAGCTGCACGGTGATGTTGTGTTCAACAGCAGGGTTGGCTGGAAAGACAAGGAGTTCAGTCTTGGCAGGGTTGAGTTGCAGGTGGTGCTCCTTCATCCAGGCCGAGATGTCTGCCAGGCAGGCAGAAATTCGAGCAGTCACTGTGGTGTCATTGGGCTGGAAAGACAAGTAGAGTTGCGTGTCATCAGCGTAGCAGTGGCATGAGAAACTATGTGCCTGAATGATGGGTCCCATTGATGTTGTGTATATAGAGAAGAGAAGTGGCCCAAGCACTGATCCCTGAGGTACCCCAGTAAGTAGCTGATGAGGCTTGGATACCTCACCTCTCCAGGCTACCTTGAAGGACCTACCTGAGAGATAGGAGTTAAACCAGTTACTTGGAACTGAGACTTGGAAATGACCTCCGTGGTCATGAACACTGGCAGAGACTCGGGAATGACCTCTGTGGTCGTGGGCATGGGCAGAGATTTGGGAATGACCCCTGTGGTCGTGAATGCTGGCAGAGACTCCGGGATGACCTCTGTGGTCGTGGTCATGGACAGAGACTTGGGAACGACCTCTGTGAACACGGGAAGAGACTTGGAAATGACCTCCATGGTCATGAACACTGGCAGAGACTCGGGAATGACCTCTGTGGTCATGAACTCTGGCAGAGACTCGGGATGACCTCTGTGGTCATGAACATGGACAGAGACTTGGGAACGACCTCTGTGGTTGTGGGCATGGGCAGAGACTCGGGAATGACCTCTGTGGTCGTGGACATGGGCAGAAACTTGGGAACGACCTCTGTGGTCGTGATCGCTGGCAGAGACTCGGGGACGACCTCTGTGGTCGTGAGCATGGGCAGAGACTAGGGAATGACCTCTGTGGTCGTGAACACTGGCAGAGACTCGGGAACGACCTCTGTGGTCATGGGCATGGACAGAGACTTGGGAATGACCTCTGTGAACATGGGAAGAGACTTGGAAATGACCTCCGTGGTCATGAACACTGGCAGAGACTCGGGAATGACCTCTGTGGTAGTGAACACTGGCAGAGACTCGGGACGACCTCTGTGGTCGTGAACATGGACAGAGACTTGGGAATGACCTCTGTGGTTGTGAGCATTGGCAGAGACTCAGGAATGACCTCTGTGGTCGTAAACACTGGCAGAGACTCGGGAATGACCTCTGTGGTCATAGGCATGGGCAGAGACTCGGGAATGACCTCTGCGGTCATGGGTATGGGCAGAGATTTAGGAACAACCTCTGTGGTCGTGAATGCTGGCAGAGACCTGGAAACGACCTCCATGTTCGTGAATACGGGAAGAGATTTGGAAACAACCTCCATGGTCATGTACACAGGAAGAGACTTGAGAGTAGAAGCCTTTCTTCTCCTCCTCCGGATGGCTGAAGTTGGCAATGCTGGTCCTGGGATGGACAAGGCTGGTAATACTGGCTCTGGGACGGACGAGGCTGGCAACACTGGCTCTGGGACAGACGAAGCTGGCAATGCTGTCTCTGGGACAGACGAGGCTTCCAGCTTGTTGGCCGTGGCAGGCGTGGCCGTTGGCTCGTTGGCGTGGCAGGCATGGGCATTGGTTGGCCGTAGCAGGCGTGGGCATTGGGTAGTTGGCCGTGGCAGGTGCCAGCCTTGACAATTTGTGAGGAAGGGTCTTCATTACCCTACACACCGACATCAGTGGCAGATCATTCAACATGGAGACAGGGGCCATGGAAGGCTTCGAGACAGGAGCCGCGGGAGGCTTGGCTGTGACATGGCGTGGAGCAGACTCAGACGTGGCCGTGACATGGCGTGAAGCAGACTCAGACTTGACTGTGATATGGCATGGAGCAGACTCAGACTTGGCTGTGACATGGTGTGAAGCAGACTCAGACGTGGCTGTAAAATAGCGTGGAAGGCTCGGAAGCCGGGATCAGGATAGAGAGAGGAGGATCCTCTGAAGCGAGAGTTTCTAATATTAGCTTCACGTATTCCTCCCACGTGTAATCTCCAGTCTCTGGCAATTCCCTCCACTGGCGAGCTGTGAGTCCAATCCGGTATATGGATTTCAGGGTGGAACCATCAAATCCTGTGTGGCAGGCTACGGTGCTGAAGAAATGGGAGTATTCCCATATCGATAAGTCCGCCTGGCTCGGTTGCACGAAGTATGCTGCTAGATCCATTTTGTGGTGAGTTGTTCTGTAATGTTTGTTAGTCATGAGAGCTGGATCTAGATGCAGCTAAAGTTTAATAGAAAATAAAGCAAAGTACAAAAACACGGTAAACACTGGAACAAGGCAGAACTAGGAACTAGGAAATAAAGCAAACGTTACAACCATGAAGGCAACTGATACATGAACAGGAGTAAACACAACAACTCACAAAGACTGGGTAGAAATCAGGGGATTATATACACAGGGGTAAATGAGGAAATGAAACACAGGTGAGAAAAATAGGGGACAACTGGCAGCGATGAGGGCAGGGAATATGGGAAGTGTAGTCCGGTGGCAACAGATGACAGGGGCAAAAAACAAGGCAAAACAACAGAGAATCGTGACATTATGCAAGTTTTAAATCCTCAAGACATGTTTTCCACACTTTAAAATCGGTTTATTTACCATTATATAAATAAATACAAATTAGAGGTCGACCAATATTGGATATCGCTGATATGATAATGTTTTGAAAGGCAGTTAATCTGCCAATAGTTTTTAAAATTGTTAGCCTATATTAAATGTTCTTAGTATTTTCTTCCTGTGATGGGGAGGGCTGGACAAAGGCTATTCAGTCCAAACTGAATTAAATTCCAAATGCAGTTTATGTTGCAACCAAAATACCAAGAACCAATAATTTTTTTGTATAAAATAATAAATAAATGAATAAAAAAAAAATTGATTCATAGAGCGGAACTTTGAACTTTAAAGACTGAAGTACATAGGAGACTCTTATTTTGAAATGTATGCCCATCACTGCTTCTAGCTGCTCATTCAAACAGATAAGGGAAATAAAATATATACTCCTACAATAATCTACAACGCATTACAATATAAACAGTTAAAAGTAAACATTGTCATATTTCATCAACACAATACCATCATAATCAATAGCTGATCATCAGTGATTGCTTGCCATAAATTTACGATATGGTCCAATGATTGCAAACTGCTCTGCAACAGCTGGAAAAACTCACAAGCCCCCATGTGCTTGGAGAAAATACAAATGTGCCACATTTTCATGCTAAGGACGCAGCGCATGCATTTATTCAATTAAATCGTATTCTTTTGAAGTTTGATAATCATATTAGGTCATATCAAGATTCCTGCCTTTCCGCCTCCAAATTTAAGACCTCTTTAAATGATAATTAAGACTTCCATTGTATCACTTAAGATATTTAAGACTTTTTATGACCTTAAATTTTGGAAAACTGAATTTAATCCCCCTGGGGATGGGACTATCTTTTTTATCAATCAATAGCAGACAAAGGAGTGTTTGGGAAACCCTTGGTCGTAAAAAGCAGAAATTACACACTTCAGCTTGAAGTATAGACAAGTGGTTTTCAACACTGTCATTGATTTAGTATTGATTAGAACTAATACTCCTCTTTGTATTGTATTTAAAGCAAATATGATGTTTTAAGATTAAAACATCCTCAATGTTTAAAGCAACATGATGCTACTTGCTTTTAAATGGTTTGCATTTCATTACTTAGTTAAATAAACAAAACTGACATTTATACATTGCATTAAATTACAGAAAATTTAATCTCACCAGCTTTGGCTGCAAATACACAAAAGCGACTAAGACCATTTCTGAAGGTATGAAATGTAAGTAAGACTAATGTAACGCCTTTACACAAGAGGGTCCATATATCCACATCAATAAGAGAGAACTCTCTCTGAAAAACTCACTCCAGCTTCCCTTTTGTTTTTCCAAGGCCTGCAGAACCCTCATGTAATCTATCGTACAAATTAACACAACACAATATTTTCACACCTGTGCGATTTCCCAGAACCCACACGTCTCTGCACCAATCACCATTTGAAAACGAATGAGGCAGATTGCACGCTATATGTCTAAAGAGAAGCAAACTTGATTTAGCACTCTGAAATTATAGCAACATAGACACAAAAAAAGAAAAGAATAAAAATAGTAGATCAGAAAAAAATGATAAAGGCATGTCCAGGTTAGGCTTGGGTGGTATACAAGTAGTGTACTTGGGGCGGTACAAAGAAGTACAGTAGTAAATGGTACAATACAAATATTTTGTGAATTTCGGTCCCTGGCAACAATGTTTTGCCATTTAGCTTCGAAGCATGATTTGAGAATGAAAATATTATGCATCGATAACAAACTTAATTGATTATCATTACTATAATAATAAAGTATATTAATGTGTTACAGAAGCCGTCTCAGATTACATGTGTTCTCATACATGTACAACAGACGCAGAGCAAGCGAGACTTAAATTAAAGACCCCGTTACAGTACACTTCACGCTCCATTCACTGCCATTCAAACACATCCAAACATGGGAGACCGGAAACCTGGGCATCCCTATGATGAAAGAATGCATGACCAATGGAAAACAGAAATGTCACACGCTGACCTCTTGACTCAATACAAAGGGTACATACTTCAAAGCTGCTTGTTTAATTGTTGCATGAAAGTTGAAGACAATACACTTATACATTTAGAATATAATCTTTTTTTGTGATGTATTATTTGCAAAAACCAGAAACCATCCAGCATTAAATCATATCCTTGCTTTGTCCGAGAAAAAAATAAATAAAAATTGCATGCTCAAAACCTAGTGTGACCACCCATTAAGAAAGTTCATGCTGCTAAGTTCAGTGTCATTATGCATATTTATATTTACATACCAAGTATGTCCACGTATGAGAGCTAACAAGAGAAGCAGCGATGACTGATTCATTACCAAATCGTTCTGTTGAATCTTGAATCTTTTCAAAGAAAGTGACTGATCCGGTTCACAAAACCAATCTAAATGGTTGGTTCAGGAATCAGACTGATTAAATTTTTGAGTTCAACTGACTCAATGACTGATGACACAACTGACTCCATTTTTAGTGGTAAACATCTTATTGTAGGGGAAGATTATCAGTGAATAATGATTTCAATTTTGGTCTGTTCCTCACACAATGGCTTCAGAAGACTTCCCAACAAAAGTTGTTTGAACCAACATTATGATACTTATGGTGCTTTTTTTCTCATTTTGGAGCTTGACAACCCCAGTCCCCATTAACATTTATTAACTATATGAAAAAAATTGCCAGAATATTCTTCGAAAATGAACCTTTTGTTTTCCATAGAAGAAAGAAAGTCATGCGTGTGTGGATCTTCATGAGGGTGAGTAAATAATGACAACATTTTCATTTGAGGATGAACTATCCTTTAAAAAAAAAATTACCCAATTTCTCATTATTCGTTGCACCGAAAGTTCAAATAGAGGAGGGGAAGACACCTCCATTTTACTTCTTTTTTTTTTTTTTTTTTTTTTTTTTGTGGAGAGGGATTCATGCTGACAGACAGTTTCATTTGTGCCGAGTGCAGAGCCCTGAACACTAATTTCCTCAGCCTATAGGAGAGTGTTGAATGCTCAGAAACACTGGTATGACGCTCTCATTGTAATGTAGCTTTGTAAATCCAAAGCAGCATTCATTCTCTCCTTCATTTGCATTGAAATTGGAATGCCATATTTAATTCCTGTCCCTGGTAAACTTATATTTATTTATATATTTACAGCATAGTGAACAAGCTCACTCTGTTCTACTGACTCCAATGTAAATGATAGTGGTTATGATAAGAAAATACAAACCGGGATGGTAAGGGTTGGGGGGAATAATCAGGGAGCTACACACACATTCCATATTTTGAAGATTAGCCAATCGTCACAGTGTATGTTGGCGGGTCTGTAAATGGATTTCAACACTTCTGCACAATTAACTTGCTGAAGCATCAGTTTACTACACATATTTCCTCTAGGGCTGCAACATTGGACTAATGCTCTGAAATCAGCAAGAAACGGTGTGTGTGTGTGCGTGGTTGGGGGGGGGGGGGGTGATATTCTATACTGTCCAACTCATTATTGTTATACTGAAGCATTTTATACATTGGTAATGGCACAATAGTTCAAAGTTTTGGACCCTGATGACTTGAATTGTATTGACCTACAGAGCTGAGATATTTTTCTAAAAATCTTTTATTGTGTATCGCAGAAAACCGTAAGTCATACATATCAAAGATGGCATAAGGGTGAGTAAATGGTAAGATAATTTTCATTTTTGGGTGAACTATTCCTTTAAGAAGTACCTGCGCTTTGTTATATTCGTTGCACTGCATCTAGCTTCTTTTCAGTGCAAGAGTGTATTCAGTTTGAATGCCCCCTTAGGGAGTTTCCGTAATTCCTGAGTGGATGGTTTAAAAATGACATCACCACAGCCAGCTGCTGACTAATGGGTGATTTTTTTCACTGGCGGTTAACTGGAGGTCGCTGATTAACGTATTGTTTGTCGTAGTGGGCGTTCCTACTGCTGGATGATCTAAAGTTACTGGTGGGCTTGCCATAGGTTTTGAAAATCTGAGCACAAAATCAATTTATTGCTGGTGAAAATAAGATATATTTCTAAGGAATCAGTTTTCTTGCATCTAAAAAGTAGCATTCTGTAGGAGAAAGTAAAGTATATAAATTACGGTATTGCATGATGCATCATACCAGGAAGAAGATGAATGAATATCAATGCAGGAATTAAACTAACTTTGAATGTGACACATCATGTTTTATTAAATCCCTGTGGGCATGTGGGCAGAGACAAATCATATAGATCAGAGAAATTGCTCACAGTATCAAATTTCTTCCACCTTGCCAAAATCTCACAGGGGACGAATCACATGTGCTCCTATTTCTTCACATCTATTGGTAGTCACTGCATCTCACTATTGCTCATTTGAATAAAGTTAAAATATTCACAATATTGTCGCTTCCCTGGACAATCGGACGTTGTAGCTAATGTTGCCGCAGAGAAAGATATATCACTATTTATTGGTCCAAATATACATACTTCCCTGCTACACAATATGCAAAAAAAAAAAAAAAAAAAGGTACAACAGATGAGTAGGATGCACGAATACTCAGTATTCATGATGCAATAGGTGAACAATACCTAGATGACGGACTGCATCTGCTGAGATTCTGAAGTGTACAAAGTGAAGTGGACACTTTACTATCCCTTAAGGCCAAAGGAGATGAGGAGCCTTCAGACTGAACCAAAAATGGTGAAGAACTGTGAGCCACACAGCTGTCTTCAAGTGTACAGTAAGTGATGTAGGTACCAAGCAAGTTGTTTAAAAGTTATCATGGTAGAATATCTCGTTTAACAAAACCAAATCATATTTTTTTCGTGATTGATGTTTACAAGGGTTTTCAAACTTTTTTGATGCCAAGGACTCCCAAATATGATGACACCCTTGCGAGGTACTAAAATATAATTATACTGTATATAATATTAATATTATATATATATATATAATATATATATATTTCACCGATCAGCCACAACATTAAAACCACCTGCCTAATATTGTGTAGGTCCCCGTCGTGCCACCAACACTGTGCCAACTATTCTATAAATATTTACTCCAAATGGTGCCAAAAACAAAAAATATCCAGTGAGTGGCAGTTCTGTGGATAGAAATGCCTTGTTGATGAGAGAGGTCAACAGAGAATGTCCAGACTGGTTCGAACTGACAAAGTCTATGGTAACTCAGATAACCACTCTGTACAATTGTGGTGAGAAGAATGGCATCTCAGAATGCTATTCGATGTGAGTTGGCGCTGTTTTGGCAGCACGAGGGGGACCTACACAATATTTATGAATATTAATATTATATATATATATATATATATATATATATATATATATATATATATATATATATATATAATATTAATATTATATACAGTATAATTATATTTTAGTCCCTCGCAAGGGTGCGGCCTGCGGCCTCATGCCTGCAGCCAAATCACAGCAGTGCTGATGTAGGGCCATATCGCACTCTTGCTCGTGTGAAATTGCTTAAATATATATATATATATATATATATATATATATATACACACACACACACACACACACACACACACACACAGGCGGCCAAAAGTTTGGAATAATGCACAGATTTTGCTCTTATAGAAATAAATTGGTACTTTTATTCACCAAAGTGGCATTCAACTGATCACAATGTATAGTCAGGACATTACTAATGTGAAAAATTACTATTACAATTTGAAAAAAATATTTAGAACTTCTTAATCTACTTCAAAGGGTTCTCATCAAAAAATCCCCGACGTGCAGCAATGATAGCTTTGCAGATTCTTGGCATTCTAGCTGTCTGTTTGTCCAGATACTCAGGTGACATTTCACCCCACGCTTCCTGTAGCACTTGCCATAGATGTGGCTGTCTTGTCGGGCACTTCTCACACACATTACAGTCTAGCTGATCCCACAAAAGCTCAATGGGGTTAAGATCCATAACACTCTTTTACAATTATCTGTTGTCCAATGTCTGTGTTTTTTTGCCCACTCTAACATTTTCTTTTTGTTTCAAAAGTGGCTTTTCCTTTGCAATTCTTCCCATAAGGCCTGCACCCCTGAGTCTTCTCTTTACTGATGTACATGAAACTGGTGTTGAGCAGGTAGAATTCAATGAAGCTGTCAGCTGGGGGCCTGGGTAGCTCAGCAAGTAAAGATGCTGACTACCACACCTGGAGTTGCAAGTTTGAATCCAGGGTGTGCTGAGTGACTCCAGTCAGGCTTCCTAAGCAACCAATTGGCCCGGTTGCTAGGGTGGGTAGAGTCACATAAGGGTAACATCCTCATGGTCGCCATAATGTGGTTCTCGCTCTCGATGGGGTGCGTGGTGAGTTGTGCGTGGATGCCACGGAGAAACGCGCTAGGTCTCCGCGGTAACGCACTCAACAAGCCACGTGATAAAATGCGCAGATTGGCGGTCTCATACGCAGAGGCAACTGAGATTTGTTCTCCGCCACCCAGATTGAGGCGAGTCACTAGCTGTGATGTACTTATCCTCTTGTTTAGTTGTATATCTGGGCCTTCCACATCTCTTTCTGTCCTTGTTAGAGCCAGTTGTCCTTTGTCTTTGAAGACTGTAGTGTACACCTTTGTATGAAATCTTCAGTTTTTTTACTGTGGCAACTCAAAAACAAACACAAAAACAATGTTAAGCTTTATTTAATGAACCAAATAGCTTTCAACTGTGTTTGATATAATGGCAAGTGGTTTTCTAGTACCAAATGAGCAATTTAGCATGATTACTCAAGGATAAGGTGTTGGAGTGATGGCTGCTGGAAATGAGGCCTGTCTAGACTTGATAAAAAATGTTTTTTTTTTTTTTTCAAATAGTGATGGTGCTGTTTTTTACATCAGTAATGTCCTGACTATACTTTGTGATCAGTTAAATGCCACTTTGGTGAATTGAAGTGCCAATTTACTTCCGAAACATCAAAATCTGTACATTATTCCAAACTTTTGGCTGCCAGTGTGTGTGTGTGTATATATATATATATATATATATATATATATATATATATATATATATATATATATATATATATATATATATATAAATATCGTATCGTACAATACGACGCTCACTATACAATGCAATATGTATCATACGATACATAAATAAACACATTATAGTGTAATTAAAACCAAGCAGCGCAATACTGAGAGCTGCAGAACAGTCTCCTCCCGCAAGAGCGCTCACAGGAAAACAGAGCAACAAACTTACAGTATATAGGTGAGATGATCAATGGCTGTAGTGGTACAGCTTGTCGAATTTGCCAAACAATGGTGTCATGTCCTGGTGCTACAGTACATCGAACATGTCGTTTTATTCACGCCGACATCGCGCAAATCAGTGGATTTGTGAGGCAGAAACAGAAGCAGTAAGTTTAACAGCCGCCTCTCCCAGCAGACACTGAGCGTGACATGCACAGCAAGATGCTCATAAGTTATGAGTCATACAGTAACTATCAAAAAACAGCTTATTCAAAAAAACGACAACGTAAGAAACCCACGATTACATGAGACTTATAATTATTTGCTTTTTACTTCGAAATGTAAACAGCTTTGAGAACAACACTTGCGCACATGTTATAAGCCGGTAATAAAGGCGGTAAAGTTTACATGCAAAGTGAAATGGGGGAAGAGGGGGATCGGTTTTTGCTCAAGCCGCTAAATAATTGGATTATGTACATATATCATAAAACCAGAGGTCAGGTTCCTCTCGAGTTTTTTTTTCCACCACTAAATAACATTGAAAGGAGTATTTTCCTCGCTACAGTCACTTCAGCTTGTTCAAAGGGGGTTTTCAGACAAGACATGATTTACTATAAAGCTGCTTTGAAACTATGTGTATTGTGAAAAGTGCTATACACACATATATGACTATATATATATATATATAACGTATTTTCTCAAGAAAAACTTGAAAATGATAAGTTCATATTAGTTTTTCTCAACAATCAAACAAAATAAATGCAGTGCTATTGTTTAAGTTACTTAGAGCTCTGCTTTTTGTTGCCAATGTCAGACACTTTTGTGGCATTTATGATTTAAAATACATTCATGTCAAATTCTTGAATAAGTTTGAGTGAAACATTTGTGGGTGCTTGTATTGTATCGTATTGTATTGTGAAAGTTGCCTAATATATATATAAAGACCATTTATACTGTGTGAGAAAAGTGTTATGTTATAAATACAACATAATGTTTATTGTCATTGTACTAAAGCATTATCTGGAAAATATTTACTTTGTGATCATTTCTATACACTATAAAAGTGATATATGATGTACTGTATGAAGCTTAACATAAACATATTTAATTTATTAAAACTGTAGCACAATAAACATTTAAACATTTTTTTTTACAAAGAACGGTTTACTACAAAATCCAGTAAGCAAGCTAAAGGCAACAGTGGCAAGGAGAAAGACAAACTAATACAAACTACCCTTTAATAACTTGCATGGAAGCTCAAACTATAGGCAGATTTATGTTTAATTATTTACATTATAAACTAGAGCTTTCAATAGCATCAAATAATTTTGTTTAATTTCATGATTTCTAAGCATAATGAAACAGTAATATTATCATATTTAGTAAACATGAAAAAAGTATTGTGCCTAACATATCTATAATTTCAAGTTACCATTTCAACTTTGACCGCCATAAAACATATTTATTAAAAAATACTTTATGTAAATATGTAAAAATTTACATAATATGTATTATGTAAATCTTCTCTCTCTCTTTTCCTAATTTATGTTTTTCATGGATGCCCTAGGACCCTCTTGTGGCCTCATTAGTGTCCTAGGACCCCAGTTTAAAAACCCAGGTTTTAAGTATGTCAGAAAACACATGGCTCAAAGGACAATGCCTTTAAAGTACACATCTGCACACTTACAGAACATCATCAATGGTTGAAAAAAAAAAGTTCTTAATCGAATTCAGTACATGACAGTACATGAGTTTAGACACAGGCCAACTCTAATTGAAAATTAGTTGCATGAACACCCCCGCTTAACCAAGATGGCTCCTGGTCTAAGACAACTCACATCTGTCTGTGCTAATCAAAACATACATCACACGAAGAAGAAAAGAATGGACTAAAAAATATCACCCATGTAATCATTCCCTCTGTTTTCTATGATTTTGTATAATTACCCTCCCCCAACTCTCCTTCCAAGCCCCGTGGTGTTAATTATACCGGGTCTCTCTCACTTCATGCAAGTCGAGCAGAGGAAGTGCATTAATCTTGATTCTCTACTCCAGTACAAAGTCGTGTTTGAAGAGTCTCCTTTGGTAAGCCCAAAAGGCAGGGTGATTCAGATGAGAATGAGGGAAAGAGGGATAGAGAGGCAGAGGGGAGAAGAGAAGAGTGAAAAACAGAAGGGGGTAGACAGGAGAGAGTCACAGCTCTGTCTTCTCAGGGAACCTGAGCATCTTGCAAAGCATGCAAATGAGTGCCGCCCATCCCCTGCTTCTATAGCTTTGCAAGCTCTCTAATGAATTTTACAGGATAAAGCTCCACAAAATGCAACAGCCATTAGCACTTAGCTGTGTTTATGTCAGATTTGGCTGACTGGGGTCTCGCAGGACTTTTAAAGGTCAGTGTGTATTGTGTGTCTTGCATGGCTGTACAGATCAGAAAAAAAAGACATCAGCTAAGAATTCTAATCAGATTTATTTCAGATTAAAACTGGTTTGACAGTACTAAAATTCTTATCACATCTCGCAAAGAATTCCTGAGTGTCAGCTAACAACATCCTGCCTGCACTTCCCATCATTACCATTTTGAGAGAGTTAGCTCTTTGAATCCAAATGGTTTATATAATAGTGGGAACACCCTTCTATTTTTCTTCAGTTAGGTTAATTATAATTAGTAGCCCTAATCTCATAAACATACCCCTTACACATATCTTTTTGCATTTTTATATGTGCAATTAGGCATCAATTTAGCCCCCTTATGAAGCTGTTTTCCTTGTCTGGACCACCAACAAGATTCCCACAATGTAGGTTTTTCAGGTTTTACTATCATTAAAGGGACATTGGGTCCTCCAGTGAATAGCCAAACAAGACCACATGTGCACACACACAAACACACATAAAGACACAAACATTGGGAAACCACCCCCCGGGCACATGTACAACCAACATGATCACACAGGATTTTGGCATGTTGTTTGCGAGAGTTCTGGTAACCTAGGATCGGCCACATTATACCGACTCACCGACAAGTGACATCTCCTATCAGACATTTCTGCATCGCCTTCATGTTTGCCTTCTCCTGTGATGCGACCAGAAGCGAGTTGCATCAGCGGTGTGGGAGACACGGGTTCGGATCCCACGGTGAAATCAAAAAATAATTGCATGATGAGCATGATTCTGAGGTTGTATTTTCCCCACTAACATTAAATTTATACTCCACTGATGGTTAGGTTTAGGTTTGGGGGTTGAGTTGTGTTGTACAATTTATAAAATATGCATTCCTCTTCACTGTATTACAGCCTGTACAGCTCAAAACAACTCGCTTCACAACTTGGTTTGGCACCCCTTCGTGGAAATTACTTCCAGAAAATAGAGCTCACACATGCTCATACATGCAATAACACTTAGCGGGGTGTAGTGTTTCGCATTTTGGTAAGCACAGACCGATTTTAGTTTAAGAAAAGTCAACCTACTGTTTCCAATTTCACTGTTAGATCAGTCTGGTACAACACTAATAGACATGTACATTATTTGCAGCAGTAGTTTTAATTCTTATGCAGAAGATACAACAGTAAAAAAACTGCATGTTTAATTATAAGGGTCAGTGAGAGGGTGGAAAATGTTAATGAAAAACTAACATTATAGTGGACCACAGGGGAAAAATAAAATGATAAAATAAAATTGTAGGATATGACAGAGCACGGTTTAAACAGAACTCAAGTGTACTAAAAGCTCTGTCTTGAAGGTTTGGTCAGTAATTTGGGCAAGGTTAGTGTTAGTTCATTTTAATAGGCACCAAGGCCTTCACTTCACTGCCCTCACATGCCTGCGGGTCTGTGCTGGATAAAAGGCACCAATCAGATTCTACTGCAGCTTATTCAGCTATTAGTAAGTAACATAGATCCCATGTGGAATGACAGGGGAAAACGGGCTGCTTTTATACTCGTTTATTTGAAGTAGACACTTCTAATATGCCTCACAGATTATATGATTTACTTGAGTCACAGATCCTTTGATGCAATTCTAGTCAGCTTGTCAGCGGAGAAAAAACCTACAGGATTGAACACAATTCATACATGCTACTACAGAGGTACCAATACAAATTTTGCCTGCGTTAAACTCGTTAATCATCCCATTAAACAACACCTATGTGGTTATACAGTATGTTCTCACTATTCACAATACATACAATATTGTGAGCACACTTCTTTCATTAATTTTCAATATATTAGCAGTAAATGTGCAAGTGGAACTCAATTAAATGTGCTTATTTTAAAGGTGAAGTGTGTAATTTCTGTGTCACCAACAGCAATAAAGAGAATTGCAAAAAAAAAATGACTGTTTTCAAACAAGTAAAAAAAAAAAAAATCTTGATATGAAGATGGGATTATGACTTGAAATACTGCAAAACTGACCTGTGGTGTGACATGCTATACTCCATCTAAAACTTTAATCACCCAGTTCTTTTATGATTATGCATGCAGCTTTTATGATATATTAATAACATTTAAATTGAAAGAAAACTTGGAATACTTGTACCTTTAAATGTTTTGTCACTCCAAAGGACCTTTTAAACTGACCTAGTGAAGGCAAAAAGATTATTAAAAATGATGAAAAATAAAAAGGTGACCAGTTACAGGACTGTGGTGATGTGGGTGTGGCTGAGCGATGTCTGTGGAGAGAGAGGCCAGGAGAGGAAGAACGGTAAGAATTGACAACTGTGGGAAATTATCTCTAACAGCTGTTCTGTATTGCATTGAGAGCAGGAGAGGGATAAAAGAGGCAATCCAGACCACTGGAGGAGAGAGAGAGAGATGCACGAAGCTGACTGTGTGTGATTCTGATTGTGCTGAAAAGCCATTAGTTTGTGTGTTACACTGAAAGAGTGCTGTAAATAAAAGGACTCACGTTGGATTGTTTATTCGGCTCTCGCTTCCTCCTTAATAAAGAGAGCAAGAGTCTTGTCACAGTGGTGCCGAAACCCGGGATTGTTTGGAGGAAGAAAATGTCGTCATGGAGTCCACGCCGCTAGCCAAAGTCATCAAGGCCCTCGTCGGCATCCACCAGGCTCAACATCAGGCCCTGCTTGAGCTACGCATGAAACAGGAGCAGAGGTTCCAGGCGCTGGTCCAGGCTCAAGCAGAGGACCGGCAGGTGTTACAGAACTTAATACCCCAGGAGGGGTCTTCCACCACAACCCAAGCCATGACTACGACCACTCCCCAAGCCACGCTCATTAAGATGAGACCGCAAGATGACCCTGAGGCCTACAATGAGCTGTTTGAGCAGATGGCAGAGGCGTGGAAGTGGCCAAACACCTAGTGGGCCATCCGCCTACTGCCGCTGCTGACTGGGGAAGCCTAACTCGCGGCCCATCAACTTCCGGTTGACAACCTCCTGGTATACAAGGAATTGAATCTGGTGGTACTGGAACAGTTCATCTTCCGGCTTAGACAGCGGAGTGGATCCAGTGCCACCACCTGGTGTCGCTGGAAGAGGCCGTCCATTTGGCTGAGGACCATATGGTGGCGTATTCGGGGTCCGGCGAGGCCTCTTCTTCTCTCTCTCTCTCTCCCTCTCCTCCCTCCCCCCTCCTTCCCCTCGTCCTGTTCCTATTCTCCAGAAACAGGGAATTCTGACCCTAAAACCAGTTCCCTGGTCCCGTGGGCCAGTCAACCCACCAGTTTTCCCTAACCCTCTCCACTCTCCCCCACAGGCTGGTGAATCCGGTGTGGGCATGAAGTCTGGAAATGCTGAGGGGAACCTGGGAATTTCCAGGACCGATGCCCCGCAATGGAGGTGGAGACATTGGTCCGGATCCCCAACGCGCCACAGGCCGCCCCCGATAGAGCAGGAGCATACCGGATACCTGTGAGAATTAAAGAGGGTACATGCCAAGCCTTGGTAGATTCAGGCTGTAACCAAACCTCCATTCACCAAAGCTTGGTTCGAGACGAGGCTTTGGGTGCAAACCGTTGGGTGAAGGTGAGGTGTGTGCACAGGGATATTCACGATTACCCATTATTGATGGTCATTATTCAATTTTGGGGACAAAAGTATTGTGTTGAGGCTGCGGTTAGTCCCCACCTCTCCCATCCACTAATTTTGAGTACGAATTGGCCGGAATTTACAACTTTATTTAGGGGAATTTTTGTGGATGGGTCCTGTAACAAAGTGTATTGGTGTGTGGTGTGTGATTCACTGGCTGGGTTAGCGGTGCCGCAAAAGCCGCAGCTTCCCCCACCCTTAGAGGATTTCCCTACAGCAGACACAAGACGAGACCCTTAAGCACGCCTCTGACCAAGTGAAAGTGATTGGCTGTCAACGCCTCCGGCCAGACATTGCACTCTCATACCCGTATTTTTCAATTATTAAGGAATGGTTGTATCGAGTGATGCAGGACACTCAGACAAAGGAGGATACAACCCAACAGTTAGTACTGAAGAGCCGTTGGGAAATTTTATTCCAGACGGCTCATTATAATGCGATGGCGGGTCACTTAGGGCAGGAAAAGACACTGAACCATCTAATGGCCTGTGTCTATTGGTCGGGCATTCACAGGGATGTTCGCAGTTGGTGTGCGGCATGCCGTGAATGTCATCTGGTGAATCCACCGGCAACCACAGAGCACCATTGTGCCCCCTTCCATTAATCGAGATCCCCATCAGGCCATTAGAGCAGATGGCACGTGGGCATCGCTTTGTATTGGTTCTGGTGGACTATGCAACAAGATATCCAGAAGCAGTGCCTCTGCACAACATTTCAACATGAAGTGTTGCGGAGGCACTCTCCAGAATTATCTCCAGAGTGGAGATTCCAGAATAAATCCTCACTGATCAGGGCTCTACGTTTATGTCACGTACACTATGCGAACTGTACGAATTATTGAGGATTAAATCGATTAAATTGATTAAATCAAAGCCACAGATTGAGTCACCCCAGTCACTTGCACAGCCTACCTCTCACTGTCACAAGTCACGGAGGTTGCCAGGTTGCAAGGAGAATTCGTTGACGTGTTCTCGCCTCCTCCCGGTCATAAGAATCTCATAGAGCACCATATCAAAATGATCCCAGGGGTAGTGGTACCTAGTCGTCCCTACTGATTACCCGAGTACAAAAAATAAGTGGTTTGAGAAGAATTAAAGGCCATGCTAGATATGGGGGAGCCAGCCCGGTGGTGCTGGTTCAGAAGAGTGATGGCTCGGTCGGTTCTGTGTGGATAATAGAAAAGTGAATGCGGTGTCTAAATTTGATGCTTACCCAATGCCTCAGATTGATGAACTGCTTGATCGGTTAGGCGTGGCTTGCTTTTATTCAACACTGGATTTAACAAAGGGATATTGGCAAATCCCCTTAACTCCCATGTCCCGTGAAAAGACAGCATTTTCCACACCGTCCGGTTTACACCAATTTGTGATGCTTCTGTTCGGTTTGTTCGGGGCCCCGGCTACGAACAAACCGAACAGAAGCATCACAAATCTGAATTTGTGGATCAGAATCTGAGGTTTTTGAGGATCTGAGGATTCTGTCCATGAGCCACTGCAGAATCCTCAGACCGCACACTGCTTAAGCCACTGCCTATCTGAATGACATCATCATTTTCAGTAATGATTGTCAGCGGCACCTGCGGCATCTGAGTGCTTTCCTGAGATCGTTGAGATGGGTGGGACTCACAGCAAACCCAAATAAGTGCACAAATGGGCATGTGGAAGTATGGTACCTGGGCTTCCACTTGGGTCATGGGCAGGTGCGGCCCCAAATTGAAAAGAACGCAGCGATTGCAGACTACCCAAGACCTAAGACCAAAAAGGTGGTGAGACAGTTCCTGGAGCTGGCTATCTATTATCATAGGTTTGTGCCTAATTATTAGGCAGTCACCAGCCCGCTGACTGATCTGACTAAAAAGGGGGCACCAGATTCAGTCCAGTGGATGGAGCCGTGTCAGCAGGCGTTCATGCAGGTGAAAGCTGCACTTTGCGACAGACGTTATTGCACTCTCCTGACTTCACTCTCCCTTTTATCTTGCAGACGTATGCATCAGACAGGGGGTTGGGAGCGGTACTGTCCCAGATGGTGGAAGGGGAGGAGTGCCCCGTGCTGTAAATTAGTCACAAACTCTCACTGAGGGAGACTATGTACAGCACGATAGACGAGTGTTTGGCCATCAAGTGGGTGGTCCTCACCCTCCGGTACTTTCTGTTGGGGTGTGCTTTCAGCCTTTGTTTGAACAACTCCCCGCTCCAGTGGCTCCATTTCAGTGGCTCATGGACAGAATCCTCAGACCACAGGCTGCTTACGCCACTGCCTATCTGGATGACATCGTCATTTTCAGTAATGATTGACAGCGGCACCTGCAGCATCTGAGTGCTTTCCAGAGATCATTGAGATGGGCGAGACTCACAGCAAACCCAAAGAAGTGCGCAATTGGGCATGTGGAAGTATGGTACCTGGGCTTCCACTTGGGTCATGGGCAGGTGTGGCCCCAAATTGATAAAACCGCAGCGATTGCAGCCTACCCGAGACCTTAGACCAAGAAGGTGGTGAGACAGTTCCTGGGGCTAGCTAGCTATTATCATGGGTTTGTGCCTAATTATTCGACAGTCACCAGCCCGCTGACTGATCTGACTAAAAAGGGGGCACCAGATTCAGTCCAGTGGATGGAGCCATGTCAGCAGGCGTTCATGCAGGTGAAAGTTGCACTTTGCAACAGACGTTATTGCACTCTCCTGACTTCACTCTCCCTTTTATCTTGCAGACGGACGCATCAAGGGACAGGCCGGATGGCTCCCCAGCCTAAGTCAGGCGATGGGAGTATGTGGTGATGTGGGTGTGGCTGAGCGACGTCTGTGGAGAGCGAGGCTGGGAGAGGAAGAACGGTAAGGATTGACACCTGTGGGAAATTATCTCTTACAGCTGTTCTGTGTTGCAGTTAGATCTGGAGAGGGATAAAAGAGACAATCCAGACTGGCGGAGAAGATAGTGATGCATGAAGCTGACTGTGTGTGATTCTGATTGTGCTGCAAAGCCATTAGTTTGTGTGTTACACTGAGTGTTGTAAATAAAAAGTGAGACCGTCCTCGTGACTCATCACAACCGCCTGGACATGGGTGTGTGTGTGTGCTGCAGCTGGGCACGCAGGGGTGGGGGGCCCGCCTCCGCAGCGCCGTGCCTGCTGTGAATGTGCGGTGTCTGGCGATCGTAACAACGACGGCCGTAAACACCGGGTTTGTGACCCAGGGAATAAAGAAACCACTCTTTCTTTGAAAATATGGGTACCGCAGCCCCTCGGGCATGCGGCGAAATCAAAATCAAAGGATTCACCTCTCGGCCCTCCACCAGGTGATGGAGTAGTCTGTTCACCACCTCCAAACTTGTAGCGGGTCTCCATGTCCCTGGGTCGCCAGTCTCAGAGGCGATTTGAAGCCTTTCTAGGGTTCTTGGTGGCAGACCGTGAGACGGGGGCATCAGCTTCCTGCAGGGGCCTCTACGCCGGGGCCGGGCCACAGATGGCCTCCATCTGCTTCCCATGCAGGTGAGACAGCGATCATGGCCGCCAGAGGTGGAGAGGTAGGAACGCAACCAGGAACTAAACACAGACGGAAAGGCATCTTTAAAAAGACACTCTCCGTCAGTGCCACTCTTTAGAGAAAATATACTCTTGCATGAATATATACTCTTTTAGGCTGTCAAAGCACCCAGGGGAGTTCTCTGCACTCAATCCGTGCATAAGGGGGAGAAACCGCTGTAATGCGCCGTAAATCCAATAGTATGCAGAGGTGAATGGACCGGCAGTGGAATTCAGCTCTCTGTGAATCAACCGCTCGGATCCGAAGAAAAAAATCTGGTTGTGAGCCAGCTCCTTTTATACCCGTATGTCTGGGGGAGTGGCATGCAAATTCCACTCGCCAATTCCCATTGGCCTTTTCTCAAAGATCAGAGGTGTTTGGGGCTCCCAAGAGCGACCCCTAGTGTCACTACATCGACACAACGTCGAGTGAGTGACGGGGAACTGCAGGTACACTGCGTGAGAAGATATTTAGTGTTGCTGACAGAGACAGCCTGAGGCTCAGAGTTGTTGACCATTTCACAGGCAGTCTGACAGAATGATGGAAGAAAAAAAAAATCAGATTCATCTTTCCTCCCTTACAAGCATGCATGCAAGACATGCAAAAAGAGCTTACAACTGAATTGCACGAAAACATGTCCAGGTCTCATTTCACACCAAAATTAATAACAATAAATAAAATAATTATAATAATAAAAACTAAACTTTGCTTAAAGAAAATGAAGCCTATTTTGGGACCAGGATTTTTGTAATTGTGACAATATTTTCATGACAATTAAGCCCATTTTCTCCAGAATTCTCATTACTGTAATGTGTGTGTTTGTAATTCCCATTATTGTCAATGAAGATTCTCTTAATTGTAATACAGCTGTTTGTTTTTGTTGTTTTTACTCTATGATCATGTCTTTACTGTATTACAAATACTACTAAATACTTTAAAATTAAATTATACAGTAATTGTTCTTAAAACTACAGTAATGAGGGCTTAATAGTCATTAAAATAATATCACAATGCAAAAAATCTAAATGGTCCATAAATGGTCTTTAAAACCTTAATGGTTTTAAATTGGTCTAAATGGGTTTTAAGTGAAATACACAAAACCTAATATTCACTTTTTCTGAGTGTTGACCACTAAAGTAAACCTATAGTGTAATGTATGGGAAGGCAGAACACGGAACACGAAAGCTGTGTATCATGTTTTGGCATTGCGAGTAATTTATGGCACTTCATTGATCCCTCAGGCTTGTTACGTAATTCAGAAACAGAGGCAAGGTGAGAGACATTGGAGGAGGGCGACATATGTCATGAGATGAGTGGAGCTAAACTCCAGGCGTGTTCATTAGTCGTCATCAATCTCCTGCCTCCGTCCTCTTCTCTCTCTATCTTTTCTCTCTCTCATTGACCTCCTCTTTCCCTCCTTCTGTCCCACCTTTGGGGGCTCCATGTCAGAACAACCATTTATAATGCAAGAACAATAAAGCCAGTATCTACTAGTTTGTGTCGTGCATTTTGGTACAATTACATTTTCACCTGCCAGATGAATATGTTGTGATCTGCACAACTTTTTCTGAAACTATCCTTTTAAGATGCTCAGTTGACAAAAAACTTTCTGGTTTTGCATAACTTAACTATGTGGTGTTAAATTCTGTTCAAGACAAGATGGAAAAAGTATTTCCAAACCTTTAATGTCTGTAATGTGACAGATTTGTGAAACTGAACATTAGCAAGAAATAATGAAGGAACTTTACTGTATCCATTGAAATTTAATTGGATCATGAAAAGTTAGGCTTTTGTCAATGTCAATGTTATTTATAAAGCACAATTTAAAAACAACCACTGTTGACCAATGTGCTGTACATAACATTGTAAAAATAACATACAGCATAATACAAACAATACATCACATGAAGTATAACATGCAACAAGAAACCATCATTTATTAAAAGCTATAGAAAACAGATAACTTTCAACCTTTGATTTAAAAACATGTACAGTTTTTGCAGTTCTGATACAAACAGGCAGAATATTCCAAAGCTTAGGTGCAGCTACAGCAAATGCACGGTCTCCTCTTGATTTCAGTCTAGTCCTAGGTACTGATAGTAACATCTGGTTTGTAGATCTTAGAGACCTCCCGGGGTGATGCCCAGATAAGAGTTCAGAAAGATAAAATGGTGCCAAGCCATTTAAGGATTTATATACCAGTAAGATGACTTTAAAATCAATTCTATGGCGGACTGGCAGCCAGTGTAGTGAGACTAAAACTGGGGTGATGTGTTCACGTTTTCTTACACCAGTCAGAAGACTAGCAGCTGCATTTTGTACTGTTTGTAACCGAGAAAGAGCTGATTGACTGATTCCCTTATATACTGAATTACAGAAGTCAAGCCTTGATGTAATAAGTGCATGAATTGCCTTTTCAAAATTCTCAAAAGAAAGAAACGACTTCACTTTGGCAAATGATCTTAGATGAAAGAAACTAGATTTAACAACATAGTTGACTTGTTTGTCAAACTTGAGCTCACTGTCAAAGAACACATCCACATTTTTTACACAGACAGAATTTTGCCACTATTACAAGAAAGATTCATAAAATATTATGAGACCAAACTTTTTTATTTTTTAGAATGACATGAACTGATGAATCATACACAGTAAGACCAGGGACATTTATTTAGAAAGTAAATGGAGTACATTTTGATTTAATGTTGTCTTTAATCCATCAAACTTTTGTTAATTAGCTTGACACACAAAATGCCCTTTCCTCCATTGTGAACAGTTCTGAGCATGATTAGAAACAGTTCAACTAGCATTTTCACTTGAGCATAGTTTGATACGGTATGATCGCAAACCGCTCCCAGACAGGATTTATCAGCTCAGTTAGCTAACCTTACTCAGGATAGAGAAAAATTCTGGTGGAACGGCTTTAGTGACGATGCGACTCACAACTGGTCACTGGATTTTGCAGCCCCACAGTGGAAAAAGAAACTAACCATGCAAACGAGCCATTTCAGTATGGAACGGCATGGTTCCACAATGAGAATATTGGGTCTGATGGTGAAAAGTGGCTACAGTTAACTGTGTTACCTAAGGGGAGACGGCTTCCGGTCAACAGCGAGCATCTCTGATTGGTCAAACATAAATTGATTATTCATTGTCTTGGGTTCCTTTTCATATTTTGTTTGATCCATAAAGCTATCAGCAACATGACAATAAAACATACTTTGTTTTTTTCTCTTTTCGGTGCAAGCACAAGGGCATTACAAACATTGCTCTTAAAGCCCTAGTTGACCCCCAATTGGTTTCAGTTCACATTAAGAATTAATTAGGCATCGTGAAGGTATCGTATTGTCCCTGACCAGCCCTACTTCTTTATTACACCACTCATGTCTCTTTACATCCTCTTTCCGTATATCATCCACTGATAGAAACTATAATTATCCTAAGGCACTCTTGCTCTCTATCACATTGCTACCATCCTGACATTCCTAAAAAGGCCTCGTCTTTCTGAGTCTTTCCCTCCCTCGGCTCTCACCATTTATACATGTGTGGCCCTATGGAAAGCTTGCCAGGATGAGAGATATTTTTAGAGTGAAAGCAAATGGATAAGGGTAACATATAGGATTGGAATTAAATCAATATTTTAGTGCAGTACTTAAGGTGAGGGTGGGCGAGCCATTATCTGCCACTAATTGCCCCTATTGGCTCTATCTGTTGAAAGGGATTGCTATGACAGCCATTAAGTTTTATACAAAGTCTTGAACCACTGGGATGAACCATTACTTTTCCATTCAGGAGGAAAGGAAATACGGCTCAATTCTCAAATTGACAAGAATACAAAGTGACAAGAATACTGAGTTTTCTGGTGTATATTTTTTAGACACACAATCTTACATGTATTTAAATACTGTCATTTATTTCTGAAAAAAAAAAAAAAAAACAAACAAAAAAAATATATATATATTTAGCTGTGTATCCTTATTCTGAAGAATAGGTTTGCATCATTGTCTTAAAATGGCAGACAAATGGGCCTAGATTAAGACATAATGCCTGGATTTTTTGTAATGGCTGGGTTTGGCTTGGATGTTCTGGTTGGATCGATAGCTGCCCCTCGGTGGACATTAAACATGGAAAATGGAGCTCACATGTGCCCACAGGCCCAACAACACTTACCGATTTGGCCACTGGGGACAGTGTTTCGAATTTCGGTAAGCACAGATTGATTTTGGCTAAAAAACAGTTAACCTACTGTTTCTGATTTCAGATCAGTCTGCCAAGTTTACAAAAAAGTGCCTGAAAAGAAATGCTGCCTGTCAAAGTCATTAACTGTCTGGGCAACAAGGCAGCTGCCTTTCAGTTTTGGACGCAACCAATGTGTCGAGACTCAGGAAACACACCTAAGAGATTCCAGCGCATCACTAGGACAAATAGACATTAATTAAATTTAGTGAGTCTTGGTTTTACTTGAGTACTGTAGCTGTTAGAATAACATGACCTTATAATAGAGAAAAGAAGAATGCATGAATTTGACAAAACTGCAGTGAAAGTATATGAATAAATTAATGTGTGTATATACTGTATATTACTATACATCCGGAATGAAATATACTGCAGCAGAACTGCATTAATCTATTGAAAATATCAATATTTGAATATCACAGAGGTTAATGGGGGGAAAACATCCCATGATATTGGATCAGTAAACAGTAATCACATGCTCTGACTTTTCTTAAATAAGACATGCTGTATGCTGCATTAAATTAAACGGTCAATACATAATGCAGCCATGCAATATTAAGAAAAATGATCACCTGTGACTCAGCTCAGGAGCTTAAAGGGAAAGTTTCCCCCAAGATGGAAATTCTGTCGATAATACTCACTCTCATGTTGTTACAAACCTGTATTGCTTGCTTTCTTCTGTGGAACACCAAAATAGATTTTAGGCAGAATGTTAGGGACTAACAACCTCAGTCACCATTCATTTTCATTGTATGGGAAAGGGCAGCATCAATATTCTTCAAATATTCTCCTCTTATTTTCCATGGAAGAGTCATAAAAGTCTGGAACAACATGAGGGTGAGTAAATTATAAGAAAATGTCTGTTTTTGGATGAACTCTCCATTTAAATTTGTCTATTCTGGAAACTTCAACGAAGGTGAAAACAACTTTCCGTGGAGTTAAAGACAATGGTGATCAAAGGCACAAATACCTAACTTGTGGCTATCAACATCAGTGTAAATTACATTAGATTAAAAAAGAGGGCTTGTGGAAATGCTTAGGCCACTGCATTACATGTCTTAAATTTGCAAGGCTATTTCAGTAAAGGGTCTAAAACACTTTGTGTGGGACTGCAATTACAGCTTTATTTTTTCCCTCCTCATCCTCTCTATCTTCCTTCTTCCAATCATCATCTCTTTTCTCAACTGCTAGAGGGGGCTGGTTGTTTTTTGTATTAGACTTTGATGTATTTTGTAGACTCCTAGTGTTTGGCAATAAAGATCTTGCTTTCTCTCTTCCTCTCGCTGTTGGAGTGCACGCAGGAGCAAGTGGGTGGAGCATTGCAAGTGTTGTGGCCAATGCATTTTAACATCGAAAAAATTACACACTTCACCTTTAATTTGGAGCTGTGAGATCAGTCGAACTCATTGTTAATGATGCTAGCTCTTGGGGTTGGAGTTTTCACTTTCACTTTATCAAATGTCCCTTCATTTTAGAAGTGATGAAATCTTATGCACCAAATTGCTGTTTGGAGTATCCGACCTTCTTGAAGACCCTGAGTGGTGCCTTGGAAGGGATGGGCAAGGGAATTTATAAGAACAATGTACAGTTAGCAGTACTGATCAGTGGACAAAGACATTTTAGGGTTTAATCTTCTGCCAAGGTAAATTAGAATTAAAGTGATGTTTTCCTTATAAGTTTTGGTGGGTGGGAAGCAAATTCTTCCTGATGGTTTGGTTTGGTTTGGAGAAAATGGGCATTTAGGTGTTTTTAGGGAATGAGGCTATTGTACAGAAAAATCGGCAATGGGCCATTAAAAAAGTAAAAGGTTGACTAGACAAATGAAAATGGCTGACTCCAAATGTGTCATATAGCGGCTGTGCACCAGTTATTAACAATTTAGTGATGTCCTCTTTTTGGCACAAGTTTGACACATCTTCCTCCATACCTGCTATTTAAAATGAAGGCTGATTGAGTGGGTTGTTCTCTGGGACAAATTACACTAGGTACTGCAGAGTGTGTTTTACTTTCCTAAAGAAGGTGGACATGGACTAATGTACCTGCAAAACAGAACAATGGTTTTGGTCAACAGTTTGTACAGTGGCTCCTTCATTTCTGTTGTGATATGTGACAGAAAGACTAGGGCCTACTCGAGCCGTATGGAAAATGTATCTAATCTGCTGGCGATTCTACGTCAATTTGACATTGCTTTGGGGCAAAACGCAGACACTGCATGGCTAGCCCTTGAAAGTCAACATGAAATCAAAATGAACCTTTTTTACTTTCTTAATGCATGTTTATCATTTTACTGTGAATGATTTACCAGTGCAGTGTATTGCAACTCCTACCTTTCAATCACCTGGCTTCATTCTGGTATAAAATGCCCACTTTTAATAATCCATAAATTCCCAATGGATAAAATCAAATATGGGCTACATTTTTTCCTCATTGAATATCCTGTTTCAGTCAGAAATACATCAGATTTCACAACCAAGCATTATTAACAAGAACATCAACAACACCCATACTTTATATATCTAACCCTCCAACTCAGGTTCCCTCTGAACTGCTCTCAAACAGCAGAAGCAATTATGTTTTTCATTGACAAAATCAAAAATATTAGCGTAGTGATCAGCAGGTCCTCATGCCTGCATGGGCAAATTACATCTAATTTGTATGAAATAGATCCACAGCTCTCAGAAGAACAACAGAGAAGGATGATTTTATAAGACTAAGGTACCCCTCAGGCCTTTTACCCTAGCTGATGATACAATTTCTAAAAAATATCCCAGAAAAGCAAACACAGAGTTGGAAACATAGGAGTGGAGGTTGCCTTGGGCATAGCTCATTTCAGCCGATTGCATCCGCAATCTTATTCTTTCGGTTGCTACCCAAAACTCATGACCACAGGTGAGGGCAGGAACATAGATTGAGTGGTAAACTGAAAGCTTCGACCGCAGACTCAGCTCCCTCTTCACCCCCATGGTCCCGTACAATGACTACATTACTGCCGCCATTGCACTGATCTGCTTATCAGTCTTATGCTCCAGTTTACCCTTACTCGTAAACAAGACCCCAAGATACTTAAACTCCTCCACTTCAGGAAGCAGCTCACTCCCTACCTAGAGGGGACAATCCACCCTTTTCCAACAGAGAACCATGACCTCAGACTTGGAGGTGCTGACTCTCATCCCAATATGTCAGAGTCCAACACACTCAGCCACAAACTGCCTCAGTGCATGCTGGAGGTCACAGCCTGATGATGCCATCAGGACAACATCATTGGCAAATAGCAAAGATGCAATCCTGGGGCCCCCAAACTGGACGCATTCTGATCCTCGGCTGCACCTTGAAATCCTATCCATGAATATCACAAACAGGAAAGTTGACAAAGGACAACCTTGGCAGAGTCCAACACCCACTGAGAACAAGCTTGACTTACTGCCGAGAATGTGGACACAAACATAAAGCCACAGCTCCAAGCAACCACTTCCGCAAAGGAGGCTTTAAACAGGGCCCATTCGGACTCTATGTCCCCAGCCCCCCTAGGGATGTGGGAAAATCTCCTTCAGAGGTGGTAGTTAAAGATTTTCTGGACAGAAGACTCCACCAGACCTTCCCAGTTCACCCTCACAATTCACTTAGGTTTGCCAGGTCTGTCCGGCAGCCTCCTCCGCAATCTGATCCAACTCATCACCAGGTGGTGATTAGTTGACAGCTCTGCTCCTCTCTTTACTTGAGTGTCCAAAACATATGGCCAATGGTCTGATGATACAACAATACAGTCGATCAATGACATTTAGCCTAAGGTGCTCTGGTACCAAGTACACTTATGAACAACCCTGTGTTCGAACATGGTGTTTGTTATGGCCAATCCATGACCAGCACAGAAGTCCAAAAACAAAACACAGCTGGAGTACAGATTGAGTGGGCCATTCCTCCCAATCACTCCCCTCCAGGTTTCTCCATTGTCGCCAACATCAGCACTGAAGTTGCCCAGCAGAACTATGGAGTTCCCAGGCATCCCTTCCAAGGCACCACTCAGGGTCTTCAAGAAGGCTGGATACTCCAAACAGCGATTTGGTGCATAGGCACAGACCACAGCTAGAGCATTCCCTCCTGCAACATGAAGTCGCATTGAGGCGACCATCTCATCTACTGGGCTAAACTCCAAAATCGTGGTGCCGAGCTGAGGGCTTGTGAGTATCCCCACGCCCTCGGCACCTCTCACCCTGAGTGACTCCGGAGCAGGAGAGAGTCCAATCCCCATCGAGGTTTACTCTTTGACTGGCCTCTCACCTAAAACCAATTTGACAAGGGAGGCCCTACCAGGAGCTCATGATCCACACAACAGTTACTGGGGCACTCAAACACTATATTATATTATATTATACTATATTACATTTTATTATATTAAAAATGCTTTTATCAAAATGTAAACTGTTAAATGTTTATGAAACACAAAACAATTCATGAAACAGCAAAAGTGTAAAAAATAAATAAAAATAGCATACAAAAAAAATATATATATATATATATATATATATTTTGTTCACCAACATCTACTGTATAACATATAAACATATGAATAATAATTAAAAAAAAAACTAAAAAAACAAACTCTCTAGCCATGACAAAGCTCCATAAAGATGATTACATTTATGCAATCTCCCTCATCTCAGCCAGCCTGGTTACTTTAAAATTGATCGACACGTCTACATAATTTCCTTTGATCTAAATTATGTTTGTTGTCAGAACATAAGCTAATATATCTGGATGGCATACTGGCATGGCCTCCAATTAAAAAAACATAGTGCCAATTTCTCACATAAGACGTGAGGAGTGGCAGTTAAAAATAGTGTGACTCGTTGAATGTCAGTGTGTCAGTTTCCTCCTACGTGTCTAGGAAATCTGGTGTTTTATTTCCTCGCCTTAGCAACGACCAGTCACCCTCTCTCCCCTTCTCTTTCAAATAGATTTTTCTTACAACCTCATCGCTATACGTTTGCACCTGTGTCTGGATTTTTAATGATTCAAAGGGCTGGTGATTAGCAGTAATCAGGCTTAACATGGTAGGGCAGAGGAGCAGTCCAACAGGCCACTTTAATGACTTGACACTGAAATGAATTCGTCATGGAAACCATTGACCTAGTGGATATTATGGAAGCAGAATGTCAAGACTTCAGGAACTTCTCAATGTCCTTCACGGAATAAAGATTATGATGCCTTATTAAAATGGCGATCGCCGCAGACCTCACTGCTCGTAAACACTTGTCACATGAAACAAGGAGCAGAAGGCACAACAACCTCTGAAAAATTCCACTCAGATAGTAAAAGGGTAGTTGACACTTACGTGTCCATGGATTATTTTTTTATTTTTTTTAATCAACTTGAAGAGTTTAGGTTAAAATGTATCTAAAAGTATAATGGGAAGTGTAATAGCTAAATAATAATAATGGTAACACTTTACAATAAAGTTATATTCATTAACATTAGTAAATGCCTAAGAGATCATGAACTAACAATGAACAATAATGTTCATTTATAAATGTACAATTGTTCATTGTTAGTTTGTAATACATTTACTAATACAACTTTTAATGTTAAATTTGTACTAGTATGTTGAGATAAACATTAACCAAGATTAATATGTGCTGTAAAAGTATTGTTCATTTTTAGTTTGTGTTAACTAATGAAGTTAACTAATGTTAACAAAAACAAACTTATTGTGCAGTGTTGCCATAAAAAAAATGATAGAATTAGAAAAATGCTGTTATAGATGCAGTATAACATGTCAAATTACCAAAAGTATTTCGTGGCATCCAACAATAAGACATGAATATTTTTCCTGTGCAAATATTCTGGTCAGAGATACAGTAAATCATTAACAAACTTACCTTTGGTATCCAGTTTTAGCTCTTTAGAGGTGTTGCAGCTGAAACAAAGAGAGAACAAAACAGTTTTCTTTAAGGATGTGTGTAAAGAGGTAAACAACTCAAGGCCAGTAAAAAAAAAGTATTGCAGTATTGAGTTCAGCTGGGCTAGTAACAACCATCTCAGGCTCATACTCCCTGGAGAACTAACTGCAGTCTATACACCCAACATCATTACAACCTAACCAACACTCCAATAGAAGGCCTGCTTTTTCTCTTTTCTTTTTCCCCTAAGCTTTTTAGGTGTGCCAAAGTATGTGACATTTAATTGTAAGCAAGCAACACAAATGCATGCAAACAATAACAACAACAACAACAAAACACCTAGGAATACAGCGCTGGTCTAAAGGGAGAGTCAGTTGAATGGAGCTTCCTGGGGTGATCAGTTGCCAAGGGTTGCAATAGCATGTCAGATCGACAGGCCATGAATGGCATAAAGAGTTCTATAATGATGACGTCAGTAGAGACAAAAGAATAAGGATGACAGAGAGAAAGAAAAGACAGAGGAATAATTTGTGTGTGTGTGCGTGGTTGCGTGCATGCGTTTGTGTGTGTGTGTTTGTCCCGAGATGTGGCTTGGGTACCTCCTGTAAGTCTGGTTTATTTTTTGTCGCTTTTATTGTCCAAGTCAAATCACTTTGTAATCACAATATTCACAAATCAATAAATTATATTAATATCACACCTCCTTTCAACAAGCCATCTGAAGTATCATTCTTGTCCATAGCACAAACGGTGCAGGTGAAGTTACATGCCAATGTTTTTTTGCAAGCACAGCTAATAATTCAACAGGGTGAAAATATATAAAGCACATGCTGTCACAAACACCTCCTACCAAAATATTATTCTAATAATTCACTCTGAACAATACACAATACATGCTTTGTGATGCATAGCAGAACAAATTAATGACAAATCCATTACCATATATTTATTATCGCTTGCATTTCACATTACTGCATGGAGATAAACATATAAATTGACTATATGGGCTGTGCCATGAATTAATAGAGCTAATTTATGTTCAGTTCCATCTGTTGATAAAATTATATGTATTAGGATACAAGGCAACTGCTACTTCCAGAACTATAGTTACCAATGTTTTTGAGTATTTTTGAGTTTAAATAAATGAGTTTTAATAAGATGTTTTGAGGCATGGGGGGAATGGAAAAATGGAATGGAATTCAAAGAAATTAATATGCGTATGCTAACCCCCCCCAAAAAAAGAGCCAAACAACATGAAGCAGGTTTACAAGAATTGCAATTCAGTAAATTCCTTTTCTTGTCATTCCAATTCAAATTCCAATTCAATATCCTGTTGTGCATCGCCAATTCAATTCAAAGCTTAATAGCAGCCTGTGGGAGTCTTCTGAAAGTTCCGGAGTTCCCACCCTGTCAACATTCCATGTCATGTCATCTGAGTACACATTTGACACACATCACATGTGCAATATTCATGAGACCCCATTATCACAGACACATTTTGATCCTCTCTCTCTCGCTTCCCCCCCCGTCTGTCTTTATGGCTTTCTCTCTTTCACTCTTTGCCCCTCAATCTTTCTCTCGTTTTCTCTTTCTCTCTTGCTGACCCTCTTCACCTGCCTGCTTATTAAAATCTCATAGTATTAACTCTGCTGCTCATGGCCAGGCTGAATAATTCAATCAGACTAAAGGAGTCAAATGAATCTTTAATGATATTAAAGCCACAGGGGGAGCCAAAGCTGGACTCTGCCAGCGTTTACTTTGGCCTTCACCTAAGGGCGATTGGCGAGGGGCTTGTTCTGCTTGACAGTTGTGGCAATTTAGGCAGCAACCAACATGAATTGTCACAGAGATTAATTTTTTTTTCACATGTCACAAAAAAGAATGATTAAGACAAAATGAAATGACTAAAGAAGGGTTTTATGTTGATTGAGAGTCCTATCAATGCGCTCTTCATGCTCGTTTCAGATGTGCAATCACATTTCACCCGGTTGCATTTAATATCATAATTACTACAATGCCATTGAGGGTCATTAAGAAATTGAACCATTACTTTTTTCTTTTTTCTCAAGCCAGAGCCCAGAATAGCTAACATTAATAGAATAGCCATCTACCAAAAAGTTTTAATAAAAATTGCACATTGTAGAAGTTGCCCAAGATTGGTCCCAAAAATACCAATGGTTTGAAGGGTATGTGTGTGTGTGTGTGTCTTAAGGTGTTGGCCACTTTTCTTAAAGGAGTCATGCCATGGGGAAGCAAATTTTCCCTGATCTTTTGAGATAAAAGTGCTTGATATACTGTTAAACTAATGTAACTTACAGAACTAAAAACATCCTCCAAAAGACCATTTTACAAAACCAGGATGCAACAACAACTCATTCTTCTGCAACTTTTGGACATCAGACATATGTATACATCAACACATGATGTAGTTTTCTGCATGATGCAGATGTGAAATTTACACGATGCATTGTTTACATGTCATTGATAACTATTGGGTGATCAGAAAATAGATCCAAACATTAGCAACAAGTGGCTGAAGTGACTATATTGGAACATTATAAGCATGTAATTTGACTGTGAATGTTATCCTATACGTTTATACATTTTTACAAAGTATTCTGAGTGACTGACCTGAATTGGTTTCTTTTAGTTCTTTGGCTTCCTCAAGTTCTTTAGCTTCTTCCTCTATAAAAAAAAGATAAGGTTAGATAGAATGAGTTTCCAGTATCCAAATAAATGTTGTACCCTAGGTGTCAAAGATATCCATTTTGCTCTTCAAGAGGCAGATGTAAAACATTTATTCACACATGCTGAGGAAAAAGAAGAAGAGTTCAGGGACATTTCAAAATGTGTACAAGTATGAATGTTGCGACATTCATCCTGTGAGGCTTGCAGGGGCAAACCATGTAAAAATGTCAAGTGTAAAACCATACAGAATTTTTTTTTTTGAAATTAGACACAGATTCACAACTGAAATTAAATAAGGTAAAGAAAACTAAAGTGGAAAAGTACAATATAGGCATTTGTAGTTTTGTTCAGTGAGTAATGACTTACATTTTAGTCTTTTCCTCACATAAAGCTATAATTTGACTTTATAAGACTTGGAATATCATGCACAAATGGGTTCACGTGGGATTTTAAGTGACATGATGTGAGTAAATTAGGATTTTCATCTTTGAGTGAATTATTCCTTTAAGGTAGTGAGATGAGATATTGAACAGCTGTGTAAACGTATGCAAATTTAATGACTGGTATGGACTCATAATTTGTAGATATTAAGAACACCGTCCTTCACAAATCCATTCTTTATTCCCACACCTACACAATATATACAGTGTACACTGTATATCAAGTGTGTTTGTTCGCATCTGGTCTCTTTAATAGAGATAATAATGGATACCTCTCTTTTATGGATTCTCTTTAATAAAATTTTAGGCCAAGAATTAGAGTGAAGGCTTTGCTCTGTGACAAAAAGAGGATTTCTGACTATTCACATTGATTACATGGAAATATGCAGTGTAACTCCTGGAATTTTCTGAGATGTACATATGGAAACGAGAGTAGAGAAGTTTTTAAAATCTTCATATATTTTAACATTTTAAAGACATACTGTACATCCCAAAAATAATCTATCAAAATAAAGGAGAATATACAGTATATTCTAACCAGGAAGTAATTGCGCTCACATAAGCAATGATAAGCACAATTTGGAGGTTGCATTTTCCCTCTAAAATTTAATTTTTACACCACGGATGATTAGGTTCAGGGTTGGGTTTAAGGTTAGGGCATAGGGTTAATAAAGTATGCATTCCTGTTGACTGCATTACTTCGTTAACAACTAAAAATACAACAGGCTTTTGGCGCCACCCTGTAGACATCGCACCTCAACAACACTTCTACACTGGGTTGATTTTCGGTAAGCACAGACCGATTTCAGCAAAAGAGAAAGAGTAGAGTAGAACAGAGTAAAGAAAAGAGGAGAGGAGAGGAGAGGAGGGAGGGAAGAGAAGAGAAGAGAAGAGAAGAGAAGAGAAGAGAAAAGAAGAGAACAAACCTACATTGTTCATTTCCTTCTCTAGTGGCTCTCAACCCTGATATGTGAGCTAACAGACCCATCTCAGAAGCTGCTCACTGTAGTTAGGATCCCCCTCAACCTCTCCACACATATTATGACAGCCAAGAAAATGAGTAACTCGGCTCTCGACTCTGACTGACCTCCTCAACCTTGTGTTCCACAGTGTGATGTGAGGAGTGTCCAGTCCAATCTCCACCATAGTACCCGCAGCTTTACTGGAGCAGACAGCATCAATTAGGCCTGCACCTCTCAGACCACCCCATTCACCACATGAGCTCAGCTATTTCCAAAGTGTATAATGATTGGGGAAAAGGGCAACATTCTGAATATTAATGAATTTATCTAATTTTAAAAGAATAAAATAAATAAATAAAGTTTAAAAACTTGGCAAACATTGGCAAATGATGTCTCAATTTATGTTTATTTCAATCACTTTGGGCATTTTATATTATCTCAGCTATATTACAACAATTTCTGATTTATTCTGCTTGTAGAGTTACAATTTTAGTGCATGTCTATTTCACAAATAAATCTGTATTGTCTTTTTTTTTTTTTTTAGCAGTCAAAATGGGCAAACTTTGCACATCCATTGCAATGAATCCATTCCTTCCCACTTCAAACACTGTTTGCACACATGCAGTGTTTAAGGGATTTAGGAAGGTGCTGTAACAGTTCTTTCTGCCATATAATGTTTTCAGATAAAATAACATACAATGAATATTCTACAATTGGGTGGGCCTTTAGCCCCATTGTACCCTTTCATTAAAAAAAAATAAAATAAAATAATAATAATAATAATAATAATAATAATAATAATGTTAGTAAATGTATTTACTACATATTGCCTGTTCAAAACTGTTAAAAATACTCTGTGTGTGTGTGGACATTTGCACAAATCCCGTTTTACAGAAAATAATGCAATTTGTGGGAATTATGCAGTACCCAGTAAAGCAGGTGGGGAAGCTAGAGAACAGTATGGGGCTAGGGGCTATATTTGAGAAAATTTGAAATATTTTGAGGTCAAATTTGATTCATATACATACAAAAAAATAAAAAATAAAAATAAAATATTTAAAGCTGCATAACATCAGAAAGTCAGAAGGTGAAAGGTCAAGTGTTTTTTTTTTCCCATAAAGGTCAAAATTGTCCCGTTAAGACAATGTACACTGTAAACCCTAAAGTTGTCATTACTGTAAAAATCAAGTTGTCTTAATTATGTATTACTTGAAATGTCAAGTTTTGGACTCATAACTTAAATATTTAAGTTCATTGAACTTATTTTTCTTAAAAATCCACAGATTTAAGATTTGAAGTGTTAATAACTCAAACTACTGAGTACAAAATTGAGGCTATGGGGAATACCCACAATCCCTTGCTGGTTGAATTATGTTTCCTTGGTCAAAGGGAACAGATTGGGGAATTTAAATAATTGTTATTAAGAATTCATAGATGTTCTAGCTCTTTTGTTGTATTATTTATGTTTTGTTGCAAATAGTTGTTTGGTGTAATGTCATCTGTGTCTCTTTGGTCAAGTTGGACCCTGGTCACACTGTCTCAGTTCTCTTTGTGCATGTGCAGCTGAAGTGCATATATGCATTTCTGTAAAGAATTATTTAATAACTGACCTAGAATCAGTTATCATCTTTATTTGAGCTGTGCTGTTGTTTGATCTAAAATTGAATCAATTCAATTAAAATGTACAACAGTAGAAACAACAATATTTAAATTCAAATCTGAGTTAAGTTTACTTGCATGTAGTTAACTCAACTTAAATAGTTAAAGGGGTCATGAACTGAGAAATCAAAATTCCCTTGATCTTTTGACATATAAGAGGTCATTGTACAATAAAAACATCCTGTAAGTTTCAGAACTCAAAACTTTCTCGTTAGTCTAAATACAGCTTATATTTAAGCCAATCTGCCAAAATGTCAGGATGTGAAATGTGCCACTTTATTACATAATAGTGTGGCTAAACACTGCCTCCGCAGAAGATGATCAACGCCTGCTTCTACATCACTGCCTGTTTAGCCCACAGATTCACGCATATAGTAGGTAAATAACGAGAGAGGCAAATGCAGGTCTATGCAGAAACCAAACGATAAAGATGGCTCCGAAGACAACAAGACGCTGTGCACTGCCAAGTTGTGGAAAAACAAAGTCTTCGCATTGCCTTCCTTCTGATCCCAACATTAGGAAAGAGAGGATGAACTTTATTTTTAATGAAGTTCCAGACCACGTCAGTAAGAAATTGGTCCTTTGTTCACTTCGTTTTACCACGGATTCGTTTACAAACAAGGCACAATTCGACGCAGGATTTTCAGAAAGATTGAAACTAAAAGACGATGCCGTGCCGACTATATTGGATCCGACAGTAATGTCGCACCACACAAGTGTGAGTAACTGCTTTTATTACGTGGTCACTATTGCTTTGTCTGTTATTACAGATCGTTTGATATGTACTGAGTATTTATGCATTTTTAACCTAAATCACAGCAGCATCCATCTATGAAGGATGTAGGCTGTCAAACATAAATGCAGAAGTTTACATCGGTGGGCACAGAGCTGTCCTTTGGAACTTTGGAACCTAATCATAGAAGCAAAGGTTTTTTAAATATGCAAAACTGTTAGCCAATCATACCAGTGGGCATTTACTTCCGAGTCTACAATCCGCCACGCCTATTCAAACGGTGTGTTACGATGAGGGGGGTCAAAACAGGACAGATAATAGCCTATTACTTCTAAACTAAGATGTTTTTTGATGTAAAAATCTTGATAACATTATAAGTGGACCTCAGTGAACAGTAAAAAAAAAGGCAGTTCATGACCCCTTTAAGTTCACTCTACTTGAAAACCAAGTTAACTGAACTTAAATATTCAAGTTTTGGGAGACCCCATTACTCAGTGGAAATGAGGGAATGAGTTTACTCCATCAAATGAGTGCAATGAACTTATTAGGGTTTTTAGTGTAAGGAAAAATTGGTTACAAATAGTTTTTTCACTTAAACAATTATGTCCAATACTATATTTCCTTTTTTAATTTTGTTTGTTTTGGTGGTCTGGACAAAGTCACAACATTTGGTTCTGGTACCAACAACTATGTGGTATTTATAATGTATTCTTTACAAGAGCCAGGTCAAAAATTACCCTAAGACTATAGACGGGTTAATAGTGAATAACAACTTACTGTAAATTATGGTCTGTTCATTATATAAAGTGATCGTATGCCTTCAGAAGACTTGGAATATGACGTATGGACTTTTAGACACCTTTGGCTGCTTTATTAATTGTTAAAGTTAGTCACTGTCTACTCCAAATGTGTTAAAGGAACAGTTCACCCAAAAATGAAAATTCTCTCATCATTTACTCACCCTTATGCCATCCCAGATGTGTATGACTTTCTTTCATCTGCTGAACTCAAATGAAGATTTTTAGAAGAATTTCTTAGCTCTTTTGGTCCATACAATGCAAGAGAATGGGTGCCAAAATTTCGAAGCTCCAAAAATCTCATAAGTCATCATAAAAGTAATCCATAAGACTCCAGTGGTTAAATCAATATCTTAAGAAGTGATATGATAGGTGTGGTGAGAAACAGATCACTTTCACATTCTTCTTCTTGTGTTTTAGGTGATTCACATTTTTCATGCATACCGTCCCCTACTGGGCAGGGAGACGAATTTCAAGCAAAAAAGGACTTAAATATTGATCTGTTTCTCACCCACACCTATCATATCACTTCTGAAGATATGGATTAATACACTGGAGTCATATGGTTTACTTTTATGATGCCTTTATGTGTTTTTGGAATGTAAAAATTTTGGCACCCATTCACTTGCATTGTATGGACCTACAAAGTTGAAATATTCTTCTAAAAATCATTATTTATGTTCTGCAGAAAAAAGAAAGTCATATACATCTGGGATGTTATGAGGGTGAGTAAATTATGAGATCATTTTCGTTTTGGGGTGAACAATCCCTTTAAATTCAGCTAACAAATATTCATTAAAGTTACACTTTGTAAGATTTTGTTTTCTTTAAAAAATCATTAATGAGCGAGTACACCAAAAATTCGTCTTCTAAACCATGTTTTTGCCTTACCCGATTCACTATGATAAGCCTATAATAATGGCTTATATTTTACAGCTGTCCGGATGGATTTAACGGAAAATTGCATACTTCTGCCATTTGTCCATGCGTGTTTACATCATGTCTGTAAATAAAGAAAGAAGGTCCGGTGCTTATGGTGCGGTGGAAGGTGTGGTAATAGCTTGAAGCTGAAAGCTTGTAGCCACAAAAAATGAGCAACATTGACCATGGAATGTTCAAAAAGGCAACCCTCTGAGGAATCACCCATTGTAAAAATAAAGAAACCCCGAACCAAGAAGAGTCTGCAAGCAAAAAGAGAAAGTGACAGAACCCGCAATAAAATACAAATGAACATCAGCTTGGCTTTTCAGAGGTGGTAACAAGTCCGAGAAAGGATTTTAAACCGACCCAGAGGTGGCTTTTTTCTTGCTTGACAAGATATTTTATTAGACCGATTGTCAGCCAGGTAGCTCTCTAACATTAGCGTTGTAGTTTGTTAGATAGCCTTAGCCACTCTAATGGGGCATTTTATTATGGGTTGTGTTACTGCAGTGCTTGATTACATTTGTGAGGAAGGACAGTGGAAAATTTTACCTTTATGTTGGTAAAAATGCCAATCTCTAAACCATTTATTACCTTGGTCTTTTTGCCTAGAATAACCTGCTAGTTAAGTCATAATAGTTTCCACCATTTGACCTTATCTGATATGACTAGCAATCGTTATGCCTAATGTCAGCGGTGCCTCACTTTTGTCACGTTATTTATTTTAAAATAATTATGTTTTCAATAAGTCAAAACAACAGCAGAAGATACTTACCTGCTCACAAAATTTGATGTCGTTACTGACATTCGTGCTGATAAGTGTACCCTGCAACCATGGGTACACTTCTATGCCTCAAAACATTAGATTCATCCATGCAGAAGAGCAGAGCCAAAGCCCAAATAATGTAATTACCAAAACAATGTTCCTCCACAATTAACTTGCAGTTTTATGCTTCAACTGCAACCGGGCCAAAAGTTACAAGTGTATCTTTAAATTACCTCCTTTTGTGTTCAGCAGAAGAAATAAAGTTATGCAGGTTTGAAACAACATGAGGGATGTCATTCCAAATGATGACAATATTTAAATTTTTGGCTGAACTATTCCTTTACGATCATTCTAGTGATCGTCTCTTGTCTTAATTTCTGAAATTTTGCTATTTTCGAAAACTAATGGCAGGTAAAATTGTGGGACATGTTTTGTACCACTTCTCAGGAATGAGTGATGTACTCTTAAAATGTGATTTGGGGGTTAGAAAATCCTTTTGAATGACAGATAAGATGAAAATACTGTAGCAGTAGTAGAGTGAGCAAGTGGAGAATCTGACTCACTCAACAACTCGATTATCTCAACAGGTTGCTGACCCGTTCACTAAATCTTATTCAGGTTTGGGCTGTAACGGAATACATGTAACAGCGTTAAGTATTCAGAATACAAAAATGAAGTAACTGTATTCAGCCCCGTTACGTTTTCAAGCACCTGTATTCAGAATACAGTTACTTTATAACATTTTGTTAGAATACTTTTAGAATACTTCCTCATAATGACCACAAAATAAGGCATAAAGAAAAAAAAAAAAATACTGTCAATCAAGTGAGAAACTTGATTGTTTTTCTGAACAGCGCAGACCCGTGCTGCAAATGCGTCTTCTCGCTCTCTCATCCCCAGATCAGGAGCAGTGCATGACTGCAGCATTGCCAGGGTTTCATGCCAAATTAGGATAATTTGAAAACACAATCACGGGTTAAAATCAAAGAATCACAGGTTGTGTTTTTGGGATACTTTAAGAATGGACCGCGGTTACCAAAAGGTCTGATGTTTGGCACTAAAGAATAGAAATGCAACGTCTTATTCATGTATAATGATTACTGGATTTAATATCTGGCAACCGCACCGGCACATCTTAACTATCATCTTAACTTAAGTTATTTCCACAAATATAACATTTGTGCGCATGATACATTGTTTCCTGCGATTGTTGCTTTGCAAATACATTTATGCAGCAGCTGCAGATGCGGCTTCTTTGAAAAGGCAGAGTAAAGATGGACGGCTCATGATAAGCATTTGGTGAGACACGTCCACATCAGAAACTTACAGAACTGTTGAGAAATAGCAGATATTAATGACAATAATGGGCTACTATGAATAGCTACAGAAATATATATATATATATATATTTCTCACTTTTTAAATAACATCTCATACAAAGTAATGCACAAAAAAAAATATAAAACAACAGTTAAAAAACAAAGGATGAGAAAAAGAATCAAAAGCATACAAAATAAAAGAGAAAGCTAAGTGAATAAATCGGCCTAAATATGAAATATGTGAGCAAGCCTATAGTTAAAAAATCATTAATATACATTGTTGTCACATGACCTCACTACTTTATGGCATCCAGTTATCATCTAAAAAATAAATATGGTTTATTTGCATTTCTTATCTAATTTTGTGTCAAAATGTATTATTCTTTGTCACTCCAATCGAATAATGATTTAAGAAGAAGATTAAAATGTTGTTAAAATATAAAAATATTGTAGCTGACAACAAACTACCTCCGGTTTGTCTTCTTCCTTTCATAAAGAAAAAACATTAGTGTCCAACTCCACATCTCATTTAAAGAAACAAGCTATTCAGATTCACTTAGATTAGTTAGAAGTGGAGGTGCAGCACTTCAGATAAGATGATAATGACATATCACACTTAATTCCTCCAACTGTGCCTTGCCTTTATAAATAAGTACTCTAAAACTATTCTTGTATTCTAAATACGTAAATTTTTATTTTATGTATTCTGAATACTTTCCTGAATACATTTAAGAGAGAGTATTCAGAATTCACTACCAGAATACTTTCTTAAAGTAATCCACCCAACCCTGATCTTATTCCAGAATTCTTGCACAGGTTAATGGAGAAAGAATAGGTTATTTGGATTTGGCTATCTCAGACTGATACACTGAGCAATGCTAGTGAGTTCATTCCATTCTATTTCACTGTTTGGTATATTATGCAGCTAGATATTTACTCTTTCTTTCACTCTTCCCCTTTCTCACTCTCTGTCTTTCTCGGCAGTTGTAGATGCATTTTTAAAAGCCCAAGGGTCCTATGCAATGCTGGAATGACCTTTATTTAAATGTATCCTGCACTACACATAGAACTCATTACAGTTGGTGTGGCAGTGGCCTCCTATACCCCCCAAAAAAAGCAATGTTCTGGCGTTTCTATTTATCTCACTTTTTTTCTTCATATGATTGCGAAATCCATCTCTATCTCTCTGTCACAATTTCTCCCTTTACCCATCATTCTTCTTGCTCTTTTTCTCCCTCTGTCATTTCAACCTCCAAGTTCTGAAGTCCCTAGTTACATGGCACGACTAATTATCTAGCCAGCTCTAATGAACTTCCAGCAGCAGTGGGAGGGAGACAGGGCTTCGGCAACACAAGGACTCTGCTTAAACACTGTCTGGCTTTTAGCATTTTAGCATTCTGCTCAGACTGGCTGCCATAACAGAGCTTTTGGGTCTTCAGCGTGAATTATTACTCGTTGTGTTGCTCTCACGAGCTTTGAAAGAAAGAGCGGGTCTGAGTCATGCTTGGAAAGCAACGATATTCATTACACTGTTTGCAACGTGTCAGATTGCCTGAACATACATGGTTATTATCTTGTTTCAAAGGGGGTATGACCAAAAGAAAATTGAGAACAACTGCTGTAATGCCAATCATATTTTCAATGTACTGTTTTTCAGTAAATATCAGCCATTTTTTCCCATGATTTACAGTGTATAAAAAAAGAATCATCTTAACATAGACTGACAGCAAAAACTGATGTAATTCTATAGGGAGAGTTTAAAGATGCAATGGGGAGTCTAAGCCAAATATTAAAGTTGTCTATGGGAAGTGGCAAGAAAACGATTTGCGATCAAGCCCTCCATTGTAAATAACACTAAATACAGTCCGCTCAAAACATCCTTTAATATCTTACGTTTAGCTAGAAAGTAGTTTTGTGTAAAGTCTGATCCATTCTGACAATTAACTATCCATTCTGACAGGAATCAAGTCTCATAGTAAATAAGAATTGACGTAAATATAGTGATTGAATAGTTTCCCTTGGCGTGAGCCCCATCCCACGGTTCAGCGCTCGGATTCTCGATGAACTGTCAGAAACTGCCGGAAGGTGATGCCAGCAGGGGAGAGGAGGTTACCCCTTACAGCAGGACGGAACCTAAACTGGTGGTGTTGGGGTTGTGGGGGTTGAAAACAAACAGCAGCATAACGAGCGATGGCCATCAGCTGTGTAAAGCATTTAGACCATTTTAAGGATGTAAACAATAAGAAAGGAATTAGAACGCAACGGACCCTGAAGCATTTCTGGTATCAACACCTGATCTTTTACATTAAGCTCTGAGTTAACATATTTTATATACTACTCCAGCTACTCTGAGCACAGATATTGTTGACTTTTGTGTGACAAACTGCTTGTTATGCTCAAAGCGTCTGCTAAATTACTAAATGTAAATGACTTGCGCAGTTTCATTATAATGGGAGCAATCTATAGTCACTTTTCAAACTTACAATTAGTTGGCATAAATGTCGTTTACCTACCAGACATAAGATGTGTACTACAGTTTTTAATACTGCAAGTATCCAGCCGTCTTGCTTCGCTGCTGCGTTTCATGCGTCCATTTGTGGTTGCTTTTTTGGAGATCTAAACTCTTTCATTTCTGTTAATTCCAGGCATCCAGAGATCATCCAGCCGCCGAATAACATGGTCCACATTTTAATAATGACATTTTATTACAATCGTATTAACGTCATTTAATCGTGATAAAGTCACCATGAATGTTACTTTGAATGAGTTTGACAACAAGAAGGAAATGTTCAAGGGACAAAGATGTCAATTCCTTAAACCGACAAACAGTCCTTAAAATGGTCTATAAAGCAGCGCTTGGAATATAATTGAATAAGATGCCTGAATTAAATGAATGACGTAATGCCACTGTGAGTCTTCCTAACAGAACTACCGCTTACGCTTCCATTTCTAATAATATAAATTGTCGATTGTCGAAATTGTGTTTAAATTGCTAAAATGTGTGAAGATTCTATGAAAAGAACTGATGTCACTCCAAAGGAAATAAGTGTAGACAAGTATTTTTTTATTTTTTATTTTTTATTTCTTGTTATAAAAAAATACCTGTAAAAAACAAATATATACATAATATCAACAGTCCGGTTTGCCTATATGCACTATTTGACTTCTCAAATATTTCACAAGCGCTAATGTGAACAGACTTGGCTACGGGCATCGGATAATTACACTTGATCAATATGTCTACGAGTATACGAGTTTTAAACTGTTGTCGTGGTGCTTTTGTGATAGTTTGGCTGTCTGTTTCAGAAAACAAACTCATTAAATGCCTGAAAAGACTGTTTGAGTTGCTTTTTGTGTGAATGAAAACCACATCTGCACCTAATCAGCAGACATGGCTGCATGCATGGGAAGATCACGTTTAGATATCATGGCTGTATATATACAAGCTGTGAACTGTTATCGTGGTACCTTGGTAACAATTAGGCTCTTTGTTACATAAAATAAACATATTATGTGCTTGAAAAGACTCTTTGATTTGAGCTGTTTGTTTGACAAATGACAACCGTTACTAATGTAAACAAATGGCAGCATGCATCGGAGGAAAATCACGTTTGATGTATTGACTGTGTGTATACGAGCTGTAAACTATTTATCGTGGTACTTTGGTGACGAGTTGGATGTATGCATATAAAATAAACTAATTCTGTTGTTTAAAAGACTGTATGAGTAACCGTTTGAGCGAATATAAACTACAGACGCTTGACCAGAGTAGCCTGTGTTGGTGCGAAAGCCGATTTGAATCTGGTATCTTGTAACGTAAGTGGCTGTTGCAGAAACACATATGTGTGACGCTACTATGCGAGCCCCAGTTATTAACCATCACATATGTGTGACAGTATGTATGAAAGGGTTAAGCATGACTTTAGTCACTTTTCCACCATCGGGCCGAATAGTTCCGAGCACGGTATGAAACGGTTACAGTAGCATTTCCACTTGAACATGGTTCAGCACAGCACTATTATAAAATGTTCTCGGACCGGAATTCTTGGCACAGTGAGCTAACCATACTCAACTTTGCTGGTGGAATGGCTTTAGTGGCGACTCACAATTGTCAATTTGCCAATGTCAAGGTAGCACTTTTAGCTCTTTCTTGCTTTCCAAGTTCATTAATATTTGGGTGATGTTTATTAAAAATAGTGTATGTTTAGTCTATATTTAGTGTATGCTAAATTATTTTATGATGATGGTTTAACTAGTATTGTAGCCTACATTTATTTCGTCAGGGAAGTATATTACTAGCTCATTAAATCTCAAAATGTATCAATATATTCTCATAAACTATTTTCATGTAATACTTACTGTATATAATATTTTGTCAATAAATATTATTTTTAGCTAGTTTGAAAATGTTTACTTTCTGTTTGTTTGTGTCTGGTAGTAAACACAAGCCCTCGGCAAATGACGGTAAACCTCTCACCTTTTTTCTCTTTGCTTTCCTTTTTGCGACAAGGGCTGTGTCTTTCCTGTGTATTAGCAGCATAGAACCAGAGAAAAAAGCAGTCCTAAAATCTTGAACATGTAATCATCTTCCATAGCACACTTGCTCCAATGTTTACCTCTCACGTAGTTGCCAATGGACAGATCTGTGACGTACATTCTCCTGATTTCACCACACCACAGTGGAAAAAGAAACCGTTACCACGTTTCGCAATGAGAAGTGTGCGGCCCGATGGTAGAAAAGCACCTTTTGTTTCCAGGCAATAAAAAAATCTGTGAACTCCGACTCCCAGAAATATTATTTCAGGAAATCTGATTGGAGCTTAGGATTCTCTTAAGTGCTTAAGTGTTTTGTGTGCAATATGCATCAGACAGTTAGTAAATCCAGAGTAGTCCGTGGGTGTGCCAATTGAGGCTAAGACTAGGTAGAAACCAATTTCAGACATGAAGCACATAACGAGAGAATTAGGAACCAGACTACCAGACTACTATGCTAACAAAGTCCAGTCCTCACCAATTGACTGTCATTATCTTATATCTTCATGAGAAGTCTTAGAAAAGTCTCAAGTAGTGATTTATGGCAAGGCCTTGTTCTTGAGTACATACTCACTGGGAAGTGTCCTTACCAGCTCTCATCTCCTCAAAGCTCTCTTTGATTTTCCTGCGGCAGACAGCAGCCAGCGCGATAAGCAGTCCCAGCAAACACACAGCCAAACCAATGGTCACCCACAAAGCCACTGGTGGGAAAACCAGATTCTGGGCTGCAGACAGAGAAGAAGAGAAAACGAGAAAGTATTAAAATGATGCCATATTTTCTGTCATTATTTTTCCAGCCCTACTACCGCCATCATCATCATTACCTTCATTAGCATACACAGCAACACCATTACCGAATATACCAAACAACAAACTCTTCATCACACTATGATTTAATTTAAATAACAGTGCTCTCATTGTCCACACTCTGAATGGCTCAGGTGATTAAAAGAGGAGAGGTGAGATTAAAAGGGTTTTTATAGTATTTTAAGGATACCGTGTAAACTGCATCTTAGCCTGAAGTCTGAAGCTTCAGTCTGATCCCATCCTTCCTTTAGGGGCCCCTTGGAATTTCCTCTCGGTATGGTGCATCATAAAACTAGCACAGTTCTGAGGCTCACTGCGATTTCTTTCCTCTTTACAGGCTCCCAGATGATTATCTAAAGACTGTTATGTTGTCACAACACTATTTTTTTTATTTTGTTTAATTTTTTATCAAGACTAGAAGGCTGCTCTCTTTTCAGCTCTCCATGTGGATAACTGTCCATCAGCCTGTATGGTACAAACACACCACCCCTGAGACATTTCAGCCTCAATATGAGAGGCAGGGTCTGGGCGGGTGAGGAAAGTAAACTGGTCAGTGATACAAAGAGAGATATTACAGGCTCCAAATTTCCCCAGAGTATTAATGTGAAGGAGGGAGAGTGAGAGAAAGAGCTAAATAGCACTAAGACTGCCTGGCAGTGCAAACACAATATGGTGGTGCTCAATCCACCTAGATAATTGAAAAACAAAGTAAAAAATAAATAAATAAATGAGCTTGTGTATGGTGGGAAAATGACAAATCACCTGGAGCATTCGAGCTAGGGCTCGAAGGACGGAAATGATAACACTGAGCCAAAAAGAGGTCAGGATGCATCACGGATCGTTTTGTGGAGAGAATAGTTGACTATAAAAGAAGCATCCCTGTAATTTGCACTGTAAGAAAAGAGTAAAAAAAAAAATTGCTGCCACACTATAGGGTATAAAAATAGTTGTCTCATTAAAGAAAAAAAAGGGTTTTAGCAATCATTATTTATTGCACAGAGGTTGCTCATTTATAACTTCAGAGACTAAATGGATGTTTAATTTAAGTATCAACTTAGTCTCAGAAGTTTCTCCTAACATATTTTAGAATATACAAACAGACTGTTATGACTGTTGTCATACAGATACAAAATAGAGATATTAAATTAATACTGATAGCATGCGACATATAATTTGGTCTTGAAAAATCTGTTGAGAAATGTTTATATGAGTTTATATTGAATTCTCTGAATTCTGATTGCATACTTTGGTATTGGCAAATTAAAGCACAGTTTGAGATATTGTTGAGATCTTTTCTGAAACTCTAGAGGAGACACTGGGGTGAGATTGTTGGGTCTTTTTTTGAATCTGAAAAGTAGGAGACTTCAGCAAAAGTCTCAATTTGCTCTCCATGTTATTCATTGCTGTCTAAGAGAAAAAAATTGAGACTGATAGAGCATGATGCTAGCTATGTCAAAGTCATGGCAAGGGGTTAAATTGGGGGAGCAGTCTAAAAAAATATTTTTTTAATAAGGAGAAAGAAAATGGAAGTTTATTCATCACTTTATTCTATTTTCTACAGGCAGGCTCCAGTTCAGTTGTTGTTGTTTTTTTTGTGTTGTTTTTTTTTTTTTTTTTTTGTATTTTGTTTTTGCTGATAGGGTTCCTCCATCTTAAAAATCCCAATATAACCCTTGGTCGTGGGTATTTTCAGGAAACACACTGTGGCGGCGTGAGCAAGAGACAAGACACAGTGGGTGTGGCGTCAAGCCTCAGAGAGGCATTTATTGGAAATAATAATAAAAATAACATGTCCATAAAAGGGGGAAATAAAGTGTCCAGGGGGTGAATAGTGTTCATAACAAAGGGGGAAATCTGGCATCCTTGCGGTGAGACGGGGCTCAGTGAAGGGCGGGGTAGTGTCCATGGAACTGCCCAGGCATGAGCTGGGTCCATCGGCCACTCACACTCCCCTCCAGGGTCCACGGCGCGAGGGGCGGCGGCGTCCTTGGAGGCCTGACTTCCAAGGCCCGTGGCAGGTGAGAGGGGAAGGCGGCCCGGCCTCTAGCCCGTCGGCCGCGACGTGAGCTGTTCTCCCCCAGCGACTCATTTAATCCGTCCGGGGGTCCGAGGAGCGGGTCTGGCGGCACATCCACTCATCCGAACCCTCCCAGCTCTGGTCCTGGGTGTGCAAGGATGCCAGTGTGTGCACACATGGAGATTTGAAGCCAGCTTACCGAGAAGAGGTGCGCTCTGCGTTTTAAAGACAGCAGTGTTGAAGCATTATTCACATCAGGTGTGCTTCATCCACCGCTGTCAGGATGAGGCTTATTAATTATGCACCTCTTCTCGCTCTCCTGCCCAACTCCCATCGTGAGCCTGGCTGAAGGGTAGCCCTAAGAGGCAGGGCGACGATGACGAGATGGAGGGGCGGATCATTCCGCCACAACACATACTGATAAAAAGTGTAGCTTGAATTCAAGGTGCTATGGATAAAATTATCTGCCAAATGCAGAAATAATTATACAGATGTTCCATCTCCAAAAGCTGTTTAAAGATGCAGATGCAGAATACAAAAATCCATTTCTGTTTCAGCTCACATACTAGAACTGTCTGCACAACTCAAATAAATTATTTTAAATAACTTTTATTATGCCAATAAGAAAAAATTAGATGCAACCAGTAACTAAACATTTGGAGCCGGCGTTGGAGAGGCCTCTGTTATTTTATTTGATTTATTTTACAGCGAGTATGCCCAGTGTATGTTTGTATGAACAAAACACAAATAAAATGTTCATTTACAGGGGAAATAACAGATTTGGCTGGCAGCGTTGTGTCTCCTCATTAGCTGGTTTTCAACAGCAGGGTTCAGTATATGCCACGGTGAGCCGGTACACAACAGATGCTTTTAGGCCCATGTGTACAAGCCTGTTGTGTTTCCAACTGAAACCGTTTCACAGTATTACCCTGCATTTGATGAGCCATGAGCAGATGACTCTAGTTTCGCAAAAATATCACACATTCCACTTTGTTATTTCAAGCTGTCATTTTTTGGTAAATGGGAAACAAATGGACATGGATGTGAATTTTTTCTTTTTTCAACATCGAGATTAAAGGTTAAAATGTATATATTATGGAAGTGTAAGTTTTTAGATGTTGCAACTCTAATATTTCTTTGAAATTTTTCCACCACTTTTACTGTAATCAAACTTTTGATTTCACTTTTATTTCAATATCGGTGTGCATGTGCATAGTCTCTCAATTAATATGACGCCATAAAAACGGCATGCACAATAATTAGAATTGTATGCACAATAATAATTATTATTATTTGAAAAAATGCTCTTGAAGTAGCTTCAGATGGCGTTTAGCATGTTAAAACAGAGGCCAGTTTAAGATTACACCTCTGTACATTAATTGACATTTGCTAAAATTCTTCCATTATAAAAAAAAAAAAAAAAAAAAAAAAAAAAATGCTTTGGGGAAAGGGGCTTTAATTCGTTCATTAGGCTTCATTCAGAAATTCAGCATATTATTATCAAAAATGACTTTTAGAAACTGTGTTTTAATTATGAAAAAAAAAAAAAATTAATTAAATGTAGAAGCAGTGAAAGTGAATATTATGAAATATTTTAAACACTAAATGCTGTTTGTTCATGAATTATTACAAAAATAAATGGTTATGTTTTAATTATTGGTTTAAATAATTATTTATTGATTTAATTATTTCATTTTGAGTACTTTGGTCCTCCATATTTAAGTCTCTTGATTTAATTTGTCTAAATGTACTTATAAAATATTGTTTAATGACATTGTATGTAAAGCAAAACATAGCCTCATACAGAATCTTTTTCTCAAGATTGTCCTGGAAATGTAACAGGCTAGTTGTGCTTGTCTAAAAATCAGCTTTGTAGACATTTTACTTGAGGAAACTTTTGGACACAGTTTAAATGAACTACCATATTTATCTATGAATACAACTGAGACAAGTGTAATCTTTTAACCAATAGACCTCTTTGATATAATGACAGATGCTTATTTAATTTGATTTTAACAAAATAATTATAATTTAATTACGTTCTTGGGGATTATTGCTGGGGATATGATTTTTGTATTATTACGTTTACATTTACATTTATTCATTTGGCAGACGCTTTTATCCAAAGCGACTTACAATTATTATGTCTTATGCTGAAAATTAACAAGCAAAATAAACACAGTCCTCTCTTAATATTTGACGGATTAAAGACAACACTTCTTGCAACTATGCTGCAGTTCAATTGATGGCTCTTGAACTTTCCAACTGCTACGTGGGCAACTATGAAATAATAAGCATTAAACAAAATATCAGAATCTGCCTTGGAACCAAAATAGGCCCACGATAAAAATAGACTGCACATTTTCCTTGCCACAAATGTGAAGAGCAGTAATTGTGTATGCTTAAAAATCAATACGACAGCTAGTACTATATTAATGTCTTTGAGTGCTTTCCATGTAAGTATCAGTTCAAACATACCATGTTCCAAAAAAAGTCAATAACATAGCAAAGCACTGTGAGAAGAAATCAGTTTATTTCCCCCGGTAACTCATAGACATGTACAAAGATGATATGGACTAGCCAGCATAACTGACAGAGAATGTATCGATGTATTGATGTAGTGAGGTCTCACAGAAAAAGAGATAGAGAGGAGAAAGGAGACAAGTCCCTTGAACAGAACAAAAATGAGATTTGTTGTAATTTGTAGAAGTGCAGCCAAAGTCTCTCAGCTGCTAAAGAGAAGGTGTGAACATGGAAAAGTGTTGGACTAATGCTGAGGACATACTACACACTACCCAATATGTTTAAAAACATCTTCTATAGATTAATAAGACCGATGATTAAATAAGTTTCTATTTATTTCTTTATTTTTGGTTTGTAAGGACAGTGCTGATTTTCGGCATTGGGAAAGTATGGCGTGGTCTTCCATAAAGACCCCAAGGAGACCATTCAGTCTTGCCCTGGTGTTCATTAGGAAAGTTCAGAGAAAGTTTAAGTCTTAGAACACTATTTCTCACACAGAAGTTTCTGAAATGAAAAGTGCAATCAAACTGCACTGTGGCTCAACTAGAGCATTGTACTTGTCAATACTAGGGTTGCAACGGTATGAGATTTCCACGGTACGATAACCATCTCAGAAAATATCACAGTTTCACGGTATCAAGGTATACGGTATTACACAATTATTATTATCTGTTACAATGACCCTTAAAGGAGTGAAAACGGAAGGTTTTTTTTTTTTTTTGGTTGAACAAATGCTTTATTATAATTGAAACTTGAAACCATTTTTTTTAATGGAAGTATGTGTAAAAAAAAAAGTCTCCCTTTTTGAAAATAAAATAAATAGAATAAATAAGAAAACTAACAGAATTATAATAATAAACCAAATTATAAACATGATTAAAAAAATAGCATGTAACTATAACATGTTATATAACTAAAGCATGTTAGTTTACATGTTAGCATAGCATGTTAAATTAACTACTAAATTAAAAATAACATCAGCTGTGTGAGCTTTTAAAGTAATGTCCTATGATTATTAACAGTTAACATATACTGTAGGTGCGTGACAGCGCAGCCAGACTGCTCCTGTCTGTCCCTTTAACTCAGTGGTTCTCAACTGGTTTTACTTCAGGACCAGATTTTACATTGGAAATCAAGTGGCGACCCACCATAGTAAAAATGTAACCTGTATTTAATGTATCCTGGGTCGCATTTCCTTTTATGTTGCATAGTTTTGTTCATGGTTTTCAAGTACAAGGACATGCATCAAGTGACATTATTTTTGTTGTTGACGTCAACAACAAAAGCGACAGGAAGTTTTCTCTCCCCCTTTTAAAAATTGAAGAGCATATTTACTTATATGAGCCCATTATTATCCCGTTTGTTTCCTAATTTCAAACATAATTCAAACAGAACATACATATTACACAGGAGGAAAGGCTCCTCATTACCATGGTTAGGTCAGTATAGCTAGTCTTAAATAATAGTAATAATAATAACAAATTATAGTATTTATGAAAAAATAAGTACTAGCTGAAACACATCTTGAAACTTTAACTACAACTGCCACTGTTGATATAAAATGATGTCTTATAGATTCTACCTTTAGATTATGTCATATGAAACTATAACATTTCGTCAAAATATAACTGATGTAAAATCATGAAACAATTTTGTAAAGGTGGTGAAAAAAAAAATAGCGCAGTGTTGCTCTTTTCCTCCTCAGTGCTGTTTGGCATGTCAGGGCTGCCTACTGTTTGAGAGGTTCGACTTGACTTCCTCCATAATGCTTTAAACTAGAAAAGTCTCACTAGAATTGAAATTGGTCATATCAGTTTTGAGGTCTTCGCTCCACAATATCGAGGAAAGCCCGGTTGTTGCACGTGCATGCCAGAGAGAAGAGCAGATCATGATCGCGATCTGGTTCAGTTACACTCGTGTGAAAGTGCAGATGAGAATCCTTTAGCTGATTGCGAGATTATCATTAGATGTTACTCTGCAGTCCTAAATAGGCTATCACTTGAGCGGCCGCCGAAATATCTTCAATGGGAGAACCATGGCATTAACTGCCTGTCTTTCCCTGCTGCTGAATAGACCTGCCACACAATTTTGGGTCGCGACCCACCAGTTGAGATACACTGCTTTAACTCACACACACACTGCTTTAACTCGCACACACACTCACTTATGTCATACTCGCTTCTCTCTGACATTTTCTCTGCTGCATGTGTGTGTGGCGCAAGTTGACGAGTCTGACAGACAGCTGAGGAGGAAAGGAGATGTGCACGCGCAGGTGAGATGCTCCGTCCGGTTGCATTTTTTTTCTCAATACCGTAGATAAGCAAATGTACATGGTATGAAAACCGTCAATTTTCATATCGGGAGAATGACATTTTTCATTTTTAAATGAAAAAAATTACTGGGAGACAATTTAACTCACCACTAAGTATACATTTAGTGTTTATTTGTTGGTTGACCAGTGGTAGGCGGGAAGAGTGTTTGAGAAACCCGTTTGAAACAGTCATTATTTTTGCAATTCCGTTTGGTGCTGCTAATTACAAAGAAATTGCACACTTTACCTTTAAAATACAATTTTATCTATACATGAACTCTTATTTAATCCAAATAATTGAATTCCCTTAATCCCATTCTCTCTCACTCTCTCTCTCTCTTTGTATCTCTTTGACTAGGTGAAGCTGGCCTGATGAAGATAAATGTTGTAAAAGTCTGCCATTTCAGCGCTGTTGTCCCTAAAGGCCTGTAGGCTCATATTTCTCTCTTACTATGGTTTGATGATGTGATTTTGTTTCACTCTATTATAGATATATCCCAAAATGTCTCTCATCACCCATCATCTTCCTCACCTTCCTCTGATGCCTTTATTCATCTCTTTTACCTCTTGCTCTGTTTTTCAGTTGCCAAAGACAGACAAGGAAATACATCTTGGCTCTTATCATTAAGATGATTTCAAGTGCCTGAATTCTGTGGGTCAGGTGCAAGTAGGCCTGCCTTGTATCCATTTCATGTTAAACAGCATGTTCCAGTAGTGAAATTTGCTCACAAAACAGGCAAAAGTGTTTATTATACAGCATGAAACTCAATTACCAGAAATTTTTTTAATAAATAAATAAATAAAGCACTTCCCACAAATACTGTACATTACTTTTAAATGCATTATAGAAACAAATCCCATGTTTTTTTTTGTTTTGTTTTTTTTTTTTTTGCTGTGAGAAAGATGTGTTAGAAAACATATTACATACCATAAAAGTAACCTAGCATGATAGCTTTATTCAGGCTAAATTTGTAACCCTGTTACTTGCAACCATGATACCTATTCTGGGATATTTTTTAATTGTGACTTATGTAATGTTAATTGGTATATAATGACCAAATAAAGTCAGTTTTTTTTTCTTCCCTTTTCTCCCCAATCTGGAATGCCCAATTCCCATTGCGCTCTATGTCCTCGTTGTGGTGTAGTGACTCGGTTAGGTCACCTAACCCTAACCCTAACCGCCATGAATGTATGATAGGCATACGGTGTCTTATTCATTGTGAAACTGTGTTTTCTTAATGGCATGAATTGCACTGAAGGCCTAGACTTAAAATGCATGGGCCGCGGCTGGTTTAGTGTGACCCCCTTTAGGCAGACGATCAACATTTTCATACAAAAAAAATGTTGCCTTACTTTGCCTTACTTTGTACGCTATTTGTGGAGCCTCTTATCGTGTCCCATGGCAACCAAGGGAGTTCCAAGCCCCGCCTCTCCACTCGTGGGTCAGGCCTAACATACTAGTTCCACTTTTGCAGGATTTTCTACTGTTGCTCTCCTTTCATCTCCTGGAATAAAGAGTTCAAACACCTCCCCGGCCTAACCTCTCTTCTCCTCTCCTGATACCACTGATCAAAGCTATCACTCTCTCCTTTTACCTGTGACAGAGACAGTCACCCCAACACAATTGAGAGGCCATGTGGAGAAGAAAGGACTTAGGAGGAGTGTGTCCAGATGAGCCTGTGGGCTACTGATGCTCACAGTGAAAAGAAGGAACATGGAACTTGGCTAAGGGGTACTTTCCTCCAGGCTGAGCACAGATGGGGCAAATACAAACGGAGCAGGGAAGAAGACAGGCTAGTATGAGACAGCACAGGTGAGGGAGGTGAGTAGCGATGGTGAGTGTTTAGTGAGTGACCAAAGACAAAAGAGTTAAAAACAGGAATGGGGAAGTTGAATTTGTACTGAGCACTGGTGTGAAGGGCTTAGGGGTATTTGTTGGGTCACTACTAAACTCAGCCTCAGACAGCCCATGTACTAACCAATCCATATTGCACGTAAAACTGGAAAATGCTGTCTTGATCTACTAATCCGAAAGCCTGGTTTGATGGAACTTCTGTGAGTAAAAGCACACAGAGCTTTTTATCAGTCCGTCCAGCAGACTCGTGTTTACAAGGTTCTGTGTTGATACAACGAGCACTTTTGAGAATGAAAACATTACTGTATTTGCCCAAGATTGCCAGGTTAGTGACATCAAGTCTTTTAAAGATATTCAGAGTATAAACGCATCTGTCTATTATTATGGTATAATATATTTCAGGTAACCTCGCCCCTAAACGGCACGTAATGACAAATCCTACTGTGATTGATTGCTTTATGTGTTAGACAGCTCTTCCTTTCTAAATGGGTGGTTCTTGGCCAGTTTAAACTACAATAATCTCCAGACCTTTTTCCACAGTCAAAGGTATGGCTATGTGAGACTAGGTCATGACAATACCCTGATCTAATATATGGATGCAACAAGATTTAAAGTCAGTCAGTATCTTCTTAAAGGTGAAGTGTGTAATTTCTGCATCACTATTGGCACCAAATGGAATGCAAAAATGTTTTTCAAACACGCAGCCCTGCTCTAAACTCACACCATTATTTATATATCTATATAGTATATACAGTTTTTAGTGTGTTGGCGAAATTCGATATATACTGTATGTTGATAATTGTTTGTGCTATTTGCTCAGAAATTACATGCAAGTTATTATAAGTTATAATAAATATTATTTATATGCACTAATACAGTAATAAAAAAGCAATATTTACCTACATGTATTTAAAATATTATTATTGATTTATTTTAATGAATGGGGTGTGCAAAAACTACAACTGCACTATTCACATATTTGATAACCTACTTGTTATTGTTATTTTTATAACCCAACAATTATGTATTGTTGTCCAGTTCATTTTATTATTATAATATAATACTGAATTATTATTTTTATTATTTGTTTATACAACAGTAATATTTTTCTGTCATACTTCACCTTCACCTTGAGCTTTAATTTTGATTTAAACTGCAGTTATTTTATTTTAAACTGCAGTGTCAGTGTGCCATGATCCTTCTCTGTCTGCCCTTCTGTCTTTGTCAGTTTTTCATCTGTGTAAGTTTGTTTTATGTATGAGCACATGGCTTAGGCTAATGTTTACGTTTGCTCTCCCTACTCCGCCCCCTCATTCTCCCTACTCCGCCCCCTCGTTCCCTCTGGCCTCACCCCTAGTATAGTCCTGGTTATGTTGATTGTCTTCACCTGTTTCCTCTTGTCTGTATATATTGTGCTCCTTTTCCTCTTTGGGTCCTCCTTCCTGCTTACATACCATGACACAGTGTACAGTATATTGTTTATCAAGATCCTCATTACAAAATATGGTGAAAAGCTGTCATGCCTCTATTTCTGTGATACTGTGTCACATTTTTAGATTTGTATTACAACTTTAAGGGGCTTAAAATGTTAAAATGAATGGGTGCACCTGCAGCACTTTGCCTTCACAACAATGCACTTAAACCTCTCCAAGACAACAGCATATCTGTGCATGAACAGAACCACGTGTAACCCGTCACCCCTTCGCTCAGCTTTCTGACCGGGGCCCCCCGATTTCTAGGGCCCCATGTAATTGCATGTTTTGCGTGGTGGTTCACACTTCTACTTTATTTAGCCTATGAAATAATTTAGATCAGAACATGGCTAGAAAAATGTGTTCATCATGGAAATGTTAGTGATTTTTAAGCTTTTATTAAAGGGATAGATCAGCCAAAAATGGAAATTCTATCATTTATTCACCCAAGTGTTTTTTTTTTCTTTTGTTTTTTTTTATCCTGTATAATGTTCTTTCTTCAGAAATCTCATTCAGATAACAGGCAGAATGAAAGCCTCAATCACCATTCACTGTCATTTTATGGAAAATAATGCAATAAAAGTGAATGGTGACTGAGACTAATAAACGGCCTAATATCTCCTTTTGTGCTCCATGGAAGACAGAAACTCCAAACAAATAAGTTTGGAATGACATGAGGGTGAGAAAATGAAAACAGAATTTCCAATTTTGGGTAAACTATCCCTTTAACTTCCATTACATTTCTGGGCCAGGAAAATGCTGTTTTTTATTACATAAATGTAGTAAGAGTCAGTTAAGCTAGAAAATTTGCTCTTCATGACCATGTAAATCAAGTTCATATGCAAAGAAAGTTCAAGTAAAGTTTTAACAGCGTCCCAGCTGTTTCTGTCATCACCCTAACAAACAACTCTACAATACAAAAGTGTGCCCTCCCAAAACACTGTCGAAAATACTGCCATCTCCCCCTCCCAGAGCTCTCTGACATTTCAAAGATTATTCATTTTTATTTATTTATCCATCTATTTATTGTCCTCCCCTCCAACAGGCCCGCAAAGGGATCTCCATGAATTCTGATTAGCAATAATAACAATAAATGTAATCACAAAGACGGCAAGCCAGAAATGTCAGAGGACAAGGATTAGCTAAACAGGGAGACACGAGACAAACTAAGATTTGATTTCCTCCCTTCAGAGGGATTTGGATTGAATAAATTACTTTAGGCTCGTGTCTGACGTTAAACATCTATCACAATGAGGGAAAGGTGATCACTTTTTTTTGTCTCCATTTTTATTTTTATTTTTTGCTTTCCTGATAAAGCTTAATTGCAGCCACCTGTGTGTGTTGCACCTGAGAGAGAATGGCTATGTCTGAAAGCTGAAGAATGCTGCATTTGAAGGCAGTATACAGAGGTAAGAAAGCAACAAGGCATGTCTGAAACCAAAGTTTGCCTAACTTCCTGTCTACTGAAATAACAATGTGGTCTGTTTTCTTAGGCAGTATAGCTCATACGCTGCTCATGATATCCCACAATATTGAGAGTGAGTTTTGGAGGATGGCGGGAAAAATAAAAGTGGAGTTTGAAGGAGTGGTTTAAAAAAGTAAAATAATGTATAAATGCCCCTTTTTTCTTTTTCTTTTTAAACTTCTGTCTCTATTTATACTGAGAAATAAGCATTGTAGTCATTCAATATTCTCTCTGTTATGTCTACAGCTCACTAAAGTTTATTATAAATGATAAAAAAGTGATGTAAAGGTGCCTCCTGTCTGAAACCAGATTCTAAAAGATGTGGACAAATGTATCTTATTGCTGACATTTTTACAGTAAAAAAAAAAATAAAAAATGCATTTGTCTTCACTGTATTCCATCCTGTACAGTTGAAAATAACTCCCTTCACAACATGCTATTTGCGCCCCTCTGTGGACATTACAAGCAGAAATGGAGCTGTCCAATCGCCCAACAACATTTACCGCTTTGGCCACTGAGGACAGTGTTTCGTATTTCGGCAAGAACAGACCTACTGTTTCTGATTTCAAATGAGTATACAGTTGAAGCTAGTGATGTGGTGTAGTGTTAAAGCTTTGGCATAGAAACTGAGAGGTTGTAGGTTTGAACGACAAGAGAGGTGATCTATCAACTTTTACCATTGTGTCCTTCATCAATTAAAATAAATAATGCCATCAAAATGTACTACCTTATCAAACATTAAAAAAAAATTATTAACCACAGAAACAATGTACCTTTTCAGCTACCACCACAAGTTATTGGTTAATGTTAACAAATAGCCAAATAGTGTAGCTATTTAGGGACTGTTTTAGGCAACTAGTGTAGGAAATTAAGCCTTTCTTAAATCCTTTAACCTACTTAAGGGAATTTAATGCTGGTTAATGTAATAAAGCTAATGAAAATATAAGCAAATAATGATAGATTAAAAAAAAAAAAAAAAAAAACATTTCCTTTGGGATACAAAAAGACATTCTCAAGGGTGAAATTGACCTTCAGCCTCCACGTCCCAAGAAATGTTTAGCATAAACAGAACAATATTGATAGCAATGAAGATAGCATCTCTAACCTACTTTAAATTCTTTTAAACCTTATGAGCTTTTCCTAGCTTGCACCTCATTTGAAGGGTAGGCTAACCCCTGGTCTATGACCGAGCTTTCAGCAGTAAGGACACTGCCATGTAAACGCACTTAAACTCATCGTCCTTCCTGCTCCGATCAATAAAGCACCTCTTAATACAGCCAGACAAATGTCTGGCATTTTTAGCAGAGCACTGCAACATTGGTTAAGCGAATATACCAACAAGACAATACAAAGATCCTTATCAGTGTCCAAGTGAATGATGTAGCAGAAAAATGCATTGCTACTTAAAAGCACTTCCACATAACTCATCCACATTACAGCCCACCAGTTTTTCACTGAAAACCACAAATAATAAACAAGGTCTTAGTTTTTATGGGTGGCTTTGTGGTTGTGACAGTAGGATCATATTACTTTTTGTGTGCCTTTTTAGATACCTTTATATCTAGGGCTGTGCAGGATGCTCAACTAGTCATCAAAAAACTGACTAAGTGATGTTAACTATTTTTAGAGGTCTGCAACCCGATGGGACATGACAAACTGTCGGCTTTGGGGCCAGGTTCGGGTCAGTTTTTTAAGTGACTTCAGGTTTAGGTGTATAATTAATGCAAAAATAAATAAGCCTACCGAACGTGTTTGTGCTTGCATCTGCATTTTTCAGTTGTTCTCCTATGTAAACATGTACTGGATGGATGGGATTTTGGGTTCGGGCTTAAAATCAGATCGGTCGGTCAGGTCAGGTCACGCAGTCTTCAGTACGGGTCGGCCTCGGGCTTATGTTAAGGCCAGTGCAGTCCTCTAACTTATTTTTTTGTTGTTTTTAGTTTTGTAATATTTGTGGTGATTTGAAGGGGATGAGTTAATTGATGCAATTTCATTAAAGTGTTTTAGCATGCTGACCATGTGCTGTGCTATAGCGTACTGAAAGTCACATACTGTAATAACAATTTGCATGCTTAAACCTGGTCCAAAATGTAGCACCTTTAAATTAATTCCCTTTAAATCAGTGCTCGTGTAACAAATTCACAACCTTTAACAATACATTTCAGGAAAATTACCATGAAATTTTTGTACAAGGTTATAAATGTTTAGCCTGTTTATTTGTTAAATATCTGTCTGTCTATCAAATGACTACACAATCTTGCATTCAGTCTGTGCTATTTTTTTTAATCAGTGGTACACACCCTGATGGGCATCTTTGGCCACTGTGTTGCATCTAACTTTTTTATGTCAGTGTCTTGCACCATGAGAGCCATTTTGACAAGAAAAGTGTAACTTTTAAAACGCCAATAGAGATCCCTGATTTTTGTTCCAATCTGTTACAATACAAGGGATGTGACCAAAACCTAAAGCAGCTTCCTTGCTGCCTCGCAGCCCAGTCAGTCAATGTAAGAAGGTACCTTTTAAGGAAACATGCTTCAGCACTATGAAGTCATATCTAATGATCTAAAACAAATTCAAATGAATTTAAGGGATAACCAAGCAAAATATTTAGTTATTACAGTGCTTATCTCTTGGTAGAAATTGAATCATAAACTGCTGAACTGCATACATTTTGTTGGATATGATAGCCAGCAAAGGTCTAAGCTGCCTTCCAAATCTGACTAGATGAAGACATTTTAGTATATGATATTACAAAAACATTGGATTTGGACATGCCTTGTCTTCTTACCTCCATATAATGCCTGCAAAGGCAGCATTTCTACCTTTTGAACACGCAAGTATGCATCCAATGTGATCTACCCCTAAGAAATGCCATTTATCAGGGTCTGATTGACCCTGACTCCATAGTGCTTCCTTAAGACTGGCTAGTCAACCAATCATTCAGACAAACCAAAGACTAGTCAATAAAAAATAAATAAAATAAAATAAAAAAAAATAGTTTTGCACATTCCAATTCTAACCTTCTTTCTCTCATTTCGAGGTAAAGAACAAAATGAAAGAAGGATGAAAGGGTAGGGGGCTGAGACAGGAAATTAATAAATTTGGAGGCGAGTAAGACAGCTAATTAAGTGTGTCTGTACAGTTCAAAGCAAACACATTGCAGCATGCTCATTAGATGCAGAAGAAGATGGAGCTGAGTGAATGTAGGGCAACCCTGCAGTGCTGATATAAATGCCCAGGAGGGGGGTCAGTCCATCCTGCAGCAAGCACTTCCCCAAGAGTAGGAAAGAAACGTGGTGTAATGGTCAGCTCCTGACTGACATAAGCTCCATCACTTCCACACATCTCTCCAACACCGCTGACATTAAGATGTCGGAGGCAGACTGGGCTATCGATTTTTTCGGCTCCTCCATTAGCTCACTTTTTTTCTCACTCACTTCCCGGGTTCTATGTCCCTCTTTCTTTCTTTTAGCAATCAATCAATCAATCAATCAATCAATCAATCAATCTATCTATCTATCTGTAAAAAAAAACAACAACAAAAAGCAAAACCATAGCTCTCCTCCAAATATCTCATCCACTGCAGCACATTATATAATTACAACGTTCCTAAAGAGAGATGCTATCACTCTTTCCCTCCTCTCTCTCTTTTCTCCATGGTGACCACATGTAATGTTCTGCACAATGTAATCCCCAGGTGTGCTGTTGGAGTGCAGGTTCAGGAATGGATCAGGTGTTATGCTTAGGATCAAACTAAACCAGTGTTCACTTGAATGGCAGGCCACTGATCAGGGGCAGAACACATTATACATAAATAAGAGATCATTTTTAGAGGGAAAAGCCTTGAAGCTTGAAAAAATGTAAATCAGGCAAGTGTGTGTGTTTGTGTGGGAGAGAAAACGAGAATTTGTGTACGTGTGCCTGTGCGTGTGCGTTAACAAATAAAAAAAAAACACTTCATTTTTTTCAAAGACACTTATACTTCTGTTGGGTCATTTGTGTGCAGAACTAAAATGCAGATGAGACTTTTTTCAATGGCAGTGGAGCTAAAGGCCTTGATTTCCATTAATTCTGTGACAGCTTCCACTTCTCTCTTGTTCTCTCTCTCTTTCCCCAAACCATCAATTAGACTTAATGGCCATCACCACCTTTCCCTCCAGATCTTTAGCTAGCTCAGATGAAGACAAACAAGTGATCTTGTGCACAGGCCCTAGGAAATTTGCATTTAGTTAATTTATTTATTTACTCATTTGCTTATTTACGATCCACAGTTTTGCAAACAGTTACATTTTTGTGGCTTCAGACAATTACAGTGCTCTGGGTTGACTGTGCCCATGTCTTAGCACTTAGCACATAGATATTTTCAACACAGTTTCATGACAACTCGTAATAATTGGAATGAGAAAACTTTTATTCCAATAAAGACCAACTAATCAACAAAGAGATGTTCTATCCTATCCAACACTTTATTTTAAAAAAGAAAATTGTATTACTTATTCCAATTTCATTTATGCAATATACATTTACATCAGTACTGATTTACATCAGTACCCTGTGTGGTGATTGGGGCATGGCCGAGAGCTGGTTTGTGAATGGAGAGCGAGGCCGGGGGAATAAATGGGAAGGACTCGCACCTGTGTATAATTTATCTAACAACTGTTCTGTGTTAAAGTGAGCCGCGTTGGGGAGATAAAGGGGAGATGAGAAGCCCAGAGGGGGAGAGAACTGAACCTGTGTATGTCTATGGCTGAAAATCCCAAACAGAGTTTAATTGTTCAGAGTGAATAAAGTTTTCTTTAGAGTGTTAAAGTGGGCTCCTGCTTCCTCCTTTCTACACCTACAAAAGGCTGTGTTACAGTGGTGCCAAAACCCGGGAATTGTGAGGAAGCTACACCATCATGGAGTCCTCTCCCTTCACCGAACATATCAAGAGCCTCCCCAGCATCCACCAAAATCAACATCAGACTCTGCTTGAGCTGCATCAGGAACAGGAGCAGCACTTCCAGGCCCTTCAGCAAGCTCAAGCAGATGATCGACAGGTGCTATGGAGCTTGATACCCCAGGCAGATTATACCGACGCAACCCTGACCACTGCCCCTGCCATGTCCCACTTCACGCTCACGAAGATGGGACCAGAAGATGACCCGGAGGTGTTCGTAGATTTGTTTGAGCAGGCAGCGGAAGCATCGGGGTGGCCAGAGACCCAGTGGGCGGTCCGGCTGCTTCCGCTGCTGTCGGGAGAAGCCCAGATGGCCGCACAACAACTCCCATTCGCCAACCTTCTGGGGTATCAGGATTTGAAACGAGTCATCTTGCAACAGGTCGGCCAGAGTCCGTAACAACACCGACAGCACTTTCGCTAACTGACGTTCAGCCAGATCTGTCACCTGTTCACATTCACCTAGCAGCTCCGTGATGCCTGTCACCGGTGGCTGCTGGCAGAGGAGCATGACGCCGATGAAGTAGTAGATCTTGTGGTGCTGGAACAATTCATCACCCGGTTGCCGAGAAGAACTGCAGAATGGGTCCAGTGCCACCGTCTGACATCACTAGACCAGAATGTCCAACTGGCAGAGGACCATCTGGCGGCATTTCCGGTGGCCGGTGAGCCCTCTTCTCCTCTAATCCTTCCCCCTCTCCATCCTTCCCCTTTTCCCGTCCCCAGAACCGGGGGTCCCTGCCCCCAAAACCTGCTTCGCAGATCCGAGGCTTCCCCAACCCTCCTGTTCCCCCTGTGGCTGTCTCCTCTCCCTCACAGGTTGGCAACTCCGCAGCCAACAGTGCAGGCATAAAACCTGGGCCAGTCTGTTGGTGCTGAGGGAAGCCCAGCATTTCCAGGACCAATGCCAGCTGATGGAGAAGGGGGCGTTGGTTTGGATTCCTGATGCACCACAGTCTGCCCCCGATAGAGCTGGGATGTACCAGATACCAGTTAGTATTCAAGGGGGTACATATCAAGCCTTGGAGGATTCAGGCTGTAATCAAACCTCAATTCATCAATGCTTGGTTCAAGGTGAGGATTTGGATGCAGCATGCCGGGTGAGGTGTTTGCATGGGGATATTCACAATTACCCCTTAGTGCCCATCATTATTCAATTCAAAGTGCAAAAGCATAGACTAGAGGCGGCAGTTAGTCTCCACCTCACCCATCCACTAATTTTGGGTACGAATTAGCCGGAATTTACAGCTTTATTGAGGGGAATTTGTGTGGATGGGTCCTGTAACAAAACATATTGGTGTGTGGTGTGCGATTCGCTGGCTGGGGAAGTGGTGCTGGGGCCGTCTACGTCAGCTCCACGTCAGGATGGCGCAAGGAAGGGGGAAGCCGTGGCTTTCCTCACCTTCAGAGGATTCCCTTCAGGGGACTTCCCTCTGGAGCAGATATGAGACAAGACCCTAAGGCATGCCTTCGACCAAGTGAAAGTGATTGATGGTCAACACCTCCAGCCAGACATTGCACTCTCATACCCACATTTTTCGATTATTAAGGATCGGTTGTACTGAGTGACGCAGGACACTCAGACAAAGGAGAATACAACCCAGTTGTTAATACTGAAGAGCCAACGGGAAATACTATCCAGACTAAATACTATCATAATCCGATGGCGGGTCACTTAGGGCAGAAAAAAAACACTAAACCATCTGATGGCCTGTTTCTATTGGCCGAGCATTTGCAAGGATGTTCGCAGGTGGTGTGTGACATGCCGTGAATGTCAGCTGGTGAATCCAGCAGCCACCCCAAAAGCACCACTGTGCCCACTTCCATTGATCGAGGTCCCCTTCGAAAGAATTGGCATGGACCTCGTAGTCCATTAGCGTGGTTGGCACGTGGGTATCGCTTTGTTTTGGTTCTGGTGGACTACACAATATGATATCTGGAAGCAGTGCCTCTGCACAACATCTCAGCACGAAGTGCTGTGGAGGCAACCTTCAGAATTATCTCCCAAGTGGGGATTCTGAAAGAAATCCTCACTGATCAGGGCACAACATTTATGTCATGTACACTAAGCAAACTGTACGAATTATTGGGGATTAAATCGATTCAGACCAGCGTTTACCACCCCCAAACGGACAGCTTGGTTGAACGATTCATTCAGACACTAAATAATTTGATTCGTAAGTTTGTGTACAAAGACTCTTGAAATAAGAAGACGCTCAAAAAGTGGCTTGAGCCCCTATTATTTGCAGTACGAGAGGTCCCGCAAACCTCCACTGGGTTCTCCCCATTTGAATTATTGTACGGGCATCGAATGCGTGGCGTGCTCGATGTCCAATGGGATAATTGGGAGGAGGGACCTTCAAACAGCAAAAACTAAATTCAATACATTCTTGACCTGAAAGCAAAACTCCACACACTGGGGCAATTAACACAGGAGATTTTTCACCAGGCTTATAACGTTAAAGACGGCTGTATAATAGGGGTACTCGGCTACGGGAATTTACACCGGGAGATTAAGCCCTTGTATTGCTCCCCACATCGAGCTCTAAATTACTCGCCAAGTGGCAAGGACCCTTTGAGGTCACACGGTGAGTTGGAGAAGAGTTGGGGAGGTTAAACGAACGGATAGAGGCAGAGCACGTCAGATTTACCACCTCAATCTCCTAAAACCATGGAGAGTGGCGGTCCCCGTGACTTTGGCGATGGTGGTTCCAGAAAGGGAGGAGCTAGAACCGGAGGTGAACTTAAAAGTCACTGATCAAGTCACTTGATGAGACCACCTCTCACCGTCACAAGTCACGGAGGTTGCCAGTTTGCAAGGAGAATTCTCAGACGTGTTCTCACCTCTTCCCAGTCATATGAATCCAATACAACACCATATCGAAATGACCCCAGGGGTAGTGGTACTCAGTCATCCATACCGATTAACCGAGCACAAAAAAGAATTAAAGGCCATGCTACATATGGGGGTAATAGAAGAATCTCACAGTGACTGGGCCAGCCCTGTGGTGCTGATTTTGAAGAGTGACGGCTCGGTCCAGTTCTGTGTGGATTATAGAAAAGTCAATGCAGTGTCTAAATATGATGCATACCCAATGCCTTGCATTGACAAACTGCTCGATCGGTTAGACGCGGCTCGCTTTTATTCAACATTGGATTTGACAAAAGGATATTGGCAGATTCTCTTAACTCCAATGTCCCAAGAAAAAACTGCATGTTCCACTCCGTTTGGCTTACCCCAATTTGTCACCCTTCCTTTCGGTTTGTTTGGGGCCCGAGCCACGTTTCAGCGCATCATGGACAGAATTTTCCGCCCACACTCTGCCTATGCCGCTGCTTATATATGTTTTTTTTTTTTTTTACATTTTCAATTTCAATTGCTTTATTGGCATGGCTGTATGTTACAGTGTTGCCAAAGCACAAGTTATAATCAAATCAAACAGAGCAGAAACATGTGTATAACATTAATCAACAGATTTATGTATATTTAGTAATCAAGGCAATCGTTTTCAGAGAATATAAGTGTATTTATTTAGTCTTGTTTGTTTCACTTGTTTATGTTCAAAACAAGACAATATAATTTAGTCAAGACATTTATTTTACAATAAGACAAAATACACTTATATTCAAAAACATTATCTGAAAACAAATGCATCTTGTTCTACATATATTTACATATTTTCATTGAACAACAAAGATGAACTGGAAATTTATATTTCTATATTTTATATTTATATTATTTTTATTTATATTTATATAGTTAATTTATATCACAGATTTCATACACACAGTAATTCAAAGTGCTTTACATACAATTTATAAAGAAAATGCAAGCTATATAAAAATCTATTTTAAAACCAATTAAGAACATTAAGTAAGAATAAAAAGTACATTTTAAATACAGAAATAAAAAAACAGAAGATACTCGGTGAGAATATGATTTTTTTGAGAAGTGTCAGAGTTTTTGTTGAGTCGCTGCATTTAGCAGCGACTCATATAACCATATTCAATATACAGTATCTTCAAGATGACCCTCAATAGACTAATAGATAACACTCACACTCATTAATATGATAAATGATACATCTGACATTTACATTATGTTTAAGTGTGTCCTCCATTCAGTGGGGAAATAAACTGGGGAAATAAGCCCACTTTCTGTCATTAATGAGTAATGTCATCCTGGGTGTTAAATGCAACTCTACTCTCAGTCACCAACACAGTGTGACACTTTACTATTTACTCTTAAAAAACCCTGTCATAACTGTGACATGTGAACACCTTACTTTTAGTACCTCACCACATTTAAACATTAAAGGTGGGAGGACGAGACATTATGACATCATAGAATTGACAACTGTGTTTTCTCTCATGTCAACATGTTTCCTGAAATGTCAGATTTTATGTTTGCATTATATTATTTTATTCACTGATAACTGCCCAGCATAAAAGCATGACCTGAACATATATATTTTAGTCATACAATTTAGCATGTTGTGTTTGTGCCATGCCACATTTTTAACATTGTTTCAAGTTAAAAGTAGTTCAACTTTGAAAAAAAAAAAAATATGTGTTGTGATGCCTGCGTTCTGCGCCATTCCATTGCACTCTGTCTAGTTGCTTTTAAACACAATGACACCACTTTTGTGTGTCTGAAGGTTTTCACATACAACTGTGAGTGAAACAAACTTGCTTGATCTTATTTTTTTTACTAGTTGAGACCTTTCCAGCAATATACGGCACATGACTATGCGATCTGTTTGATGCTTTTACTGATTCCCGATTATTGTTATCATATTTCATAAAGTACCAAACAGAACACTTCTAATTTGTCAGCTAACTAAATAGCAGCAGATAAAGAGCTGGTCAAATTGCCCAGATGCAATGTAAAGTAGCAATTCTATGTTATGTGGGTGTTTTTTTAATGAATTAGCTAGACGATCCATCAGAAAGGGTTATCTTATCTGTATCAGAAACAACAAGCTTTTGGTTATCAGTTATAGTTAAAACTTACATATCAGTGCATTCCTAGTTTTGTAAAGCGAGTTTTTGTAGTTTTATATAATGCAATACAGTCAACAGGAATGCATATTTTAAAATCCCCAACCCTAAACCTAACAGTCAGTGGAGTAAAAATGAAATTTTAGAGGAAAATGCTTCCAAATCAAGGTTATCGTTGATAATGTGAACATGATTACTTCCTGGTTTCCATGAGACCAGAACACACTACTAGAAATGTCTACAGCAGAAGCCTAGAAAAACAATATTGGTGCATTCCTAGTATGTATTTGTGCTAGTTCATATAAATAATAAAAAAAATGTAATGGGTATTTATAGGGCAGGTGGAGAGACAGTTGTGGAAGGTGTTGGAGATATTAAAGACATTGTTACTATGAGAAAAGGCATAAGGCAAGGACAAGAGACAGCTGAGGTGTGTTAGGGTGAAACAGGCACAAAAAGTTGGACAGGCTTCAGGCGAGAAGAAACGCATAATGTGACCTAAGAGGTCAGAAATATCCGCACTAATGTCTAGAACATCAGGCAGCTTAATATTGATTCTGCCTGGCCAGTGTTAAATACAGCAGCCTAGAGTGAGATTAAAGAACAGCACCACACATTTAAGGGATTAAAGCATGAGCCTTTGCGCTCAAGATTTTAAACGCATTTGGGTCAACTTCAAAGTACCCCCACTTTCTTTATCTCATACTTATGATAGACAGTGGCACAACTGTCCAAAGTTCAACGGGATTATCTGACATGCTGAATTTAGTTACAATGACCTAAACTATCAATTCTCTGATACCGTTCCACTCCTCTGAGGTACTTTGTGTAGGTATTTTTCAACTCTCAAACAGTAGTATAGTTGTTGACCAGGTAGGGGATATGGGGGTGGGAGCCTGAAAGGGGTTGGTGTGACCTTTTTAGACGGTCCCTTACCACATCCTCCACAGTTTTAGCACAATGTGTGGACTTTTCAAATGGTCCCTTACCACACCCTCCACAGTATTAGCACATTTTAGCACAATGTTTGGACTTTTCAGATGACCCCAGGGTATTCACTTACCCTGGTGCCATCCCAGATGTGTATGACTGTCTTTCTTCAGTAGAACACAAATTAAGATTTTTAGACAAATGTTGAAGCTCTGTAGGTCCTTATAATGTAAGTAAACAGGTGCCATCAGGCTGCTGGCTATTTGACAGTCCAAAAGGCATATTTAGGCAGCATAAAAGCAATCCACATGACTCCAGTGATCAACATAGGTTGGTGTAAAAAGCAAATTGATAATTAAAATGTTTTTATCAGGGTAAGTGAATAATGAGAATTTTCATTTTTGGGTGAACTATTCCTTTAAATTAATGATCTGGAACAACACCGTCTGACCGTCTTAAATACGGTTTCTGGTCCCACAGAAACCAGGAAGTAATCCCACTCACATAAACAACAGTGAATGCAATTTGGACATTGCATTTTTACTTAAAAAAATAAATAAAAAAAAATGATATATATATATATATATATATATATATATATATATATATATATAAATTTTTTTTTAAATTTATTTATTTATTTATTTTTACTCCATTGACGGTTAGGTTTAGGGTTGGAGTTTGGGTTCGGAAGAACAGTTTATAAAATTGAATTCCTGTTGACTGTATTACATCGTTCAAAAAAAATATAACTCCCTTTTGGTGCCACCATGTGGACATTTCACCACAACAACAATTTCAGCTTCAGCCACGTGATAAAAAAAATAAATAAAAAATGTTGTGGTATCAGTGTAGGCAACTAAAGGAACTTGTTTGGCTTTTTGCAGGGATTGAACCAGCAACTTTCTGGTAACCTGCTTTGAGCATAAATCACTACACCCTCCCAACATACACACCCAATATGATGCTTAAACCTATGACACTGAGATTAAGAGTTGTATTCCAAAAGCATTGGTCAAGTGATTTATACTTGGCTGCTACAAAGGATTGAAGTCTTTGTTATGGTATCATGGTGGTGGCAATGGTTAGGCCATGTATAAGTGTGATTTCACACTTTCCTATCATTTTCAGGTTTTTGGAGTAAATTGGAAGAGCCGGCTAATCTCAGAGCAACTCAGAGCAGACCTCTAATTGAAATTGCATTAGACACAAAGACAATGTTTTGTTGCACAGAGAAGACAATGATTTAAAGTGCTTTAAAGGCCAGAACAAAAGCAGTCTGCAAAGGCTGCACACCTCCTTTGTAAAGCAGTAATTTGCGTGTGTATGGGAGGTGCAGGATGTAAATATGTGAACAGAAAGCTTCAGGAGGGTATGGACCAGGCATTTTCAGGAAGCTATTCTCTTTTAAGTGTTCCCTAAAAGTGCTGAAAGTAACAAGATTTTATATCGCTGAGTCAAGGCAGATGACAGGCTGCACAAAACTACAATTCAAACAGGATCTAACAGCGAATGCATTTTTTATGTTGTTATTTTGTGTTATTGTGAGATCAGCTATTGAATCTATATATATATATATATATATATATATATATATATATATATATATATATATTCAAACACACAAACAGCCTTTTAGATTCAATAGCTAATCTCACAATAACACAAAATAACAACATAAAAAAAAAAAAAAGAAAAAGGAAAAAGTGATATGACATATACTTGCTTTTAATCTTTCTCTCTGACAGGAAACATAATCACATCCAAAGCAAAAAACGAGTGGGATCCTAAAAAATCCGCAACAACAATCGAGATACAAATTGTACTCAAAACTCTGACCACTGCTGCTGTCCCCTTAACGATTATGACTCATTTACAAAGAATTGATTAGTTATAATTATAGACTGATTTTTTAGTATCAATGACACTTGTGCCATTAGCTGCAAATCTGCAAAACTAATGAGAAATATATCATGTTTTGGCACTCCTGTTTGTAATGTGAACATTATACACAGTCTGATCCACACCACTAAAAATAGAAAGAATTAGAGGATGGAGAGAAGAGGTTACAAATTAGCTCTAAAATTGAAGTCGTTGGTGTACCCTCTATAAAGCATTTATGACTAATTATACACAACCAAATAAAAAAAAGAAAGCTTATTTAAGACAACATAAAAACAGCATTTGCAATGCATTTATCTACATCTTCTGTAAAGGAACATGTTACCGAGTGAAAAAGAATGTTCAGCTAGAAATAATGCAGTGCAAAATCTGAAAAGAATCAGAATTTAAATGGATTGAGAAAAGTGGGCATTCTATACCAACATGTACAGAAATCATAGGTTAAAAGGGATAGTTCAGCCAAAAGTGACAATTCTGTCATCATTTACTCACCCTCATACTGTTCTAAACCATTATGATTTTTTTTTCCAGGATGAAAGTGAATGGTGACTGAGGCTGTCATTCTGGATAAAATTTCTTGCAAATGAGTTTGAAACAACATGAAGGTGAGTAAATGACAGTATTTTTTTATTTTTTGGGATGAACTACTATTGCAAAACAGAAAACTCATTTCAGAATGATCATTTCAGATCATTATTACATTTTAATGAAAGACTAAGACAAAATTGTAGAATAATGTGCACTGATGAATATTTTGTATAATCAGTGGTACAACTGAACATACTCATGAAAAAAAGCAAAAGGACTGAGAGAAATATCTCAACAGAGGGCAACAGTCGGGTTCCGGAAGTAAAAAACAAACAAAAAAAAACAACAACATTTATTTTCTTAATGTTTTTAACAATAACGTATGAAGCTTTAAAAACAGACCCACCGTAAGCTCAGAGATTGTTAATGATTCACAGTATGCTTCTGTAGATGCCATCAGATCACGTTATCTCAACTCAAAATTGTGTTTAATAGCGATCCTGAAGAGAGAAAAAAAAGAAAAAAAAACATCCACCAATCAGGGAATCACCACCACCAAATGCACAAAAAGAGCTCTGCACCAACCGCCCAATCCCACGATTCACTGATGCAATCAAGTAGGTCTCCCTACACTTTCAAACAAATATATTTGAATATAGCCACAGATGTTCTGCAAGAGATGCGAAGAAAGGGAGCTACTCTCCAAGAGGCAGTTCATTCAGAGACAAGCAGCTTTAATAAGTGTGAAACATGCAAAGATGCAAATTATGTCATCAACAGTGGTCAGCTTCCATGTGTTAAGAGGACTACATTAGTTTTCATACCAACTGCAAACCAAACCAGATATCACATGAACTGTATCCAAGACCACCTTTTCAAGTGGGCTTGGCTGCAGACGATAGGAATGTGCGAGACTAGTCGACTAAATGGTTCTGATGCTGCTAGTCGACACTGGAATTACTAGTTGATTAATATTTCCCCCCCATTAAAACTGATCATCATTTTTACACATTTACGTTTGGCTTTATATTTTTACAGAGGCTTTACAGATTACTGTCATATTAATGTTACATATTTTAAATAGAATTAATAATACAAATATTATTTAAAAAGGAGGATATCTGGAGAAGATACAGAGTTTAATTTCACCTCAGGCTGCGCATGCTTCTTCCCTCTCTCACCCATGGCGTGTGCAGGAAAATGGCCTCTCGCTAGACAAGCAAACTCAGCAAAGTAGTTATGAAATCACTTTGGTGGTGCGGGAATCGGATTTCCAAACATTTGAAAGTCCCTATGGATGTTTTTACATTTGAGTCTTCTTTAAATCTGTGCATGCTTGTACATTATTTTTCCGCTGTGCAGGCTTTTTCAAGTGCATGATAGCAGCCTCAGGTGAGTCAAGTCCCATCTTTCACCAGACCATGTCAACGTGTTAATTTTGCTCATTAAAAAATTGATGTTTTAGGCTAGGTATGCCATTTTTTAACTCTGCTGATTAGGGATGAAGGCTATTTTCAACGAGGTGCCGAATGCTTAACAGGTTAAACTATCTTTTATTCTGTGTGCACGTCATGTTTAGAATTCATTATGTTTATTGTAGGCTACATCACAGGCCTATTTTTTCTATCCTATAGCTACTTTTTTTTTTTTTTTTACATCGTAACTGTTATTGGTTAACGTTCTTTACCGAACAGCTGTCATATTAGATCAATGGCTATTGCACGACTGCACATCGTAGATTTGGCTTAGTCTACCTGTTAATTATTTTCAACAATGTCCTGACTTTTTTAATATGTTAAGTAACTTTTACGTGGTGAATTCCATTTAGAACAGGCTGAGTTGCTCTATTGGAACTGCACTAATCATTCAACTGTTTTCAATAAATATGCCTGTTAAATATTCGCTAACGTTGATTCAGTGAATGCGTGTCATGTTCTATATTTAAAGTACAATGATCATAATTCAAGGTGAGCACGTAGCAGATAAATGCCCCATTTCAGTGGAATTTAGCGTCGGATTTGGAATAGATTAAGCATTTTAAGTGGGTCGCATAAACACATTTTTTTGACTCTTTTCTGAAGGTTGGTTTCTTTTAGACTAGTCGGCTTCAAAATTTCATTTAAACATCAGTGAAATTAGTCGTTCAGCACATCCCTAGCAGAAAACCATACCAAACTCAGGCATTTTCATACCAACCAAATAAACTGAAGTCCAACCTGGCACAACAACAAAATGTATTGTGTGAAAACGCCTTTAGACAGCTTTTGTTTTCCTACGTTTGGGTTGCTTAGCACTGTGGTCTTGTGACCAAAGCAATTCGACTAGGGTTCACTGTGAAAAGAGTGCTGTTTGCATCACCGACAGTAATGAATTCAGGGCTCCATCAAGAAGCAAGGCTGAACAACACTCTCATTTAGATTGCTGTTTCTCCTACCAATGCATACGCTAATTACATTCAAATTAGACCAGTGAGGAAGTGAAGGAGACAAGGACTAATAAAGGGTTTCATTCTTGCTGCTATCCTTCTCTCTTGCTTTGTCTGTCTCTCTATTTCTCTCTCTTAATTTCCATCTCTGTGCATCTTTCGTCTTCTTATTCGACTCTTTAGGTTACTGTGAGCTTGGCCCAGCTCTGTCAGGTAGCAATTTAGGAGGAAACATTTGCTGGGGCAAGTGGAGGACCAGATGATAACATTGGGGGGTGGGGAGTTAAAATGACAGTGATGTAATTTCCCCACTAACACTGGCTGTGCACCTGAGTGAAATATTGAAGGCTTAATAAAGGGATTGTTCCCCCAAAAATAAAAAAATTAGGTCATAATTTACTCAACCTTGTGTTGTTCTAAACCCTTATGTGGAAAACAAATTGGGATGTCCACGCTGCTCTTCATACAGTGAAAGTGAATGGTTACAAATTTAGTCCAGTTTGGTAAATAATCCATGCAATTTCTCCTTTGTACTTTTAAAAATGCTTTCTCTTTAATTCCAAGTATTTATGCACAATAATCAACCCTTCCACCATATGTTGTGTGATTTCCAAGCTGGACTTCACATCTTGAAAATCTCTGATAACTCCATCCTTCTGTATGTTTTGTTAGTTAAATTTAAAATCAGCTTGACAAAGCATTTAAGGTTTTATTGTTGTAGTAGAATCATATGTCTATAAAATGATTTTTGCTGTTCCAATAACTGAGAAAGTGTGATCACTGTAACTATAGTTTGTTCAGGAGGCATAATGTCATACCATGATTTATCTAATATATGAATGTCCAGCTGAGCCTAGTCAAAGCCCACCAAAGTTGGAGACCAAACAAAATTCCCAATATATCAATTCAAAACATTTATATCTGCTTGAAATTATCCAAAATCTCAGAGACATAACAGCAGCCATCTTGAGAGCAAAAACAGCAACCATCTTGAACACTAAGAAGGCTGTCAAGCACCAAAAATGGCAAAAAGCACCACCCAAAAATACTCCATAAGACTTTTGTGCTCTACTCTTCTGAAGTCATCCAATGATTGACCAAAATCATTATTCACCGAAATTCTTCCCCTCCACTACTGCTCTATTTACAACCTAGTTTCATAGAATGAATGTTACTATAACTACACTTTTGCAAACTGAGGTTTAAGTGCTGCATTCTACATTTTGTGGCGAAAGTGAAGCGACACAATATAACATTGTTACTTCAGAAAATGTGCTTTTCATGTCGCATTTACTTTTAGGATTTTATTGGTTATGTTTAGGTGTTGGTCTAGGGTAAGGATGATTGCTTTGTTCATCTCTCATTTGCCTTTGGGACAATATCGGTTAGGTTAAGTTTTAGGCTAGGGAGGCACGTTTTACTCATTAAAACCTCCATCTAACATTCACATTAAAAACCTCATCTGATTAAGCCACAATTCACATGCTTTTGGCACTCCCTGCTGGACATGTCATTAGGAAAATGTAGCCAAATATAAAGCAAGTAATTTCGTTTTGCAAAATTGTTGCCTTGGTCATGCAATTTCCATGAGATCAGGCTGCACAGTCATGTGATTTGAATATACGCAAATGCGAATGAGACTTGAGAGCTATGGCAGAGGGGAAGATTATCAGTTAAAAACAACTTTTATATGTCCTCAGAAGACTTGGAATATAGCACCACAATGGTCACCATTCACTTTCATTTTATGGAAAAAGCAGCATCAACATTTGGCTGAATAACTCCTTTTTGTGTTTCATGGAAGAAAGAAAATAATACTGATATGAAAAACAAGATGACGGAAGGTAACTGATCACATAATTGTAATTTTTGGGTGAACTATTCCTTTAAGGGGAGGATAAATATGTAGCCATGTACTGTATTTTGTAACATGGCTAAAGCACTACAACTTATTCCTAACCACTACCATTTCTGTGATGATACCAGCACCAGTTCATCAATAAATGAGACTCACCACAGAGACAATCGCCAAGGCTCCATTATTCACAGCAAAATCACCATGGCTACATTTCTAAGCATTCCTATTTCTTGAGCTCACTCTCCCCAACTCATTCTATCGACTAGTGTAGGTTTCTCTCTCTCACTGTCTCTATGTTTTTTATCACAGATTTTACCCAGAATGTTGTGCCAGCAAAGAGAAATGGACAGTGATTATTCTTCCCTATATGATACAAGACAGAGGTGTCTATTGAAAACACACACACACATACACACTTCCCGTTTCCTCAGCTCCTGACATGTTGAAGGACTTTAAAAGTGCTTTTCCAGTGAGGCCATTGCACTGACAGAGATATCAGCTGTTTGAAAGAAGTAGCCCTGTGTGTGGAGAGGAAACCTTCAAATTCTGATTTAGTTTTTAAAAGTGAAGTGTGTAGTTCATGTTCCTCTAGCGACACCACATGGAAATGGCAAAAAAAAGTATTGTTTTCAAACAGGTTTTTCTGACCCCCCACTCCCCATCTGCTATTGGTCAGATAAACAAATAGTCCCACCCCAATCTCACGTCATTAGATGAGCCAATGTTACCACTGGTCATGATGCTCAAACAAACAGAGCAACATTTTAATAGCACCACAGTGTTTACAACTTTTGGGGAAACAAACCTAACATCAAAATATAGTTCTCACTGAATATTAGGGTGAGTAGACGGTGACTGAATCTTTATTTTTGGGTGAACTATCAACATGATCACACTGGAAGTCAGCATGTTGTTTCTGACAGTTCTGGTACCATAGGATTGGCCACATTGTGCCGATTTGCCGACAAGCGCCTTCTCCTATCAGACATTTTTGCATCAGCTCCAGTGTGTTTACATTCCCCTGTGGTGTGACCAGAAGCGCATTGCAACAGCAGCTTGAGTGACCTAGGTTCAGATCCCGTGTTGAAACCAGGAAGTAATTGTGTTTGCATAATCAATGATGAGCACGATTCTAAGGTTGCATTTTTCCTCTAACATTTTTACTCCACTGATGGTTAGGTTTAGGTTTGGGGTTTGGGTTGGGGGGGGGAGGGGTACAGTTTTTAAAATATGCATTACTCTTCATTGTGTTAAGGCTGTACAGCTGAAAACAACTCGCTTTTGGTGCCCCTCGGTGGACATTTCACCCTGAAAATGGAGCTCATACATGCCAATATGCCCAACAACACTTACAGCTTTAGCCACTAGGGACAGTGTTTTGCATTTTGGTAAGCTCAGACCGATTTTAGCTAAAGAAAAGTAAACCTACTGTTTCCGATTTCACTGTAAGATCAGTCTGGAACTTTCCCTTCAATAGTGTATGCAGAGACAACTAATACTGTAACTATCACTTTAAGTTAGGATAGGAAAAAGTATTTTAACATCATACATATTACACACTTCACCTTTAAACAGCCTCCAGAAAAACAGGAACTGCTACATTATAAGCTGAGTCAGGTTCACAGGAAGACCATGTCTATCGCCATTAGCTTATTAGTTCCTATGAGTGTACTCTCCCATTTCTGAGACACTGTCAGAGGTCTGCCCCTCATTTCGTCTCTCCTTCTCTTCATAAGTGTTCTTGTTTTCACCATCTCTCTCTCTGTTTTCACCTCTTTTTTCAGTCTTGCGCTTCTTACAGTATCTCAAGGTCGATAGCTGCAGACTGACTGAGACACTTTCTTACATAACTGTAAGTCAGCGCAGCACTCGGGTCCTCTCAGGATACACATCTACCTCAACATTCACAATATTAACATAACTGGTGGGTGTGAATGGTAAATGAGTTAAATTTTGACTCCTGTCACCAGAAATGACAATGTCCAGTCAGTGTTGTAGGAGATGATACAAAGTAAGTTATGCAAAGGTAAGAATCAGAACTACTTTTTCTCTCCTTGCCTGGCATCTCTCATCAGCTGTTTACATGTGGCTTTAAGGAGCTATCTCTATCTGATCTACCCCCTAGCATTTGTTTTACCTGTATAACCTAATGCATTCAGGTTGATTCAGACATGGCTGTGTATAATGTCAGGACTATTTAACATGGTTTCAACTAAGCACCTATACTCATTTGAGGTATCTGACTTCCCATTGGGCTTCAACGTTAAGAATTCTGGGTAGAATATAACTGGATTACATAAGTTTTGTGGTTTGTGCCACAAAATCAGTGTGTAGTGCAAATTACTGGATCTGCTTACCGTTATGTGCAGTGGCGCCTGCAGCTGTACGGCCATACACACTGTGCATACCATGAGCGCGCCGACTGACATGAGAAATATTTACTCTCAGAAAATTTCATCAATCATGAAGTGTGTCCCTTGGCTGTTTAAAAGAACAAGCGATGACCAATTTGTGAATTAATAATTCTTTTAAGTCGGTTCTTTTCAGTGAATCGGCCAAACGGGCTTACAAAACTGTCTGAATCGATTCGTGATTCAGTATAATTCATTCGGACAGTACTCTCACGGAATCATTTGAAGTGGTTTCTCACACAGTAAAACAGCATCTGGATATTTACGAAGACAGAGAACAAACAGTGCTGAATACAGTGTAAATTTACCTACAATCAACTGAAACAAAAAGCTGTCTTTTTGAGAGATAACTTTGAGAGGTAACTTCAGCTAGTGCTGTGTCATGTGAACGTCTTGTAATGCAACTTAAAAAATGAGCCCTTCCCGGACTTCCTAGGTTGCCTATTAAAGCCTGTAGACTGATTTTCATGTGAAGGGAGCGGGTCACCTTTGCAATCCAAAGGATGTGACGTTTATGCGCGCTCCTGAGAGCCTTGCCTCAGACAGTAGCTTCTCTTCCGCTATTCAACAGCATCAACAAATTGCAACTCTAGGTAACGTTATCTTAGAGATGGAATCCAGCAAACTTCCGGCTCCCAGCACAACACCGACTCCTACACAAACTCTGAGTAAGCCAAAAATAATAAAAAATTTACTGAATCCCGTCTGGCTAAGCAGGAATGTGATCGTGGTCCAGCAAAAACTAGAGTGAACATCGACAGGGCATTTGATTTCCTGGAGGGACCTTCGTTCGGTTTTGGGGATCAAAACAGACTCTGAATTGGCATTCTTCTTATTGGACAGGTAAGCTTACATAATTGCAAAGCATGTGAAATATAGTGCCATAAGGATTAATCTGTGTAATTTTAGCTAACTTGATCTTGCCTGCTAACGCTGACGAATTGCAAGCTACCTTGCTTCGTAACTTTCAAATAATTTCAACGATCTTCTCTTTATACTAAAAGTCAGGCATGCTGATTCACAGTAACTGACATAATGCTCATCTGTAATTATTCAGCAAGGTAAACTACGATAACACATGAAATGAATGCTAGACAATGTTCAAGAAAAAGCTCCATTCATTAGTGTAACGTAACTTGGTTATACAGAAAATATAAACAATCTATTATTGTAAAACAATAGCACATTGATATATCAAAATGACAGTTGTGATGGAACCACATCAATACTGAATTGTGTCAACATATTTATAATGTACATTCTATTTTATAAACAACTACTGTCATCATCCACCAAATTTAGCTAACAGCTATTGATAAAGCTGGCTAGCTAGCTAACGCCGACATTGACTGCATTTATACGATAGCCTATGTATCATGCAAAGAAAAGTGATTACTTCAAACTAGTCTCGCATAGTCAGACTTATATCCACACTTTGCTTTAGCCCTGTTCCAGCACTGGAGAGTCAAATATAATATACAGTCTCAAAGTTTGTAGTAAAACAATCATAACTGTGTAATTTGAATTATCATCTGTGATCATGATGCCGGTGAATCACGTTCAGTCTCGCTTCCCTATGGAGTCATGCTCGCTGTGTGTGCGCGATCACGAGCAACAGGCTGCAGTTCACTTAACGGCCACAGGTGTCATTAATAACAAGGGTTTCTGAATCTTACATACTGCACTTTTAAGTTAAAAAAGAACTTCAAGTGATAAAAACACGTCTCAAAATACCTGCGTTCTGCTCTATTCGTTGTGGTGCGTTTTGCTTTTTTAGCACAAGAACATGTCTGTTCTGAACAGTTACTGGAAGAAATGCTTTAGCCAATAGTTACATGAACACTACTCGTACTCATGTAAAAAAAATGCTTTCTCAGTGTCACCAGAATTGAATGCTTTGGTGTTGTTTTTGCAAAAAAATTATCCCGGGGGAGCATGCCCCCGGACTCTCCTAGATATAAGGTTGTACAAGGCAGATTATTGTGCGTACCCTCAGATGAAATCCTGCAGGCGCCCATGGTTATGTGCTGGGTGGCACAGTTTCGTCCCTTAACTGTGACTACGAGGAAGTATTACTGCAAGGGACAATTTTCCATGCAGATATGCTTCACATCGCCTTGTTATTTCAACTCGTCAAATTGTTATTAGTCTTAAATTGCCTCTGTCTCAACTTTTTGGGAGCGTGTTGCAATCATCTGATTTGAAATTACTGAACATTTTCAAGGTAAAACATCATATTATGTGTAGTCGTGGTGCTTTCAATATAGCAAAGGGTGAATATAATTTACAAATCACTCCTTTTTGTTTTTATTAGCATTTTTCATACTGTCCAAACCTTTTCAGAATTGGGGTTGTAAATTATTAATATTTTTTTTTAACAATATTTTTGCAGTTCTGTTTGGTGCCACTAGTACAATTACTTATATTTAAAGACATTAAAACATGCGCCGTTTGTCTAGCGTTTCTAACAATCTGCCATTGAAATAATTCAGATCAGATTGTGTGGGTTTTAATGGAGATCACATTTTTAAAAGGCTTTTTCTTCAGATTTTACAACTAATAACTACAAACCCTTTAAGAAATGAGTCTGTTTAGTGATGGTTTTCCTGATCTAAATCTAATCACATGTGGAACATTTAGCTTCAAAGCAAATCCTGGTTACACAGTATATTTGCTCTAGAGAAACAACCAAGCAAACTACATCTAGCTCAGCTAGGTCAAATTAATTACTAAAGTGGTTTGATTGGTGCCACTAGTAAAATTACAGACATTTAAAGACATTAAAACATGCGCTGTTAGTCTAGTGTTTCTAACAATCTGCCATTGAAATAATTCAGATCAGATTGTGTGGGTTTTAAGGGAGATCACATTTTTAAAAGGCTTTTTCTTCAGATTTTACAACTAATATCTACAAACCCTTTAAGAAATGAGTCTGTTTAGTGATGGTTTTCCTGATCTAAATCTAATCACATGTGGAACATTTAGCTTCAAAGCAAATCCTGGTTACACAGTATATTTGCTATAGAGAAACAACCAAGCAAACTACATCTAGCTCAGCTAGGTCAAAATTAATTACTAAAGTGGTTGAGCATACAGCAGCTGTTGTAAACAAATGCAAATGCATTTTCATATCAAACAAGGTTGGCACGATCCCAGAGCACGCACATACACTATTACGCTTGTTTACTAACAAGTTGTAAGCTTTTCATGGTCAAACTGATCCACGCACACCCTTATTGCTACCAACAGCTAAGATCAGACTGATCAGGTTTCTGTCTGACACCAGACCAGGAACTCCTGTAGTATCTAAGGGCCTTTGTCACTTCATGCATTTTGATAGATCAGATTGCTTTCCAATTGTTTACACACATTCCATTTACACTTGGCAACAAACATGTGTCTCCACAAAACTGTTTTTAATACAATTAATTATAATGCGTAATAACGCCATAAAAAAAACAAAATATGAGTTCACTTCTTTGATGATAATGATGCTGGGCAGCAATTTGTCAGAGAGCGAGAGCGAGACAAAGAGACCCAAGAGCAGAGGAACAGTTCAAAGGCTACGAACCGGCGTATGTTCTGTGCTAGCAATGGCCACCAGAATCATTGTCTAATGAGCATCTGGGTGCAAGTCGCCCCTGGATGACAAGCGACATTGGATGAGTGACACCACTGTAGGACGTGCGTCCGAACTGATCGCGGAACAAATAACCGACCCGCTGGGCACGTAGCGGGGGCCGCGGTGTTTTGTAGTGCAGCACGGACTTTAGACTCCACCTCCCAGGATACCATGCCCGCCATTCGAGTGGCGGGTAGAATGGGATTGTGGAGGTCTTGACCTCAAAACATCGAGACAAAGAGTTCTTAGAGCCTGGGTGATACGAGAGGACAAAATTAAAAAGTGTGAAAAATAGTGCCCAGCAAGCCTGTCTAGAGTTAAGGCGTTTGGCGCTACAGATGTGCTCTAGGTTCTTATAATCAGTCCAGACCACGAAAGGTACCCCTGAGCCCTCTAACCAATGACACTTCTCACCCAAAGCCAACCGGACAGCCAGCAATTCTCGGTTACCTACGTCGTAGTTCCGTTCTGCTGATGTTAAGCGGTGTAAAAACCATCTGAGGAAGAGCATTGTGACAGGAACGCTCCAACACCAACCTCAGATGCATCCACCACGAACTGACATGCAGGGTCGGGAGTAACAAGGATGGGTGCGGTAGAAAACCACTCCTTTAACTTAAAGAGCGCGGACTCAGCCCACAGGGACCAACAAAATTCAGTGCGGGTGGAGGTGAGATCCGTCAAAGGCGTGGCAAGATGGCTGTAATTTCTAAAGAATCTCTGATAGAAATTAGTGAACCCCATAAACCTCTGCAATGCCTTGCAAGAATCTGGGGTTGGCCAATCGGAGATGGATTTGACCTTAGCAGGGTCCATGTGCACTCCCTTGTACGAAATGAATCAACTATGCATGAAAAGTGCACTTCTCTGCCTTGATGAACAGCCGATTCTCTAGCAGTCGCTGAAGCACCTGCCTGTCATGCTGAACATGGTTCTGGATATTCTGGGAGAAGATAGAATATCATCTAGATAAACACAAAACGATCAACCATGTCTCTTAGCACGGCATTTACGAGCCTCTGGGAGACGGCGGGGGCGTTGACCAATCCGAAAGGAATGACCAAATATTCAAAGTGCCCCCTATGGGTGTTAAAAGCTGTCTTCCACATCAACGGCAAAGGATAGCGATTCTTCACCGTGATGTTATTCAGCCCCTGATAAACTACAAAGGGTCTAAGTGAGCCATCCTTCTTCTCCACGAAGAAGAACCCCGCCTCTGCGGCGATGAAGAAGGGTGGATGAGACCGGCTGCCAAAGAATCATTGATATACCTGTTCATGGCCTCCCTCTCAGGAGCCGAGAGCAAATACAACCATCCCTGAGGAGGCGAAGTTCCAGGAAGCAATTCAATCACACAGTCGTACGGGCGATGAGGAAGGGTCACGGTGCGGAACCAGCTGAACACTGCACTCAAGGAAAAAGGACAACTGCTCCGTATGATTTCCAGAGACGAAAGTGACTGGCTCGGTAGACTGGGTGATGACGGACAGGGGCGTGCCACTGAGGGTGTGGGTGGTGCTAGGTTCATCCAATTGGACCACAGGAAGTCGCCATTTGGAAGCCAAGTCGATGTCCATAAATTTCCCTTCGGCTCCGGAATCCACCAGGGCTGAGACCGTGTGACAGGTAGATCCATACTGCAGCTGGGCCAGTAGAAGTGTGCGAAGTCCAGGGGCTTTGTCCAAAGGTGTTGTGTTCGCAAGTAACAATGCACAATGAAAGCAGTCCATGAACGAGGCGTCACTGCTTCTCCTTATGTGAAATCTGAGTTCTCCCGACTTGCATGGGCAAGGGCACCTCCATGATTCTGGTGACCTGGCCGAAGTAGTGGACCCGGGTAGGTGAAGAGAGGCGTCGACAGTGTAGGGCCAGATGTTGATGGACTCGGATAGCCAGATCCACCAAATTGTCGAAGTGTGGAGGCAGATCCAAAGGATAGATTTTGTCCTGGATGTCGTCAGAAAGCCCATGCAAAATCCGGTCCCACATGGCATGGTCGTTCCACTCACAAGAAGCAGCCAGGGTGCGAAACTCGATAGCATAATCTGAGATTCGCCGATCTCCATGAGAAAGTCTGGATAAGACCCTCGCCGCCTCCCGACCTTGAGCCAAGCAGTCAAAAACTCAGTGGTGCTCCATGGAGAAGGCGTGAAAAGAGGTGCTGTCTGTTGTCCCGAATGCCAGTCCCCCATTCACCGACCCTTCCAGTGAGGAGTGTGATAACACAAACAACCTTCATTGTCTCCAATGGGAAAGTGGAGGGCTGTAAGGTGAAGAACAGGGAACATTGTGAAAGGAATGTGCTACAGGATCCCGCCTCACCTGAAAACGGGGTTGGAGGAGGGATACGAGCCTCTGAGCGCCCAGAAACATGGGGAACCGCCGGAACTGGTGAGGGTGCTTCCTGAGTGGGACCAGCATTGGGAGGTAGGCGGAGTTGTTGAATGGCAGAGGTGAGTTCAGCGAGCTGCGAAATCATCGGTTAGATGCGGAGATCTGATCCTGCTGACGTCCCAGTAAAGCTCCCTGCTGAGAGAGGGCGGAACGAAGAGTATATTCCACCGCTGGGTCCATACTTGGCTAAATTTTTCTGTCAGTGAGCAAGAGCGAGACAAAGAGACCCAAGAGTAGAGGAACAGTTCAAAGGATTAAGTATTCACTTCAACTGTGCTGGTGAAGACCGAGGATCCCGGCACTGGCTGCAGGAGTGGGGAGAAGCTTGCAGATGTACGTGTGCCATGGCTGTGCAATGGGCAAATCCGTGAACAGTGTGCCCGCAGGCGAGTGCGCACGCCATGGGAGTCAGGAGCAGATCCACAGGAATCCTCCATTGAAGTGTAGTGAGGTGCAGAGAACAGCACCCAGCAGACTGGAAGGCAATCACTCGCCCGACACAAGGGCAGAAATGAGGAATCCTCCGTTGAAGATTCGTGAGTGCAGATAACAAGCATACAGCAAACTGGAAGGCAAACACACTCCCGACACGCAGGCAGAGATGGGCAACCAAACAGATACATGAGACAGGACAAACTACGCAGAGAGAGTGAGGTATGTACTTCACATCAAACAACAACCTAGCAAAGATACTGAGAACATGAAGGGCTTAAGTAGGGAGTGAATCAGTGGAAAACCAGGTGCTGCTAGCACGCTAATTAGTGGCATGATCAGCGTTCCCCTGGGAACACTGATCATGCATGCCGGCAGCGCCTGCGAGACATGAGGGAGAGAAAATAACAAAACACAGAGCAAACCTGCAAACTCACTGGAGCCGTGACACAGTTTTGCTGCACTTGGTGTAGGTTATGAAAGCTAAAAACAGGAGGCGGCTGAAATTGTTTCAATGATGCTGTACAAAAGGAAACATTTCTTCTGTGCCACATTTTCTTTGTGGTCAGCATTAAATTTTGTGAGTTTGTGTCACTTTGTGCATTTTCTTAATTAAAGATATGTTCATATCTCATTTGTTTAAGAGGAGTACATTTTACAAATGTGGTATTACCAACCAGAGGCATTTACAATTGGCCAAGTCTGTCTTGTAGGCCTAAACCAGAGTTAAGTAATCAATTACAATTTACTAATTACTTCTCTAAAATTGTAATCAGACTACTTTAGTAATTACTCCATAAAAACTGTTATCACATTACTAATTACTTTGAAGATACTTTCTAGAACTCCCTTTTAAATATAGACTTTTTAAATTAGTTTTTTTTGTCAATGAGTTCCAAGTAATGTATATACACTATATTGCCAAAAGCATTTGCTCACCCATCCAAATAATTGAATTCAGGTGTTCCAATCACTTCCATGGCCACAGGTGTATAAAATGAAGCACCTAGGCATGCAGACTGCTTCTACAAACATTTGTGAAAGAATGGGCTGCTCTCAGGAGCTCAGTGAATTCCAGCGTGGTACTGTGATAGGATGCCACCTGTGCAACAAGTCCAGTCGTGAAATTTCTCGCTACTAAATATTCCACAGTCAACTGTCAGTGGTATTATAACAAAGTGGAAGCGATTGGGAATGACAGCAACTCAGCCACGAAGTGGTAGGCCACGTAAAATGACAGAGCAGGGTCAGCGGATGCTGAGGTGCATAGTGTGCAGAGGTCGCCAACTTTCTGCAAAATCAATCGCTACAGACCTCCAAAGTTCATGTGGCCTTCAGATTAGCTCAAGAACAGTGCATAGAGAGCTTCATGGAATGGGTTTCCATGGCCGAGCAGCTGCATCCAAGCCATACATCACCAAGTGCAATGCAAAGCGTCGGATGCAGTGGTGTAAAGCACGCCACCACTGGACTCTAGAGCAGTGGAGATGCGTTCTCTGGAGTGACGAATCACGCTTCTCCATCTGGCAATCTGATGGACGAGTCTGGGTTTGGCGGTTGCCAGGAGAACGGTACTTGTCTGACTGCATTGTGCCAACTGTGAAATTTGGTGGAGGGGGATTATGGTGTGGGGTTGTTTTTCAGGAGCTGGGCTTGGCCCCTTAGTTCCAGTGAAAGGAACTCTGAATGCTTCAGCATACCAAGAGATTTTGGACAATTCCATGCTCCCAACTTTGTGGGAACAGTTTGGGGATGGCCCCTTCCTGTTCCAAAATGACTGCGCACCAGTGCACAAAGCAAGGTCCATAAAGACATGGATGAGCGAGTTTGGTGTGGAAGAACTTGACTGGCCTGCACAGAGTCCTGACCTCAACCCGATAGAGCACCTTTGGGATGAATTAAAGCGAAGACTGCGAGCCAGGCCTTCTTGTCCAACATCAGTGTCTGACCTCACAAATGCGCTTCTGGAAGAATGGTCAAAAATTCCCATAAACACACTCCTAAACCTTGTGGAAAGCCTTCCCAGAAGAGTTGAAGCTGTTATAGCTGCAAAGGGTGGGCTGACATCATATTAAACCCTATGGATTAAGAATGGGATGTCACTTAAGTTCATATGCGTCTAAAGGCAGATGAGCGAATACTTTTGGCAATATAGTGTATTTCCTCTTCGTCCATTGTCAAATGCAGATCACGCACTCAGCACAACTTATTTCTCCCTTACAATGATCCATTATGGGATGCAAAACCTTCAGCTCTTAAGATTAATGCAAATAGACGTACTTATAAGTGAATTCTTGTTTTAAATGCATTACACGTATTTATATATTCTGTATATAAATACACTGTATATATTGGGGGGTGGGGGGGGGGGTAAACCAAATTACGTAATTGTAACATTCTGTAAGTGAAAGTCAGTAACTGGATCTGATTAGCACTTGTTTTTTTGCTTGTGGATTCTGTGTACAGAACTGGTAATGACAAAGCTAATGATGATGATAATTTTGATGGTGATACCAAAGTCAATCCATCAACATGACTTTTTGTAGAGGATTTAATCACCACTTATGGTTCCAGTCAGTGTTTTTTGTGGTCCAATATGCTCAGTGTAGTAGATCCTGATGCTGTAAGAACGTACACACCAAGTTCATGGACTTAAGCTAAGCACAAAATGCCTAATAAAGGCCCATTACAAATTCAATGATACAATCTGCGAAATAACTATCCACTGTTCTGATTTAACAATGGGAGAAAACCGATGGCGATGCTTATTGGACCAAAATTGGACAATTCATTATTTCCTTCATATTTGAGTTAGGCATGAGACATGGGTTGGGTTTGGTATGAGAAATACAGTGGAAAGTCTTTCAAGCCTTCACTGGTAAGATTTTAATGACTTCAAATTCTTTTTCAAAAACATAAAGCTAATACTAAAGAGATAATTCACCTAGAAATAAAAAGTCAATCATCATTTACTTATGTTGTTGTTGTTATGAGTTTCCTTTTCCGTGGAAAGATCAGCCTGGACATTCTGTAAATGACTTCTTTTGAGTTACAAACAACATGAAATGTAGTATTTTAAGGTGAACTATCATTTTTAACACACAACTGAAATTAGCAGACACAATAAATTAGGGTTTGCCACTAATAATGTGAAGAAGTTCAGTAAATGTTATAGCTACCCACTTGTGATTGTAACAGATGCTTGTCCTTCCTCCCCTAACAGTGGATTGGTCAATCTGCAATTGTAAGTACTATTGGGCTCCAGAATCACCGTCAGAACACTTTTCACACTGAAGAGCCCCTCCTCATTGGCTACTTGCGAGATAGTGATATTGTCTGTAAGGTTGCGTCCTGCCCCATTTTGCCACAGCACCTCTGCTTCAGGGTAACCCCCGTATGCCACACAGGTGAGGGCCACCACTTCACCAGGCCTGAGGTTGGACTCTGTGTCCCAGGTGACCAGTGGCTTGGAGAACGGAGCTGGCGATGGATATGGAGATAGAGAAAGCAAGAGGAAGGTGTGGTTAGTACTGTATGTTGAATAATTAGGGCATCACTATATATATATATATATATATATATATATATATATATATATATATATATATATATATATATATATATATATAAATCTATAAAAAAAATGTTTTATCTGTTCAGCCAGAGTCATGGAAAACTTGAAAATACAGTATCAGGGAATTGTAAAATTGTGATTTTCAGGCCTGGAAAACTCATGGAGATGTATAAAATATTAACAGTCCTGAAAAGTCATGGAACTGTCTTTAGTGAATATAATTGTTTCTAGTTTTATTCTGCACTAAAAATATCTCATCAGCTAGATATTGATCTTGTTTAGAGTAAAACTTGCTCGCAAGCCATAGCTCATATGATTCATAAAATTATTCTATAGAGATGATTCGGTCTGAATCAAAATTATCTTTTTTTTTATTTTTTATTTTTTTATATACAGTAATCACAAATGACTAGAAAAGTCATTGAAAATGTATGGAATTTCACTGGTTAAAAAGTACAGGAACACTGTTTTATAAAAAATGGTAAACATCTTACCATCTTGCAAGAAGTATGAAAAGGTATGAGCACATCAATACCATCAGAAGTGCTACATACAGTAACAGATATTTACATATATTTCCCAAGACAAATTAATAATTTACACAAATTATCCTGATAAAAATTTACAAACTTGGTTCTTAAAGGAATAGTCAGAATTCAGTATGGACAAGCTTTATGTCCTTTTTGTAGCTTGAAAGTTTTGAACCCCATTGACTCTAGAAACACATCATATGTCCATCAAAATACATATCTATGTGCGACTTAATTAATCCTAGATATACAGTATCTACATTTGTGTTTCACATGAAGCAAGCAAGTCATACATGTTTGAGACAGCATAAGGGAGTAAATGATGGGATAATTTTTGGTGGTGAACTATTACTTTAATATCATGAGTTGCCTACTTGAGCATCAATGACTATTTGTAGACTTTTGTGACAGTTGAACATGAGTCATTGATGCTCAAGTTGGCAACACACTATATTAGGAACAGTGCTGGGAGGGTTACTTTTGATATGTATTCCACTACAGATTACAGAATACATGCTGTAAAATGTAATTTGTAATGTATTCTGTTAGATTACTCAAGGTCAGTAACATATTCTAAATACTTTCGATTACTTCTTCAGCACTGGTAGATTTTTTTCACTTGTTTTGACTATAAAAACTGCCAGTACAGTAAGACAAAATACATGTTAAAAATACATTCTCTGAAAAACCTAAATATCTTATGCAGTGTTGTTTCTAAAACAAGATAAATCAAATGTAAGGATTTTTAGATATTTTTACAGGAAAACAATACAAAAATTATTATCAAGAATACGATTTTTGCCCTAATATCAAAGGTCTTACTAGAAAAAAAAGAAACCAATGTGAATTTTCTTGATTAAAAAAAAAACAATGATTTAAATTGTAACTGTAGTGGAATACAGTTACTTATATTTTGTATTTTAAATGCATATTCCCGTTACATGTATTTCGTTACTCCCCAACCCTGATTAGGAACCTATATAAACTTTTGCACAGGACAATTTACATAATTTCAGTGACTGTACTGATTTTTATTGTACAAACTCTCTCTCAAAAAAAAAAAAAAAAATGCTAAACATCTGATTCTGCAAGGAGTATTTAAACCTATAATAAAAAAGGTATTTGAACTCATGAGCACAACTGTAGAGTTGATGTAAAAAAGTAAAAATAATCAGCAAGGAATGGCTGACATTGGCATCTTTCTAGAACAGAATAAGTTCTGTAAACTTACAATTGAGTTTCAGGAAAGAAAAAAAGACATTAAGTCACTGATGGAGAAGGGCAGCAGAAACCGAGTCGGGGTGTTCAGCATTTAGCTTAGCGATCTACCGCTGTGTGCCACCTTGGGAGCAGCTTGACATGATTTCCATTAAATTGTTAATTACATTATAGGAGCTTAGCATTAAACACACATGGCTCAACATCAGACGAAAATCGTCTGCTGACACACTCATCTACACCCACACTTTTTTTTTTTGGGGGTGGGGGGGTTATACTTAAGGGTTTATACTGGAATCATTGCACCATTGTCCCTTGAGCAGCCAGACGAAAGAAGTAGGAGCAGCCTTATTCCCAGAGCCAATCATAATTTGGCAAACAAGAAGGTAGGGCGTGGGGACGATGGGAGAAAAAGCAATCAGAAGGTTGTGGGGTTCAGCAAAAAAGTGGGTATTGATGCCAACAATGCTGTAACCCCTGCCGCTGTCCATTTGACTGACACAAAGATCTCTGTGGGGACCAGGAGAGAAAGAGACAAAAAAAGAAAGTCTATATACTCCAGACTCTTTAAAGGTGAAGTGTGTAAATTCTGTTTCATTAGCATCATTAAATGATACTGCAAAAACAAGGTTTCTCAAACAATCACCCTCCCTGCCATTGGTCAAACATTCAGAAAGTCTCACCACAAACACTGGTTAATCCAATGTCAATTTGTCGGTCAAGTTGGGAAGACTGATCTTACTGTGAATATATCAACAGTTGGTCGAAAGTTCTGCAGCTGAAATTGGTCTGTAGAGTTGGGGTACTCGAGTTCAGACTCGTACTTCCTGGTTCCCATGGGACAAGAACCCACATTTTGCTCAATTTTTTGCACCAAAAATTGCTCATGCAACACAGAAGTGATTGATGATTTTCCCTGTGATTTTGTTGAACAAACAGAACAATGTTTTTATAGTGCTACAGTATTTACACTTTTTGGGGGGAATCAACTTATGAATGGCTACTTATAGTTGTCACTGCATATTAAGCTGGAATATGAGTATGTTAACTTAAAAAAATACACACATCACCTTTAAATGGTAGCTCAAAATAATATTGCTAATAAATGTTAATGGTGAATTAATTGTGTATAATTTCTGCGCTACATGCAGTTCCAGATGGAATTGCAAATAGAAAGTATTTTAACATTGAAAGAATTACACACTTCACCTTTAAACATTATAATAGTATGATCTTCAGCCCTGAAAATTACACAATCATTTTTCTTTAATCTTTGTTAGAGGTAGAGAGGCAGACAGAGTAGTATATCTCTGAGCATTAATATTACTTAATCTTGTGCAGCAAAGAGAAGAGAAGAGAAGGAGAGAGAGAGCAAATGAGACAGCGAGAGAGACTAGGAGAAAAGGGAGAGGGGAACGGCCAAATGCCATCTATAGATCATAAATAATGATGTATCCTGGTAAGTCTGAGTGCACTCAGCCATAAAAATAATAACACATATAGCTGGCTACACTTGAGCATACTCTCCAGGGATTGCAGCATGCCATAAATCACATGAAATCCTAACAATCAATACTACTGAATATTGATCTGGGTCACTGTGAGAATTGCATAGAAATGATTGCGGTCATTATTGGGCCTTTGCAAAAGCACTAAGCATTTTATAAACTAATATTTGAGAGGTGCAAGGATATCAATCATACAACATGCCTGTAATATCCATAAGTTATGTACATAACGTAATAACATATATTATTATAAAGTACATATAAAGAACATAAAATACTTAATAACAGTGCTTTGATATCTTGTATCAGTGATGACATACAAACCTGCAGCATTTCAAAAAATAATATATCAGTTTTCATATATTTAGCAACTGCAGTCTAATATAGCCTAGATGTTAGAGTACACTGTGGCAGTAGATTTTGTAGACAGACAATTTTCAAAGATTAAAATAATGTTATGGTTCGACACTATAAGCTCAATTGACAGCATTTGTGGCATATTGTCAATTACAAAAGAAAAGAAAAAAATCACTGTTTTTTTTATTTAAATTAAATTAAATTAAAAAAACTGTTACAAGGCAATTTCTTATGGTTAAGGACCAGGTGATAAACATTATAGCCAGCAGGTGGTGACAAAAGATGTGTTTTGAGCCAGTTAAGTTTGACGTTCACTGAATCATCACGTAAGTCGACGAGCGGTTTCTTTGAAGTCATCGGCATTGTCTTTCACTGCATTATCACTTGGATTACTACTACAACATCTAGGCTGGGTAATCCAGTTAAACTAACAGCTTCAACATTAAGGCATATCACAGCTGAGACACACAACTGACTGAGTAATTGCACATACCTTACCTGATACTATTGGATACCGGAGCATCCACGTTGGGAAATGTATACATTCAAGATGGCAGAGCAGAGTTCGCACCGGCTTCCGAGAAATAATTGGGGGAACCCACCGCTCGGATGGCTATTTCTACACCGAGAAAATAGGATGTATTTGACCAAAATTCCTTGTAAGTGCAGCGTAGTTCTAGCGGGAAGACTAGCAGCTGTACATCATAGCACCATTAGCTAGGTGACTCCTAGCCAATCACATGTAAGCCATTGCTTTATAAGTCTGCTCACATTCTATCACATTGCTGTTTCAGTTGTGCTAACACGGCAACCTCCACCACCCCACCACCACTGGTCAAGTCCCGTCCTGCACAGGGGTAGGTTCCTCGCCCCTGCCTCCTATCTCCGGCAGGATATGACGGTTCCGAGTACAACTTCTTCGGCCTGCCAGACGGGGCTTACGCCAAAGAGAGACATTACATTTTCTGTTTTATATTCATCAAATAAATGTCATCTTGAATTTCACTCAAGTCTGCAAGTCTTCCTGTTAGAAATTATCTTCAGCAAGTAAACACTACACTACAGCTGTGGAATAAAGTTAAACAGCTAAAGCTTAACTGTTCATCACTGCTTGGGAGTCGTAACAGACAAAGGTAATTGCACACACACTCACTCTCTCTCTCTCTCAAATACAAATTCTTGTTTCCCGAATGACTTGTTAGAAAAAGCCCAAGCCGTAGTTTCTAGCCCTAAAGTGACGTTTTCGAAATAGTAAAATCTTTTGAACTAGCAATGGCAGATCCTGAATCATGGCATAAGAAAGAAGTTCCAAGCACGAGTTTTTTGTGACAGTCCTCAGTTTTTCCTATTTATTTGTTTGACTTTTTGTTTGTTGAACTGTTGTATAAAATAAATATCACACTCTCATTCGTGTTGTATGGCTCTAAATCAGCTATGAATACCTGCGGCCGAATCACAGCCATGCTGATGTAGGGCCATACAGCACTCTTGCTCATGTGATATTACGATTAATTACATATATTCCTATATATTCCTACCATCAGAGCAATTCAAGCTTGAAGTACCACAAGTTTTCTCCAGGAGGCAGTAAGTGAAAGTTTAGGCAACACGTACATTATGTTATACAGAGAGCAAACCACACTTACTACAACAGACAGCACAAGATGAGTCTCGTTCTTGCGTTCAAAGTCAAACAAATATTGATGGAATGCAAATCCGAACGCAGGGATCTCAAGGTGTGTTTTTCTAGGTTTCAAACTACGTTAAACTTGACACAGCGAACTAAAAGCGGTATGTTTCTGACACGACGCAACCAAAGAGATGCTTCGTCTGACACATGTACATTAACACATCCTTAGACAAGCTCTTATAATAAATAGATATTGGACAGATTGACAAATTCAATTGCAAAATATATTGCTGTGAAATATAGGCCGATGACTGGCTTATGTTCAATAATATGGGAATAAACAATATATTGGATTCTAAAGCCAAGTTTTGTATTGTCTTATCAACGCTTTACTCGTCTGTCAATAATTTAATGCATTTAAATTATGTAAATTATTATTTTTATAACACACACAGTATATATATATATATATATATATATATATATATATATATATATATATATATATATATATATTATATACACTGTATACAGTGGGTCAGTTAGGATCACTATTTTATTTTAAGAATGTGAAATGTCAGAATAATAGTTGAGTGAATGATATTTTTCAGCTTTCGTTTCTTTCATTATATTTCCAGTGGGTCAGATGTTTACATACACTTTGTTAGTATTTGGTAGCATTGCTTATAAATTGTTTAACTTGGGTCAAACATTTTAGGTAGCCTTCCACAAGCTTCTCAAAATCAGTTGCTGAAATTTTGGCCCATTCCTCCAGACAGAACTGGTGTAACTGAGTCAGGTTTTTAGGCCTCCTTGCTTGCACATGCTTTTTCAGTTCTGCCCACAAATTTTCTATCCGATTGAGATCAGGGTTTTGTGATGGCCACTCCAATACTCTGACTTTGTTGTCCTTAAGCCATTTTGCCTCAACTTTGGAGATATGCTTGGGGTCATTGTCCATTTGGAAGACCTATTTGCGACCGAGCTTTAACTTACTGGCTGATGTCTTGAGATGTTGCTTCAATATACCCACACAATTTTCCTTCCTCATGATGACATCTATTTTGTGAAGTGCACCAGTCCATGCTTCATGGTTGGGATGGTTTTCTTTGGCTTACAAGCCTCACCATCTTTCCTCCAAACATAACGATGGTCATTATGGCCAAACAGTTCAATTGTTGTTTCATTAGACCAGAGGACATTTCTCCAAAAAGTAAGATCTTTGTCCCCATGTGTGCTTGCAAACTGTAGTCTGGCTTTTTATGGCAGTTTTGTAGCAGTGGCTTCTTCCTTGCTGAGCAGCCTTTCAGGTTATGTCGATATAGGACTCATTTTACTGTGGATATATATACTTGTTTACCTGCTTCCTCCAGCATCTTCACAAGGTCCTTTGCTGTTGTTCTGGGATTGATTTGCACTTTTTGCACCAAACTACGTTCATCTCTAGGAGACAGAATGCGTCTCCTTCCTGAGTGGTCTAATGGCTGCATGGTCCCATGGTGTTTAAACTTGCAAACTATTGTTTGTACAGATGAACGTGGTACCTTCAGGCATTTGTAAATTGCTCCCAAGGATGAACCAGACTTGTGGAGGTCCACATTTGTTTTTGTTTTTTGTTGTCTTTTTCTGAGGTATTGGCTGATTTCGTTTGATTTCCCCATGATGTCAAGCAAAGAGGCACTGAGTTTGAAGGTAGGCCTTAAAATACATTCACAGGTACACCTCCGATTCAGTACACCTCCTATCAGAAGCTAATTGGCTAATTGTCTAAAGGCTTGACATAATTTTCTGGAATTTTCCAAGCTTCTTAAAGGCACAGTTAACTTAGTGTATGTAAACTTCTGACCCACTGGTATTGTGATAGTCAATTACAAGTGAAACAATCTGTCTGTAAACAATTGTTGGAAAAATTGTCGTGTCATGCACAAAGTAGATGTCCTAAATGACATGCCATATATATATACACTGTGTATATACAGTATATATATGGAAAGAAAAACAAAAACAAGGGACTAGACAAAAGTATATGCCTATTTATAGGGGATCTAAATGTACTATGTGTTGGAAAGAGTACAAGAGTTATTTACAGTGCAGCTTTTTGATAGGTTATTGCACTTCTTACCTGCTACTTGCATAAGCAAGGCGGCACTGCTGTGTGTCCGCACCCTGACGAAACAGGAGTAGCTGCCCTCATCCACTACCCGGACTTTCCTCAGCAAGAGCGACGCGTTACCTGCCATCAGCTGATCTGGATACAGGCTGGTGCGGTTTGCGAATCTCTCATCTTGGTCAGCCAGCTGATCTTGGCTCTGCCAATAACTGTGTACGGTACGTTTTGTGTCTGATAGCTGCCAGAACACACTCAGGTCAGATAGGTTAAAATTTGTGACCCCTGAGAATGAGCAGTTGATGACTGTATCCATTCCAAACAGTGCCACCACAGGGGATTCTGGGACATGGACATCCAGAGCTGCAGAAGAGGACACACACAGAAAGAGAGAGAGAGAGAGAGAGAGAGAGAGAGAGAGTCTTTTATTAAAGGGGTCATAGGGGGAATTCAATTTTCATCAAACTTTGTACATAGGAGCTAGGTGTACAGTATGTAGTGTAACCAGTGGCAGAGCTACAGGACAGGTAAGGCAAGCAATTGCCAGGGGCCCCAAGCTGGGAGGGGCCCCCATAGGCAGCAGTTACAGTAGTTCACTGCAATGACACTTGATATCAATGATTGGCAATGCTTAGTAGACTAGAATGACATAACAAAATAAAATAAAAATAAAAAACCTTGGCGGCCCCCATCCCTTTAGCTACAATCAAATTCAAGAGCGGGATGGAGGCATTGTGAAGAGGATGTCTGACGTACCAATCTGGGAGTCAGAAAAGGAAATAAGAAAGAGAAGTAAAAGAAGAAGCATGACAATGCTGACTGGTATAGAATCTGTCATTTTTACTGAATTATCCCTTCTCACGAAAAGATTGCCAAAGACTGCATGAGTCGTGATGAGTATTATTTACATTCATTGTATGTTATTCTCCATACAATTCTTATTTAATCGCGACAAAATATAGCTACATCATTAGAAAGGTGTAATCTCCAGCTTTGATATTTCACCACTGTTTTATGTTAGAAATGTTACAGTGAGAGGAACTCCTTAATTTATATCAGTACACATCTGACATGCAAAATCGAAATGAGAGTTGTGGATATGAACATGTAATAAAGACACACATGCCCATTCAAGTGAGCTCTCCTCTTTTTGTCATTGCAAGGCTTTAGCAAACAACATCCATTAGAAGTTGTAGTTAGTGGTCGACCGATATGGGTTTTTTAATGGCCGATATCGATCTCCAGAGAGCAGGGTGGCCAATAGGCCGATACAATGTCTGTATATCACACAATTTAATATATATTTCCCCATGATGTCAAGCAAAGAGGCACTGAGTTTGAAGATAGGCCTTAAAACACATTCACAGGTACACCTCCGATTCAGTACACCTCCTATCAGAAGCTAATTGGCTAATTGTCTAAAGGCTTGACATAATTTTCTGGACATGCACTTGACTACACCGCACATCTGAATATATGCCCGGTTATAATGCTCTTCTCCATCATTTGATCATAATTTGATTAATTACTGATGATATGATCAGTTAAAACTGTTCACAAACATCTCTTTTTTTTTTTTTTCTTTTTTGCCTAGGACCCCCAGAGTGTAACTTTTGGCTCGTTATGCATTTGCACCATTTTGTGACGTCAAAGAAATAAATGCATCAGTGACAGCTTCATGTTTTCAAGAAATAAAGTCACACGTGAATATAAGTAACACCTGTACAAAAATGCATTGTTGAGAAAAAAATCAATAATAATAAGTTGCATCCATGATGATTTAAATTTCATAGTTAGTCTGTCAGCTCTCTATCTAAATTACCAGTAGTGTGTAACATCCAAACAAAGGAGAAAAAAAGAGGGGAAAAAAGAGAGAGTTGGACAGAACTGCTAAGTGATTTTTTTTTTTTTATTATTATTATTACTTTTTTGAATTTTTGATGGATTAATAAATGTATCTTTTGTTTTAACTTCTGGATGTAATAAGCAATTTTGTCTTAGTTTTTTTGTGGGAGATGGTGCTAACTTGATGGTTGGGAGACTGAGTCTGAGCTGCATTATTCCATCTTCTGTTGGTCATTTTAAGTGTGTTTGATAACTGATACATCATAGGCATCAGAGAGCATTGTTGGGAAGTAACTAGAAGCAGCGACATTACTGACTACTAACTAAATTTGTTTTTGGTCAACAGTAGCTGAACTCTTTTAGTGTAGCTTTTCCAGAAATGAGCTACTTTTTCCAACAAGTATGGTGTACATGGCTGTTTTTAACGTCAAGTTGCATTGCACAGTTTTACAAAGCAAACTTAATCAATCGCACTCTCCTAAACTGTCTGATTCTAGTGAATTGGTTTGTTAGGATCGTTTCAGAACCAATTCAAAACTAAATGATTCAATGATTTGAGTCCCTGGCATTTTTTATTTTTTATTTTGTATTTTATTTAGCTGATTTGTTTGTTAAATGCTGCTGTTCATTAGTATGTTTTCAACTCTGTTATATAAATTTGGGTGTATTCTACTTTTATTAGTTGCATTAGTATTTAGTGTAAATGTACCTGTTAAGTTTAATACTGTCACTCTGAGATATTAATTCATCATTCAATACTTCAAAAACACAATGCTTTTGTGCCAGGAAAAAAAAAAAAAAAAAAAAAAAGGCTTTGATTTAATTTTAAATTATATAATTGGATAGTAGTTATAATATGAAAAGATATTCGACACGAAAGGTATAGACACATACTTTATGAAAATGGTTGACTGTAGTTTAACCACTTTAAATTATGAGTAATCTGTAGCTTGGAGAGCTATAGTTTAAAAGTTGCTTTCCAAAACTGTCAAAGAGCGGGAAAGTAGAGTCATAAAAAATGGGCATCTTAACTCACATTGGCACCTTTTTTGCCCTTCTGTCATCAAAAGAACCAAAGGCCCCAAAAAAAACAGGCCCCAAAAGTAAATCAAAGTCTTGAGGTCTTGAAAGCCCTCTTATGTAAGACAAACAAAGCTTTTTAAATGTCAACGAGTGAAAAAAAAAACCTTGTCACCCTAAATTGATGAACTATGAACAAATCATGCTGTTCAACCAAGGGGGTCTATAATACATGGAGAAAGCCATACATTAGCATTTCCATTCAACTCAATGGCAGTTCTTTGGCTGGCATAGAAACTGCCTTAATTATTTTTTGCTATTTGTTTAATAGAATGTCAAAGGAAAAATATGCTTTTTGCTGTCAGATGGTATAACTACGGCATCTAACAGTGGGGCCTGGCTAACTGGTCCATGCTAACCAGCCAAACATTCACCCCTTGTGTTCAACTAATATGGATTTAAACACCCTCAAATTACAGTCCATGCTCTCTTGCATTACTTTTGTAATAGCACATTTCAAGTGGGCACTAGCTTACTGTGCCAGCCAGGAAGAGAACGCTGTGGGATGGCATCGAGAGAGGGGGGGTTGACGTCATGGAAACTTCAGGAATGCGCCTGCCCCTACTGAGCTGCTCACACAATCATTAATGGTGCTCAAATCAACCCCAATCTGTCGCCACACAGGGAACAGCACAGTGTGCGTATGTGTATGTTGCAACCTGGTCTCATAATGAAAACGTGACTCTATATACATTTTTGCAAACTTGTTATACGTGTCTCCAGGTACAATTCCCAGCAGTTTCCAGGTGAAATGAACACTAGAGGCACTACAACAGCTGTGTGTTTTATTCACTTTCACTCAATGGCTGATTACGACTTTATAAATACGTATTTTTCTCTCTTTTACTCAGACCCTGCTTTTTTATAATATCGACACACTTTTACTCAAACGGCTACAGACACACCTACATATATACACTTATTCCAACATGAATAGCTTGCGCAGTAGCTCACCTGAGTGGACTTAAAGACAAAAGACTGTGGTTCAAGACCAGTCATAACCTCAAGCTGAAACGTGACATTACAGAGTCATAGATAGAAACCACACAATATAATGTGGTTTCTTCAGAAAATTTGCTTTTTCATTTTGCTTCTGCATTTTGAAACACTAATGGTAAGGTTTAGGCATTGATTAGGTAAGGATTTATTTTTTAACGTCTCATTTATATTTTAAAACACTAATGGTTAGGTTTAGGCACTGATTTAGTAAGGATGTCCTTTTTTAAACATCTCATTTATATTTTAAAACACTATTGGTTAGTGTCAGGCAAAGGTTTTACATTAGGGAGGTATGATTTTAAAAAACATCCATCTAAAATTCACCTTAAAACCTCGTCTGAATACAACACCATTTTACTCGCTTTTGGCGCCCCCAGCTGGACATTTCACTGGAAAACTGCAGCCAAACATGTAATACATTTTAAATTGCAAAATAATTTTTCACGTTCACGTAAATTTCATGAGATCAGGCTGGTATGTTTGTTTGTATGCATGGAGGAAGTTTTAAAGGTGTGATGCTGACATGTTAAAAACATCTAACTTCCAGGGTAGTACTATATACTCTAAAATACACAACATAGTAACGACTATGATGTGAAACACCTGTTAAGCTCGACTGCACAGCACCCATAGAGACCAACAATTCACCTTAGTTTAATATCTTCAAGCGGAAGGATGACAATAAATTAATTTTCTTAGTAAAATACCTTTTTTTACCTGAAATTTGTGTCCTAATTAGCCCTGTCTATTTTCATAAATGGTCTCTCCTACTTCAATGTTACTTAAGGAAGTTTTTCAACCTGATCTGACCCTTAAAAAATGACTTTCATTGGTGTAACCTAATGTAGATTCACTCCATCAATTAACTAATATGTTTAGACTTGAATGAAAACAGTTCATTTAGAGGTTACCACATAAAATGAAAACATTTTTACAGTGTATATAAGCCCGCACACGACGACTTGCAACTTGATAATGTGCACAAATGGGTTCATCCTAAAACTCTAAAATAGTGTTTTCTTTTCTTCTTTTTTCTAGCTGACAGAGGTATGAAAACAATTAAACGATTCAAATATACGCTATGGCACAAATAGCAGCTGAATACATAGAATGTATGGTTCAATAGCTGCAAACTAAAAGGACTGAAAGAGCATTGAAAAGAGCTCAAAATCCTCATTCAAACACTTTAAATGTGAATCTGCCCCATGTCTGCAGTGAATGCCAGGATTAGGAATTATGTAAGTGTGCTGGAACATTTTAAAAACCAGAGATGACTGATCTCAGGAAACACATTTAGGAACATGGAGGACAATTTCAGAGAGAGGGAGACATTAGGTTTAAATGTGTGAATGTTCAGACAGTGTTATCATCATTAATGAAAAATTTAATTAAAACTAAATAAAACATTTTCAATTACTTAAAATAAAAATAACTGGAAAATACATTTTCAAGACTCAAATAAATAAATAAAAATAAAAATGGCTAAAATACAATAAAATTAACCACAAACTAATTTTAGTTTTAGTTTTTGATACACAGTTAATTATATATATATATATATACACATATATATATATATATATATATATATATATATATATATATATATATATATATATATATATATATATATATATATATATACATATATATATATATATATACATACATATATATATATACATACATATATATATATATATATATATATATATATATATATATATATATATATATATATATATATGTACAGTAAATTGAAAGTACCAATAATAAAAATAAAAAATAAAAAATAATAAAAAAAATAAAATAAAATCATGTTTACAATATTGTTTTGCCAGGGCCCTGCTGATTCCCACCACTAGTATGGAGACAAGTGACACATTCAGATCCCCTCAGTGCAGAATGGTTTTACCTCATCCTGCCATCTCTCTGAACCCATAGCACTACTCATGAGACTCAGCATTACTCCCCCTGTGCTCCACACACTGGACTTGAAGGTCACAAACTATTCAATAGACCAATAATTAAATGAATATGAGCTACTAGTGTGAAGCGCCACAACTGAGAGAAACCAGAGTGGAGAGATCAACTCTGGCAAGGGAGATCAGATAAGCTGTTGTAGGGAGACCTCCTGGGGAACTCTTTCCCCACCATAAATAGGCCCTTTCCAACTGGCGGTACTAAAGATTTTAGGTACTTTTCCCAGGGACTAGTAGTTTACGTCGCTTTCACACCAGAGGAACTATAGTTGCTCAAAGCCGTTTTAGGGTACACTTTTAGCTCCTACTCCGATGTAGGTACTTTTGGGGCATATAGGGACTGTGGGAGGTGCTGTAGCCTGTGACTAGTCAAAAACCTATGACACACAAAGCATTGAGAAAGTAGAAGAGCTCCACAGCCGCCATTAGTAAACAAACTAGCTGCTAGCCTGCTACTCAGAGGATTGCGCTAATTTAACAATTCCCCTACAAATTTTTTTTACAAAAATAACATGTAACAAAGTATCAAAAGAGAGTCACCAGTTTCACATATGTGTTTATGTGCGTGTGTGTGACTTCATCTGGAAACACGCTTTGAGTTTGCATCGCATCTGAACCGTTTGTACTACAGAACTAACTGTTTGACTACAGAAAATAAAGTGCTTTCTGGATTACTATACCAAATTTTCCAGGGATGACGGATATAAATAATCACATGTTTATCAGTTTATTCTACACTAAACCATCATTAAATCTAGTTTGCATGAGGGAAGGATTGTGTGCCTGTTACTGCATGGTTAACTTGCATCAAGACTACTTTTTTAAGTCAATGAGTGTGTATTTCAGTTCAGTCATTTATGCTGAGTAATAGAAGCCTTTATCGTAAAAGATTGTGTTGCTAAATAGGTTTCTAGTGCATTTTCAACATGCTGTCCGCTGAGTTCAGCTTGTACTGCATGGATAAAGAGTGCTTTTCGCCGCCTCGTCTCTCCTTGCACGGAGCACCGCACGCACGCCTCATGCGCCCAGTTTAAACTGTAACCTGAAGACACAAGCTGCGTCCAAAAATTGGAAAATGCTGCCTTCAGAAGCTGTATAAGGACGGATGAAGGTAGGATGAAATAAGGTGCTTTTTAAATGGTTGAGAGAGTTCCATTCATCCAAAATCACTTTTGTTTAAAGTATTAACTGATTAGGCATCTGCCTACGTTTTCCGATACAGCCAAAGTTCGTATAAAACAGCCCTAACAAAAGTGTAGCTCCGATCCCAGCATCCTCCATCTGTGTTGATATTGTTGCTGCTACTGAATCGCACGTGCAAATAGCGTCACAAGAAAAATGGTCAAAACTACATGACGTTACTACGGGGGTTACTCAGGTGTAAATGTATCCTCAGGTGTACCGCTCCTCTTAAGAATTCTCATCTAGAAAGTTACTGAGGGAAAAGTACCAGGACTGTAGTTGGGAAAGGGCCTAATGTTTATTGCTCTTTCAAAGCTAAGAAGACTTAATAGTGCTTTCTTTAAAGGTGATGTGTCTAATTTTCCTGATGTTTAAAATCATTTCTACAATCCCAGCTTAATACGCAGAGACAACTATAAGCAAACCATTTGTAGGTTGATTCCCTCTGTGTATTTGTGGTGCTATCAAAACATTTCTCTGTGTTTGTATGTGGTTTCCAACCATAGCAATACTGGCTAAACCAATGGCTTGGTATTGGAAGGATATGATGAGATATGTTTGAGTTCAAATGTACTTGACTGACTTTTGATTGCAGATTTTTGCAAATCTGAGCATGGTTTGTAGAATCACTGAGATCTGCTCTAAAACTACAGAAGAGAGACATGTTGACTAGGAGGAAGACATTTTTTTTTTTTTTTTCAACAGGTCTGGATAAAACTGATCATCCCAAAGTCTTGAAAGATGTCACATTTAAATTTGCTTTAGATGTAGTCTAGACATCTAAAAATACTATACAAATATAATATTTCATTTATACAAAGTCTAAGAACATTCTGGGAAAAAATAAAGTTCAACAGATATTACCACTCCTTTAGTGTCTGGGTCTCTCTGTCTGTCTAAACAGATCTTGTTATATACTAGGTGAAAGACGGGCCTGTATCTCTATGGAAGTAAAAGTCATATGTTCTTGTATGAGTCAACTTGTACAATTTCTTGCAATTTCACCATCTACTATTATTACGCCATGTCATCTTTTAGTTTTAATATATTTTAGTCATTTTGTTTAAAGTCAACAAGAAACAGCATGCAACACAATTTATTTCCATGATGTGTCATAGGGCGGGCGTGACATTTATCCATGGGTTTTATCCATTTGGAAATTGACTGCAATATGAAAACTGGCCTTTAGATGACAGGTGATTGGAAGGGAGAGGTTAAAAAAAATAAGAGAGCTTGGTGACGTTCGGAGGAGGAGCGAACTACATTACATTTTGATGCAAGATTACAAAGAAAAAGTTCACCCAAAAATGAAAATTCTGTCATAATTTACTCACCTGTATGACTTTCTTTCTTCTGTGGAGCACAAAATGAGATGTTAGGCACAGTATGTTAGTCTATGTCACAATTCACTTTCATTGCATCTTTTTTTCATACAATGAAAATAAATGGTGATTGAGTGTGCCTAAGATCTCCTGTTATGTTCCACGCAATAAAGAAAGTCATACTGATTTGGAACAAAAATAGATGATGAAAGTTGATGATGAAAGAACTTTCAGTTTTATGTGACCTATACCTTTAAGATGGTAAATGGCCCACAATCTCTCCCTCATTTTCTCTTTCTCTTCACTCCTTTAGTCTGTCCAAGTTTCAATAACTCACAGCTCGCTATGTCTGTCTGTCTTTCATAACACAAGCTGTAAATAATCAAGATTCGATGAGCTTGGCTCAGTAACATGTTGTGGTGGTGGCGTAGTGGGCCAAAGCACATAACTGGTAATTATGGTAAACAGGTTGCTGGTTTGATCCCCACAGCCACCACCATTGTGTCCTTGAGCAAGGCACTTAACTCCAGGTTTCTCTGGGGGTATTGTCCCTGTAATAAGTACGTCGCTTTGGATAAAAGCGTCTGCCAAATGCATAAATGTAAATGTAACAGAGGGCCCTGTCTCTTTTCTGCTAATACAACAAACTCTTCAGACCAATATCGGCCCTGCCATACCTCAAAGGCCAATAAGCACACACATACAACACATACGCACTCTTACAAACAGACAAAGCTTCAAATAACATCGCTCAATATCATTGAAAAACACAGTGCTCAATACCTACCTGTGGAGAGACATGCCGGTTCATTTTAAAGAGCTCGATAAGAGACTCTGGCTTTATCAGACCTCCATCAGAGCAGCTCTGAACTCCACATCTCAAATCATTCACACACATACACACCGACGAGGCTCAGACGTGAGACAAGTTATAGAGTTTGTTCAGCCAGGCTTGCGCACACATGCAATTTTAAGCAATAGGTTTTTTTTGTTTTTGTGAAGATTCACAAAGGCTTCAGGAAACTTGATGCTGAATACAGACAAATAACTGTATAAGGCTCATGATCTGTAAACCGAAGTATGAGAGTGCCAAAACACTTGTGAGGCTTTATCGCCTCCCAGTGATGTAGACAAAACACTGCACCAGAACATGATGTCCATGCACTGTTTTTTGAGAGTATACACAAATTAGATATGTACATTTTCTGAAGAAAATGTAAGAAGGGCTTGTCTGTACAAAACTTGCCGCCATAATGATTTCAGGGTGTTTAGGGTGGGTACCAGGCATTGCTATGTGGCGGCTAAGATGTTCTGTGTGGTTGCTAGGTGTTTTATATGTGTTCCTAAAGGGACAGTTCACCCAAAAATTAAAATTATCTAATCTTTTACTCACCTTCATGCCATCCCAGATGTGTTTGACTTTCTATCTTCTGCTGAACACAAAGACTTTTAGAAGAATATTTCAACTCTGTACACCCTTAAAATGTAAGTGAAATGTGGACAGAACTTTGAAGCTCAAAAAGCTTACAAAGGCAGCATAAAAGTAATCAATATGACTCCATTGGTTAAATCCATACCTTTTAATTATGATAAGTGTGGGTGAGAAACAGATCATTATTTAAGTTTTTTTTTACTACCCATCTCCACTTTCACTTTCACATTCTTCTTCTTTTGTTTTTGGCGATTTGCATTATTTGTGCATAATGCCATCTACTGGGCAGGGAGGAGAATTCCTTTAAGGACTCAAATATTGATCTGTTTCTCACCCACATCTATAATATCGCTTCTAAAGATATAGATTTAACCACTGGGGTCTTATGGATTACTTTTATGTGCATTATGGAGCTTCAAAATTTTGGTCACAATTCACTTTTGCTGAAATATTCTTCTAAAAATCTTCATTTGTGTTCAGCAGAGGAAAGCTATACACATTTGGGATGTTATGAGGGTGAGAAAATGAAGGAACTTTTTGGATGAACTTCCTTTAAAGGGACAGTTTACTCAAAAATGAAAATTCTGCCATCATTTACTCACCCTCATGCTGTTCCAAAAAAAAAAAAAAAAAAAATCTTCAATGGAACACAAAAGAAAATAAAGGATAAATGGATAAAGATGCACTGAAAGTTAATGATGACTGAGACCAACATACTGCCTAACAACTGCTTTTGTATCCCATGAAAGAAAGTCATTCAGTTTCTCCTCCCTGCCCAGTAGGTTGCGCACAAGAGGCACAAAGAATTTGAAATGCCAAAAACAAAAGAAGAATGTGAAAGTGAAAGTGGAGATTTCTAGTAAAACAAGGACTTAAATATTGATGTTTCTCACCCACACCTATCATATAGCTTCTGAAGACATTGATTTAACCACAGGAGTCTCGTGGATTAATTTTATGCTGTCTTTATATACCTTTTGGACCTTCAAAATTCTGGCCACCTTTCACTTGCATTGTATGGACCTACAGAGCTGAGATTTTCTTCTAAAAAATTTTGATTGTGTTCTGCAGAAGAAAGAAAGTCATACACATCTGGGATGGCATGAGGGTGAGTAAATTTTTGGGTGAACCATTTCTTTAAGGACACATATAAACCACCTAGCAACCACTATTCCTTGAACTATCCCTTTAACTTTGAACAGCGTGTTAACATGCTTGGCGGAAGTACAATGCTGGGGACAACGCTGATGATGCTTCACTCCATACAGCTTAATGTATTCGGCAGCACTGGACGCGAGTCATATGGAAGCCCCATAAAGCTGAAGTATGTAACTTTTTAACATCTTAATATGCAGAGACAACTATAAGTAAACCATTCATATGTTAATTTTCTCGTAAACTGTAAACACTGTGACTCAATGGCACAATAGAAATGTGTGTTTGAGCGACCCACTTAGACCCGCTCCAACAACACTACTCAACCAATGGCGTGAGTTGGGGGCGGGACTATCTGACTGTTTTGAACAACTACCGTATTCAGAAAGCTGGAGCTAGTTTCGCAGAAATTACGTACTTCAGCTTTAAGTATATGAGCAATAGTGATGCTTACCTTAGCATGTTCAAATGAAACACAGTCACATTTAGTCTCTAATACACTAGTGATGACACATAGACAAAGTGTAAAACTCAAACCTGAACATGAAATCTCCTATGGATTTTCAATTCTCACTGTCACCAGCCTACAAAAGAAGTAATTTGCAAGGCCACATATCACTCTGGGTTTTTTTCTTTCATTCTCTGAAGGAGGTAGAGGGTTAGCTTGGTGACTCTCCATGACATTACCATCACAATGCATCATGGGTAACACCAGACCACACATTCATTCATAATGGCACTGACACAGAGAAGATCTAATCAAATGTTTTCCTCTCTCTGTTTGTCACTCTTTCTCTCCTGCTCTCTCTCTCTCTCTCTCTCTTTCCGGTTGCTCTTATTGGTCTCGCTCGCCTTCCTCCATCACATCCTGTATGTGAGAGATTGATTTCCATTTGAATAAGATTTATGGGCATGATATGTCAGTCTATTGTCAAAACATAATAACACCTCTCTGTGTCACATGTCCACACTTATTCCATCTCTCTCTCTCTCTCTCTCTCTCTCTCTCTCTCTCTCTCTCTCTCTCTCTCTCTCCTCTGAAAGTTCCTTTTCCCCTCTCTTTCTTTGACTGAGATTAAGTTCTGCTGAAAGCGGTTTATTGGTCCGATACGGAGATATTGTCAAAACATAATGACATTCACTGTGTAAATATCATGTCATAAATATTCAGCTCTCTCGCCCCTCTCCGCTGTGGGATAAATGGGCCCAGCTGACGTAGATGAAGCTCTGACAGAGATACAGACAACAGAATGTCCCAGAAAGACAGAAAGACAAGTGTGTGTTTCAATGGGTTTGATTGGTTAGCTGGTAAATGCTGTAATGACACCATTCAGGGACAAAAAGCATTTTCCTCCATTGAGGACCATTCAAATGTAGCTGTGTATTCTGACAAAACAATTGTTTTGCAAGCAATATACAGTATAAATCAAAATATTTCATACATGTTTTGTCAGTGACACATTTTTGGAGAGCTCTTAAAGACATAGTTTAACCAAAAATGAAAATTCTGTCAGAATTGACTCATCCTCATGTCGTGCTGAACCCGTACCAAACCCTTTCTTATGTGGAACACAAAAGATGTTTAAATGAAGATTCCCCTGCATCTTTGAAATACAATGGCAGTGGATTGTGCTTCACTTTAAAGCTTAAAAAAAGGACCCAGAAGTATCATAAAAGAAAAGATGATTAGAAAGTATAAAGATTACAAAAAAACTTTCAAGATTACAAGAAAAATTTCATTATCTACAGAACAAAGCTCGAATGGAGTCTGTACATTTAAGCAGTTCGGGATGAACTGCTGAAGTGGTCGGCTGAGAACAAACCGTAACCAGAATGTTTATATGGTGCTACCTTGAAATCACTGTAAAACAATAAAAAAAAAGGATACCTGAAAGACAATAATGTAGTGGCTAAACTAACATACTACAAATTAGGGGTGGGTAAAAATATTGTTTTTCCAATTAATCGCAATCTTCATTTGAACGAGCTCGATATCGATTCTTCAATCCCAAAGATTGATCTTTCACTAAACCTGCAACCCTCTACTACAATGAGAGGTAGAGGTCTGCAAGGGACTGTTTTTTCCATCCCGCTCCCGCAAATTTCTATCCCCCACCCAAACGCTCCTGCTGAATTTTACTCCACGTTCACCCGCTCTCTGCCCGATGTGATTTTCTTCCCGACCGCTCCCGTTCCCGCAAACCCACATAAAGCAAAAGCCATACAAATAGGCAACAAGTGTACAAAGAGAACGTTTTATTTTTCTGTTATTGCTATTATCAGATGAAGCATGAAAATTAGGCCAATTTGACTTGCCCGAAGTTGGTTTCTTAACACAAAATTGACCATTTTCTAGTCCCGCGGAAGTCCCGCGGGAATGCAGACATCTAATGACAGGATATCACTCACATTTGCAACCAAATTTCACGCTATGCAACTAAGTGAATTTATTTAGCAATTGGCTGATAAATGTTTACATTTCACTCACCAGTAATTGTGTAGTTTAGTCATGAAGTGTTCAGCAGCGAGATCCTTTCACAGCCTGTTGAGATTAAAAGTTGTTCCGTGTAATGTGTCCAAAGCGAGATCCACGCAACCCATTTGTCACTGAATACAGTCTCTTTTAATACCCTTTCTGTTCTTTACAGTCAGTTGTTGATCAAAAACAACTACAAAAAAACATTTACTTCTAATCATGCATCGCACAGATGAGGTAAATCAATTTGAGTCCTCTAGTTAACATGCGCTATCTTCTACAGATGCTCTTTACAGAAATGCCGTTTTTTTGTAAAAGAGACAGTATGTGTTCAACAAATCAATGTAAAAACTTGTAAATAGTACAAATTACACAATTTAACAACAAATATGTAATAAAAATAATATATGAAATATAATACATGTATTTGTTCATTTTTAAAAAGCCAAAATGTGACCAAAATTATGAAAATATAATAAAATATAATTACTAATTAGTAAAATTTAGATTTTCCTATTGTACCTAGTTAAAAGGTCCCCTGTATAATTAGCAGCATTAGCTGGGAGAGAACTTCTTTTATATGTGAGCATAAGGGACATTATATGAAATAAAATAAATAAAAATGAAATAAACCCATATGAATCGATATTGAATCTAATCGGAATCGAATCAAGAGCTTGTGAATCGGAATTGAATTGAATCAGGAAATCCGTATCAATACCCAGCCCTGCTACATATCTTGCAAAAACTATTGCTAAAAAAAATAAATAAATAAAAAGCCACATAATTTTAGTTTATGTGGAAAATATAGAATTATTTCTCAAGCAGCAAACCGTGGTTTGATACTTTCTTTGTTATTAGCGAGGTGAAGTTATGAACTGTTCCTGTTCTCTGATAGAGTAAACCCTTTAGAGATGCACAGCATGAATGATGATCTTCATTTCAGCTGTGGAGATAATCTGGGTGAAGGGCCAGTGATCTTGCCTTAAGCCTTAAATTATCAAAGGGAAGTTACAGAGTTGTGTGCATGTATCTCTGTATTCATTCAGCCTCTGCAGCAGCTCAGTACATCATGTCCTTGTAAAGACAACAGCCTTAGTGAAAACACGCAGGGCACGTTTTCCAGTCACCCCACCACCACAACCACCAAAATAAAAACTACAGCTCTTCATAAAACTATGCCTGCATTAAACAGCTTCTTATGGGCTTTTCAGCTAAATGTAAAGATGAAAAACAATTCTAAAAGCAAAAAAAAAAAAAAAAACATAAAAAAAATAAATAACATTAAATAAAATTAAAAAAAAAAAGGTAACACAAAAATATATAAACATTGTTTTGGCAAACTAACAGTGCAATTGATACATATATGAAATTTAAGGCCACATTCACACTACTACATTTTCATTTGAAAACACATTAATTTCGCTTTGTTTTTGCATTCCGTCCACACTGACACTGTGTTTTTGTCCAATGAAAACAGAGCTATTTGAAAACGCTCTCCCAAGTGGATAGATTTGAAAATGGCGTCTTTGCGTTGTAGTGTGGACAGAAAAACTGAGATATTCAAAAATAATGACATATTTGTTGCCATGTGATGCAGTCACTTCAACCCAAAACAATTAAGCTGTCTGATGGCAGAATACGAGGACAATTGCATTTCAGACCGTACAAGGAAATAATGCAGGGCCACAGTACATTTGTTTTGCATGCAGGCATTTTCAGATGTTTCAGTGTAGACAAGCAACTTTTGGAAAATGTTTGAAATCGGCAGTGTGGACTGAAAACATTTTGAAAACAGAAACGCTGTTTTCAAATGTATCCAGATTAATGTGGACATAGCCTAAAACACAAATGACAACTTGCCCCAATTAAATTGTGACAACATGCCCCAAACTGACTTTCATGAAAAATAACCTTGACCTAAGAAAACATTTAAACCTTTTGGTAAAAATCTGCCTTAATAATATAGTTGACCCTAAACATAATGAATGACAGTGTGGTTATACTGTGTTCACTTGTTTAACCAAGAGCTATAACAAAAGTATGATGATAGTGAAATTTTACTTTTGAGGGTAGAATTCACAAAATTATTCTAATTTAAGTGTTTTGAAGTAGGTGTTTGAAACCAACATACAAAACTTCTGCTAGAGAAACTTTGAGATGTACACAAAATTGCTACACACTATGTACTCAAAATTCAAAAAAGTATGACTGCTGTTACAGTTTTTCCGAATTGATAAAACACTAAACCCCATTCTCTAAAACAAATGCTCAGTGGCCTAAACCCATTTGTTGAATCAATCACTCTTTTTGCAAAACTCTAAACACATTCTCACTCACTAAAACACATTTAGCATTGTGATGCACTTGTGTTGCAAAACGTCTTGGTTACTGTCGTGACCTCCGTTCCCTGATGGAGGGAACGAGACGTTTTGTCGATGTAGTGACACTAGGGGTCACTCTTGGGAGCCCCAAACGCCTCTGATCTTTGAGAAAAGGCCAATGAGAATTGGCGAGTGGAATTTGCCTGCCACTCCCCTGGACATACGGGTATAAAAGAAGCTGGCTTGCAACCACTCATTCAGGTTTTGTGCTGAGGAGCCGAGAGAGGGTCCCAGACATTCCAGCGGGTAGTACAGCGTTGTGGCAAGAGGGACACAGCGTCTCGTTCCCTCCATCAGGGAATCTTCTGTCACTCACTCAATGTTGTGTCGATGTAGTGACACTAGGCGTCCCTATGCCAAAACGCCACAACAGCTGAACTGTGTTACGTGAACTGCCGATGCAGGTGCAAGCAAGCTGCTGCGTGCATAATAGCAGGTGCATCAGTCTGCACGTAGCCTCCCCCAACACCCCAAAAGACGTCATGTAGTTCCCCACACCCCTGAGGGGGGGAAGCGAGGTAACTAGCATGGGAGCAGTCCACACCAGCTGCGGCCTTTTCGCTCTATGCTTTCTCTCCACAGAGTACGGCTGGGGCTATCTAACGCTATTATTCGTGCCGGGGAAGGTGTTCTTTTCCTTTCCTATTCTTTCAGGGGGAAAAGACCCCGTGGAGACCACATCCTGTCCGAAGGGGAGGTAACATGTGGCAATACATCACGTGGGCTCACCAGCCGCACATGGAAGAGGCACGGTGGTATGTCCTGCCTCGAAGAGGAGGAACTCTACAAACACAGTGACCAGGGGCAGAGAGGGCTCTGTCCAAGGGAGACGCGGGTCTGCCAACAGGGAGACCGTACTGTGGAAAATACATCACAGGGGGTTACCGGAGTAACCGGCACCTGTGGAGCACCTACACCAGTACAGGGCATATTAGCACATGTACTGGTTCTGGCTACGAATTCCTCCACCAAATTCGTGAGCCACAGGGCTAGGGAGGAAGGACATCCAGGGTTCACAGGTTCGTGAACTCGCATGGGAGAAGAAGCGCACATCTTCACCTCATGTCGTGAGGTGGGGGCGTCAGCTTCCTGTGGGGGCTCTACACTGGAGCCGAGGACTGGGCTCGGACTGTGGCGGAACCGCCTTGGCTTTTGCTGCCGCAGGGGGACGCCCTCGGCGAGCAGACGGGGTACGGGTTCTTGAGCCGCGTCGGGGCAAGATAAGCTGTATTGCTTCAGTCTGCTTCTTCACCGCCGAGAACTGCTGGGCAAAGTCCTCGACGGTGTCGCCGATTAGGCCGATCTGGGAGATGGGTGTGTTGAGAAAGCGAACCTTGTTGGCGTCCCTCATCTCGACCAGTTTCAGCCATAGGTGGCATTCCTGGACCACCAAGGTGGACATCGCCTGCCCGAGTGCTCGCGCTATGACCTTCGTCGCCTGGAGGGCGAGGTTGGTCGCCAAGCGCAGCTCCTGCATCACATCAGGATCAGGACTACCCATGTGCAGTTCTTTCAGTGCCTTGGCCTGGTTGACTTGCAGGAGGGCCACAGAGGTGGCCTGTCCAGCAGCACTGCAGGCTTTTGTTGCCAGAGATGACGTAGTCCTACAGACCCTGGAGGGGAGCACCGGGCGATCCCGCCAGGTGGCGGCTTTTTGCGGGCACAGATGCACCGCAACTGCCTTATCCACCTGAGGGATCTCCGCGTACCCGTGGGCTGCCCCGCCATCGAGGGCAGTGAGAGCGGACGAACTGGGAAGTGGGGTTCGGGCAGAAAAAGGTGTCCTCCACAACTTTGTCAGCTCGTCGTGCACTTCTGGGATGAAAGGGACCGGGTTGGGGGGGGGGGGGTTCGGCCGTGAGCGGCACCCCGAACCCAGGAACAAATCATCTAGCCGCGAGGGCTCTGGGGAGGGTTCCAGTCCAACCCGACACTCGCGGCATGCAAATTCCACTTGCCAATTCTCATTGGCCTTTTCTCAAAGATCAGAGGTGTTTGGGGCTCCCAAGAGCGACCCCTAGTGTCACTACATCGACACAACTTCGAGTGAGTGACAGAAGGGGAACGGTAAACAAGTTGTCATCATTAACACACAACGACTCAAAACTGTTCACACTTGTTTCTAATGATGTGAAAACGTGATGCTGAGGCAGAATGAATCTCTAATTGACTTCGCAGTTGCACAACATTTTTGAGTGAGTGTACTGTAAGGTGTTTTTCATTTAGAGTGTTCTTAGTTCTGTATTTTTACAGTATTCAAGTGCTGAATATACATACATTCAATACTGTATTACAGTACTTACAGTATACAATTGTGGCAGGGTGAAGGGCGGGGCCGGGTCGTGATTCTGCACACCCGGCCCCTAATTAGGCTGATGAAGCCAGAGAGGGGTAAAGGCGACCGGAGATGGCAGTGCAACAGAGGGAGAGTTACGGGCAGCTGCCCAACACCTGTGTGTGTGTGTGTCTTGTTGGTTCAGTTCTTGATTAAGTTGTGATTACTATACTTTTTTGACAGTAATTGCAAAATGCGCTTTCTATACACCGATCAGCCACAACATTAAAACCACCTGCCTAATATTGTTTAGGTAGCCCACATGCCACCAAAACAGAGCCAACCCGCATTTCAGAACAGCATTCTGAGATGCTATTCTTCTCACCACAATTGTACAGGGCGGTTATCTGAGTTACCGCAGACTTTGTCAGTTCAAGCCATTCTCTGTTGACCTCTCACATCAACAAGGCATTTCTGTCCACAGAACTGCTGCTCACTGGATGTTTTTTTGTTTGTTTGGACACCATTCTAAGTAAATTCTAGAGACTGCTGTGTGTGAGAATTCCTGGAGATCAGCAGTTACAGAAATACTCAAACCAGCCCGTCTGGCACCAACAATCATCCATGTGATTATCTAAACAGCCAATCGTGTGGCAGCAGTGCAGTGCATAAAATCATCAGATATGTGTCAGGAGCTTCAGTTAATGTTCACATCAACCATAAGAATGGGGAAAAAATGTGATCTCAGTGATTTGGACCGTGGCATGATTGTTGGTGCCAGACGGGCCGGTTTGAGTATTTCTATAACTGCTGATCTCCTGGGATTTTCACACACAACAGTCTATAGAATTTACTCCGAATGGTGCCCCAAAAAAAAAAAAAAAAAAAAAAAAAAAAAAACATCCAGTGAGCTGGAAATGCCTTGTTGATGAGAGAGGTCAACAGAGAATGGCCATACTGGTTAGAACTGACAAATCTATGGTAACTCAGATAACAGCTCTGTACAATTGTAGTGAGAAGAATAGACAAGTTGGCACTGTTTTGGTGGCATGAGGGGGACCTACACAATATAAGGCAGGTGGTTTTAATGTTGTGGCTGATCGGTGTATAAAATAACTTTTTATTTATTTTTTTTTTTCTGTGACTACATGCCCTATTTTCTGATTTAGTGTCTAATGAATGCTCTGTAGTGTTTATATATTGACTTGATGTGTGTATGATCTGAAAGTATTGTTTGATTTTGAGCACAGAGGAAATGGTTTTGAGACGATTGTTTGATTTTGCCAGAAGAGTAAGGGGTTTTGTGAATGTAGTTTGAAGATTTGGTTTTGTTTTAAAGTTGTGAGAAAATGGGTGAAGGTTTCAAGAAATGTGTTTTAGCAATTCAGAAAAACTATAATTGCAGAAATATCCATGATATTCTCAAAATTGCCAGACTAACAAGATTGGCAGAATAATCAGTGACCAATATATAAGTCTATGAATAAATCTGAAATTTAAAAATATTGATGTTTTCTTCAAGCATGTTAAAGCAGAAACAGAAAGAAAAAGGAAGGAATTGAGTGAGAGAGGGATGGGAATATACAGAGAGAGAGAGAGAGAGAGAGAGAGAGAGAGAGAGAGAGAGAGAGAGAGAGAGAGAGAGAGAAAGAGAGGATATGATGATGACTCAACTCATCCAGAGTGTTCTCTCTCTCCCACTGTGAAACTGCATTCTTGGCACATTGTGTACATCAGGTCTGGTCTCAGCATCCCACTTGACTACATCTAAAATCTCACATGCCGGGTAATGCGCTCTATTTTAAAGGTATAGTTCACCCAAAATTGAAAATTCTCTTATCATTTACTCACCCTCATTCCATCCCAGATGTGTATGCCTTTCTTTCCTTTGCAGAACACAAACAAATATTTTTAGAAGAATATTTCAGCTCTGTAGGTCCATACAATGCAAGTGAATGGTGATCAGACCTTTGTAGCTCCAAAAGTCACATAAAGGAAACATAAAAGTAATCCATATAACTCCAGTGTTTAAATCCATATTTTCAGAAGCACTATAATAGGTGTAGGTGAGAAAGAGAACAATATTTAAGTCCTTTTTTTACTCTAAATCTCCACTTTACTTTCACTTTCAGAAAGTAAAAACTAGACAGGCACCACATGTGACTTTAAGATGTAAAAGTGAACAAAAGGACTTAAATTTTGATCTGTTTCTCACCCACACCTATATATCACTTCTGAAGATATGGATTTAACCACTGGAGTCTTATGGAATACTTCTATGTTTCCTTTATGTGATTTTTGGAGCTACAAAGTTCTGATCACCATTCACTTGCATTGTACGGACCTACAGAGCTGAGATATTCTTCTAAAAAAATCTTTGTTTGTGTTCTTCTCAAGAAAGACAGTGATACACATCTGGGATGGCATGAAGGTGAGTAAATTACGAGATACTTTACATTTTTGGGTGAACTATCCCTTTAATAATGATCAGGTTTTGAGTGCCTTAGGGGATGTGGTAGGGTGGTGTTTCGGTACCCCGAGCATTGACAGCTGGAGGTGACCCTGTTGTGAGCATGCAAGGCCCTCTGATCTCCTCTGCCAACTTGATGTTTTCTGCTTGTTGTGGTGCTGTTGTCTGCGGTTTTTAAAGCAGATCTCACTACAAAATTGCCACAAACATGCCACTGCGATAATCCCCAAAATGAATTTTGTCATGAGAAAATTAGATGCAATCAATCGGTAGGAAGAGAGAGAAAAAGGAATGATCTTTGAGGGTACCAAACCTTGAAAATGAGCAGTGGGGAAAGAAGGAAGTGAGGGTTGTTTTCATGCATAGACTCTCAACTACAACAACACCACTCTCAAGGACTCCACCAAATGAGATCAACTCAGTTATGGAAATTTGTTGTTATTATGCTTTTTCCCTCTTCATTGGATGTCAGGTCATTTGCCACATTTGTTGCTTACACTTGTAACCTGTTAGATGGCTAGAGGCTAATGAGACTGTGAGTGGACAGTGCCACCTGTGGACACACTAAGAGTAATGCATAAGAAGAACAGTAATAGGTATATATTTATGTTACCAGTTCTATGTACTTTTTATAGGGGTTTTATTAAAGGTGATATACAGGTTGTAAGTAGGGCTGCAACTAACGATTATTTTGATAATCAATTAATCTAACGATTAATAGAACAATTATTCAACTATTCGGCGATTATTGCAACAATTAATCATTAGCTCTTAACCGATTATTCAGCTTGTGCCCCGACTTAAAAGGCTGCATTAAACGTGCTTACTAACAATAAAGAGGACAAAATCATCTTTTAAACATACCTGTAAATGACATTCACTGAATTAAAGGGGGAAAAATATGTTTTATTATGTTTAATCCAGTAACGAAATTCACTGCAAAAAATCCTATTTTTATCAAGTGTTTATGTCTTGTTTTCCATTTAAAATAGTCTAAAAATCCTTAAAATAAGATATATTTACTTGAGAAGCAACATATAAGATATTTAGACTTGCTTTAAGAGAATATATCTTAAATATAAGTGTATTTTGTATATAAGCATTTTTTCACTTGGTTATACTTCTGCGAGTGCAGTAAAGACAAAATATACTTATATTCAAGATCTGTTCTCTAAAAGCAAGTCTAAATATCTTATATGCTGCTTCTCAATTGAATGCATCTTTTTTAAAGGATTTTTAGATATTTTAAAATATTTGCATTTTTAATATTATATTCAACATTTTCAGATAACATTTTTGTCTTCTGCAGTATATCTGCTAAAGAAAATATATGTTGTTTTAAAGGAGTTTTAGATATTTATATTGGAAAACAAGCCAAAACAAAAACAAATAAAAAACTTGATTTGTAGCAGTGCGTATATTGTTGCAGTGTATAATGCGCCAAAGACTACCTCTCTCACCATTCTGTTCACTTCAATCCAACTTTAACTCACAAAAAAACAAATTCTTATTGATAAAGCTGCGTATTGACAATTTCCTTCACAATAAGAAATGCACAGTGACACATATATTATGTTTCAACAAGTCACGAGTCATCACGTTATAATCTAGCTACGGCAAGCGTGCGTGAGGGGGACGAGCATCCCTGCGACTGAGTGAACATCAGCCGGGTGCAGTTTCAATCTCTCCCCGTTAGATCGGGACATTCTCGCAACTCATAGAAAATGCGCTAAATGCCAGTTTCTGGGTTTGTAGTTATTTACATGATCTGCTTCCGTATTAATAGAAGTTTAAGAAAGCTATAATGCATTAAATATAACTGCATTTAAGATGTAACGCCGGGGTGTTTCCTTTAAAGAGCTCTGGCTCCACGTATTCCACAACGAGAGTGCTTCTGTATTTACTTATTTGGTATTTTTGTATAATTCCCTCATACTTTGCGATCTACATCACCTGAAGCTGTTTGGAAAGTTTAGAGTGCATCTGGACTGTGAGCTGTGTACTTCTTCCTTTCCTCAGTCAGGCGCAAACTGCAGTGCTGCTCTCGCGCATCATCATTAGATTTTAATGTGATCTCATGTTACATTAAATGAGATCAAACGACTATTCGACAACGAACATTTTTGTCGACGTTGTCAATAATGTCAACTAAACGTTTCAGCCCTAGTTGTAAGGCAAAATAAATGTATTGTAAATACTTATTTATGTACATTTTGTAAGTAAAAATTCTTAGATGTGACATACTCCTAATATGCATTTTGAACATTCCTTTCAGTCAGCAAAAAAGGTAATGTAACAGATTCAGCATGGTGTGGATATTACATTCAAAATATACTGTACTCTGAGGCACATTCTATATTAAGGACAAAACTGAGGGCTATAAAAGGGAGCCATAACTGTGGCCTAAATTTAAGTCACCACACCCGAAAAATAGTGCCACTATAACATTTGAGTCTGAGGGAAGAACTTTCTTTCCAGGTTTGCGTTACTTACAGATTAGAGTTTTAACTTTTCTCATAACATTTCTGATCTTCTCTATTTTACCACAGCTGTAAATCAAACACATATTCTGTTTCGTTTTATAAGGTCTAGAGGGTCATTTTTTTTTTTTTTTTTTTTTTTTAACCTGCAAAGAGAGGTATTAACTGCTTAAAGAGCTCATTCTGAATTCAATCATATTATAGCCACACAATAATCCCTTTATGCCTTATTCAAATTTAACAAAGGATATGCTATATAAGCCACTGATTGACTTTTTATGGGGAAGAATCAACCTTTCATCCTTTCACAAGCTGAGCAACTATGAAAACACATGGTAATTGCATAGATACATTCAGATGCTGTTTCTCTGTGCTGCTAACTCTGACGTTTCAGAACATGTCAGTGATTGTAGATGCTTATGAACTAATTCAGCTATAACTAGCCAGCAGCAGTATCACCCTGTAGCTCAAGACTGGTTAACTACTGAAGTTAAGCAGGGTTGAGCCTGGTCAGTACCTGGATGGGAGACTTCCTGGGAAAACTAAGGTTGTTGCTGGAAGAGGTATTAGGGAGTCCAGCAGGGGTACTCACCCTGTGGTCTATGTGAGTCCTAATGCCCCAGTATAGTGATGGGGACACTATACTGTAAAAAGGCACTGTCCTTTGGATGAGATGTTAAACTGAGGTCCTGACTCTCTGTGGTCATTAAAAATCTCAGGACACTTCTTGAAAAGAGCAGGGGGTGTAACCTTGGTATCCTGGCCAAATTCCCCCACTGACCCTTATCAATCATGGCTTCCTAATAATCCCCATCCACTAATTGGCTCTATCACTTCACTCTTTCACTCTTTTCCTACCAAATAGCTGGTGTGTGATGAGCGTACTGGTGCACTATGGCTGCTGTTGCATCATCCAGGTAGATGCTGAACACTGGTGGTTGTTGAGGAGAGTCCCCTGTTCTCTGTGTAAATCACTTTGAGTGTAGTGTTGGAAAAGTGCTATATAAATGTAATGTTCATTCATAAGTATATGGTCAAATATTTTTGAATAATGACACTAAACTGTATAATTGACAGCAATCACTGGCAACTGCTGCACTGAAAAAACAAAAATGTTAACCTAAAAATGTGCTCGTCTGAATTAACTGGTTTTATTAAAGTAAAAAAAAAAAAAAAAAAGAAAATAGCATTTAATTAACCAGAATACATTAGTTTATACCAACAAAACTACATGTATGGGTTATATCAGGCTGACATAGTCTCTTACAGTGTATACTTTTTCATGTCTCTCATATCACTCGGTGATCCTCTCTTTCTCCTCACATAATAAAATACAAAACAATTTCTAAATTGCTTTTATTTTAAATATTGGCAAATGTGTAATAGTTGACCTCTTGAAACATAAATAAATACATAAATAAACAAATAATTGGTTAAGGATCACCAAGTGAACTAAGATAATGCTGCAGTAAATAAATACATTTAGAAAAGAGTTTATTGCCTTTAAAAGAAGTTTCCCATGATTTTATTTATTTATCTCAACCTTAATTAATTCTTTCTTTTTATTTTATCATATTTGTTTGTTTGTTTGTTCTGGAGGCATTAACAAGGGCCTGTCACCTGCTAGCATGATCTGTAAGTGTAACTGTTTGTGTGGTTCCGGTTTACAGGTTGTGGTCACTGGATAATCAGCATAATCAGCATAGAGGCAAGAAAACATCACCCACCGAGAGAGTTCACAGCCAACAGAGCACACAACAGGAGGGCCAACATGGTGATGGCGAGACGAGTGTGTGTGATCCGACAAAGTGTGTGTGTAACAGCGGGGCAGCTCCTTTAATCACGGCACTGCAGGGAAAAAAGAAAGAAACAGAGAGAGAGACTGATTAACCTGGAGCTGACTGACTGACTGACAGAGAGGAAGAGTGAAAATGCGAGTACATGTACATGTGTGTTAAAGGAACAGTTCACCCAAATTCAAAATTCTGTCTTCATTTACTCTCCCTCATGTTGTTCCAAATCTGTATAACTTTCTTTATTTTCTGTGGAACACAAAAGATGTTATTCAGAATTTTATAGCCTCAGTCACAATTTAATTCATTTTTATGGGAAAAAGATGGAATGAAAGTGAATGGTGACTGAGGCTAACTTTCTGCCTATCATCTTCTTCTGTGTTCCATAGAAGAAATAATGTCATATCTCATATGGGTATGAAACAACAAGATAGTGAGGAAGATAACTCACAAACACAAACATCTCAAGGTAACTCAATCACCCCCTTGAGTATGGTGTAATGCCGGGATGCACTTTAAATGTAAGGGGCTGTGTGCTTGTTGTGTACTTGCATCTACTATACTTCTGGCCTTCTACCATGTTAATGCATGTACACTTATAATGCAAGTGTGTGTGCCAGTTTTGCACACTGTACCACTTTACAGTCTGCTAGTCTGCCTATTAAAAAGGGGGCTTTCACATTTGGTGGGAAGTAGCATGGTTGTTTTTTTAAGGGGGGGGTTTCCCTCTGTGGACATCATCTGTGTGAGTAGCTTGGCTTACACACTGAGAATTTTCATTTTCTGTGGGCGAGACAGTGCGGTCGCATGTTTCCTAATACCCCAACTCTGCGTGCAGAAGTAAAGATCTGACTGAGTACAAAAATAAGGAAGAATCTACAGACAGTTCCAAAAAAAAAAAAAAAAAAAAAAAAAAGACTTCATCGCAGGAATTCCCAGTGAGGAGTCTTTGCAGAATTTCTTCACTGAAGTTCGGCACTGAATTTTGTCTCGTTTATATTACTTAAGGCAAAAATAGCTAACACCAAACATGTTAAACTGTTGGCCACCATGTTTCTTGTTTACAGTCGCGAGACAATCAATGTCAACCATTGCAAGTTCTTGAGTGACTCCTGTATTCCATACACAAGATATAGGGGATTAAAAAATAGTTCCCCCAAAAATTATATTTCTCTCATCATTTATTCACCCTCATGCCATCCCAGATGTGTATGACTTTCTTTTTTCTTCAGAACATGAACAAAGATTTTTAGAAGAATATCTCAGTTCTGTAGGTCCATACAATGCAAGTGAATGGGTGCCAACATTTTGAAGCTCCAAAATACACATAAACACAGAATAAAAGTAATCTATAAGCCTCCAGTGGTTAAGTCGATTTCTTTTTTTCTTTTTTTTTTTTACCATAAATTCTCCTCCCTGCCCAGTAGGGGGTGATATGAACGAAGAATGCAAATCACCAAAAACAAAAGAATAAGGACTTAAATATTGAACTGTTTCTCACCTACACCTATCATACTGCTTCAGAAGATATGGATTTAACCACTGGAATTGTATGGATTACTTTTATTCTGTGTTTATGTGCATTTTGGAGTTTCAACATTTTGGCACCTATTCACTTGCATTGTGAGGACCTACAGAGCTGAAATATTCTTCTAAAAATCTAAAAATAATTTGTGTTCAGCAGATGAAAGAAAGTCATACACATCTGGGATGGCATGAGGGTGAGTAAATGATGAGATCATTTTAATTTTTGGGTGAACTATCCCTTTAACTCCTGCAAATATATCTGGATGTCACTCCCACAACACTGCAGTGTGTGCAGTGTGTATTTGCCCATTGGAATAGTGTGGGAAGTGTTTTGTATATGCTAGAGTGCAGTACATTTAGACTGAGTTAAGTTAATAGCCATATCCATGGCTTGGATATGGTCATTTTGTTGGCTGACTAGGATGTGTCTATCTAATTTTCCTTTTTATATATATATATATATATATATATATATATATATATATATATATATATATATATATATATATATATATATATTATATATATTCAGGTGCAAGACTGGCCAAAATTTCAACATCCTTTTCTAATTTCCTCTTTCTCTCCCTCGTTCTTTTTATAAAGAATTAAGTAAAAAGTTTTCTTTTTGAAACTACTGACATATTGGAGGGCTTGTCCTTTTTTTTATTTATTTATTTATTTTTTTTACATAGCAAATAGTTCTTAGTTTATATTACACAACCATCATTTGCATCTTACTATTGCTAGTAAGAGGCAGGTGGTATTAGGGGGAGGATACATTTTAAATATAGAGCTTTTTATTAACATTTGTATATAACCTGGAGTGCAAGATGAGTCAACAATATTTTTTATCTGTTTAAGCTGCACCATACTACCTGATTTTTTCAGTAATTTTCAGGTGTGAGATTAATTAATCTGGCCAATCGCTGGCCAGGTGGAGGGAGACGAAGCGTGCATTAAGTCGTTAATAACTTGACCGATGGGACTCCCTGCTGAGCTAATGGTTCCAGCAACGAAAAAAAGGATCCAACATGACAGAAAAAAAAAAATATATATATATATATATATGATCTGTCGCCGGGGCGGGCTCTTGTGTTCTCTTCTGGTGACTCTCTTTTTTTAGTGCACTTAGCTGCATATCATCACAAACACTGATTGTAATCCATAGTAATTCTGTCACAAAGCGTTTTTCTACTACACTAAAATGACTAATGAAATCAAAAAGCAGAGGCACAACAGTCTGTTTTTATTTAACAATTTCTTTACTCACTGAAAGCTGCATATGGACATATGCATTCAACAGAAAGCTTTGAGGGGATAAATGCACAATCACACACTTTCACAAGGTAAAGTTACTCCATGAATCTCATCCTAAATAACTCGATTTCTATTTTTTATGCTCACGTTGTACTCCTGTTGTTATTTCGGCAAGCTCCACGTGATAGAATAGAGAGTTGCTGTGAGTTGGTACGTCTGTCACCCATCCACCATTCTTAATCAGCAAGTGTGACATACTTCCAACTAAAGAGAAAGAGATATTCACAAAACAGTATGCATATGTGACACCCTCAGCCAAAATCGGGTTGTTTTGAGTCTGCTAGTGTGACATCAGCTTTACCTGGAGACCTAAATTAAGAGAAGACTGTACATTTTAAAAGTGTAAGTCTTTTAAAAGTTAATTTTGTCAACTTTTAGGAGTACAATAGCTAGCATATAGATGACTTTAGTAGACAAAGACTAAGAGACACAAAAGTCCTTTATTTTTTTTTCATGGGGTCTTTAATACATTGCATTTGATAGACATAGACAGCTGAATCTACTATCTCACTTTCTCCTCTCTTCATCCAAACATCCTACATATCTTTTCTATGTTGTCAAAGAAATGTGGTCAAGTCTTGAGCTTAGCACCACAATCATATGGCAAGGACATTTAGCTTCCTGAACTGAAGCATTAAAAGACTCTTTTTCAAACTCATATGGCTACTTGATTAGCGTATATTCCAAAAACACACACACACAAACAGTAATGCCAACCAGACACAATGAATAAACAGGTCATATAAATCTGAGCTCTGACTAAGCTCTTTCCAGTAAGTCAGCTCAACTCACTTTGTAATATGAGATATTCCGTCTGAGGCAGTCTCACCCCTGTGCTATGCCTTATTCATAATCAAGCTTTCTGTGGCCTAACCCCTCAGCAAAAAAGACGTGGTCAGTCAGTATGACTGTTACTCTCTTCATGGATACACTGTCAAATAATACTGTTACAAAAAACAAAACAAAAAATGGCAGCTGTGGTTGCCAAAAAATCACTGAATAAAAATCAACATGATCACACAGGATCACAAGTTGTCGCTCTGAGATATCATACTTGGGTTCTGGTCCCAAGAAAACCAGGAAGCATTTGCGTTCATACAGTATAAACAAAGGTGAGCATGATTTGGAGGTTGAATTTTAGCTCTAAAAATTACAGCTTTACTTCACTGGTCAGGTTTAAGCTCTGGGTTTGTGTCGGGGCAAAGGATTAATAAAATGTGCATTCCTGTTGACTATACGTCATTTATAACTAATTACAACTTGCTTTTGATACCACCCAGTGGACATTTCACATCAACAACAATTCCAGTTTTGTCCACTGGGGGCAGTGGCTGGAATTTTCGTAAGCACAAACTGTTTTTTCTTTTGCAGTGCGGCCAGTCTGTAAAAATACAGTGATGTTTCACACATTAGGGATGACAGTTTTGTGCTTGTATATTCATAAATTATTCCTGTAATAGCTCTCTCTGTCTCTCTCGGTAATACCCTACATTTTCCTTCCCTTTTATGAAATCTCAGAAATCCCCGGACTGTTTGTGTTTGCCTGGACCTCTTTGTCAGTCATTTTCAATGTTTTGCTGTTACATAAGTGAGGCCTAATCGGCACCAGACAAAATTATTACGTTTATCTAGACTTAAACTCCACTACTGTTGCATACAATCCACTGTTTCACAGCCAAACAATTAACAGCTCAATCTGTTTAATATACAAGTCAAACAAACAGGGTACATACAGTATGTCTGCATTATGCTGGATAAACACCCTCGGCAACATATAAATCAGTAGCTCTTTTGGATGAATGTTCAATACCTCCTCTACAATAACTACAGTAATTTTCTACTGTGGACCATGCCTCATTAAGTCTCAAGAATGTGCTTATTCCTTTAGCCTTTATTCAGATGTTTGCCATCAAAGACTTAAGTTTAAACAATCACATTTATCTTTACTGCTGTGAAAGTATAGGGTTTCCCTGTTCTGGAACAAGAACCTCTTATTATTCACCTCTGCAATAACAGACCTACTGTTTAGCCACCAGGTATTAAATGTATAATACATTACTATTTAGAATGTGCTAACAGATTACTGTAAAATGTAGCTCAACAGAAACACAATTACCAAATCTATGCGGGTAAAAGGCAGCCTTATTTCAACTTTTTAAAAAATGACATATGGGATTTTTTTTTTTTTTTTTTTTTACTCTAATGGTGAGGTGTGCAATTTCTGTGATACTAGCGGCAAACGGAACTGCAAAAATAATGACAAACATGTTTCTTGAACTCAACTCGTGCTACAGTTGATAAAACTGCTCCAAACTCATGCCATTAGATGCTCAAACAAATAGGGCAATGTTTTGAATGTGTGCTGGATCCACTCTGTTCACATTTTCTCTGATCTCAAGGAGATCAAGCAATGAGTGGCTTAATTATAGTTGTCTATCCATATTAAACTTGGAAAGGAGAAAGTATTTTAACATTAAAAAAAAAAAAAAAAAAAAAAAAACTTTTAAAGCATGCTGGACTATTCATCCTACATGCTACTTAACAAGTATACTAGACAAGTTCAGCATACTGCTTTTCTAACCCTATAGCCCAAACCCTAACCCTATCAGAGAAAGAAAGTTTCAGCACATTGTTTTTAGAGTAGAAAAAAAAAAAAAAAAAAAAAGAAAGAAAAAAAAGAAAAACTATACACACATAAAGTGGTTTAAGACAAACCTAGCTGAATGTCCTGAACCCTCTGACATAGAAAAGGTAAAGTAAATTCCCTCCAGGGATTATTTCAGGTGCTGGTGGAGTTCAAAGAGCAAACCTCTAATTTGTTAGGATTTAGGGCTGGGCTCAGTCTCTGAAGTAAAGTGTGTCTAGATGCCTAATGAAAACTCCTAAAGTGATCTAATGTGTTACAGATGGAATATAATAGCAGTAAATCAATGGTGCATGCATATCAAAAGGTGTTCTAAAATACATTTTAGTGGGGTAATCTCATTAAGGGCAAAAGAATAAAACTATTTGCTTAGGTTAGAGTACAAATCCAGACCCTCTGACCAGACCATCAGAGTAAAGGAGGGGTGTGGTGTGCCTTAGGGCAGTGACAGAACTCTTAAAACAAAGGGTCCAACCCATTCAAAATAACATGACTCATTTGGGGATTTTTAAGAAGACTGGGGAAAGGATCTTCAGTAAAGCAGGGTTCTAAAGTTTCTATCTACAGCTGAGATCGGACAAGTTAAAAAGAGTTATAGCCTATATAGATTTATATAACTTAAAAGAACTAAAATCGTCACAGTAACTTTACAGATAATATACAAATGTGTGTAGCCTAATGTAGTCAGGTTGATTCAGTTTTGTTAAATAATGTATATATATATATATATATATATTTTTTTTTTTAATCAAACCAGTTCATTTATGTGCGTTATGTTTCATGTAGCAAATTTGTAGGTGAACATTTTCTCGTAGAATTATATTATGTTTTTGTAAAACGGCTACAGACTCAAACGACAGTGTGTACGCAAGATAGCCCACTGTAGCATATATTGCTGAGTGTAAAATTGTGAATTGTTAGTGTTAATTGCGTTCATTTCCACTAAACAAAACTATATTATAATGTAATTTGAGCTGCGGTGAGCTTAACTAGCTGTTTTAAAGCTCGGCGATACTTCATTGATTCATATTTTCCATTTATCGTGCTGTTTTTCCAAAGTGCATTTTTCCCGACTACTGTTACAAAACGCTCAGTCGGATAGTGTTTTCTTCTTCTCCCAAACATCAATCATGTGCATCGTTATACATTTGAAAGACACCTTTTTAATAAACTTACCATTCCAGCAATGACAAGTTAGACTAAGACAAAGCACCGCTCATCCAGCAGCTGTGGAATCACTAACAGAAGATCCAGGAAGAACTGCAAGACACTTTATTTTCTGTCATTCCTTGTTTTGCGTGTCTTGACTTAAATCTGAAACCGTTTTGTTCGTATGGGTAAGTGATAATACCGTTATGCTGAAAGGGTTTTCCTCCGGTCGGAAACTGAAACCACTCCTAGTTCATTCTTGCGCTCTGTCCAGTCTGATGACGTCACTCCAGGGGTTCTGCTGCTGGATTTAACCATTTAGTACACTAGAGGTTACTATAGAGTCGGGTTTATTTCCGGCCTCTCACTACGACCCAGACAACCAACAAGAACAATATTACACATTTTAATAATAATAATAATAATAATAATTATTATTATTATATAAATTGTAAACTGTAAATTGAACACCCCAGTATATATATATATATATATATATATATATATATATATATATATATATATATATATATATATACTGGGGTGTTCAATATACAGTAAACTCTAAGCTCTAAATTACTGTAAACTCTAAATCCAATCTCTAAATTTCCTTCCGGGAAAAGTCTGAACTATTAACACTCTCCCTTTTTCAGGAGCCAATATCTTGTATGGCTGAAATGAACTATGTGCATTTCAGGTAGGCTATATTTATTGTCAGTTTTCAAGTTGGCAGAAAACTTGAAGCAGCTCCAGATTATGTGTAAAGATGCAATGCTGTGTAAAAGCCTTACTAAAATATGCAGGGTCTGACCCACCTCACTCAAATTACACTGTGTCTACACTGGAAGCAACTGATGGCTTGAGGTTGTCTTTAAGCTTGAGGATAGACTTCAGAAACTGTCAAATGTTTGGATTGTGTGCATTGCAAGGATGTTTTTTTTTTTTTTTTCTGCTCCATCTCATATTTTAGTTTTGTGTGCAGCCTTTGTATAGCCCACTGAATGTTCTTGAACATATATATATATAATCAATGTTTTGTCCGCGGAACAATCCAAAAACACTTTAAACTGCAGTACAGTCTATTGAAGAGACTGTCAGTCTATCCCTCACAGCCTCGTTGTCATTCCCATTAAAAATCAAAGATGGCGCTAGTGTGAATAAGGTCTTAATTATGTCTGCCCGCAAATATTTGTGCATCTACTTTGCACAAATATTGCACTACTATTGATATTAAAATGTACACACCTTCATCCTTAAATTCCATGAGTATTTACAGAAGAAACACACACACACACACACACACACACACACACACACACACACAATATTGAGGTCTCTTTCCGCAGTATCTCTGCGGCCCACTGGAGGACTCACAGATTGACAATCGCTCTACACTTCCACACAGTGACTAAAATATGTTATACACAAAGTTGCAAACAAATAAATAAATGTTACTGCATTTTTTGGATGCTGAAAGTGAGATATAGAACAGTATGTGGATCCTTATATTTATATGTAGTATTATTTTGTTTTAATAAATATTTTATAGTTTTAATTATTATTCAAATAAAAAAATAATGATACGATTTTAATTTGAATTTTAAATTGCACACATAAAATATTAATATAAAATGTTACATTATTAAATTACATTACAAACATAGTTTTATTTCAAGAGCACAAAAATGGGATTCAAAAACCCTGTTTAAAAATAAATAAATAAATAAAATAAACAAATAAAAAAACAAGATACACATATAAATAATGATCATCGTCAAGACAAATGTATTTTACTTCTATTTTCCCTTTTGGCGCACCGGCGGAAGGACGCGTATGATGTCGTATCCGGGAATCAGTTGTTGACAAAGCGCTGTCTCAGTGATTACTTGCTGCTGTTGTATGAACTGATCACAGTAAAACTGGTGAGTATCTTAGATCAGTAAGTGATCGATGTCTATTGTCTACCAATTTATGTGCATATTACAGCCGTGTCATTATAAACAGCCATGTAGAACTGAAAGTGAGAGCAGTTCTCTCAGTAATAGAAATGCATTCTCATACGGCCACAGCAGAGCTAAGTTTCTTTTAACTTTTTATTTTTTTTTTTAAACAAAAGAGACACCAGACCAGAAATAAGCTGTTATTTCTTTACTCTCATTAAGGAAATGGAAAGTTCCGCATGGCATCTCTCCCTGAAACTCAGTGACAAACCCAAATCAGTCTTCCAGTTTCCAGAGAGTGAACCAGGAGATGTCCATCCAGGCAGATACTTGGTATCAACACTCAAACAGCTGATCTCAGCACAGTTTCCAGACTCACTGCCTGACCCTGAGCTCATAGGTTTGCATTGATTCAGCACATAACTATCAGTAACTATTATTGACATCTTCTCCATTGTTGTGACCAATTGCTTTCAACTTTTGCAGACTTTGTGCATTGTGGCTATGTGCTCAAAGATGATCTCACGTTAGACTCCTATGGGATTAAGTGTGGGTCAACATTGCATATTATTAAGAAAACATGGCCAGAACCTGAGGTCAAGCCTGGTATGTTTGATGCTGATATATATCTGAGGGCAAAATTTATTTGGTTAGATAAATGTCAGTTAGTTATCAAACGTAATTGGAGAATTTTTTTTTCTAAAAATCCTATTGATCTCATGCAGAGCCGGTGAACAGGTCTGCAGCTGCCAGAGAATTCAGGATGCTTCAGGCAGCTTTGCACTCCAATGCAGCATACAGAGATGCGGTACAGTTATTTTGATCAGTACCTTTAAGAAATTGTTTTTAGTTAGCTTGTTTTTTTATGCATCATTCATTACTCACTCCACAATAAACAATGGAACGAAAGTCTAAAAGAAGCACATTGCAACTACTGTATATATAATGTGATATTGGATTCAGAAGACTATTCATTTAAATTACACCGTTAAATTGACTCTCTCTAGAGTTCCCACAGTCATAGAAAACTTTTAAAAGAAAAATGCCATTTTCAGGCATGGACAAATTATAAAATCTTTAAAAATCATGGAGATTTCTCTTTGTGAGTGCAGTCTCTGTAATTATTTTAAATAAATCTGTATCCAGTAACTATGAATGACTTGAAAACTCATGGAAATTCATTGGTCAAAAGTTGTGAGATCCTGTCTCTTTGATTTACAGGTGTTCAAGATGCTGGGTAATAAAGAATCTTTGGACCAGATTATTGTGGCCTCTCCAGGACTCAGTTCAGACCCTGTTGCTTTAGGTAAGTTAACATTGAAACACATAAGGGCCTGCGGGGAGAGCAAATATGTTTCTCATTAATTCATATATTCTGCAGGTGTGCTCCAGGATAAAGACCTGTTTGTACAGTTTACAGACCCAAACTTGCTAGACATGTGAGTCTTCTGGAAATAAACAACAACTTTGAATTAAAGTAGTCCCCCCTCCCCAAAATAAAATGTATTTTAATTACTCACCCTCATGCCATCCCAGATGTGCAGAACTTTCTGCTACTAAACACAAACAGAGATTTGTAGAAAAAAAAACAAAAAAAAAACAATCTCAGCTCTGTAGGTCCATACAACAGGGTCCAAAACTTTGAAGCTCAAAAAGCACATAAAGGCAGCATAAAAGTAATCCATACGAATCCAGTGGTTAAATCCATGTCTTCAGAAGCAATATAATAGGAGTGGGTGAGAAACAGATCAATATTTAAGTCTTCTTTTACTATAAATCTCCACTTTCACTTTCACTTCCACATTCTTTTTTTTTTTTTTTTTTTTTTGGTGATTTGCATTCTTTGTGCATATTGCCCCCTACTGGGCAGGGATGATCATTTATAGGAAAAAAATAACTTAAAGGAATATTCCGGGTTCAATACAAGTTAAGCTCAGTTGACAGCACTTGTGGCATGTCAACATGGTTTTAGTGTGATCAAATTGCTTATTAACCTTTTCTGTGTAAAGTTATAGCCAATTTTACATCTTTGTTGCCATGACGATGGAATGTCAACAAACACTGAACCTCTAAAATGACTGTAAAAATTACGATTTAAACACCTTTACAGCTCAATAAATACATGCATTTTGACCGAAGAATTAATATAAATGCTTTTATAAAATTATTAGCTTCACATTTCTGCCTTAAAACCCTTCAAAAATTGGCCCCATTCACTTCAATAGTGTCTCACTGTAACCTCGATTTTTGCTCTTTTAAAGAAAAGTACGGACTAGTCAAAATTATTTTTTGTGGTAGTCAGCATTATGCCACCAATGCTGTGGATTGAGCTTAACTTGCATTGAACATGGAACCCATGGACTAAACCTCTGGAGTCGTATGGATTACTTTTATGCTGCTTTTATGTGCTTTTTAGAGCTTCAAATTACACTGCCGACTTGCATTGTATGGACCAACAGAGCTGAGATATTCTTCTAAAAATCTTTATGTTCAGCAGAAGAAAGAAAGTCATAGACATATGGGATAGCATGCAGGTGAGTAAATTATGAGAGAATTTTCATTTTTTGGGGACCTGTTACTTTAAGGTTTTGGTTTTAAATAAAAATGCCTTTTAATCATATGCTTTAAGGAAAATATTTTCTAGTCTTGTCTTGATTGCACATTAAAAACAACACAAGTGCAGTTATTCACAAAACACCAGTCAACATAATCTCACCTTCCTTCATTTTAATTGGCTCACAGGTTGATCAGATCTCACCCAGCATTGGTCAACGCTATCATCTTGGTCTTACACTCCGTGACGAGAAGCATGTCCAACCAATCAAGTGCCAGCACATCCCGCAACGCGACAGCCAGTTCTTACAGTGACATGCCAGGTACACCCTGACACAAGTCTAAACACAGTAGCCCTTTTAAATTAATGTAAAACAGCTCCTGCTGACATTTATAACATTCATACCTTCTCAAATGCTGTTTAAATAAGAGTCAGATGTCTTGAATGTCTTATGTTTGACAGGAGGTTTTCTGTTTGAGGGCATGTCTGATGATGAGGAAGATTTTCAGCCTGTAAGTTTATTCCAAACACTTCACCAGTAATAAAATGTAGGACTGGTATGAATGCCATATGTGTCTGCCTTTACTATACTACACAAACAGACTATCCTTTTTATACTGTATACTGAACATATATATGTGTTGCCCAAAATATAACATTACAGTCTATGGCATTGATTCACTGCAGTGCTTTTTATTTAAAAGTGGCTCTTAACAACTTTAGTGACTCTAGACCTTTGTTATGACAGTCTTTTCTTAAACATAGTCCATAATTTCTGTAATGTAAAACAAAGCTTTCAGAAGCTTTTTCTTACATCAGCGGCAATATATATTTTGAAATTCACCTGGCTGATGGCCTATAACCTTTGGGAGATCATTAGTAACTATAGTAACCAGAAATTTAATTTGCGTGTTATACGTCTGCATTAAAGCAGGGAAACAGAGCTGGCTCATCAAGACACCAGAGACCATTTGCAAGGTCCAGACCGATGACACTGGGACACAGTGGAGCCACAGGACCACGTCCCATCACCCAGAGTGAGCTAGCATCTGCTCTAGCTTTAGCCAGCACACCTGAAGGCAGTGGAGTCACACCCACACTGGGTGGTCAGGTAAGAGTTTCTTAATGCACACACACACACACACACACACACACAATAATAAAATAATGGTCAGATTTATAAATGATAAATGTTCATACCTCTGTGAATCTAAATACTCACTGTCTTTTTTTTTGTTTGTAGGAAATGTCCTCTGCTGGGCCATCAGTGCCATCAGGTGTTCCTGTCACAAGCAGTCTGCTTAGTCAGGCACTGCAGCAAGCTCTACAGGCCTCTGGTGTGAGCTCACTACAGGTAGAACCATACAGGCCCAGAGAAAAACTGTCCATGACAGCGTTTTGTCAGTCGCTCTGTTTCTATTTCTTCGGCATCACACTGGCTAGCCCTGTCCACAGAGAAATTGTATTGGTCCAAAATACCACTTCTCCTAACTGTACATGAAACATCAAATATCTTCTGATTGTGTCATGTTATGCAACATTTCACGTGTATGAGACAAATGTTTTGTCACTGGAAATTTGAAACTTGTTTTTATGTGGAGCCTTTATATCACAGCTGATACGTGTGTGTTGTAGGGACGTTGGCAGTCTCAAATGCAGCAGTTGAGGGATATGGGGATCCAGGATGAGGAACTTGCACTGCGCGCATTAACAGCTACGAACGGAGATCTCCAGGCAGCTCTCGAGCTCATCTTTGCTGGGGGAGGTGTTGTCTAAAGTTTTAACTTGGCCTTGAACTGCTGTAGACTGAGCAGGGCTAACAGTTTACTGTTAATTAAACAGTTAATATTGCCTTAAAGGACTGTTTTTTTTTCTTTTTGCCTAAATTTTGGAATGAATAATTAAACCTCTTTCAGGTGTGTGATTAATGTCAAGAATATACAGTTGAAGTCAAAAGTTTACATACACCTTAGCCAAATACATTTAAATTCAGTTTTTCACAATTCCTGACATTTAATCATAGAAAACATTCTCTGTCTTAGGTCAGTTAGGACAACTATTTTATTTTAAGAATGTGAAATGTCAGGATAATAGTAGAGAATGATTTATTTCAGCTTTTATTTCTTTCATCAAATTCCCAGTGGGTCAGAAGTTTACATACACTTTGTTAGTATTTGGTAGCATTGCCTTTAAATTGTTTATCTTGGGTCAGACATTTTGGGTAGCCTTCCACAAGCTTCTCACAATAAGTTGCTGGAATTTTGGCCCATTCCTCCAGACAGAACTGGTGTAACTGATTCAGGTTTGTATACCTCCTTGTTCTGCCCACAAATTTTCTATCAGATTGAAGTCAGGGCTTTGAGATGGCCACTCCAATACCTTGACTTTGTTGTCCTTAAGCCATTTTGCTATGACTTTGGAGGTACGCTTGGGGTCATTGTCCATTTGGAAGACCCATCTGCCACCGAGCATTAACCTCCCGGCTGATGTCATTTAAAAAAATAAATGTTTCTCCCTTTTCTCCCCAATTTGGAATGCCTAATTCCCACTACTTAGTAGGTCCTCGTGGTGGCGGAGTTACTCACCTCAATCTGGGTGGCGGAGGACAAGTCTCAGTTGCCTCCGATTCTGAGAATGTCAATCTGCGCATCTTATCACGTGGCTCGCTGTGCATGACACCGCGGAGACTCCGCACGTGGAGGCTCACGCTATTCTCTGCGATCCACGCACAACTTACCACACGCCCCACTGAGAGCAGGAACCCCTAATCGCGACCACGAGCAGGTTACCCCATGTGACTCTACCCTCCCTAGCAACCGGGCCAATTTGGTTGCTTAGGAGACCTGGCTGGAGTCACTCGCGCACCCTGGATTCGAACTCGCGACTCCAAGGGTGGTAGTCAGCATCAATACTCGCTGAGCTACCCAGGCCCCCCCTGGCTGATGTCTTGAAATGTTGCTTCAGTATAGCCACATAATTTTCCTTCCTCATGATGCCATCTATTTTGTGAAGTGCACCAGTCCCTCCTGCAGCAAAGCACCCCCACAACAAGATACTGCCACTCCCATGCTTCATGGTTGGGATGGTGTTCTTCAGCTTGCAAGCCTCACCCTTTTTCCTTCAAACATAACAATGGTCATTATGGCCAAAAAGTTCCATTGTTGTTTCATCAGACTAGAGGAAATTTCTCAAAATGTAAGATCTTTGTCCTCATGTACACTTGCAAACTGTAGTCTGGCTTTTTTATGGCGGTTTTGGAGCATTGGCCTCTTCCTTGCTGAGCAGCCTTTCAGGTTATGTCAATATAGGACGCATTTTACTGTGGATATAGATACTTGTTTACCTGTTTCCTCCACAATCTTCACAAGGTCCTTTGCTGAGGTTCTGGGATTGAGTTGCACTTTTCGCACCAAACTGCATTCATCTCTAGGAGACAGAATGTGTCTCCTTCCAGAGCGGTATGATGGCTGCATAGTCCTATGGTGTTTATACTTGCATACTATTATTTGTACAGATGAACGTGGTACCTTCAGGCATTTGGAAATTGCTCCCAAGGATGAACCAGACTTGTGGAGGTCCACATTTTTTAAAATACATCCACAGGTACACCTCCAGTTCAGTACACCTCCTATCAGAATCTAATTGTCTAAAGTCTTGACATCATTTTCTGGAATTTTCCAAGCTGCTTAAAGGCAGTTATATGTAAACTTCTGACCCACTGGAATTGTGATATAGTCAATTAAAAGTGAAACAATCTGTCTGTAAACAATTGTTGGAAAAATTACTTGTCAAGCACAAAGTAGATGTCCTAAACGACTTGCCAAAACTATAGTTTGCTGATATTAAATCTGTGGAGTGGTTAAAAAATTAGTTTTAATGACTTCAACCTAAGTGTATGTAAACTTCTGACTTCAACTGAAGCACAAGGATGATTCAGTTTGGGGCATTTATGGTAATGCCAGTAAATGACCACTAGGTGGCAGTGTATGACCATTTAAGGGATTGAGTCAGTATTGGGCTTTACACTTAACCTAGGTGTGAAAAACATTTGCATACAAAAGAATGCTGTAATTAGATTGCATCAATTGACTCAAACTACCCAATACCAATTCAGATGTTGGTTAAAAAGAATTTCATTGCAAAATATCAAATTGTTTTTTTGTTTTAGATTCAGTCATTCATTTTTCTTGTGACAATGCATTACTAACTCCAGAAGTTCCACTTTTGAAGTTTTTTTGTTTGTTTGTTTATTTGTTTTAATTCCCCTTAATCTCAGTGGTGATAAAACTTTATTACTATAATAAATTTTTTTTGCAATGGATTTCAAAGTTTTTTTTTTTTGTTTGTTTGTTTTCTGCATTACATGGTGTTTCTTTACATTACAGTAATACAAATTTAGGTGAAAATATGCTTTATTTTTGTATGCAAAATTAATTTATTATCTCTTTCTTTTGATGTTGGAATAAAACATGTCCTGGACATGTTCTTGGCATGTTTTGTCATGATATTTACCTGATTAGAATATCCCTGGTTCCACTAAATTCATACAATTATAAACCTAAACCCTCTTGTGCAGGTTCTTTAAAATTCTCATTCAATCAGCACGTGCACTTGGAAGAAGCTGCCCTATCTAATAGTGGCTATTAGCCAAACTCATTGCTCTTATCTCATTGTCAACCTGACAAAACCTAACAATAAATCTGTCAAGTCTTTTTCTGGTTTTGTCAATGGGTTGCTGAGAGAGACAAATGCTATTCCTCCACTTCTCTTCACTCCTTTCGAGTCCTCCACAATGGCCTCTAATTACCCTCCTCACTTTTATAGCGCTGTTCGTAAATTAGATCTTACCTTTTGTGCTGGCAGGGTATCTAAACACGCTGTCCTGCTACATTTTGGCCTTGCACACACAGCTGCATGCAATATCCTGAGTCTGTGTAGTTTACATATGGTCCTCGGGTGGATATGTGCAGAATTACTGTTAAAAGAGTATCTATTTCTATTTTATTTATCAGACACTGCTTGTCCAAAGAGGAACTGTGCCCTACTGACAGTGTCTGTTTGAAGAACGAAGTTCTTAACCAGGATTTGTGCTCCAGCATCTCATATGGGCTTTGCTAGTTTCTTTTCTGTACCACAGGCTGTCCACAAGCCAAGTTAATGTAACCACACCAGCACAGGTCTAACAGTTCCATTTCCACTCTGTTCCTATTGTGATGCTCAGTGTCTTGAAGAGGAACTGCTGCCCCTTTTGTCTACTACAATAAAGCAGTGAGTGTGCAGTTCGTATTAGGTCGGCTCCCCAAAATTGCTTTTAGTCAAACGTGACCAGACTGAAAAGAGATAGAAAGAAAGAGCGAGAGGAGATGCAGGAGTGGACACTAGAAGGAAAGATGGAAACCAAGAAAGGAAGAATCCGAGAAAGAGAGGAAGGCAGGCAGGCAAGGATAGAGTAAGGAGGCACCAGGAGGAAAGAAGGAAGGAAGAAGGAAATGAAGGAGGAAAGGAAGGAGGGGAGCCAACAAGAAAGAAAAATCAGGTGGATTTTTATTATTTTTTTCTGAAATTTTTCTGCTGTTTCACTACATTTCTTTTTTTATTTACATTCATTTTCCCACAATTAATACTTCAATGTGCTCTTGATGGGTTATTCTTGTGTGACTGGTGCCCTCTGTTATTGTCATCAATCCATACAGGCTTGACTGGAAAAGTGAGACGACTTCCTGTGCAACAGACAATTTTTAATACATTGTCTATGGATTAAAAAAGATTTCACAACAGAGAGACACATACATCTTAATATCTTATATAGAGGTTTCTCAGCTATAATGAACTTAAAGAAATAGTTCACCCAAAAGAGAAAAAAATCTTTCTTGAAACACAAAAGGAGATAGATAATATGCAAAATGTTTTCTCTGTTTAGCTCCAAAGATTAAAAAAAATAATAATTAATTAAATCATCAATCAAAAGATCATTTCATAATTGTAAATTAAATTTGAGAGCTGTGATGGAGAAAAGTTTCAGTGTATAATGATTTTAAATATAAAGTTTGCTCCTCACGCAAAGCTATTGTATGGCTTCAGAAGACTTGGAATATAGTTCGGGATGTGGGGGTGAACCTATCTCTGTTTTCATTTACAGATGGTGACACTGCTCCCTCAATTACGACGACAGTAGCTCTCATATGGGCTGTAAAACATGGTTAGTTAATGATAGCATGTACAGTAAAAGTCACAAACATGTCGGAGATTGAATTAATGTTGCCTCACACTGCAGCTCTTGTGAAGCGTAAGGGAAGCTTTTGTCCTGAGACAATCTTATTTCATTCTCCATGAAAACACATTCACCTATAGAAAACTCACCCACAGTAGATGTGGTAAACTGACATTGACAAGAAAAACTGTTAGTGTATCCCTTGCCTTAAGTAACCTGTTGCTATGGTGACAGACAATGTCAGAGTATTTATTTTGATTATTTTATGAAAACCGTTTAGTATTTACAAATTCATCCTATTTTGCAGACTCTATCAATGTAAAGAGAACAAATATGTCTTTATATTCTACTTGTGGTTATCTGGCATGAAATGTTGAGCAGTGACAGCGAGTGTGACATTAGAGTGACGCTTCATTTACTGTATATACTGTATGTCAATGATTTCTGTCAACTGTCTGTGTACTGCTTACAACTCTGTTCAAATAAATACATAAAGCAAATAAATATCACATTCATGTAGAGACGAATACAGTATGTGTGCATCATAACAAATGACACAATAATGTAAAAAAAATACAATGAAAAAATGAACATTTGCTGTTAAAGCAATAGTACACCCAAAAATGAAAAAAAAATCATTTACCATGCAATCCCAGATGTGAATGACTTTATTTTGCTGAACATAATGATTTTTTTTAGAAGATTATTTAAGATCTGTAGGTCCATTCAATCCAAGTGAATTGTGGCCAGAACTTTGAAGGACCAAAAAGCATATAAAGGCAGCATAAAAGTAATCCACACGACTCAAGTGGTTAAATCCTTATTGTCAGAAGCACCATGAAAGGTGTGGGTGAGAAACAGATCATTAAAAGAATATTTAAGTCCATTTTTTACTATAAATTATTCTCTCTGCCCAGTAGGTGGCGATATATACAAATAATGTGAATCAACAACGGCAATAGAAGAAGAATGTGAAAGTGGAAATTTATAGTAAAAAGGACTGAAATATTGAGCTGTTTCACACCCATACCTATCATATCGCTTCAGAAGACATGGATTTAACCACTGGAGTGGTATGAATTACTTTTATGCTGCCTTTATGTGCTTTTTGGACCTTCAAAGTTCTGGCCAACATTTACTTGCATTGAATGGACTAACATAGCTGAGATATTCTTCTAAAAATCTTCGTTTGTGTTCTGCAGAAGAAAGTCATACGCATCTGGGATGGCATGAGGGTGAGTAAATGATTAAATAATTTTCATTTTTGGGTGAACTATCCATTTAATTTCATCTTGTACAAGCATTATTTCACACAGGACAGAATACCCCATTAAATTAGACCCATAAACTTTATTTGTCAGAATCTCAAAGCCTCTACGTCCCCAAACATTACATTCAGTATATACATTTGGTGGAGAGGTACTGTACAGATATGTCATGTTAGTGCATACACAGGAAGAAAATGTACACAAACCCATTCTATGCAGACTCAAATAGTTTGAAGAGGGGAAAAAAAAAAAAAAAAATTATATATATATATATATATATCAGCTCAAACATAACAGGCATGGCAGCACACACATCCTATTAAAATGATACTCAGTTGAGGCAATAAAAACAGTGTGTGCACACGCTCACACACTTGTCAACATGGGTGGAGTGACACAATCGTAGATCTTTATTGAGACAGAGATGTCTCATCTTTGCTCTCCTCCCTCATCCTTCAGTCATCATAGCGGTCCTCTTTCCTACTGCTCTCCTCATCTTTTTACCCATTTATTACCCTCACCTGTCTTTTCAACTACTTTCATAATAATTTCCTCTCCTTTTAATTTAGCTCTTTCCACATCTCTTTTCTAAACTGTTGTCTAAAATGCCCCTTATCTTGCTGCCTTACCCATAACTGACCTTAAAACTGCCTTGGTTTACCAGATCTCTGCATTTACAATCCCTTTACAATCAGGGTCTTTAACTCCTTTCACACATACATTCATCTTCCCTTTGATTCAAGCACAAATGTGCCTCAGTGTAATAACCTGGGCACATGGCTTTCTTATTAAAGCTTAAGGATGCATGTTTCTACTGACAGACAGACAGATTATCTCCACTGACCCATCTAAAAACAGCCCATCTGTCTCCGTGAGCGCTCTCCCCTGGGTCCGTCTCTAAAGCAACACAAATGCATTTCCAGGAAAGACATGTATATGATGCTCCTCTTCATTGAACCCATGGGATTGAGGGAATTGGAGATGAAGCAGTTGAGAGCCATCTCCTTCAGGTTTGTTTGAATAATTACAGAATGACTGGAATAGCCAAATGGCAATTAACAATGAGATGCTATCAAGAGCATTAATAGATTCGCATAGTATAATCTGGTGAAGGAATGTGGTATGCAGTTCAAAAATGTCAAGGAAATTTTACTCTAAAAACAAATGCTAAAGTCCAAACAGATGAGAGTTTTGATTTTCAAACAGATTTACATTAAACCTTATTTAAATAAACCTTACCCTAACATGACATTTTTTGGGGTCACCATTTACTCATGTCATTTAAACCTGTTTTTGTATGATGTATTTTAACACACCGTATTTGAATGTATATGAATGAGATTTGAGAGCTACGGTGTTGGGGAAGATTTTTCATCATTTTTGACTGAAGATTTCGGTCTCTATCTCACACAAAGCTATCGTATGGCTTCTGACAACTTGAAATAAAGCAGTTGTATACTACTTTTATAGTGATTCACTTTCATTTTATGGAAAAGATTAGCTGGGACATTCTGCAAAATAAATCATTTTGTGTCCCATGGAAGAGAGACGGTCAAACAGGAACCACATGAGAGTGAATAAATGATAGAAATTTCTTTTCTTTTTTTTTTTGTGAACTTTTCCTTTAAGGACAAAATGGCTCATATAAAGATCACACTGCACTTATGAACAAAAGTAAATGTAAGAAAAAGAAAGTTGAAGGATTGAAAACAGTAAACGTCCACACACTAAGAACAAAAGCACACATAATAATAATTAAATACACTTGATTTTGTCTCAAGGTTGTACCACATTTGCAATGTGCATCATGTTGTTTAAATATACAGGGGAAAAAATGCACAAAAAAACTCTGGGTGATGGCAAACAGGGAAAACTTGAGGTCAGAAATAGGGGCAGGAGAGAGCTGTTGACAAAGCTGGAACCTGATTGGTTGAACTGGTTACCATGACAAACAATGCTCCAATCAGAGTATCAGTCTTTAGATGGGGACAATTCCAAAGAAATGTAAGGTCAGATATATGGCACAAGCAGTATCACACACATACAATACACACACACTGGCCGAGAGCATCTTAGTTGTCTTAGTAACCTAGGACTAAAACATCAGCAATAGTATTATTTTTTCCTCAGTAATAAATTACAGCCACAAAACATTCATTGAGAGCAGAATGTTTGTAAATCAGTTTGACATACTTGATTTGTTTTCTTTTTTAAACCATGCATTTACAGTATAAGGCTTTAACCAAACAGAAGTCACTGGCATCACACAACAGTACAGAGTGACTTTCCATATAAATGATGGTCAAACCACATCCTCTAGCAAACACACAAACAAAACAGCTTTTGAGTGTGTTTAGATAAAGAAAAAGCTATTCTTACACCAAAATAGACAAATTGTGTGGAAATTTGAGACAACAGAATGGGATGAGTCAAATGAATCGATATCTGCAATGTTATTGTACCTTATTGATCAGTGGATGGATGAATGAAATTGATTTTCTGAGGTAGACAATACAGGCATATTTCATTCTCCTTGGTCGAGACCATCTTAAACTCGGGTGGAGTATAAAGTGACTCATTCCCCCCTTGCCCTTAAATTAAAAGGTCCTTTTTCACGCTTAAGAAACGGAGGGCCACACAATGCAATCCAGTTATCTACCCTGTTGGGTGACATAGATCAAGTGTCTACTACATTATCTAAAATGCTGGCCCTGTCCAAGTACACTTAAATGGCACCATCCATCTCCTCTTCTCCATAATGTTTTTAACCAACCCCCATTTTTTTTTTTTTTTTTTTTTTTGCATTATTACTGATTTTAAGAGATGCTATAATCTGTTGAATAAATTCAATACAATCAGAACAACAAAATGCAGAAACAGTCACAAATTACTATCTCTGAACTTCTCTTTTCCCAAAAACATATTTGGCATTTTAGTCACAATTAAAATTGCATGAATCAAAGCAAGTGGAATAAATGATGCTAGATCCTTTTATAAAACTGACTTTTTTTTCACAGTATTTATTTATATATATATTTTTTTATCATTGGTTACTCTGTGTAACCACCAGTGTTGGGTGTAATCTGATTACGAAGTAATTAGTTACTGTAATCAAAGTAATTTGTTTAAATTAAAAAGTAGTGTAACACATTACATTTTAAATGTGAGTAATCAGATTATAGTTACTGACTTTCAATTAAGTTAATTACTTTTAAGTACATTACTTGGGTTACACATTTGTAAAATAGAACAGTTTATGTATAATTTAAAACATGAATTATGTTCATATGTGTTGAGTGTATGACTTGCATGCCAAATTGAACAAGGAGGAAATATATACATTATTTTGAATTTGTTGAGCAAAAAATAAAAAAATAAAAAAAATAAATAAAATGAATTAAATAATATTTTCTGTGAAAAGCATTTTAGACAGTAATTTAAATGTTAGTAATAATATTACTTTTCCGATGAAGTAATGATTAACGTAATCTGTTTACAATTTTATAGTGATTAATAATTTGTAGTGGATAACTTTTTTGAGTAACTTACCCAACACTGGTATCCACAGGTGTTGTTCATCACATCAACCATGGACATGTTCCAAAAAGTTTGACAACCAGGAAATGTCCAAATATTGTCCAAGTCTTGCTTGAAAAAGTGTTTTTGTGTATTTCTTTAAAATAAATACTAAATTGTTTGATATTTTGTTATATAATACATTAAACAATCATAAACATTCAAACATTTTTAAGTGTCGCTTAACATCCTGTCTACACCGGGTGTGTCCGTTGACACGCTGCAATGGCTTGAGGCTGTCTACACTGGACGTGTCAAAACAAACGTTTTAAACCGTTTAATTTGTGTAGTAGCACCAGCGTGTGCAGCGCAAAATGGAACAGTTTATTGTCGTCGAGACAATAACACCCGTTTATTGTCAGCAAGACGCGCCGCAACGGACGCTTCCAGTGTAGACAGTATCATTGATTATAATGGGGTTCTATTACTTTTGACGTGATGCACCGCTTGCGTCCGGTGTAGACAGGCTGTTAGTGTCCAAATACTTTTTGGGGCCACTGTAAATGTGTCTGACTGAAAAACTGTAACATGGTTTCAGTCTTCTAAATTGTACTTTTTCAGTATTGTTTGAAAATGTTGATGTTCAATGATTAAAAATTTACCAAACCCACATGACTTTGTATATTGAGACAACTATATTGTGACAGGAAGTCCAGATGATAAGGTTTTAGCAATTAATATAGGATTCAATCTCTATGTCTTCAGCGTTCAATGTTCCTCTCCATTAAAATGAACTGTGAAATAATACAAATAAAATAAAAAGCCTAATGATTTTAGTGTTTTAAGATATAGAAATCTGTAGTAGAAACAGAACTGGGACGAACCAGCTTGTGAGAGATCATCCAAATATTTAGACATTCAGATTTGAAGTTGAAGTTTTTGTTTTTTTTTTTTTTTTTTTACAGTATGAAACAGTAGAGGATAAAGTGAGGGGTGCAGGTCTACAACTAAAGATCCACTTATGTGAAGAAAGAGGGAGAGAACAGGTCTGGGATCAGGGAGAAGGCATGTATGAGTAGGTAATGCTGCAGAGAAGTCATTTCCTTCAGTACTCTGGTCAATCCTGCTCCATTAGTCCATTGAGCTCAGGCAAGATAAATTGGGCTTCCAGGGATCTCCCTTTTTGCCTTTGGGACTTCAGTAGCACTTTAGTATAATGTTTGTCCTTTGCCACCACTTATAAATGCTTAATAAACACCCTAACTCCTGTTATAAAATGTTTATAACCAGCTTATAAGCTCCAACATGAGCTGGGGACAGAAGACAATCATTTTCCTCACAAAGTATGTATGACACATTCAATAGAGCTTTTAAGCATTTATGAATGACTGCATTAGCTGTACTGCCATAAAGTGTTCCTATAGTGTCCGTATTGCCACGGGGTAAAGCAGGGACATGTGTTCGGCTCCTTTGATTGGCAGTTTCCGACTGGAGTAAAAGTGGATGATCTCTGGTACGCTGTCAAACAGGCAGCTGTTCTGACCCAGTACATACTTATCGTCTTTGGTCCGACACAGCTTCATATGCATGAAACCTTGACTGCTCCTGGAGTGGGGGGTAGAAAAGAGATGTGAGAAAAAGTGAGAAGGTAAAGAAAATGTAGATAAGAGAGAGAGAGAGAGAGAGAGAGAGAGAGAGAGAGAGAGAGAGAGACATTGGAAGAGAGAAGGGGCAGTTTAATAAAGGAAGAGAAGCAGAGAAAAAAGGAAAGGTTAATGGGAAGAGGAGAAAAAACATATGATTAGCTGTCTGACAGCAGCACTCTCATGGTGTACAGTACTGAAGTGCTTCTGTTCATTGGCAAACACATCACGTGGAGCACTGAATTGTAGGGCTGGAGACCCACAAGCTTTAATGAGCGCACCCGCAGAGCATTTTAAATGTTGTCAGGTTTCGCCGGGGTAGTGAATGCAAAGCAAATTAAAAGCTTTCCTGCACTAAACCAAGAACAGAGGGAAGGGGCATTGTTACCTTGTGACACTTTAACAAAAAAGTAAGTTGATGTTTTGTGTGCATTGAATTTTAAATGTATAAGGAAAATGTGGTTTGTGTTATTTTCAGTTGTCTATGGTATATGTTTCTGCTTCTGTGGTAAAGATTGTGTAGTGTATTAAAGGAATAGTTCACCCAAAAATGAAAATTCTCTCATCATTTACTCACCCTCATGCCATCCCAGATGTGTATGACTATCTTTCTTCTGCAGAACACAAATTAATAATTCAGCTCTGTAGGTCCATACAATGCAAGTGAGTGAGTGCCAAAATTTTTATGCTCCAAAAATCACATAAAGGCAGCATAAAAGTAATCCATATGACTCAAGTGGTTAAATCCATATCTTCAGAAGTGATATGATAGGTGTGGGTGAGAAACAGAACAATATTTCAGTCTATTTTTGCTAGAAATTCTTCTCTATGCCCAATAGGGAGCGGATGCATGAAGAATGTGAGAATGTGAATCACCAAAAACTCAAGAAGAATGTGAAAGTGGGGGCCTGGGTAGCTCAGTGGTAAAAGACGCTGGCTACCACCCCTGGAGTTCGCTAGTTCAAATCCCAGGGTGTGCTGAGTGACTCCAGTCAGGTCTCCTAAGCAACCAAATTGGCCCGGTTGCTAGGGAGGGTAGAGTCACATGGGGTAACCTCCTCGTGGTCGCTATAATGTGGTTCGTTCTTGGAGGGGTGCGTGGTGAGTTGAGCGTGGATGCCACGGTGGATGGCGTGAAGCCTCCACACGTGCTATGTCTCCTTGGTGACGCGCTCAACAAGCCACGTGACAAGATGCGCGAGTTGATGGTCTCAGATGCAGAGGCAACTGAGATTCATCCTCTGTCACCCGGATTGAGGCAAATCACTATGCGACTATGAGGACATAAAAGCACATTGGGAATTGGGCATTCCGAATTGGGAGAAAAAAAAAAAAAACTTGAAATTTAAAGTGGAAACTGACTGAGCAGGGAGTTGAATTTATAGTCAAAATTGACTTAAATATTGATGTTTCTCACCCACACCTATCAAATAATTCTGGAGACATCGATTAAACCACTGTTGATTTTTGGAGCATCAAAATGTTGGCACACATTCACTTGCATTGTATGGCCCAAAAAATCTTCCCTTTGTGTTCTGCTGAAGAAAGTCACACACATCTGGGATGGCATTTGGGTGAGTAAATGATGAGAGAATTTTCATTTTTGGGTGAACTATTCCTTTAATATTAAACTTTGACATAATTCGTCCCTCACCATTTGTGCTACAGACATGAATGATACCTCAAATCATGTAGCTCTTTAGGGACAGCTGTGCTATTACTTTTCTAAGTGATCTGACGTACATTTTTACCTAGAAGGTGATGACACCCCAATAAATACCCCAGACTTATACTGAAACAACATTTAGGGACCAGAATATCATAAGCTGCGTTTGAATTTGTGTATTGAGTAGGTACTAGATTTAATGAAGAGCATACTACTCGGCAGGGAATAAAGGACGTTCTTTAGGTATGCAGGTGAGTAGTATGAATACATTCCTGGACATACTTCATCAGGGAACTTTGGCATTGTCCCATGACCTGAACCTATGATGTGGTAACAACAACCACGAACATAATTTACTCTGGTTTGGGTTAAATATGTAACAACTTTCTTAGAATACACAGTGCTTAAATTATTATTATTATTATATTAATTTTGCGTTTTGAATATGATGTCTTCTCAGCTCCCGTGACATTATGGGGTAGTAAAGTGTCTGGATGCACACTTCAGAATCTCACTGGATGTAGTAAGTCATTTGTGTATTTATCGCCTACTGTTTTATGAATTTGGACATCCTACATAATTGACATACTTCTTCTGGCATACTATATTTTTAGGATGTATGCATATTCAGATTCGGGGATAGAGATTGAGGGGTGGACTTTTGGGTTGGGCTAGTAAGCAACCACCTAGCAACCCAGAACACCTTAGCAACCGCACAACAACGCTGTGGCAACCACCCTGCACCCACTACTTATATATATATATATCCCAGTGCATGTGAAAGAAACCCCCTGTCTAATGAGAGACACGGTGGAAAAG